>NC_045698.1:85005231-85621881 GCF_009834535.1 Camelus ferus | reverse complement strand
CCGGCCGACCGGGGGACAGGATTCCGGCAGCGAACGAGGTGGCGCCGCCCAACGGTATTCCGGGTTCTCCTTCGTGATGGCAACTCGGCCCCCCGGGTGGCTGGGCTACAACCAGATCCAGACTCCATGGAGGGACGGACAGACTCACCAGGTGGCCGTCCGGACCAGGTAGGCACCTCCGGGAGGAATCAGGTCCTGTCCCAGTGGACAGAAGAGGAGGCAGATCCCCTCCTACAGGAAACAGGATATTGGTATTGGTGGGAGGACTGTTAACGTGTGTGTGTGTGTGTGTGTGTGTGTGTGTGTGTGTGTGAATGAGCGGCCTGTGAAGCATGCGATCGGGCTCGAGTTTGTAGCTCCATGGCATTCAGCTACAGCTACGAAGTTCGAGTGAGTCCCAACCTGCGGTTCCGTGGTGACCTCATAAGGCTCATGGCGGTATCGGTCCCTCAGGGTCCCGATCGGAGTCAGCGGCTTATACTGACCCGCCAAAGCTAAGAGGCACCTTCGTCCCCACGAGGGGAGCGACCAGGTGGACGCAATGAAGACCCTCCCTTGTCTTGTCTGCGACACTGGCACAGGGTGGCTACACTAGGAGGGAAAAGGACATAGACAGCCAATGAGTCAACACCCCTGTGCCCTCGGAGGCTAGGATGCTATTTCTTTGAAAAAGTCTCCTACCTGATTCTGTCACAGAACACCCGAGACTTAGTGTTCCCCTACTGAACTGACCCAAGTAGTGCCCCTTTTGCCTAGCCTCAGACCCCCAGTACTCAAGTTTAGAAGACGAATTCCTTCAGGACAGGGCTCACCCGGCCTTGGAGGTCCCTTTTCTAGTCCATTTGTTTTACCATCTGCCGTCAGTCCCATGCCCCTGATACGTTAGTTCAGGATATAGAGAGGATTTAATGAACAAAGTCCCTGGAACTGCTTGAGGCCTTGAGCTCCAGAGACATCAGCTGTGACTGGAACCCAGACTCCCTGACCAAATTAGCCTTCAAACAACTCATAGACCCAGCAAGAGAGCAGTCTCTCTGGTAACTCCGGTGTTTTGAGGAGTGAAGAAAGAAAAGATATAAAGGCTACCTTCCCAAACATCTAAAAAATGGGAGGCTCTAAGTCGAAACCCACCACTCTAGACTGCATGATTAAGAATTTCAAAAAGGGGTTCTCAGGAGACCGTGGAATTTGAATGACCCCTGGCAGGCTCCGCACTTTGTGTGAGCTTGAATGGCTGGCCTTTGGAGTAGGGTGGCCCTCAGGAGGAACTCTGGACCTAGCAACATTGTGAGTGGTCTATCAAATAATCACTGGAACCCCAGGCCACCCAGATCAATTCCCTTACATTGACTCCTGGCTGAATATCGCCCAGGCTCTACCCCCATGGATTCGGTTCTGCTCAAATGGACCTGGACAATGCAAGATATTAGCAGCCCAGCTGGTCCTGGCCAAAAAGACAGACAGAAAAAAGCCTATTTTCCAGGGAGACGCAGAAGGCAGATATGTCTATCCCATCCGTATGCCCCCGGGGCACCAACACCTCCCCAACCTGAGGACCCAGAGGCAGAGCCCAGCCCCCAGCCTGAGCCGGTAGGAAGGAGACTCCGCTCAGCACAAGCCGGGAAGCCAGCACCACCGGCCCTCCAAGTGCCGCTGCGGGAGATACAAGGGCCGCAGCAAGTTGGGGACAACGGGACTGTTCAGCCCAGGCACCCCGTACTCTGCTACCAATCCTTTAGCACCACAGCCCTTCTCAATTGGCGCCATCATACTCCTTCCTACTCTGAAAAGCCGCCCATCAACAGCAGCAGCAGCAGCCCCCACAGCCCCGGCACCGCCTCCACCTCAGCCACCGCCGCCTCCATGGCAACTATTGGGGAGCTCTGGCCCCTGCCCAGTCCTGAAGCGATGCTGGGATAGTAATAGGGCTCTGTCGCAAAGACATGCGAATATTTGGTCTCTGTCTAGCCCACGATGATTTCTACTTGGTGGTATGTGACGACTGTAATCAGGCTGTCAAGCCGCAGGCTATGATTGACCTCGTAGAGTCTATCTTCCATTCTCACCGGCCCACCTGGGAAGATGTCCACCAGCTGCTTCTGACTCTCTTCAATACAGAGGAGAGGAGACGCATTCTCACTGAAGCACGAAAATGGCTGCAGGGCTGAGCCCCTGGGGACACAATGGATGTTGAGGGATGGGCCATGACACATGCCCCTGACACCAGACCACATTGGGACTTTAACACCCAACAAGGAAGAGAAGCGCTGCGTGAGTACTGGGAGGCCATCCTACAAGGGCTAAGAGCGGGAGCCAAGAAGCCAACTAACATGTCTAAAGCGACCATGGTGACCCAGAGGCCAGACGAGACCCCCACTGACTTCTATGAGAGACTATGTGAAGCATTCCGAGTCTACACTCCTTTTGATCCTAAGGCCCAACAAAACCGGCGGATGATCAATGCTGCCTTCGTAGCCCAATCATACCCAGATATACGCCGGAAACTCCAAAAACTGGATGAATTCGCAAGGATGAATGCTACACAGCTGCTGAAAGTAGCAAACAAAGTTTTTGTAAACCGAGAATGGGAAGCCCAGTGAGAAGCAGACCAGCGAATGAAGCAGAAAGCCTCACTCCTTGCAGCAGCCCTGGGGAAAACAAGCTTCAGCCAGAATCCTGCACCACCCGGAAGAGGGGACCCCAACCATGGATGCCTCTGGGCCGAGAGCAGTGCGCATACTGCCGGGAGGCAGGACACTGGAAGAACGAGTGCCCAAACAGAAAGGATGGAAAGAGAGCACCCCCCCCCAAAAGGCCTACTTATCAGCTGGAGCCACCAGCCAGTAATCACATCAGACTGGCTGGGGTCGACTCAGAATAGGAGAGCCTGGGCTCCCTGCCCCTGGGCCCCCCGGAGCCCAAGGTCAAGATATTTATAGGGGGCCAACCAATGACTTTTATGGTAGACACAGGAGCAGAGTATTCTGTGGTGAACCAACACGTAGCCCCCCGACCAAGAAAAAGGCGACTATTATAGGGGCTACTGGGGACTCAACTGCCCGCCATTTCTGCCAACCACAATCCTGTCGAGTAGGGGGCCATCTAGTGACACATGCCGTTATTCACTGTAAGGGACCATATTTAGTGGTATTAACTACCCCTACAGCTGTTAAAGTTGCAGGAGTCGTCCCTTGGATCCACCACTCCAGGGTTAAGAGAGCGACTTCACCTCAGACAGAGGGTCCCTGGAAAATTGAGAGTGTCCCGGAGACCCGCTCAAGATCAAGATCAAGAGGGACCAGAAAAGGATCGACAAGCCCTGCTCTAGCCACACCCGGAAGCTGGCTAGTCAACGCACGGCCGAATCTTGAGGAAAGCTCAACGCAGCTGTTAAATGTATTTCTTTTGTGCTCCCTTGCCTCTTTCCTTGTTTGCTATACTAGTCTGTGTACTAGCAGTGGGGCTAGCTAGCGTCGCCCTACCTGACTGAAACATAGGCCATAGAATCCTGATAGCTATTTTATACCTTGTTCTGCAAAATCAGATTGACTCTCTGGCTGAGGTGGTCTTACAAAACAGGAGGGGTCTGTACCTTACTCACGGCCAAAGAGGGGGGACTATGCCTCTTCCTAAAATGAAGAGTGCTGTTTTTATGCCAATCAATCAAAAATTGTCAGAGAGATGGTTCAAGAGTTACAAGACCGAGTGGAAAAGAGAAAACATATTTTAGATAAGAGCCCATGGACAGGCCCCTGGGGCTGGACCCCCTGGCTGGCACTGTTCATAGGTCCCTTACTCCTGATTTTTGCAGTTCTGCTGTTTGGGCCCTGTGTCCTAAACTTCCTGACCCACTTTGTCAGTGAGTGGATAGAGGCTATAAAACTTCAGATGTTACCCTCCAATTATGAGCCCCTGCAATAGATAAATGATGATGCTTACTCCAACTAGGGTTGTGAAAGCATCAAGAGGGGGGAATGTGAAGGAAAAGCTGGGCTGGTCTAACAAGATAACTCACAGGTCTAGGAATGTGAAGGAGAGGCTGGGCTGGGCTAACAAGTCTAAGTATTGGAATACTGATCTGAATTCTGCTGGACTAACTTGTAAGTCTAAGTTAATTAGTGTTGGATTGCTGTTTGTTTTTTTTGCTAGCCAACTGGATTTTCAAAGATACATATCTGGCTTTGGAATGTTGGTGTGCTGCCTCCCCGCCTCCACTTTTGTGATGATAATGCTGCTAAAGTTGTTCCATGCCTATTGGCCGAATACCCCAAGCTTGTACCTTACCCTTTAAAACCTCATGTGCACGTCTTGGAGGTGCTCAGAGCTTCGGAGCAGAAGCCCCTCTGAGCCCGCCGGCGTAATACATCTGAGTACTCCAACCTTCCGAGTGGTGCTTGTTTCTTGACTGGCCTGTCGTTTCCATAACAGTAAACCTTTTCTAGTAAATAGTTTTGCAAAATATATCCAATAATAACAGTAATAATAATGATAACAGTAATACAGCTATCAGACACTGGGCATTACATTACCTCTCTGCATCCATCATGTCATTTCATTCTCACAACAAACTTAAAATATTGGTTTTACTATCCTTCCTATTTTAAAAATGACAAAACTGAGATGAAGAATTAAGGACTTTGCTAAATTAATATAGATGAAGTGGAGGAACTGAAATTCTAACCCAGGCAGTCTGATTCAGAGCCTATGATCTTCATTAACTATAGATTTATAACCTACCTCAACATGTCGCCTTCAACTCAGTGACAGAAATTCTAAAAAATAAGAGATGTTAAAGTATAACTGAAAAAGGGAAGAGGTATGCACACAAAGGTATCGATTAAAATATTTATATAGCAGTGAAACCTTAAAAACAATTTATATGTCCATCAGTATGGAATTGGTTATGTCAGAGCAGGCAGATAGCTAGATATGAGCAGAGAAAGGGGGACACAGACCAAATGGCAGGAATTGGGCAGAAAGGAGGGGCACAGGCCAAATGCAGGAAACCACACATGTAAGCAGCAGGGGTCCTTGGGCAGAGAAAGAAAAGCAGGAACCTTGGGGCTGATAAGGGATCATGGTTTTTGGGATGACAAGTGGCCTGGAGAAGAACAAAGGAAGGTGAGGAAAGGCAGGAATTTCTAGTGTCCAAATGTAACCTTTTGCTCATTATGCCCTCATTTCAATAAAATTAGCCTTGCAGATCAGAAGTACCCATCATGCACCGAAGCCATGACACTTCCAATCCAGACTAAATAAGGACAAAAATCCCTCCTCCCTTTGGGAAGGTGGAGTTGGGATGATAATCAGGGAATATGACCCCAAACCCTTCCCTTCTCAATGAATATTCCGCCCATTCATTTTTACACCCTATGTAGCTAACTTGCCAAAGAAACTCAGGGCAGCCACTCAGCTGAGCCTGCCCGCTCTCCCCTGAGAGTGTACTATCCATCCTTTAATAAATCCTGACTTTACCTTTTTTAACCAAGTCTTGTCTCTGAATTCTTCCTGCGACAGGACAAGAACCTGGAACACCGGATGCATCTATCGGCAACAGTTACATGGATTTGGTTGATATCTACATTGCAATATTATGCAGCATATTAAATGATATAGATATAGGTGTATAGATGCACGGTGACATGTTCAAAAACAGATTCAAAATTTTACTAGCATCAATAGAGGAGAGGAGATTAACTTTGAAATTTTGGGGTTGTTTGCAATTTTTACAACATACTTTTAATGAAAGCCTATAACAGCATGAATTTTGGAATAAGATTTCAGTTCATATCACAGCCTGTGTTGGTAATTTTTTAAATCTAACTTTCAGATTCTTCATTCATAAAACAGAGTAACTAACACCTAACAGAGAGGCATCTTTCCAGGAATAAATTAGGTATTATCTATACAGTGTTCAATAAGAGGTAAACCAATGTGCCTAGACAAGCTTTTCACACAACCTAGTCAAATTTCCAAATAAAACTTGAACAGCTAAGTTTATAAAAACGTTCAGCGTCCTAAAATCACATACACAAAGGTCAAGTAAAGGAGATGCTGGCTTAGCTATATCTTGCCCAGTAGGTGTAAGAGCTCCACATGCAGCTCAAAAATATACAAAAAGGAGGCTTCACTACAGCTGATCTGAAATGGAGTAGGGTGGACTGGTGCCACTGAGGAACATTCTGACAAGTGTTTGGCTCACCTGTTTCTGTATATTTTCTACTATCACTGAGCAATCTGTGTTCCTACTCTATGCTTCAAGTCACCTACAATACCCACATCAAAAGTATGCCAAATAATGAAATGTCCAGAATACGCAAATTTAGCCATTTTAACAAGCACCAGCAGACCCTATTCCTCAGTCACCTGATGCAGTGTTAGAAGAAAATATACCCATAAAACAGAGAAATTCAGACAGTGCCTCAATGGATTAGGAGCAGTTGCAGAGCTACACTGGTCCCTTTCCCTAGCCAAAAACTCATTAAAATAAATGAGAAGGAAAAAACAAAAAGGTTTAGGCCACCGAGTTGGAAGAGCAGTTCAATTCCTGCTGATCAAAAGGAAGAGAAATCCTTATCCTCTAAAACCGGTGCCCCGCTGCGGATCAGATCCAACCCATCTCTCCTTATTAATGTCCTTATTAAATGTATTCTATCCATCTGTGTTCAGGCTCATATTTTCCACTCTGAAACATCGTTTTACTTTTCATGTATGAGATAATTAAATTTGTTTATCTCTGGTTGGTGCCAAACTGAGTTGAAAGCAAAGGACAAAGATTTTGGTGATGGCTCTGTGGTCAACTACATAAATTTACAATTCTCCTCACACCCCGAACATTCTAGCTGTTTGTGGCTCTTCTTTTATTTCCAATTCCAAAGCTTCTGGTACTGTTCACATCACGTAGTGCACTGCCGAACACCACGTAAGATCTGCTTGCAATGTAAGAACATGTGGAGAAATTATGTGTTTTTGTCACACCCTATTAAATGGTATTCAAAACACAATGCTCCAGAAACTAAATTGATTGTAGGTTTTATAACCCTTTTCAGGGTAATGGAAACAATTCAAGACCATGAAAGAAAGCATAGAGAGTGCAGCTGTGGGAATCTTAGACTGCTCAGTTCAGCAGTCCTGTCTTGGCTTCGGTAGTTCAAGTTCAGTTGGATTCCATCCTTCTGGATCCTTGACAGATCACTTCATATTAATAGCTACACAGGTTTCTGCATTTCTTGTAAAATAAGTCTTTCTTTTGACTGATTCTGAATTGCGTTTGAGGCTGGAAAATGTCAACAGGTCTGAGAACAGTTGCAAGCCACTATGACATTATTATCTGTGTAATGCTTTTCTGCTCTTTTTATGTACCCAGCTCCAGCATTAGGTCAAAGATCAAAAACCAGGAAGCACAGAGTTAAGGGAGTTTTCATTCCTCTAGGTGTCATTCCTGTGTGACTCTTCCAGCTGTGGCTCTAAGTAACTACTTAAGCAACAAGCCCACAGCTCAACTGCAGTGGACTCACAGGGCTGGTTTCATGTTTTAAAAATAAAAAGGAGCATGTTCTCTCTCAGGTTGACCAGGAACCCTCAACTCCTGAGCTGCCTGGCAAGGCATTGCCTTGATCCTGTCACCTATCATAAATGATCACTCACTCAGTCATTACCTGCACTGCATGCTGCTCCATCAGAAAAACATCTGTGAACATTATTTGACAAATTGATTGCTAAATGAGCCATTAGCTGAAGGGGCTTTCGGATTGCCTCTAGGAAGTCAGAGAGGCTGCCGAAGAAAAATGCTTACAGATGCAAAGCAGCGATTAGAAAGGGAGAAAGAGCTCTGGTATCAGTGCTCCCAACAGAGGAGAGGGGGAACCAGGGTGGGGAAGGGGCGGAGAAGCGGCCATAAACCATGTCCTGCCAGAAAATCCACCTTGCCTAAAAGGAAGCTGTTTATTAGAAGCAGTAGTAAAACTGCTTAATTCTCCCAGTGCCTCCAGGGAGAAATCTAAGCCTTTGAGAACTGAAGGAGAGAAATGTAGCCAGTGGTGTGCTTGTCAAGAAGAGAGAGCCAGGAAAACCACGTTAGTCATTTTACCGGCCCTGCTCGCCAAGAGCGGACAGGTGTGCAGTTTCCTATTGTTCTGACAGGCAGCCAGATACCAGAGTTTAGTATTCATCCTCTCATCCGGTGTGCGGGGGAAAAAACAGCTGTCTCCCTAGCTTAGGATACAAGGAGTGGAGAGAGCGAGAGACAGACGCAGAGGGAGACAGATTCTTCTCAATTAGCATAAGTGGCAAAGCTTTGTTTGATTCATCACTGAAAACACATGGTCTTCCCGAGAAATGTGTTACATATGAGCGGTTTCCTCATGGTGGCTCCAAAAATAGCCTATAAACAATGTATGGAAACGTAAAGGCAAATAAATGCAGAAAAACGCCTAGGTTAAATTATGTCAGACCAGTATGAAGTAATCACATCCAACAGCCCTTAAGGAAATGCCTTTTATAAATCCTGTGGGTTTCATATTGCTGACAGATGTTTGTGATTTAAAAGAAACACAATAATCCTTGAAAAAAAGAAAAGCAGGTTATTTTGATCCAAAATGATGTGTTTTCCTGTCTCGCATGGAATGGAAACTATTTCAGTGCCAAATCCCCTTGAGACGAGAAGGAACAGCCCACAGGGCTTAAGGAGTGCCAGATGCAGTAGCTGGAAGACTTTGAGACTGTAGCATGAAGTTTCCTTTTAGGTGAGGTATTAAAAGCCCGTGGTAACCCACTGATGCAGTGTCACCAGGTATACTCCCGTGATAATCATAAGAACCAGGCATCTGCTGACTTTTGGGCTCTCTGGATTGAAAATTTGGTGATTACTAATAAAATCTACGCTGCTTCTATTTATGAGGGAGAAAAAGCCTCCATTACAACAATACATGAAACCTGAGAAATGCTGGCTTTCTCCCAGAGCCCAGGTATTTTTCTAATAAAATACACAGTAAACTTCAAACAACTCTAAACTCATGACATTATGGTACAATCACATACATAACCCCTTAGGCTTACACAGGAACACACTAACCCAATCCTGTAATAACATAAGCCAGAGGGATTGAATTACCCACCAAAACAGGCCAATTTCAAGTTAAGAGCAGAGGATCTTCCATCTGAGAACCTACTTTAGGGGCAACAAAGTTTAATCCACTTACTTCCTTTACCAAACCGAGACATTATAATTCACACGCCTGATAAATGTATTCTTAGGATTCCACGTACTTTTTTCCATGTTCCGTAACAGGGCGGAGGCTGGATGGTCCTTCCACCGTCCACACAGACGCGGCTCAGCTGGCTACTTTCTAGCCTTGTCTTCCAAATCAGTAAAGCACCAGGCGAGACGAGGAAATCGCAAAGGGTTGAGGGGCAGCACAAGTAAATTCTTTACTTGTTGTTGAAAAAACTTTTCAGGCCCAAGGCGGAGCTGCTTCTGCCCTGGGTGTCGGGTCCGCAAAGAAGGCCGCACCTGGAAACGCCTCACGTGACAAGACACGCAGGGCGGGCGGTCAGCCAATCCCCGCGCGCCACGTCAGCCCTGCGCCTTCTCACCTCAGCCAGGTGGGCTGCGGCTGCCGCCCATCAGGTGTTTGCTATGTCTCTTAATTTGTACTCCTCCTATAAAAACTTCCCCCTTTCCCCTCCATGTTGCAATTCTTTGAAAACAGATTGTCCCCTTTGTGAAATGTGAAAATAAAAATAATAATAAAAAAAACTTGTATCCCCTTGATGTAAAGGGAAAGAAAATCTTTCTACATAATGTCTTCTCAGATGGGATTATTAAGAGATTCGTTAAGAATATAAATTATGAAAAAGAATAAATTGGAATAAAAGCTAAATAAGCTGTTGAATTGTATGTAATCTCTTTTAAATTGAGGCATTTACGTGCTTTAAAAGCATTATCAGACATCTCTGCTTTTGGCTAACTTGGAGTAACAGATCGGACACCGTCGGTTGAAATTAAACACAAAATGGAGATTGAACTTGAAAATTCCCTGGACAGACAAAAATCATTTTAGCCATGTAAACAAAACTAAATCTATCTTTTTACATGAACATAAGCGAAACTTAGTTATATCTTATAGACACTTATGACAATCATAAAAAAAATTTCAGTCATCTTCCTAAAAATTATACAAGGTAATCACTTTTAACCTACCCTCGACTAGCTGGAAACCCTCATTGTAACAACCAATCATTGTAAAGGGTAAACAGTTTCCTCATTTTCACTTTATAAACCATCCTGTAACTTAATGCCCTTGAGCGTCATACCAGTCTTTGAGTTTGAAGGCTCCCAGTTTGCGAACTGTTCTTACATGCATAATAAACTCTTACTAAATACTGTATATTGCTTTGGTGGTTTAATTTTGCTGTTCCTGTATTGTTACAGTTTCTGGCCGCATAAGTAGGACTCAGAGAAGGTACTCAACGATTCCAAGGGCGGTTAGCAGTCAGGTGCCTATACCCAGAAAGCTCATTGCCTCACTTTCTCACAGAATCTGGAGTTTGAGGGTCTCTCTTGGATCTGAACTCCACTCTCTGTGTTTTGAGCTTTCTGACTTTATTGTGCAAACTTGTGTTTTGTTTGTTGATGCTTCTTGGTAAAGTCACCTTATTCTATTCAAAAGAGAGGGAAACATGATTCCCTGGATTTTGGAACAGCTGTTGGAAAACAGGGCCCCTCAGCGTTAAGACATCTTAGGGATTCTAAAGGGCAACATTGATTCCACCTGGTCTAAAACTCTCCACCTCCCTCAAAAAATCCTGCTATCCTTTAAGTACACCCACTATGAAACTTTATTGTGCCTTTTTGGAAAAATGGATAAACTTTTGTATCATTTGGAATTGCAGTGGCCACTTTGAGAAACTTTAGTTTAGATAAGCCTACCTTAAGGTGCAACCTTGAAAAGAGAAGAGCTTAAACCCCTCAGAGACAATGGAATGCATTATTTGATTGGTATACAGACCCTTCTAAAAGACAAGCGACTACAAAAATAGCTTCTCTTTAAGAAGCATGCAGGTAACCTTACAGTATGCAAGTAACCTTAACTTAGTCCATCAGCCAGAAGCACAATTTAGATCCAATTATTCTTTTGAGTTTCATAGTATTGTACCTGAGACATAGCTAAAATTTTAAAATTAAAGCTATATGATCTGTTTGTGTCTGTCTATAGGTTTATGTATATCTATGTGTGTGTGTATATATATATAAAATGTATGTGTGATATTTTTAAGGGTTCTATTTAATTGGCATAAAGATAAATGAGCACTTATATAAATTAAGTATTCCTAAGACTCTAAGAAACATAGAAAGCAACCAAAACGTTTTTTAAGTTCACCTGATCTGAAGTAAACTTTAATAAAGAAAAACTAGTTTGTTTGTTGCCTCGGTGAAAACAGGTATTGTCAATATTAAATGTAATACAAACATACAACTTTTCCTGCCTGAATTTACTAGTCAAATAAACTCATGTTATCTCTATGGAATAAAATTTATCAACAAGAAAAATAAGATGATTGTGAGCTGTTTAATGTCTAATCTAAGCATAATTGTTAAAAATAAGAAACTTAAATTAATATGTTTACACTATGTTAAACGAATAATGGATATTCATTGAATATTTCATTTCCAAATAAGATAATACATACTGAGACAATTGCTAAACATAAGTTTATTTCCTTTTGGCTTTTTAATTTTACAGAGAGACAATACATATTTAGTCTGTCAATAAATGTCTTTTGCCACATTTAAAAAATGTGCTATGAAAACATATGTTTCTAAAATTATATATTTATAAATGTGTTAACCTACTATGGGATACTAATACATGATAGACTGTTGAAATTGCCTGTTTCCTATTTTTTACTGGAAAGTAAAGGTTACTAATAGTTAAATTAATGACCAATACATAAAAATAAGTCTACTAGAAACAGTTCAGTGTAAAGGGAAAGAACTTTGTACACAAGGTATGCAAAGAAAACGGGATGGTTTTTATATGAAGAGTATGCAAGGATGTAGGGTGTGTTTTTGCTAATTTAAAAAAAAAAAAAAGGTAATTTTGTCTAAAATTAAATAACTGGTTGTTCCAGAAGAAGAAATGAAAAGAATAAGGCAAAACCTAAATGGATATAGAAAGTTGCAGGTTTGTGCAAAAGGAATTTTAAGAGGTCAAAGCTCGATAAATTGAATAGATTTGTTTATAAGGGCTTTTCAAATGAGCTCAGTCATGCACTGATACAAAACTAGAGTTTAATTTTCTCTTTGTTAAAGCCACAGAATTTCTTAGATCATTGGTCTTCTCTCGGTAAAAGATTATAAAAGGCTTTTTCTTTATGTTTAATGTAATCTGCCTAGAAAACAAAGATTATATGTCTTACGAAAATATTTCCTGTGCTCCATGATGTCTTTTTCAGGTCCTAGGTTACTGAGAAAAACTAAGCCTTTTCCATTTTGAAAAAAGCTAAGGTTTCTTTACAATTATTTAACTATCTCTATTTGCCTTTGAAATCTTTTAATTGTCTCTTTAGTTGAATGAATAACCAAGTTTTGTTTCACAGTGAGTGAGCTGTGATTCTGTTTGGTCAAATGTTTCAAATCTTTTGCCATTTTTAACAAGTTTCCCCAAATCAATTCTAAATGAAATCTTTTTGACCTTGAACTAACTTTGGGATTTTCCACAGGGTTTCCGGAAGACCTTAAAAGAGTTGCTGCCTCTCCTTATAAGAAGAGAGATGTTAATTTATTTAGGCTTATTTGACATATTAAATTGCACAGGAAACACTGTAAAATAAAAAGTAATATTTAACCTTTTAAGATTATATTTACATGAGTATATATTATTAATATCAGTAATCCAGAAATTATATGAAATTCCTAAAACTCTATGTCCTAATATGTTATCAGTCATAATTCCAGTTATTTTTTAACACTGTATCTTAAAACAACAATTTGCTTTTCAATTGCATTATTTTTTTGGTGAACTTTCACCAGCTTTTTAACTATGGCTATTTTTAAGTCATTTTCACTCAGAGACAGTTATTGTTTTAATCTTGATTCTTCTCTGAAAACATTTACAAGTCAATTGTAGGCAGAAATGCTTCCTCTTCAATGAGATTTGTGGAAAAGATCCTGACAAGTACTCTACAGTACAGGTTTCTGATGACTTTAAGATCATAACACTGAACTTGGTAAGAATTTCTAAAACTAGTAGAAAAGTGATTCATAAACCTGATAACCCATGACCAAGCAAAATAAGAATTAATTACATGAGACTGAATAAACTGATGAAAACGATTTTAACTTTTATGGCTTCATTTAAAACATTCCTGGTTCTTTAATGTTTTATTTTCCAGATTTAGAGGACCCCCTTTACTTTTTTTAAGCTATCTATAACTTACAGCAATTTGATAAAGTATAGTTCTGTAACCAGAATTTGAAACGTTTGTTTTTTTCTCCCCATCTGACCCCTCCATAATTCAGAATCTCACATTAAAATATACATATTTTTCTGACAATATATATATTCACATAAATTCGGTAAGAATCTGTTCTTGTAACAGGACACAATTAGATTAAGTCCTTAGCTTGACTTCGTAGCCTAAAGAGACCATAAAGGTCTTCTCTCAGATTCCTATTACCAGACAATTTTAAAGGACTAAGGTTGACTTTATGAAGCCAATAAAGCCCCTTGGATATTACTAAAGCTTTGACTAAAATGTCACATTTGAGAATATGCACCGAATAGCTGTTCTTGCTATATTTATATAAATAGCCAAGCCAAGTTTATAGACTAAACTTACTGTATAAACAAGTTACTTTTGTTGTAGTTATCTTTGCTAAAAATGGGATGACTATAGAAAAAAATTATTTCAATAGAAAACTCTAGTCTATCTATCTGTTTATCAAACTCTAGTCTGTTCATTGTCTTTGCGGTTTTGTTGTCTACCTGTAAACTTCAGAGGAATTCCCACCATGATGGTGTATGGACCCCTTTATGCCTGCTTTACTGGCCACTCAAGAAAGCTCAACACAGCTTCTGATGACTTCATCAAAGACAGTCAAACTGCAAACCAGGAAAGTCCATCAGAGTGAAACTGCCATCCTCATGCTTCAAACCCAAATCCAGAAACTTTCTCAGAGGCCTGTTCGACAAACTCAGAAACTGGGTTTGTCATTTACTCCAACCAGTAACCTTTGTTTTACTTTTGTTTCCATAAAATGCCTCTTATAAAATTACCTGATTGCCTACATCATTTGAGGTATAATTTTTAAGGTGAAAGCTCACATGTAACACCACCTCCTGAAATAAAACATCTTCATGTTAATCTTGTTCTAAGTAATCATGAGGATAGGTCATTGCTAAGACATTGTTAGGCCTATGTACCTAACTCAGAAAAACTGCAGATTGACTTTAAAAGGTAAAAGCTGAATCTGATTATAACCCATTTGAGCTATTCAGTTGGTTAATCTTGGCTTCTGGGAATCTCCGCTCTGGGGAATTTTTCAGTCCTTGGCTATTACTCTTCTTATAGTCAACATATTACCCTCTCTAGTGCATTGTATTCTCTCAAGGGTTTTAAATGCCTTCCAGCAGCCATTCACATATCAAATTATATCTATCAAAATTGGACAACTTGAAGAACCCAATGATCTGATCACCAACATCTGTTAGTAACAGTAGCTTCCTGACCCTCCATTCTTAGGACTCACTAGCAGAAAAACAAATATGTGATTCTTTGGCATCAATAGTGGTAACCTAAATAACGCTATACTAGTTGGTTATACCCTCAACTTATTTAGATGATGACCAAAAAGGGGGCATTGTTAAAATTAAATACAAATTGGAATCTGGACTTTAAAAATTCCCTGATTAGATAAAACCATTTAAGCCACAGAAACGAAATTAAGTCTATCTCATTTTATGAACATAAGTGAAACTTAGGTTATTTCTTATGAATGCCTCTGACAATCATGAAAGGAACTTAAGTCAACTTCCTAAAATTGATATGAGATAATCAACTTTAACCAATTCCATGTCATCTGGAAACCTGCATTATAAACCAATTATTGTAAAGGGTAAACAATTTCCTCATTTTCACTTTTAAGCTATGCTTTAACTTCATGCCCCTGAGCTTCATATCAGTCTTTGAATTTGAAGGCTCACAATTTGCAAACTGTTCTTATGTGCACAATAAACTCTCCCTAAATACTATTTATTGATTTTCTACTTCTGAATTTTTGACTCTTCCCACCTGAAACAAGTGAAACACTAGCCAAAACACAAAGCATCGGACTCTAGTGTTCAAATAATAAAGTCCAGAGGTGCCGAGGAAAGAAGACGGAATTCAAGGAATTCAATATTTGCCATTATGATAGATATAAATGTGATTCATTGCCCAACACAGTGTCTGGCACACAGAAAAAAGCTCAACGAATATATGTTAGTTGAATCAAAAGAAACAGCTAATAAAAAGCTAGACACTGATGAAATTAAGCTCTCTTGGTAACCAGCAAAGTAGTGCAATTAGATGTGGACTATAGTTACCAAAGTATTAAGAGAAAGTAATAATGTTAGTCACAATATAAATAGGCAGTTCAGAGGTGGAAGCCTAGGCGAGTGATTCCAGACAGGCGGCAGGGAAGTCCTGGCTGGTAGTGACAGTTGGGCAGGTCAAGATGTAAATGAGAAATCTGGAGCATCCATGAGTCAAAGAAGGTAAGATTTAAAGCCAGCAGGTTAAAATCATCCAAGAAAAGATAAGGTAAGTATAACTATGAGCACTTCATTGGGATTCCCTACTAAAAACAAAGACAAAATGCAGAAATGATTTTAAATATTTCAGAAATTAAAAACAGAACTACCGTATGACCCAGCAATCCCACTCCTGGATATATATCTGAAGAAAAGAAAAATACTAATTCAAACAAACCACATATACCCCAATATTCATAGCAGCACTGTTTATAGCAGCCAAGATATGGAAGCAACCTAAGGGTTTACCAACAGATGAATCATAAAAAAAAAAAAAGTGTGTGTGTGCATATACATATATGTATACACAATGTAATATTACTCAGTCATCAAAAAAAAAAAAAGAACGAATTTTGCCATTTGCAACAATGTGGATAGACCTGGAGGGTGTTATGCTTAGTGAAATAAGTCAGACAAAGACAAATACTATATGTTTTCACTTATATGGGGAATCTGAAAAATAAACCAAATGAACTAATAGAACAAAACGAAAACAGACTCACAGATAAAGAGGACGAATTAGTGGTTAGCAGTGGGGAGAGGGGTGGAGGAAGGGAAAAATAGGGGGAGGCTACTAAGAGGTACAAACTACTAGGTATAAACTAACAAAGATACAAGGAGATAGTATACAGCACAGGGAATAGAGCCAATATTTTATAATAACTTAAGTATAATCTTAAATATATATACTTAAGTATAACATAAAAATATCAAATCAATGTTGTACACCTAAAACTAATATAATATTGTCAGTCAATTATATGTCAATAAAAAATAAAAATAATTTAATAAACTAATATGTTTTAAAAGTCAGTAAATCTCAGATTAGGTTTAAAAGTATAAAGTTATCTAAGGAATGGAAAATCATACCCCTCACCACACAACCTATCTCAAGAAAGAAAGTTTCAAGGTCAATAAACATGCTCAACTCCATGGAATCAAAACAATGAACAATATTTTGTTTTTCACTTGTTGGATGGGCAAATATTTTAAAGGATTGCCAATAGCAAGTACTGGTGAGGAAGTGGAGAGAAAAGTTCTTCCATGTGTTGCTGGGCGATGAGTTGTAAATGGAACAGCCACACTAGGAAGCCACTGACATCCAGTGAGAGTGAAAATACCCATACTCCATAATTCAGAGATTCCAGTTATTAATATACACCCAAGGGAATCTCTCCTGTATGTTATCAGGGATGTGAATTGGTATAATCTGGAGACATCTAGCAATACTTAGGTCATATACAAGGTTTGTACAAGGATGTACTTTTCAATGTTGTTTGTAATAGTGGAAAATGGGAAACTCCATAAATGCCCATCAACAACTAAACATGTACATAAAATGTGGTGTATAGTTGTCTGCTAGAATTCAACGTAGCAGATAAAAGAACAAAATCTACATACACCAACAAGGTTGAATTTTTTAAAAAAACATAGTGTGAGTTTAAAATAAAATGTGCAGAATTCAACACAAAGTATGACATCATTTGTGTACATTTCAAACCACAAAAATCCCACTGTATACTATTTAAGTGTGATGTGCATGTATGTAAAGGCAGACCAATAGATGAGAAAGGTACCAAACTCATGACAGTGGGTGCTTCAGGAAAGTCTGGAAGAGACAAGGAGTGTTGGTTAAGAGGATTTTAGCTCTATCTGTGATGTTTTATTTCTTCAAAAAAAGAGAAAGAGGATGAAAATATCAACAGTTATTAATTCTCGGTTATATGAATGTGTGTTTGTTATATCTGTGTATCCTTTCATTAAAAATTGTCAAAAGGAAAATATGTATAAGGTAAATTATAAAACAAAAAAGAAAACAATTCAGAATAATTCTGGCGTAAGAATTCATGAAGTTGTTCAATTGGTTTTGACAATAGTTTAAGTCTAGAGCCAAAGTATAATCCTAACCTAGGCAGAAGGTATGGAATTCTTTACAAGTTTGATGAAGGCAGAAAAAATGTAAGACATCTGGCTTAAGAAGGTACTGACAGAAGCTGATTCCTACATTCCCTCCTGATACAAAAACTCGCCTATCAAGAACGAGTTCAGCCATCTGTGCCCAGGGTTCCCTCTCCTTGCACCTTCTCAGGTGCTTCTCGGGAGCTTTCTCCTTCAGTTTCTCCTCTTTCCCTCCTGTGTTGTTAATCCCTCACATCCTACACAGGATCACGTCCATCAACCCACAAACATGCTCTGTGTCTTTCCCTTCGAAAAATCCTTCATTGATTCCAATTGGCCATCCAATAACAGCCTCATTTCTCTCTTTCCCTTCAGAGCCCACTGTTGTAAGCTTGTCTAAGCTTACTGTCTCTCCTCACCCCCTATTCACCATCCATGCCTCCCGTGACTCCATCCCTAACCTGCCATCAGAATGCTCTAGCTGCCACCCTCAGTGAACACTCTGTCTCCATCATGCATAACCTTCCCTGGTCATATTCAGTCCAATAGCTTACAAGTCACCTATATGCTGATAATAACCAAATGTTATCTACAGTCCAAAACCTTCATCTCCACAATTGTCTCATTCAGTCCAACAGCTTACAAATCCATCCCCAGATAAGTCTAACACGCAGCCAAGTTTGAGAACCACCGGCTTAAGGAAGATCACTGTTTCCCTAACTCTATCCTCATCTAATCAACTGCAGAGGCCTTCAGCATCTGCCCATTAAAAGTCACCCTGAAAATACTTTTAAATGCCAGTTCCCAAGCCATATTCTAGAGAGCTGAGCCAAAATCTCTGCAGATGCTTCCCAGGCATTGGTTGTTTAAAAGCCCCTCGGGTGATTCTAACATGCAGTCTGGGCTGAGAACTACTGGCCTGAAAGGTAGCAAAAACAGCAGAGATGTCTTTTGTTTATGGGGTGTTTGGGGATGTTTCATTACATGTTTATCCTCTTTGAGCATGTAAAACACAGAAATGAGGAATACTCCACTCAGTATCTGTGCTCACTCTGTAATGGAATCCTTTCAGTGCTGACATCAAGGCAGACTCAACGCCAGAGATCACCCATTATTGGCATCTGAAAAAACAAAACTATAACCTTACTTACACTCTCTATAGCATGACACTTTGAAGATTCAGCAAAATGATCCTTGCTGTAAATATCAATGCTATTGCTGCCTCAGTTAAATGGTACAACATCAAAGGGGACTGTGCAGTGAAGGGTTAACTCAGCAGGCCCAGGTTGCTGAAACCCTGCATGTTCCCAAGAAAGGCATGTCTTCAGGACTGGACCCTGACTGGCTCCGCTGACATTATCTTTGAGCCCTTGGAATATCCTGCCCAATAAGAGTGTTTTTATTTGCCTGAGGTCTTGGGCCCCATTGTACCAGTTTCCCTTTGCTGATTCTGATCTGTATCTTTCCTCTGTAATACATAGTAGCTGTGAGTATACCAGCCTTTCCGCATCCTATAAGTCCTAGTGAGTCATCAAGCCTGAGGCTGATCCTGAGACCCCTGACAAAGAGGAACATCAAGGAATCTCCTCAGTTCTACCAGGTGGCCCTCTGAACTTTACTCAGAGAAACAATACAGAGTGGCTGGTTTTTCAGCAGCAAAAAACAACAACAACAAAAAAGCCCCATTTAAATCATCATGGAGTAGAAATTAATTTAGTACACACTTATTTTTACACTCCTTACACTTTTCTCCCTAAAAGAATATAATTTGGCTACACCAGGGATTAACAATTAAATGTTGGCAAGCTGTTCGGGGTCCCTAAGCTTCCTCTTTTAATGTTATTTACAGCATGATTTCTTTGGGAAAAGGCACTGTGTAACAGAGAGGGAGAAAGGACTACAGCAGATCAAGGAATCCTTACCTCCACGCACCTCCTCTCACTACAAATATAGTAACTACCAGCCACTCAGCACCCATCAAAAAGAAACGCTGTCAGTTTTGAAGGAAGACTCTGATGCCAACCAGGAAGGCCGCTGACCACCATATCTTAGCCTGTCCAACATCAAAGACGACCAGTGAGCACGAAACAAAACTGTGTTTCTCCATATGTTTCTTCTTCTGCCTCCAAAACAGACTCCTTTCTCCCCAGTTCTTGGGGGAGGCTAGATCAATCATTTTTATGTGCAGGTCAGAGAGGTGAAATTCAGATTTAGATTGAAGTGCATCTCGAGCTCAACTTGATTTGAAAATAGATAATACACTTACATTCCCTCTTGCAACGAATTCACAATACTGAACAAAAGTGAAGTCCACACCCAACTTTTGAGGCATGGATGAAGCCCTAGAAGCCATCAAACTGTCTGCTTCTGAAGTTCCCCTTCATGCTCCCCCAGCATCACCACTGGGCATCCCTAACAGTTCAATGAAAGATACTTCTCACACTGTCTAGCTAAGAAACACTTACTGTTCCATCATCCGCTAATGGAAGCAGAGATTGGATTGATGTGATTTGGAGATGGAAGAAGGGCCCGTAAGCCAAGCAACAGAGGCAGCCACTAGAAGCTGAAAAGGGCAAGGAAACCTCTTCTCCCCTGAGAGCCTCCAGAAGGAACCAGCCCTTTCAGACGTCTGACTTCCAGAACTTCAAGAGAAGAAATTTATGGTATTATAAGCCACTAAGTTTGAGGTAATTTGTCACAGCAACTGTGAAAAACTAATGTACTATATTTGTGGACCCAAAAGTTCTTCTCTATGGAAATAAGCATGAAATTCTGTTGGGGGAAGGGGCATCTTTGCAAATAGTAGATTAACTTCATTCAAAAGCTATTTTACACACAGCCTTCCTTTCTGAGGGCTTATCTTAAATGAGAGCTAAAATATCACAGGGAGGAAAAAAATAGCATCTGGTAAATTTTTTAAATTATAACTTATCTTAAAGATATTTGCCATGGCTAAAGACAGTCTTTTGTGGGGCAATTGGCCTTTAAATAGAGAAAATAATGATCCAAGTTTCAGATTCCTGCATTAGGGTTTATTACACGCGATGTCTGGGTTATATTAAACTCCTGGAAATCAGGGTTTATAATGGAACGGCTCACATGCCCTTAACTTTAATAGCCTTTCCAAGTACTGCAATAGTGAGCATTACTTTTTAATGTCATAAAATGATGGTTAAAACACTACAGAATTTTCTCAAGACAGATAAGCAGGTGTTCAAGAGAGCAGAACTATTTAAACTTTATTGATTTATAGTCTATCTTATATTGAAAGCCAAAAGTTTTATTGAATTCCCACAGCAGATACTCTGAACTTAATTTTCTAAAACAGTAGGACTATTTCAGGCCTCCCATATATATTAATTTCTTCATTTTTAACACTGTGCTTCTGTATTTTTCAAGTTACTAGGCATAATGAAATAGAAGCCACAGCCAAAAGTTTAAGTTATTCTGTTTTCTTTTTATTGGTTGACTTTTCAAAGTACACTGTGTGTAATAAAACCCAATGCATAGCTACTAAATCGTATAATCTAGGAACACAAGCCCCTACCCGATCATTTAAGCTGCACAGTATTTCTGTCACCCTTTAGAACGGTGAATATGACATAGCTTCTTATTTATTGTGAAAGAATGTCAAAGCATTTATCATCACTGCTTCCCTCCTAGTTCCTCTTTCAACCCGCCCCTAACCCAGTATCTCCCATCTTTATGCTGCCTGATGGAACATAAAGCAGCTTTTAGAAGAGCCCCAGTAAACTATGAAACATTTTCTATGATTTGTTAGCATTTTCTGTTGGTTTACATAAAAATCAATACTCTTATAACTGTAGGACCCAACTCTAATGATTTAGTGAAACTGATATTTACTATGGAATAAAATAGAAATACCATTAGCTCTCAAAACCAAATAACATTAGAGAAAGCTAGAAGCAAAATAATTACTATTATTTAGATATGTGGATACCAAAGCATCTGATATCCCAACTTATCTTTAGTACTGACTGTGATAGCAGTAAACCCCGTCCTAGGAGAGGAACTGTCGGACGGTGAGTCGGGCAGTGGATGAACAGACTCACGGTTTATAACGCAGTAACTCCTTTGCTTCCCCCTCTAAGTTTCCAGGCTCTGAAAACAAAAAACAGGAAATCAAACAGTGTTAGAACCACACCAAGAATAAAATGGCAACACATGATCAAAAAATGTAAAACTTAGCCAGTAGCAGTTCAGGGAAACTTAGAACCCACTTGGTTCACTCAACCTATCTATGTAACTTCTTCTCTTATGAACAGCTTTATTACAATCCAAGAACATTACCAAAGATATATCTTTTTAAAAATAGGTATCAATATATAGTTGTTTTAAAATGATAGGTTCAATGCCAGGGAGTATTCTAATACTCTTTCAACAAAATCATTTATGTGATTTAGCCAAAACTGGTCTGCTTCACTGAAATTTCTCATGGCTCGTTCAATTCCAAATACCAAACAATGGGATTAAAGGGAAGCCTCCATTTTTTAATAAATCAGAGATGCACTGAATAGTGTAAGTTTCTTCTTGGTCGAATCTGTGAAACATATAAATTGTTAACTTATACACAGTATTATTTTCTTTGTTTACAAGACTTTATCTCTGGTTTGTTTAAAAACATTATTCAACCAAGAGTATAATCAAACTGAACTTCCCTCCCATAAAAATAGTTGGTTATTTGAACAAATTCACCTGCACTTATTTCTCATCTGCCTTGTCAAGTTGAAGGTATTCTTATGGAGCAGTGAGATGATTAAAGGTAAGAGAAGCTGTATAATGAAAAGAATATGAAAAAGAATGCGTGTGTGTATGTGAATATATATATACACACATATATATATGTATGACTGAATCACTGTGCTGTACACCACAAACTAACACAACATTGCAAATCAACTATACTTCACTTTAAAAAAAAGAGACAGAAGCTGGAATTCTTTTTTTTTTAATTGAAGTATAGTCAGTTTACAATGTTGTGTCAATTTCTGGTGTGCAGCATAATAGTTCAGTCATACATTTATATGCATATATTCATTTTCATATTTTTCGTATTATAGGTTACTACAAGATATTGAATATAGTTCCCTGTGCTATACAGTATAAGCTTGTTGTTTATCTATTTTATATATAGTAGTTAGTATCTGCAAATCTCGAACTGAGAAGCTAGAATTCTAACTCTCCTTTGTTACTAGAAAACTCTGCAAGGGGGCCAGCATCACTTTGCCATGTAACAACATTCATTGTGACCTTACTTGAGTTACGACGTTTTCCCTCTTAACATCCCTCTCTTCTACAGGCAATTTCCATACTCAAATTTCCTAAAATAATCCTACAGGTTCCAAATGGTGCTTGGACACTTTTTGACAACAGAGAGTTTTCGAACTTAGTGAACTTTTAACATGGCTTTCCTCTGAAGTGAAATTTCAGACTTCGATCATATGAAGTCTATTATTTCTTTAACTTTAATGTGGAGTTATTAAGGATGGGAGAAGTGTTAGCTTACATTTTTGTTTTGAAAATACATATGAGAAAATAATAAATAGCCACATTTGGAATTTTTTTGATTTGAAGAAGTCAGGTAATTATGTAAAAACTCTAAAATTAAATACTGAAATTATAATTATATGCATTTGCTTTTAAAGATTCTAATTATAATGTCCCAGCTGATCTGTATTAATTAAAGTAAATTTTAATAGCAAGTATGCAATAAGGATGACTTTTTTCTTTGGTATCCTTGCCTAATATTTCCAAGATAGATAGCTGCATAGATAGCAAGAAATATAGATCTAGAAATGTTATTATTAACTGTGGCTGTCATTTGAATCAATTGGCCGAGAAAGACCATGGTATTCCTCTAAAAGAGACAAACACTTTTTCTTAGGAAACTGTCTTAACAGCCTGTTAGTGTCTGAAATACGGGCCAACTATGCAGATGGAAGAATTTTAGAAAAGGAAGACTAAGTTACTCTGTGTGACGAAGTAGTGAGCATTTGGAGTTACCCATCAGCGGAAACTGGAAGAAGTGTCAAGAAGGAGGGAACCCCACAACATGGCTGAGAGCCAGGTTACACAACGGGGCATGGTTGTGCAGGAATTGTAGACAAATTTCCAAGAAGAATGTTACAATTAATAGACACTGCTTATCTATGTAGAATGGCCTCTCAACTATCCCCTAAACCTTTAGCTAAAACCTATTTTAAGTAGAGACATGGGAAAGTGAGCTGAGGCCCAAGGAGGAGCTGAAGTGATAAATCCAGGAGAGTGGAAAAGGCCATGGAGCAAAGCAACAGAAGACCAGATGGTAGACAATCTCCACATGGACAACAGGAAGTTGATTCCTGCAAGGGTGCATGAAGGGGAGGGAGAGGATACATCCTGCCATCCAGAGCTAAGGTCCATTAACACAGCAGACTTAAGTGATGTTGGGGAGAAGAAGGTCCCAACAAGAACCTACACTATGCCTCTCCCTGGAGGTGAGAAATGGAGCTGGCGGGGGGGGGGGGGGGTGTCTGCAAAACTGGGAATATAGGCATAAAGAAATCAGTCTGATGATCTAGTGTGCCTTTGACCTCTAGTCAGTCTATAAATATGCTCACATCTATACTGTCTTAACACGTATACACACACACACACACACCACACAATGAACAATCTATCTGGACTTTAATCACCTTATTGTTTTGCTCCTTCCCATCACAGTTCTGTATTTTAGAAGAGTTATCTACAAAAGTGATCTTCCACTTCCTCACCTCACATCCTCTTTTTAATCCATGCCAGTCAGCTTCCATTATTGTTGCTTCCCCAAAATTGATTTCAGTAAGTTCACAAAATGACCACTTTTGAATTCTACAGTCAGTATCCAGTATCCACCATTTAGTCAGTCTATTTTCAAATAAAGACAGAGACTTTAACAATTAATTTTGAAAATGAAAGAGTTACTGCTCAGTGGTTCCAATTAAAGAGTAAAGGCAATTTCATATTTCATAGTAGGTTTCTTCTTGTAAAAACAAACAGGTGCTTTTTCATCCTTATCCTACTTGCCTTCTCTGCTGCATTTGACACTCATGAGCGCGCTATCCTGTTTTCAAACTCTTTCTTCAACTTCCTCTTATAACTTTGGCTTCTTCTTTTCAAATTCCTAAGCCCCTCTTCCACTGTGCAGTTCTTAAATAATGGTATCAGAGTAAGAGAGAGCAAAATGCATTCCAAGGCCTGCAAGAGTCTTGGTGTGACAAGGTTACAGAAGGTGAGACAGGGCATAGTGAAAGATCAACTGGATGGGTGACCAGTGGTCAGAGCATAAAGGGTTTTACAAACTAGAGAAAGATGCTCAGTTTTAACCCTCTGATCAGTGGGCAGTCATTGAAATGGGCGATGATCAGTTTGGAATGATCTAATGAGATTTTTCATCTTAGAAGGTCACTCTGGAGAAACAACTGAGTATATAAAGACTGGGAGGAGGAAGACCAGGTAAAGAGATGTTGTGATCATTCAAATGCGTAATTACAGTGGTCAGGATGTATACGAGTCCTATGGGAAGTGGAGATAAAAGAAGTAGACAGGTTCAAGAGATATTCTGGAAGCTGAATTGACAGAACTGGATGGCTAATTGAATTGAGTTATGAAGAGTTGAGAATGAAACCCAGGCTGGGATCATCAAGTTGGTGGTCAGGCCACTTTAACACATGTGGGAGGGGGAAGAAGAGGAGGGGCCTGGGAGAGGTGGGCTGATGACTAATTAAGTCTGGGCATGTTAAATTTAAGGTTCCTCCATCCAAGTGGAAATGTCCAGTAAGCAACTGGATATATGCATCAAAATCTCAGCAGAGAGATTTAGACTGAAGTATAATTTTGGAAAGTCATGAGTGTATAGAAAATAATTGGAGACGTGAGTTTCATCATTGAGTTTCTCTCCATTTACCTCCTTCACATCAGACTGTAAGAACATAACCATGGAGGGGGAGGGAGGGTATAGCTCAGTGGTTGAGCATGTGCTTAGGATGCAAGAGGTCCTGGGTTCAAACCCCAGTGCCTCCATTAAGATAAATAAATAAATAAACCTAATTACCCCCCTCAAAAAAAGAGCACCAAAAAACAATTTTTTTTTTTTAAAAGAGCGTAACCATGGACTGAATGAACGGTTGGACTGAAGACTCTAACCCTTGATGCAGAATGAATAAAAGGGACCCATCTGGAGGTCCAGAAGCTAAATCTAGGCTTTTTGATGTCCTACACAGATCTATAAACATTAAAAGAGAGAAGGGCCAGGATGAACAAACAGAACAAGTGACCTCAGAAGGACCAAAGACAATTCACAGTACAAAAAAATTGTTTAAAAACTCTCACTGCTAACAGCAGGGATTACAGAGAATATTATATCCATTACAAATAAAGTAAAAGCCAAAGCTGCTATGATAGGAACTATCAGAGAACAAGAAAATATTCCTCAAAATGAAAAATATTAGTATTAAAATTTAAAATTTAATAGAAATTTTAGAAGAAAAATTCAAGTAAATATCCCATGATGTAGAGTAAAAAGGCAAAAAAGGGACATATGAGAAAAAGCAGTTGGGAGTCACAGACAGGATCAATTCAGGAGATCCAAAATCCACTTAGCTACTCAGAGTGCCTTCAGATGCTTAAAGCAGCATCTTTATTTCCTTATGGACAGATAATCCGATGATCCTCCTCATGCATCCCCACCTGATCAGTTGCAGAAATCTATATTTTAGTCCAAATCAGTAAATTCAATCCAGCACAATCATTTTTAATCTCCTTTAGAAAAACTCCACCCTTTCTATTTCCTCTCCTTTCCTCTGCTCCTCCAAGATGGCAGGAAGTCTGGGGAAAGAAAAGTGTGTCATTTGTACTTCAAGGCAACGTGATGGAGGACAAAACAGAGTCCTTAGATCCACGAGCGTTCTCCAGACTCTTGTTCATCACTGCTACAGAGGACCTGGAATGGGAGATCCCGGGACTCCTGGTCGCTATAGTTCACCTCTTTCTGTCTCTGGCTGTTCTAGAATGTGCTACTGTTGTCTGTGCCGGGTCCCTTTCAGCTGAGTGAGGTCCAGCCTGCTGGTGCTCCCTGGCTAGGGTGGCTTCACCTCGGTTCTTAAAAGGACGGGGGACTCTCTGAGCCTCTTCTTTGTGGCCCTTCTTTGTGCCCACCTGGACCCAGGCCATCACAGCTTCTGAACACTGTGTCTTCCACTGCTGGGGCACCTCGCCCCTTGTCACAGCAGGACAGAGCCCACTGACTTTCAGTTCAACCAGCTCCTATATCTCTTCTAGGAACCCAGGATTGTTCAGAAAATTAACTCTGGCTCCTCCTTCCTAACTAAGCTGGGCTACTGAATATACTTTGGTGTTGCCAACACCCATACTGGCTCACTAGCCTTATGGGACACCATCTTCTACTGCCCCAATCAAGGAACAAGCATTCCCCCCCAACTACTTAGCATGCTGTCCCCCAGCAGTGAGAAACCCAGAGAGTACAGAGCAAGTCCCATCTCCTACTTCAGTCTCCTGTATCCGGCAACTACCCAACAGGAACAGGAGGATCAGGTCTGGAACATACACTCTCTCTACTCCGATCCTCCTTTGCCCTACTTTAGGCGTATAATTTTCCACCGTCTAATTCACCAAACGGGACTTTTGATGTATTAGCGCAGTAGGGAAAGCAATTTGGAAAGTTTCTATTGCTCTCAGAGATCTCTACATTTCAAGTCTGCCACTTTGCTTTGGCCACAAGCATCCCTGGTAGGTATCAGAAGCTAAATATAGACTCTTTTTTGCCTCTTTGTATTTCTACAGTAAAAAGTCTAATCCTATTCTCCAAGGCAAATTGATGCCTCAAGATAACCAGAGAAAAGGCCATGTTCACAGAGTGTCAAAAGGAGAGAGTGTTAATATATTTCAAATTATAACCCCTTCTTGCACTAACATACTCTCTTGAGACTAACATATTTTCCTGAGCTTCGATGGCTAACTCGGGGAGTTTGGCTGTGGGAGTAGAAAGAAATGGGGAACTACACAGCTGGAATTTTTCTTGTGCCTCAAAATATGCATTGTCTTAACACGTTAATTAAGACGTTTGTACCATAGGGAATTAGGAAAATACCTCTGCTCGTACTTGAGCAAAGAGATCCTTTTTGCTCAACAGTGTCACTTCTTTCAGACCAGAATGACACTGATAGCAGTAGATACTGGCAAACCACCTCTGTGCTTAGTGGAATAGTGATTTCCCAAGAGATACCGAATCCAGGGAAGGTGGTGTGTTGGCATCATGAGTGGACCCAAGCAAAGACCCAGGGAGCCTCTTCTTGAGCACATATCAAGTCATATCTCGGCCTCATGAGTATCTAAGGGCCAAAACTCAGATAAGTGCTTCGGACATTCGGGCTAATCAGAGTTGGTGCTTCTGTAGTTGGAGTTACATCCTGCTCTTCCTCCTAGAGATTTCATGAAGCCCTCGACTTCTTATCTCCTCTGTCCTTATCATCATTCAAGCCTTTATCATTTCTCACCTTCATCAACAGAATTTTTGCCATTCCACACCTTGCCCTCAGCTCTATACCTGCTACCCTCGATAAATGTTTGTTACAATGAATGAATACATGGATGAATGTTTAC
The DNA here is from genome assembly GCF_009834535.1 of Camelus ferus. Lineage (NCBI taxonomy): Eukaryota > Metazoa > Chordata > Mammalia > Artiodactyla > Camelidae > Camelus > Camelus ferus. Next base: position 85,593,529 of record NC_045698.1, on the reverse strand, counting down.
TGATTTTGATTCACAATAGGCTATTTGGCCTCCTCCATGCTCATAACCTCTCTGGGTATTCGATAAAGAAAAGCAACTATCAGTTACAAACCATTTCTTCATTTTGTTTCCCTGGTACAAAGGGATATTTCTTCTTAATTGATAAGACAAATTTTTTTAAATCATGTTAATATATTTCTGACCCATACACACATTAAAGTATTTACTTAAGTACATAGATATTTCTATACTCTTAATCATTAGCTCCCCCAAATAAATTGCTTGATCATGGCTTGGATGGATATAATTTGGTGTTATTTTTCTGAGGGTAAATGGCAAAAATAACATTACGGAAAATTTTTGCAGTATTATCCAGAACCTCAGTTTTACCAGACAGTATGAACATTATGATAAAACACAGATTTATGTATTATATATCTAATTTTATGCTCACATAAAATAAAAATAATTTTAAAAATAAATAAATAGCTTGATCAATTAATATAGAATTCAAAAAAAGCAAAAAATATATTCTCCTGATTTTTAAATGTTGAGATGAATAAGACAGCGGATCCTGGAGAATTGTAGGTAGGACATATAGGCTGCTATCTTCTTTTGAAATAAAACTATCCTTAAGCCCTTGCTAAAGAGTAATGTTTTACAGGAACAGAAAGGAAATACTTTGTAAGAGAACTAGAAATAATTCAGTAGACTTTTGAATAAAAATATACTTTAAAAATGGCTTAGAAATTATGGTTCAACTGTATCCTGCCCCTCCCTGCAGCCACACACACATCACACATGCAATCTCTCTCTCTCTCTCCCTTGCTCTCACTCCCTCTGTAAATCTTTGAGGTTCATAATTTGAAATCTGAAATTTCTCTGTGACCCTGAAAAAGAATTCTTGCATGACCAAGGAGGAGGGTGTGTTTGGGGAGTTAAGATTGTTAGTAATATTATAGGATGAAACATAGAGTGGTGCTTTCAAAGCTTAATCAGGGTCCAATATTAGTCACCAGACTTGCTGGCAAATTATCAAATCTTTAAAGAGTCCTGATTCCAGGACAGAAATATGACCTTATTCAATCATTATTCACAGAAAAAGGAGAAGCAGATGCTTTAAACTGCACTGACAAAAAAGTTTTTCTGTACTCTATTTAGTCTCAAAACAATACTTGGCCAAGTTTTTTTTTTTTAAATCTGCTAGTATGATAGTTCTTATTTTTACAGACCACTCTAATCATCTTTTTTGCCAGCATGGGGATTAATGACTGTGTGTGATGTTTAATAGCTATCCCAAACAGGAATGCTGGCAGTAAGTTCAGAGCAATTTAGATCCTTGAAATCTCTGACTTATAAAAGCATCACTTCATCCAACTCTGACATCATCAAGTAAGACTATTCTTTTTATCAGTGAAATCAGTTAGTTCCTTCCAATCTCTGCCCTCCCAAGTTCTGCATAAAGTATTATTTAAAATGTGTAAATTATTACCACGGGATTTTATGAACAAATAATCAGAAGGATAACAATCAGGCTCTTATGCTCTGCCATGGTCATGAACCGACCTATTTTTGAATTAACAATTGTGTCTTTTCACCTTCTTTGAACAGCTTCATATGAAGCTGCCTCCTCTTCAGAGAGGAATATGCAGTTCAGACAATGACATTTGCTCATCGATATGTGGGTTTAATTTAAAAAAAAGAAAGAATCTGAGCCTTAAAATCTAACTAAATAAACTGAAGTGTAAAATGGAGTCCCTAAAAGTAGGAATACTAATTCCTGTTAAAATCTCCTATGTTGAAAATTTGAGCTGAATCAGGTACATTGTTGCAATTTCCTGGGCATTTGTCTTGAAAACTAATTAGAAAATCTGGAGATGGTACTTGGTATTCCTAACATGTTCCGGAAGCCTTTGTGTGAGTTCTTTCGATTCCAACCTCCCATTTGGAAGCAATCCAGAATCTAGCAATCAGACAAGCTTGACTCACCAAGATTCACATTCTCAACGTATATCACTCAATGAGACTACGAGAATAATCACTTGGTATATGAGTGAGAGACAAAAAGTAAGAAAAGATATTCTCTTGTGATGACATATAAAACAGCTCTCCATTCAGAGTACGTTCAGCTCTTCATAAAACAAATGTGTTGTTTCTTTGCTTTTGTACACAGATAGGTCTTTAAACATGCAAGAGAAACCACACAGAGTAACTAACTGGAAATCAGTCATGTCAACATTAATGCTGTGCTTATTTCTAAACCATAGGCTGGAATTTAGCTAACCTAAACTATATGTAATGTTACTGTAACAGCTGGCAACGTGATTTAAAAAAAAAAAAAAAAGGACTCCAAGAGTAATGAAAGTGAAAATATAGCCCATGACATTGAGCCAAGTTTTGACGGACATTTTGGGTCAGCATAACCTGTGAGCTCAGAAATGAAGTTCCAGCCACGTACCTTTCAGAAAAGACTTCCTCTATAAATAAAGTTGTTACAGGAAATGACTAGCAGCATCATACCCTAAGCATCTCGGCCAATAATAAATTGAACATTAATGGAAACTGACTATTCCCTCCATGGCCCCATGAGCTAATAGACTAAACATCCAAGGCATCTGGAATTACTTGCCCTGTTGTGGGCTGTCATACCGTTTATCATCTCAGGACCTATTTGACGTGGCCAGTGCTCTTAAAAGCCCCAGTAAATGCTGCTGCTGAACTAAAAGTCCGTTTTGAGTAGCAGCAGCATTTGTGGATCACCAGGACAGGTGAAAGAGAAGGGGCTTGATGAGAACAACTCATCACACTCCAAGAACACGCACACACGAACAGGGCGGATGCATTATTTTAAACTGTGTCTGGCCAGCATGTCAGGATTGATTGGAGAATTCAGCAACAGAGAAAAGAGTCACGTCTGCAGTCAGAGATGAAGCGGCAGTTATCCACTCTATTTCTTGTCAACCGCTTAGATCAGTCTTTCATTTTAAGACAAATAATAATAAAAATCGTGAGCATCTTATGGGAGCTCTAAGGAAAATGTCACTTCCACCCCGCAACAAACTTAAAAAAAAAATTTTTTTTTAAACGAATAGCCTTCTTACCCTTCATGTAGAAAGGCAATCTGATGTGAAAATGTTTTCTCCTAAATGATGGAATATGCAGTCATGCACCAGCAACTCGGTGCTGAATATCAACTTGCCTGTTCTGGAAGAAACCGCTCTGGGGTTAGACGGAGCTCACTGTCAGAAAGAGAGGCACTTCAGAGCAGGAGGAGGGGCTGTGCACTCTGTTTCAGAAGATGGAGGTTTATCTTCCAGTGTAGGCCTTTGATGTTATTCATATGCTAACAATATCACCATTTCCTCACAGCACACAATACACAGGGAATAGAAGACATCATTTGCTGACATGGGGCGCCACACTTTCTGTCCAGCATACTGATCAAAAATCTGCATTCAGCTTCCCCAGCGAAGCCACCACATCACCTTTAAATTGTTCTCTTAACACTTGAAAATTCCAGTCAAAATAATTTACCATTTTATAGAAGGAAATGATGAAACAAAGAACGCTCACTGTAGTTTCCCTCCGCTCCTAACATGTAGCCTCAGTGCCCCGAGGGTTCCTTTCATCTAGTCTAAGTGCTGGCATCTGACGCGACTGTTAACAGAGCTGGTCACCAGATGAAGTGAATTATCTCCACTGCCAAAGTTCCCACTTTCTGTCCAATTTAAACATCAATTTAACACAGAAACTAAAGGGTATTATGAAAGCTTTAACATGAACCATTTCAGACATGCGAAAAAAAAAATACTAGAAGGTTTTTTTCCAACAGCCAAACAAATATGTAATTTTTTGAACCTGAGGATGGATCAAGAAAATGAATAGATCAGCAGAGCCCACCCGGCACATGCTTTAACTGACAGCAATGGAGAAGGACCTCTTCGTCTTAAGTAAACATGCTTTTCAGAACAAGGGAAGATTTTGCTAAAGAAAATGAAATTGTGAGGTCACTAGCTAAGTGCAGGGATCGACAGCAAAGAGGAGACTTCTGACTGAAAACATTTCAACCTCCATACCATCAACCTGGACGATCTGGAAGGTCTGTAACAGTTTCCTCTGGATTACTACGGTCCTTTTCAGGATACAGCGCGCTTTTCTCGTGGAAATTTTTTCTCCATTTGGATCAGTGAGCTGTTAACAGAATGTGTAAGCATATGTCCTGAATATCTCTTTGCAAATGAGACGACTTCATAGCTAATTCATAATGATAAAACTTGATGCTTTCTCACAGAGTAGAGCACTTCCTAGCACAAGCCACATAAATTAAAGCATACGCAGTTAAATCAAAAGGATATGAATTATTATCATCTTCCACCTTTTTTAATCCTTCGTAATACAAATGGGATTAATATGCAAGATAGGCAAAGGAACTGCGTTCACAATTATAAAAACTTGCCCTTACCAAAATACAAGATTTGAAGAGGTGAAAAAGAGATTTGAAGAGTCATATTTAACTAAGATTTAGTAACATACAAGTTAAATACATGTGATTTTGCTAGCCAAAAACATTCCCGACAGTTAGCATCATTAGAGATTTTCCTATAAAAATACTATTCCCTAGAGGCAATTAGTTACATACATACATACATAAAGTTACCCCTTTCACTAAACAGAATGTTCTAGTCATCATCTCCATCTTCAAAGCATAATTTGGGAAACTGCAAGACCAGGAAATACATGTGCATTGATTGTATGAAACATTAATTACACTCTATATGAAGGTAAAAGGGATATTACCGTATAAGGATTGCATGGCTGTTCCCACATGAAACGCACACGGAACATTACTGACAAACTCAGAACAACCATATGCAATGTTCAATGCGACTTCCAAATATAAAATACAAATGCAGTATGTAATACACTTAGAGCAGGCTGCATACCAAATGATCAAGCAATTTTCTGAAGATTAGCCTTTAAGAAACAAATAACACAACACATACCATATGCACCTGTTAACGATTTGTTTTTTACATTGGTGATTGATCTTAAGTTTTAAAAAAACAAGTTTTCACAGAATTTTTCTACCGAGTACTCCTTGTAGTAAATTAAAGGAGAATTATAGAACCATTTTGCCAAAAGGGACCTTAGCTATCACGTGATATTATTTTTAAATGGAAAAATTGAAACCTCAAAATGTTAAGTTGCTCACTCAAAATGACAAAGTCCATCAATGGCAGAGTCCCATGTCTGAGTTCTTAGGCCAGGCTCCAAATTGAAGACACCCTAATTAGCTCATATTTACTCAAAACACATATCTATTTTTAAATCTCCATGGGCCAGCCTTGCTGTCCAGCACATCATCCACAGGAACATACAACTCTGGGGCCTGACAGAGCAACCCTGGTCCGTCTTGCAGTGTGAGTGCAGTGATGATGACTCACACGTCCCTCAGATTCACCAGAGAACAGGAGGAGATGCTGACCTCAACAGAAAAACAGACATGGCTCTATGAAAGCCATAACAGAGCCTAAAACTGTGTCATCCTGAAATGGGTTCTGCAGAGAACGCCTTAAGAGAGGATGTTTTGTTCTTTCTCTGAGCACTTTAAGAAACACACCAAGCATTTGCCAAACCTCCTCCCCAAATGCCATCAGCCAGAACTGGAAGGCAGAGAAAAAGTCTGAAAAATGAAGCAGAATATGTGACTCAACTGTACACATCACATAACTGCCCCCTCCTCCCCCTACAGCCCACCCCCCCAGGCACAACAGAGAAGAGCCTCCCCAGCCCCACCACCCCTGAAAAGTGCAAACCAAATCACTCGAGTGAAGTTCCAGACATAGACCCAGATGTAAAACACCAACTGTAAGGAAATGTGGCCAATCACTCAGCATCTACTTCCCCCAACAGAACCTTGAGAACTGTCTTAACACTGAAATGTCAAACATCCAGATAGATTCTTAGTAAATTAAAAGTGCAATAACTGTTTCTTCCTGAATATCATCTTTTTTATTTCAAGGCAAACACAGCTCTGAGCTAAGACATTTCTTCAAAATCAGGATGCTAATGGGAATTCAGTGTGTTCCAACTGAACACGCTGGAATAATCATGCCAGAAAGCTTCCAGTTTGGATATGGTGGGGGTGGGGAGAGTGTTGTGGGGGGTGGAGAGAAAGTTAATTTTTAAAATATTACCAAAACAGACCATTTTTATGTCAATCACAGAAGTACTTGGTCTTCTACGGATTGCAGAAATTGGGAATCCCTTACAAGACTTATGGAAACTTGTTAAGTTTTAAAACCATTCCCCAACCATCAAAGTTAATAATTCAATATCCAGCATTGTTCATAAGGTTCTAAGCACTGTCATTAACCAGACACATACAAGAACTTTTCTTCCCAATTATTCACTCTATTTCCTCCCCTGGCTCAGTAAACTCCTACTCTTGCATCGATCCAATTATAGTGGAAATTACTCTGTGTTATTTTAACTTTCATTAAGATTTATTTTTAAATAGATTAAATGTAATGCATAGTAATATCTTTGTGAATCAAGCTATTTACTATCTTGTCTTTTATTGTCAGTTTCCTTTAAAAAACCAATAAACCTGGGGGTGTAGCAATGATATGACTAAAATATGTACCCACCTTCTTCACTAATACAGTCCAATAGCTACACACACCAAATTTAGTATTACTAATCAGTAATGAGACACCAATCAGCTTACACAACGGTGGCACTGCTGAAAGGCACTGCCGTCTAAGTCCCGAGATTTCATGGGCTGTTTATGGCTGTCATGTGTATTTCGGACACTGCATATCATTAGTCACACTCTGGATTCCTGAGAATCAAAGTCTTACATAAGACAACAGTGAGATTATAGGTGTGCATTTAGCCATTCTGAATATAGCAGGTCAAGCAGTGATAGATGATATCAACCCTGATGGAGCTACTACTTACAGTCTGACACCTGAGGAACGGGAAGGAGCCATGCTTTCATTAAAGCACAGTTACAAATATCTTAGTGCATTCTCCAGGCTAGTTTTGATGCCCCTTCAGATTAATTACAGTGAAGATTCCCTCAAAGAAATACTGACCAATGACCACTGCCTTGGCATGGAGAACTGGTAGTTTAGAAAACTCCTCTGAAATAAGATCCAAGAAGAGAGCTGTTGTAGACGAACACTGATTCCTACCCATCATGTTTATCATCAATCTGCACTGTGGTTTGATTGACAGAACACTTCACTGAGATAATTCTTTCTGTGTATTGCTATAATAATCAACTTTTTTATTTCCGTGGACTATCATGGGATATAGAGAAGAGAATTTTTAAAAATTCAACAAATTTCTTAGCAAAAGAGAAAAATGCCAGTTAACCTGGGAGGCCTGTATATAATTATCTAGCTCCTTGCTACTTGGGGTCTGTTACCAGGGGTTAGCACTGTGGCTATCACTGGGAACATGTTAGAAATGCAGAACCTCAGATACCACTGGACCTCTTAGTGCAGAATCTATATTTTAACAAGATCCCCAGGAGATTTATAGGGACATTAAATTTTGAGAAGCACTAATGTAGTTACATTTGTGATGTTAGAACCGTAGGGAAAATCAAACCCAATGTGTTACCTGCAGGCCTTTCTTATAGCCCATGGAAAATGTCAAGTCACATTTGATATATATTGTATCAAGTCTCAGGGGTAAACAAGTAAAAGCCAGTGGATCTCCTTGACACCACTTGGGGATTGTATTTTCTCAAATCCTTAAATCATCAAGTATTTTGGAACAAAAAAATAAAAGGATGGGAGTCAACAGATCCAGATGCTAGCTCTTTCTTGCCTGTGTTTGTAAATGAGTTTACCTCTCTGTATCCATTCTGTGCTCAACACTGTGCTGGGTTCTTGGGACTCAACACTGGACAAAACAGACATGGTCTCTTTGCTTCAGTTTCCTATGGCTAAGTTAAAAAGAGTTTTAGTCAAAAAGAAGCACAGATATATAAAATTTCACGGTAATGATAAAGAATAGTGAAGGATGATAACACAACATTAGAACTAGAGCTATGTGCTTTGTTTAGGGGTTTGGTCTCTGGCAAAGGAGAGCCACTGCAACCGTCTGGGGATGAGAAAGACATATGCCCTGAATTTTAGAACCACTTCTCTGAGAGCATTGATTGGAAGGACAGATTTAAGAGACAAGAGGCTGAACACAGGGGATCCAGTTAGGAGGACACTGAAGTTATCTAGTGAAGAACAAATAGGAACCTGAAGGGTAGAAGAGGCACAGAATGAACTGGTAGAACTTCAACTCAGAAAAGGGTCTCTGTGCGTGGGGGGGGGGGGGAGCGCAAGGGGAGCAGGAGGCAAACAAGCTGTGACTAACTCCACCATTTCTAGTAGGGCAGTAAAAAGTGATGAGGCTGATTTGCAGCAACACGGATGGACCAAGAGATCATCATTCTAAGTGAAGTATGCCAGAAAGAGAAAACAAATACCATGTGATATCACTCATATGTAAAAAAAATTTTTAAAGACACTATGAACTTATCTACAAAACAGCAACAGGCTAGCAGACTTAGTAAACAGTTTTATGATTACCAAGGAAAAGGGCGGGAGGGGATAAACCAAACCGTGTTTCATAGACATATAGAGGGACTTACAGAGAGGTTTTCTTATATCTGTGTTCAGTTTGATAGTGACCTGTGTCTTTATAATTTCTAGACTTAAGGGGTAATAACCACTATGTGTCTCCCCCTTACATCTGTGTGGGGTCAAAGGGTATTAGATGTTTTCCTCTTTTCATAAATGATGAAACATGTTCAGGATTCCCAAAATACCACTCCCCAATAAAGTGCCCTGTCTGTTAGCTCTCACTATATTGACGTACACATGTCCCTATGAATATTACAATACACGTGGGCTGCACTGAATATCAATTACTAAAGGAGAAATGGGAGACAATTGTAAAGTGAGATAGGAAACTGGTCCGTCTCTGGTCCACACGCAGACTTCTCCCTCACCGCGTAGCTAGGACAGGACAGCAGCATATTAGAATCCTTTACCTATTTGATTTGGAGATTCAAAGTTAAACCCACTTCGGATAACTTGCTGTCCTTTCTAGCGGCTAACTGCCTCCTAAGTCACAGTCTAATGGTGAACACTTAAAAGTATGACAGAGGACTGGAGCTGATAAAATATTAAATGCAGATTTTCATTTAAAACAAGCACTATAATCAGTAATCAAGAGTGTGTTTGCCTTTGTAAATCACTTCCTACACACGCTTGCCTCTGGTTGAAACAGCACCAGACTCTCTGTTCCTCAGAGAGTGTAACGCACTCTCCCAGGACATCAGATCCTGACTTCAAAGACTTGGTGGAAATAAAGGGCTTAAGTGGACTTTGAGAAACACGCCATGGTTTTATCTCCTGCTTATAGCATTCAGGGCCTGCTTGGACTCCCAAGTAAGAAATGGGTATTGTTGTCACCACCACAAAAACCCATCATAAACACTTGGTATATTTCTGGTGGGTAATCCAAAGAAAGGACAGTGCAATGCCTCTCTCTCTCTCTCTCTCTTCCCCTCCTCCCCATCTCTTTCACACACACATACACACACACACACAGTAAAGAGGAACTGGAGCCACGGGAAATTCGGAAGGTGTGGTATAAGTCAGAGTGAGCTGCTTTTGCCTTTTAACTTCGAGAAAGAGCAAAGGCAGGAGGGAGAAGAGAAGAAAAGCAGGTTGAAAAGGTAACAAACAGTGCAATGAAGGCAACTAGGAGAAAAAGGGGAGGGCAAAAAAAACCAGCCCCCGAACCCATAATAATTCAGAAGCAAGGTCCTCATGGATGAGTGTGGAAGAAGAAAGTAGCTGGCACTCGTTTAGATAAGCACTGACGAAGTGGGAAACAAACGCCAGAGTCAGCAAGGGACCTGGTGGAAATCAAGCCAACAGAGTTTTTTTCAGAGTCTGATGTCGAGCTAAGCCCCCCTCCTGGCTCCGTCAGCCTTCGTCTTCCAGCAGATCTTGCAGGCTGGGCTGGTTCCAAGGGAGCCCTGGAGAGAGGGGGTGGCGGACAATCAACCAAGGAAGGAGGGTGGGTGTGCAGAGCGGGACTGGAGTCCCGTCCGGTTCCTAACCAATTGCCAGGCCGTGGGGAACTAACTTAGTCCTCAGCCTCACTTTCCTCACTTGTAAACTGAAAATAATTATGGTACATTTGTCATCCCTTGTATTGTGGTATTTTCACAAGTTAATGTAAATAATTTTCAGCCCCTTCATGGCAGTAACATTCTAGCTATTCAATCAACAATAGATACTTTTGTCAAATATTGTTCATTATATTAAATCCGTGAAGTCAGAATCAGAATAATAATCAGATCAGTGATCATCAGAATCAAAACAATGATAGCTTACATTTTCAGAATTCATCCTGGGATAGGCAGAGCACGCTACACTATCCAGACCACCTCATCTAATTCTTAGCATGACTTTTTCACAGATGAGAACTCTGAGTCTATGGCCATACCACCCTGAATGTGCCTGATCTTGTCTGATCTCAGAAGCTAAGCAGCGTCGGACCTGGTTAGTACCTGGATGGGAGAACTCTGAGGCACAGAGTGAGTGAAAGTTCCAAGAACTTGAACCTCTAGCAGTGCAGCTCCAGAGTCTTTGCTCTAAAAACTATGCTATGTTATCAAAAGGTCCTTGGAACAAACCTATTCAACTTTTGCACTTGATGAGAAAACTGAGGCTTACAAGGGCGATGTCATTTATTTTACACTACACAGCCAGTCAGGCCATCAATCCATTGTAGGAATTTGAGAGTTTTTTTGCATTGGAAACACTCTCCAACCTCAAATGAATAATCCAGGGCCTGGCCTGGAGGTTAAAATGCATGTCCCATTTAATCCAGTCACTTTCCTCTATAGAAAATGCAATGAATCACTTTTATTTATTCATATCAGATTCAGAGTGGGGACGGCTGCTTTGTAAGAAAAACCAGTAAATTTACAACTGGTGGTATTCATTTGCATGACGAATGTAAAAGAATAGGAAAGGAAGGACAGAACCAACTCTTACTAAGTAATCACTCTGCTTGGCACTCCAGGCACTGGGAAAACTGACGAGAAACATCTGATTCACACAGACATGGGATGGGTCCTGTGGCCAGAAGGATCTAAGAAGAGTTAATAAGCTTTTATTCAGAAGCTATAAATAAAATACACAATCATACTATTTAGTAACATTTAATAGGTGGGAGGAAGCTAAGATGAACATGGATATTGAAGTAGAAATCTGACTATCACAGCCTTTGGAACTCACCTAAAATGTGTCGGTACTCATTGATTTGGTAGGTGATGGATAGGAAGCTTTCTTGGTGCCCAGGCAAGTGAGCACGCTACCTCAAACTTTAGGAACCCAACCTCAGACAGACACCCCCACCCAGGAGACTCTCAACTTCAACAGGAGAATTTGCCTCATGTCACAAAGTAGGCAAAAGGACAGAAAGAGGAAACAGCTCCATATAAAGAGTTATTTGTCTTAAAACTACCTTTGGACAAGCAATTCCAAAGAAAGAGCGGCTCTCTTCTTGAAGCTGCTCCTTCCACCACTTCAATATAAACAAGACCCCCTAGAACAGCAGAGCTGAACCCTCTAAGATGAAAATAAGGATTCCCCAAGACAGAGGCATCAAATCCAACTTCAGAACCTCAAGTGAGACTTCCTAAAAGAAAGATTCCATGCTCTCTGAGAACAAATCTTCCTTCCGTGGTGTCTTCACAGTCTATAACCCCATCTCACCACTCATCCAGGTCTTTAAAGTGTCACAATGTTACAGTCCCATTTCCAGGTGTGGCTCTGTCTTGTCCATCCACCTCAAGGTGAGGGACACTTTCCTTCCACTGAGTCATCTACTAAAGCTTCTAGATTCCAGCTTAAGGGTGACAGCAGAAGTGCATGGAAGAAAGATGATAGGAATATGATTCACCAACGCCCTGGGTCTCTAGCAATATGGAAGCAAACAGTAGGGGTGTCGGCAAGGAGGCCCTGCCTGCCCCGGTGAAAAGAACAGGACAGCCTGATGGTGTGCTGTTTTCTGCACTCTTACACCCCACGTCGCCAACCATCGCTGTTTGTAGTGTTTCCAAGTGCTGACTCTGCTGAAGCTGGAAGACCTCAGAGGGACAAGTGTTACGGAGAGTGATTGATTGAAATTCAGAGCACTTTGCAGAATGATTTGTTTGACATTCCCAGTAGGAAACTCTTGTTTGTTGAACTTATTATTCATTCATGTATTCATGAAAAAAAATACAATAAATGCATAATCTCTGCACAGTGCCTCAATGATCACATTGAAATGAGCCCAGAGCTTTGCAGTGCTAAGCAAGGTTTTTAGTTTGCAACAGAACAGTTTTACATGGCAATATCATTAACTGTGTCTAGAGTTTACATTATGCTTATAAATCAGCCAGGGAAATTTAACCTGCATTGTAATTTAAGGTTATACAGAGAATCAGGCATTAAAAATGCATATGCATAATAATAACTCCTTGTGTGACTTTTTTCTTTCTTTCTTTTTTGACTTTCCTCCTACTGAGTGATTTAACAATTATCATGTTGAGATGTAACTGAGTCTGTTCAGTTAGTGTTTCTGTTTTGACTTTTTGACAACTAGAATATAAGCCAGGGGAAATGCAGAAATTATTTCCAACATCCACGGGTAACTTGGGAAAATGGCTCTTTAAATAAGCTATTAGAGGAGGGGAAAACATGCTACATGATTTGGAAAACAACTGCTGTTAAATGCTGTGTTTTAAAACAACAGCTATTACTGGGCTTAAAACGGTAAGGTCAGAGTGTTAGAACAGCGCATTCTCGGTCTGGACCTCAGTGTTTACATTTACAACTGCTACAGTGATAGTCTCTGGCCTTCCTAGTGAAAGTAAGAGCAGAGAACACAAGGAAGGACCCTCATATCATGGTGGCCTCCCTTTAAAATTGAGTGTGCTTGTTGGTTATCAAAAAACCAAAAAGGAACTCACAAACTGCATCATTATTCTCTTGCCCCCAGAGTTTACCCCCACAAAGATCTCTTTTATTCTCAAATACCCCTAGTAAAGGCTTCTATAATCTCCCAGCATATTTGTTTTAAAAAAATTTTAATTTATGTGGCAAGCTAATAAATATCTAATTGAATTCTTATTCTTTAAAAATAAAAATTAATTTACCTGGCCTTTCTCCTGCTCACACTGGTAAGAGTTACCTGCACACATCAGGATTCACTATAATTTCAGGGTTGAAAAAAGCCAAGAAAACTATCACCTGAAAGTGTTTTCTGAAGCCTAGAGTAGCCTGGCCCCTGAGGTCACCGGTGACCCTGGTCATGGTCCAGTATTTTATTCATGTCCCTAGAATACCTGTAGAACTTCCACACTTAGATGCCTCACACCGACTACACATCCTGAGCTGACCCCAGCTGGCCCCTCACACCCTCCATTAGGCACCTCTACTCAACTTCTTTATCAGTATTAATTATACCACTTTTGAGTTCTCAAAATCTTACCACTTCACAGTGTGTTTCTTCTTTAATGCCTTTCCCCACTGCTAAAACCACGCACATTTATTCAGAGTCAATATGTACCATAAGCTCCCCAATAGTCATTGCGGGTCTCTTTTACCATTTTCAAAACAACACATCTCAATCAACCTGTGTTCTCACCTGACCTTCTGCAGCAACACTCCAAGAAGCCAATTTGGCCTTCAATATCCACACATGTCAACATACTCAAAGCTGCTGAAAAATCTTCATCAGCGTCTGGTTCTACTGTGTGCCTCTGAAGCTTATAAACATTGCCTTGTCTCTCATTATCTACCTTTTCACGTTAAATTTATTTTTTAATTTTTTTGTTATTGAAGTATAGTCAATTTACAATGTTGTGTTAATTTCTGGTGTACAAGATAGCAATTCAGTTATCAATGAATTAGAAAACAGAAAAAAAAATAGAGAAAAAGGAATGAAACAAAGAGTTGTTTTTGTGAGAAAATCAAATAAATTTAATAAACTTTCAGCCAGACTGATCAGGAAAAAAAAAAAGAGAGAGAGAGAAAGTAAAAACTACTTACAGCAGGAAGAGAGAGGAGCCATTCCTGCAGACATTAAGAAGGTAATAAAGGAATATTACAAAGAACTTTAAGTCACTAAATTTGACAACCTAGATAAAATGGATAAATTCATTGAAAAACAAAAACTAAGAAAGCTCATTCAAAAAGAATAGATAAGTCAAATAGTCCATCTACAGTTTTTAATGGATTTGTAGTTAAGAATCGACCACAAAGCAAATCCAGGCTTAGGTGGTTTACTTAGGCGGCCTACCAAACTTCTAAAGAATAAACAAGGTCCATTTGTTTGCACACTCTTAGAAAAATAAGAGCATGTAACACTTTCCAACTTGTTCTATGAGTCCAGCAATACTCTTATTACTAAAACCAAGCAACAATATTAACAGAAAGGACAATTACTGAACAATACTCTTCATGAACACAGAGACAAATATTCCTAACAAAAACGTCATAAGCTGAATTCAATAATTTATAAAAATAATAAGAAATCATAACCAAATGAAATTTATCACAGAAATGTAGAGTGGATTTAACAAAATAAAACTAATGAATTTAGCTCACCATATTAACAAATTAAAACAGAAAAATTCTGTAATAATCTAAATATACAGAAAGTATTTGACAAAATTCAAAACCCATTCATGAAAAAAAAAATCTGTCCAGACATTAAGAATAGAAGGGAACTTCTTCAACCTGATAAAAAGCATCTATTGAAAACCTAGAGTTGACATCACACGTATGGTGAAATATTGAACTATCTGCCCCTATTTTATTTTATTATTTGTGTTTGTGTCTGTATTTTCTTAGATATCTCAACAAGATAATAAAGCCAGAAAAAATAAGTAAAATGCATGGATAGGAAAGGAAAAAAGTAAAAGTATCTTTCTATGCAAGTAACATGTTATCTATGTAGAAAATCCAAAGCAATCTCCCAGTAATCACAGGTATGAAGTACGGAATAATTATGCTAAGTAACAGCACCCTGAAGGAAACGGAACGGAGTGTAAGAGATTAACAGGATGATGGTGGGGATGAACAAAGTCAGTGCTACAGCCCGAGTAACCAAGAAGAGCCTCTCTGACAAACTGACATCTGAGGTGAGATCTGAAGGATGAGAAGAGACTTCTGGAAGAGCCTGGGGGAAGTGTTCTAGGACGGAACAGCAAGCACAATGCCCTGAAGCGATACAAAAAACAAAGGACACCACAGAATAAATATTTGAGCAGATTAAAAACTGCTGTGATTAGCAGATTACGTGATTTCTACTTAGTGAACCTAAGACAAACAACTTAAAAAATGATTAGAAGTTATAAAAGGATTTAGGAAGATGGCCAGGGACCTGATCATTGTACAGATGAATAGCGTAGTGGTTTTACAGCACAGACTGCGGAGAAAGTTTCAACTTGTTTTGTTTAAACTGGCTCTACTTCTTCCTAGATCTGTTACAGCTGTGGTCCAGCTATTTAACCTCTCTATGCCTCAGTTTCTTCATCTATAAAATGGGATGGCTAATGGTACCAATCTCATTCAGTTGGTTTGAGGAGTAAATGTTTTAATATATGTCAAGTATTATGCCTGGCATATGGTAGAGTCTATTTAAGTGTTGGCTATTTTTCTTCTTATGCCCAAGGAAACAACAATTCAAAGCTGTTATGAAGAAAGTTACGCCTTACAATGCCAACAAATGTATCATGATTGAACCCTAACTGCTAAAAGTACATGAGGAAAATTATAAAATACATGAGGAAAATTGTAACATTTAATAGAAGTAGATGAAGTAAAAACTGAATAAATAGGTAACTATGTTTTAGATTTCAAGTCTCACTCTCACAAAAGTTTTAGTTTTTATCCAAATTAACCTACGGTTAAGGGTAAACCCAATCAAAATCCCACTAGGATGTTTTATAGGACTTGATACATCGATCCTAAAGTTCATCAAGAAGAGCAATGAAAAGAGACTTGCCTGCCAGATACTGTAATTCTGACAGTATTAGTCATTAAAACTGCATGAAATTGGCTCAGGAATGGAAAAATAAAATAATAAAACTAAAGAGTCCAGAAATAGAACTAGCGTTAATTGTACATAATAAAGGTAGCATTTCAAATCAGTCAGAAAAATTCAATAGACGTTTAGCTCTCCACTTGAAAAACAATTAAGTTAAATTTCTATCTCACATTATTCACAAAAATAAATTACAAGTATATCATTTAACAATGGATTATATATATAATTCATATATATGAAGATAATATAATGAATTCACATATATTATATATCCAATTATGTTATCTAAATACATATTATTTCTATAATATATATTTACATATTATAAATAGTTGCAGTGACTCTAATATGTATTATAAGTAATATAATATATAAAAATATAAAAATTTTAATATTCCTTTGGTACTAAAATTTTTCCTAAGCAAGACATAAAATCTAGAATATTTAAAGGAAAGATAGACAGCTTTGGCTACTTAATTTTTTTTAAGTTTGTGTAACAAAAGATGGACACATGAATTTAAAAGATAAGAAAGAGACTGGGAAAAATGTTTTCAACATCTAATATACGGAAAGAATTTCTACCAACTATTGAGGAATAAGATAACCCAATACAAATGTACAAAACTTATAAACCAGCAATTCACAGAGGGAAAAAAATTCAAATTGCCTATAAACACACACAAAAAAGGCTTAACCTCATTGGTTATTTAAGAATATCAAGTTAAAGGCTTAACTTCATTGGTTATTTAAGAATTGTTAAAATAAAAATTACATTCTATTTTCAACCATTAGTTTTGACAATAATTTTTTAAATTACTAATATCCACTACT
This sequence comes from Camelus ferus, assembly GCF_009834535.1. Lineage (NCBI taxonomy): Eukaryota > Metazoa > Chordata > Mammalia > Artiodactyla > Camelidae > Camelus > Camelus ferus. Next base: position 85,576,585 of record NC_045698.1, on the reverse strand, counting down.
GACAAGGTTGTGAGCAAATGGGCATTTCCATAGACCCTAAGTGAAGCAATAAAGTGGTATGGTTTAAAGATTAGTTTCGTAGTGTCTACCGATGTTTTAAAATGCATATGTACTTTGTCCCAACAATTGTACTTCTAGGAATCAATAATACAGAAACCGTCTAAGAATAATGAGGCATTATTAAATTGATGTTAATTACATCCAAGGCCCTGCAGCATGAAAACTTTAGGTTCAAATCCTACTTCCAACTCTTATGAGCTGTGGGACCCTGGGCAAGATGCAAAATCTCTGAACCTCAGGTTTCTCATCTGTAAAATGGAAATAATAATAGGACCTAGTTTACAAGTTCATTGGAAAGAAAATATCAAATAACTCATGTGAAGGGCTTAACACAGGGCATGGGACCTCATAAACTTTAAATTAAAAGATTTCATTTTCTGCTCTATTTCCCAGAATTTAAAACAGTGCCCATATCAGAGGAGCTCCATAAATATTTGTTGAAGGAATTTTATATTATTATTTCTCCAGCAGGCCTCATTTCCTCTGGGAAATCTCTGTGGTAGACCCTGTAATCTCTCTGATGTGCCACTCAGGTCCCTCTTCAAGAATGAAAGCCCTTCAGGTATTGCCTTAAATGAAGAGATACCCTCATCCCAGGGCAGTCCACAAGTGACCTATGAACATGGGGACTGAAAAGCCCAGACCTCCCTTCCTAACTTAGTAGAGCTTTGAGTCATCCCATCTTCAGAACTCTGCAAAGGGTCACCTGAGGTTTCCACTGAGACAGCACTGCAACCTCTCACCCTGCCAAATTCTCCTCTTTTCCTTCCTTCTCAAGTGTTCATCTCAAGAACATGCCTTAATAAATTCCCTAAATGCTAATTTTGGAAATGGCTTCTCAAGGAATCCAACCAGTGACAGTCTCTGAAAACTAAATATAAATGCCCATAAGATCCTCTCTTGTAATGCTCCATTGTTTTACTTCATCATAATTTGTAACAGTAATAATAATGATAATTTGTGATTATTTAATATCTCCATAACTAGACTGTAAGCTAAACACAGAATCTGCTTTTGTTTAAAATGTTCATATTTTATCATGGAAATTTTTATTTGATATTTTTACTTTTTTACTATTACATTAAAATATTATTTATCTTGATTACTGAGCTTTTTGGTGTTGCCTTAAATTTTGTGCCTAAGGCAAGTGGCTCACTCACTTTATCCTGGTTCCAAATCTGGCAGGGACCATATATTTTTATTATTGTTTTGTGTTTTGTGCTCATTTTTGCCACACCTAAGGCAATATCTGACATGTAGAAATCATTCAATAAATATCAAGTTAATAAATGAGTAAGTTAACTACAAGGAGTTTCATTGTAATGCTGTTTGTGACAGAAAAAAATATATGAGTAGATGAAAGTTTAATTATGATATATCCATCTATGCAAAACTTTTTAAAAGGATAAGACACAGACATATGTGCTAACATAAGAAGATCTCTAATACATCTTGACAAGTTCAAAGCAAGTTTCAGAATAATGTATATGGTATATCATACAAATAGAGATAGATGATAGATAAATACATATCTGAATAGATTAAATAGTGCATTACATACTAAATGCTAACAAGTTGCCTTCAGATAAGTGAGTGGAATTGTGAGTTGGAGGAAAGCTATGAAGGAAAATTTATATCCAGTACTATGTGTAATTCTGAATTATTTCAACTTTTAAAGCACTTACAATCATATATTAGTCTTTTTAGCCTTAAAAAAATTTTATAAAGGTTTACCACCTCCAGGAAGCCTTCCTTAATGCAATACTGTTGAACACCGCTCTACTGTGAGCCTCCTTAGCCTGGCACATGGCTCTCCACTTGTCTGCAGGATGAACTGGAAGGTTCAAGTAATTCACATCTATGTTTATTCTGTCTCATCCATCAGACTGAAAACTCCTTCAAGGATGAGGCCGATACTTTTGCTTCTTATGCTTTTCCAATAATACAGCTCAATAGTATTCTATCCAGAGTTGTATCTGACTACCTTATAAATGTGAGGCCATGTGAGTGGTTCATTGTGTTTGCATATGGCATACAAACCTGCTACCTTATTTCTTTTCCTATCCATGCAAGAAATTACAGTGAATCCTGAGCTGAATCAAAGTTATAAAAACAGTTATGAGCCATACTTAGACATTCTGCAGATTAGGTCTTCCCACAAAAGTTTCTGTGCTCTGACATTATATAGGCTAAAACTGATACACTATCATAGGATACCAACTTAATGCCAAGCTTTAAGAGGAATGCCTATGACACAAGATTCAATCAAACATGTTGTCAAACAATCTATTCCTTATAAAATTTTCCGAGAAGTATTGAGTCAGATTAAAGAGGCAACAATAACCAAAGACAGATTTTTAGTGAGGTGTCTTGTACAAAGATTTCACCTTTCTTCTTCTAATTCCTGACCCCGGAGATTATTCAGCGTGTTCCCTGGGGCCCTGGAATTCCCACGGGGGTAGATGAGTTGATACTGATGGGCATGGCTGTGAAGATCTGGAGAAGACAGTTACTAAAAGACGTCCAAAGAACCGAGTCCATGGAGGTCTACCATTAGGTTTCTCTGTAAATTTCCTGCAGCTTCCATCTATATTGGGTTATATTACAGAATATTCAAAGTTGACTTATGTTTATGCACAGCCTGAAGTGAACAGAATAGGTCCTGACGTGACTTTAAATCTCCGAAGGCAGAGAGATTCAATATCAGTCAGTCTCACTGTAACATTACCTGCTGACAGTGCACTGAATTTAGAGATCAACTGCATTGAAAGTTTCGCTGTTCTCATGCATGCATTCATATTTAGAGCCTAATTTTCTTATCTACAGATTGCAAAACTATTTGGATTCTAAAATGTGGATTGGAGGATGGGGAGAAGGATGAGCACATTTAGAAAAGGTAAGTGGATGTGGGGGCGGTTTAGGAATCTGATATCTGAAAGTTATAAATTTTAAAAGCTCTTATTAACTTCCAGCTAAAGCTAATCATCTTTATTTAATGCTCCTATTAAAAATGAATGAGATGCAACTGCAAACATGTTAAGATTAACAGATACCTAGAAGGCCAAAAAAAGTCATAGTTTTCTGGTTTACAGTGAAATGAAGATGCTTCAAATTATGTTTTCTTTAAAAAAAAGAAAAATATTCACTTAGTACTCACCATTTATTCATTATCCATCCGTCATCACTTCACTTACTATTTCTCAAATCACCAAAATTTCTTTTCCTGAAGGTCACTGACAGTGCAGATGAAAAGCCAATACCCTCATAAAAGCATAAAGAGAACGGATAACATCTAATATACTATTTAATCACCAAGGCCCAATTCTGCTTGGGACCCCTTAGACCCAATGTCAGCTAGGGAAATGCTGACTCATTTTTAATAAGAGTCAGTGCATAATCAACCTGGAAAGACAGGCATCACACCAAAAATAAGTGCCGGATCAATTAACAAACTGGAGAAACTCCTATGATCAAATACAAAGGCTGAAAGGACATGTTTTGGATGAATTCTGTTTTATATGAGAATATTCAAATTACTTAATTAAGGCTCAGGTCATAGTTTAAGATTGAGGATTGTTTCAAGCATCTCTTTTCCTAGAAAATTCAAAATAACAATCGAGATATCAAAGCTCTCCACCCACTGGGAAGAGAATAAAGTCAATAAACAGATCCATAAATAACATGAAAACATTTCTGAAAACTTCTTTCTCCCTCCTTTCCTACAGAATCCTCCATTTAAATCGAGAGGAGTAAGGAGGGACATCCATCACATCACCAGAAATGAATTCTAAATGCAGAATAGTGTGTTTCTGGAGCAGCGGTTCGACCTTTCCACTTACAGAATTCATTCTGGAGGCATGATGTAGCAGAAAATGAGTAAGGGCTTTGGCATCAGAAAAACATGTTTCTTTGCTTTTCATCTTTCTATTCTTCAGCCATTTACCTTTGTTGAACCTCAGTTTCCTTATCTGTAAAATGGGGACAATAATACCTTGCTTAAAACATTTGAGGATCAAATGAGATGCCTACACAGTAAAGCCCGTAACACATTGACACTGTTCGTGAGGTTGCTCAGGCCTGTTTCTTCCTATTGTTTTCCTTTCGGACTGATTGTGCCTTTTCACAATGTGCATACCACCTTCATAGGGAGGGCACCAGCAGCATCTGCCATACTGGGAACGTTTCATAGGTATTAAGCAGCATCTCAGATTATTCATTATTGAACTATAACTCAGAATTACCAAAGAAATGAACAAAATCATGCACTTAGTGAGGACTCAAGTCTGAGACCAAATTAACATTTATCTCTTCTAACTAAGTAACAAATTGGGTAGATTGGGAATGTCAAAAGAAAAGAAACTGCTATTAAACAAATATAATTTTGATAAATAAGCTAAGCTTCTACAATTTTTACTTTATGATTTATGCATAAATACACATGTCAGTGAATTAGTGCCAGGCTCCTTAATGTTCTGTTTTGCAGATTTTTTTTCATGTGTTCCTTCCTTGCAAAACTCTGATTGATTTAATCTTGCTGCTTAGAATGAAATATCAGAATGCCAGTTAAATATTGAAACTCTTCATGTACTGGGAAGATAATAAATACCACCAATAAATTTATAAATTATACAACCCAGTAAACATTTCTGTAAATTTCTTCCCCTCTCCATTCCCACTGAACCGACAACTCACTTCCCTGAAGCATCTGAAAGTGACCGGAGTATTAAAAATGAAAGTGTAGCAAGGTAAGCAAAAAAGAGACAGCTGATTCCTCTGGAAAAAGGTGTCAGCACTTACCAAAATATGTATGCCAGTATGCGCATGCAAAAGCAAACTTTTACAGGGCTCTCGGCTTTATAAACACTGAAAGAAAAGGGAGAAAGCATGTACTAACCACTCACACCCTCCTCATTAAAAGCGGTTTGGCAAAGAAAAGATGAATCGCTGCTAAAAGAGCAAATGAGAGCTTTTCGGGCCTGACACCCAAAGTCTGCCTGACACGAGGGGCCACAGCATGCCACTTCCAACGACGTGCCTCCTGCCTGGGAAATGCTATGGATGGCAGTACCAGACGGAGTGTAACAGCAGTATAATGGCAGGCAGTGAAGGCTGCTCTATTTGGTAATTGTTTGGGAATGAGTCTCTGCACCAGCTACATAATTTCTCACAGGGCTGCTGTATCATCTGAGGGCTTCAAGTTCTAGTCACCTGGAAAATGTAATCTACAATGAGGGAAAAAAGTGTAGAACAGCATGACCACGATGTCTCTACAAGGCGAAAACGCCTGCAGTAAAGAACAGCACACTGATTTAAGTGCTGCTGTCAACATTTGCTTCCTGTAGGCCCCAAGGACCAATACACTCTTGCAGGGAAGTAAATTTGGGGCTTATAGACAGACAAAGCTCCTAGAACTGATTATTCAGTCAAGTCCCCAGGAACTCTTAACACATTTCATATTTTTCAATTTGAAAGAATGGTACTACTTATCTAGAAACCTCCTTTCTCCCAGAAATATAATCCATCAACAAAAATATGACATTGGCCAAAAAAGGAGAATTAGATGTCTTCTTATTTACTGTTTCCTTTTCAGCATCCTATACATAGATGTATGTCTACTATCCAGCAGCCTGTCTAAAAAAATTATTACTCAGCCAGACTATTCTTACTCGTCACAATAAATGACTCAATAAAACGGTGCTGAGTCAGGGCCTCAAACTCCACCAATTCTGACAATCAGCTTCACAGGAGAGTTCATGCCTGGACATTTTAGTTTTAGAAAACTGATCCAGGACAAATGCACCAAGAGAGAGGGACATAAACATTCAAGTTGTTCAGGGGGGTTTAGCTCCGGTTACAAGCCCTGATATATTGGTAAATTTACAATTTTCACCATGTCATTGGATCTCATCGTCATCACTTGTAATGTAACACTTTTTCAATGTTATCAATTGTCCTGACAGTCTTAAGCCAATGACTGAATCATTTTGCTGTACACCTGAAACTAACACAACATTGCAAATCAACTGTACTTCAATAAAACATAAAATAAAATAATAAAATTAAAAACAATAACTACACATACAAATTAAAGTGAAAGGAAGTTGATTAATCATAGAATGTTAGTCTGCATCATGAGAAAGTTGGTGTAGCCCAGACAGCTCAGCTACTGAGACAAGCTTCTATCCTATTTCATTTCACTTCACGTACTCCGCTCCCTTTAAGCCCCAGACGTTGTTCTAGTCCCACAGCTGCAAACAACTCTTTACACTCAAAGACCCCTCATTTTACTTACAGAGGAGATAAAACGCTACCTTTTATAATAAGGGTAGGAGCATTGAGTAGTTAGGGTTGGAGAGAGGCAAGAAACCCCTTGCTTCCTCTGGATGATACTGGAAGGGTATGAAGATCGAAAGAAGTCTCAAGCACGGAGGAACTCACACTTCTCATGTCAGGCAATAAGTGAAGATTCTGGCCACAGAAAACTGATAAGGGAATCAAATGACATCATTTAATGTAACCAATAGACAAATTGCTCGTTGTTGACTTAAAAGTTGTGGACATTTTAACACTATAACATGGGGACAGGATAATCCATCCCGATCCATCCTCTTCCTGCTGGGTAGCCCCTCAAACAGGTGCATCACCATGTTTGGTCACAGCACACTGAGGTGCCTCTTTTAGGCCACAATGTACACGAAGGATGAATGTCTAGGCACTCAGGGAAATGGAGGGATTCCATTGGCCAACCCAAAATGCCACTGAGACTATGATGCTGCAGGAATTAGACTTCTGATGAGATGCTGATTTCTTAAACATCATAGCAGTAATTTCATAGGGCAGAGATGGGTGTTCAATGAAAGCAACTCTTTCCAACTGAAGTTATTGTTTAAGGTATTTATGCCAAAACTCTTCTTGACTCTCCTCAATGAATGGCATTATCTGAACCCATTGCTGCTTTTGATTTCTCCCTGTGATTTTACACCAATCAGGGAGGCTCTTATCAAGCTATGAGCAGTAGAGTGTAAACTTAAAAAACTTTCAGTTCTAAACCCAGATGAAGTCCTGAAGGACAAGGTCTAGGACAATTTCCTATAGATTGTGACTGCCACCAAGGAGGACACTCATCACCCTGCACTTCCCTCCCTACCTGCCAATCACTCCCTTCCAAGACAACCACTGTAGTGATGTGATTATGTTCCTTAAAAACAAGAAACAGGAGGTGGGTATAAAGTCACACGTCATATGCAACCACTCAAATTGTATCCTTTCTTTCTCCTCTCCCATTCACACTTGAATGTTATTAAATAAAATCTATACTTAAGAGTCTATGTAATGGTTCCTCTGGTATCTATTACTGAAGCAGAACAGCTTTTCCTTTTCACTAGGAAAGATGGGATTCATGTGGTTATTGTTCTGGTTATTGTTCTCAAATAAGGTATTATAAAGTATCTGTGACCCTTCAGAGACATGGGCTGCCTCCCAGAAAGAAGAGAGGAAAATACTAAATACCGTTAAATCTCCCAATTAAAGTCCCTTTGTTTAGAAACCATGCTTGCTTACATAAGTTCTACATCAGAAATGCCATTTACATTTTCATTCACTTACCAATAAATTTCAGTATCTGCTATGTGCCAGGCACTGTCCTAGATGTTTAGGCTACATCAGTGAACAAAAAAGACCATCTTTGCCATCATAGATCTTACATTCTAGCGAAGTGATACTGGGTTTAGGACCGAAGTGGCATTACAAAGAGAAGAAAGGGTAAGCCAGTCAATAGTGTTGGCACCATCTCATTTTATTTTATTCCAAATAGCTGAACAATGGTCCCAATCTTTTTATGTCCGACACTGGACACAAAAATCAGTAACAGGTAGAAAATTTTTGAATAAAGTACAGGAGAACATCAGCAGGAATTTAAAATATGAAAGAATTTCATAAACAAGGCACAAAGTAAAATCCTCATTTTTCTATTTGATTATATAATAATCAAAAACTACTCCACACAACAAAAATGAAGCTACAGATTGAGAGAAGGCGCACAATCAGGAAAGAATCTGTACCCACAGTGCATAGAGCATTCTGACGAAGTGGTGGGAAACAAAGATCAAACACCTAATTTTTCAAATAGATGAAGAAGACAGGCAGCAATTCATAGAAGGGAAAATCTGGATAGCCAATAAACTAATGAAAAGTGTTCAGCCCCTAAAATTATAAGAAAAATGCAAATTAAAACATCAGTGAGATACAATTTTGTGCCCATTACATTAGCAGACATTTTAAAGTCAGACGATACCAGGTGTTGATGAAGTTATGGAGCAATAGAGCTTGTCACTCACTGCTGAGGAGAGCGGGGAATCGGTACAGAGGCGATTTGGTAATGTTCAGGAGACTTAGCTGGCATGTGTGCACTAGGAGACCTGCATGAGAATGCTCTATGTGCAAGAGCAAAGGTTCAGAAGCAAATTAAATGCTCCATTACAGGGAACTGGATAGATTGTCGCATGTTCAACAATGGAAAACTGCAATTGTTAAAAGGAATAAACTGGGGCCACATGTAATTAACGTGGAAAGTCCTCAGAGACAATGTTGAAAGAAAAAAAAAACAGGTTGCAGAAGGAAACATACAATATAATAATATATAGTTTCAAAATCCACAAGAATTTGCTCAGTGTTAATGGAGGTTTAGATTTGTACAAAGAATATTTTAGAAACCATTAACATGAAAGACATTAACTTTGTGATGGTGGTTATTTCTGGAATGGGGGCAGGGGAATAGTTAGGGAGGAGTATACTGCTATCCTCAACCTTAGCTGTAATTTAAAAAAAAACACATTTCCAGTAAAGACAGCAGGAATCTTATGATTTAACAAATGTAATTAGAAGGTATATAAATGTTCACAGTGTTAGCCTCTATAATTATCTACAAATGTAAAATATTTCATAACATTGACTTTTTTAATGGTGGTACTGGGGATAGAACCCAGGACCTTGTGCATGCTAAGCACCTGCTCTACCACTGAGCTGTACCTTTCCCCCACATTATTGATTTTTAAGTAAGAGAAAAATTAAATTAAATTAGATTAGATTACAATTTGCTCCTTTGTACCTGAAACAAGGCAAAAAGAAATTGAGATCATGGACTCACACTGTCTGGGCCCACGCTCTTCCCACTTTCCACTTCCCCCTGCCCCTCCTCCCAAAGTGACACATTGACCTGGTTGTCCCTGCAGTGGTTGGCTGCTGCCTGCAGATTATATGCAAGGCCCGTTTGCCACTGCCCCCTCAGCTACACCTTAGGATTGTCTGAAGCTGTAGAGAAGCCCACCTTCAGAAAGAGTCTGGAAGCAGGATGGGAAATACTCAGCTTTGCAATCAATAGGGAATACACTGGCAAAATGCATTAATCATTTTCTGTCCTTTGGTATCTTTTCAATTCCCACCTTGTTGCAATTAAAAAAAAAAAATCAAAGTATGATCTTGTCCAGAGAGAACAGACATCACCAATTTTGGCAAGCCATAGAATAGAAACACAAAATAGTAATATTAAATCATTGCTCCCCCATCTTCTTCCTCTCAGGGGTGTTTTTAACCCTATCTTAAAGGTTTTTTTTTTTAAAGGTTTTAATTTATTCACTTTAATTTCCATAGCTAATAAATTCATGTGTCATCTTGTTTTAAGCCTTCACACTGCTTCCTTTGTGAATGACCTCACTCACCCAAAGGCAAAGAATTTAGTACAATCTTATTTCCCACATTATACTGATTTTGGCCAATATAATCTAAGAATTTAAACATAAATTTCATTACACTTATACATTATATATCATATCTTTCTAAGATGATTTTTGATGCTCAAGGATTATCTAGACAGCTCCATATGTTTAACTTGTATTAATGGATAATATAAGTCTTTTTATAGTCAGACTTCCTCATTTTTTACTTACCTTTTAATTTGGTCAGTAAAAGCTGTGCTTTCCAAACTTTAGTGTGCATATGAATCATCTAGGGATCTTGTTAAAATGCAAGTTCTAATTTCTGTAGGTCTGGGGAGGGGCTTGAGAGTCTGCATCACTAACAAGCTCCCAGGTGATTCTGTTGCACTTTGATCAGCAAGGAGCTCAAGTAAATTTTTCAGTGATGTATGAGCAGTATGGTTTCTGTGTCTTAGCATATTTGAGAATGTTTTTCTATTGTCTATACATGTGAATAATAACTTCAGTTATTCAGGAAGAGAATACTTGAAGCACAGATATTTCTCACAATCTCTTTGATAGTTGTTCTATTACTTTTTGGTACTTGGCATTTCAGGGACTATTGAGGCTCACTTTATTTTAGCCCCTTGAAATTTAGCAATAATTTTTTTCCTGCCTGGAAGCTTGCAACAGATTTTGTATGTCACAAAAGTTCAAAATTTTGCTAGAAAAAAAAATTGAGATGTGTTTTTACTTTAATTTGATAACAGCAAAGCAAAACAAAAGAGTGAGTACATTTAGTCTGAAATTAAGAAGTTTTTCAAACTTACGAAAATTTTTTTCTTCATCTGATTATGACATCTGCCCTATACTTTTATATTTATTTATTAAGAATTCTTATTTTTCTTAAATTGGATCATCTCTTTTATTCTTTATACCTATTAATTTAATCTCAATTATAGTTGAAGATTTTAATACCCCACTTTCAATAACTGATAGAACTAGACAGAAAGATAGTAAGGATACAATGACTTGAATATCAGCCAACTTGATGTAACTAACACCTATACAATAGAATGTTATGCATTCTTACAATGGAACACATTATATAATCATAATTAAATATTAAAAAATTCCAATCACAGAACCAGTTCCTACTAAGAGTAAATGAAGCTCAGATGAAAGCGGAGGCAATGATGGAATAAGGACCTCTATAAATCTGCTCCTACATAAAAACAGAGAAAACCTAGCAAAATTATTTAAAATAATTCAGTAATAAGAAATAACAATAATGACAAATTCAGAACTCTAAAATTTAACCAAAGGCTTGCAACAATCTTGGGAATATTTATTAAAGTAATACTGTAGAATCTCAGTGGGAACATAGGGGTTTTTGTTACTTTAACTTGACCTGCTCTCAACCCCTTTCTTCAGCTCTTTGGGAGCCTTGAAAACCAACAGTCTTTCAACCATCAACAGCCAACAACAGCCTCACAGGCAGCAAGAGAGAGCACACTACATTTGGAGATCCTCAAAAAGTTACATCCCCAGAGCATTGATACTATTTGACCTATTTCACAGCAAATTTTAAAAGCCCCAATTTGCAGTAAGTTTTTATTATCTGACCTAGTTAGGCATTCACTCGGAAGAAAAAGGCTTATCCTCATAATGTTTTTCAAAAACAATCAGCGGCAGTGGTTTACCATCACTGTTGCCTGAGGCTCTGGTACCACTTGAGACAAACAAGAACTTGGCCAAAATCTTATAAAGATTTTGGGAATGAGATGACCATGGAGGGGCACAAAAAGCTCTAACTTATTTCTGGGGGTTTACATGACCAACATCATGTGCAGGACTATGCATGTGCCCAGAAAGACCTGTTTGTGCACCAACCTCTTGCCTCTGGCTGACCTCAAGGCCCTCTGCAAGCAGGGAATAAAAGCTAAGCGAAAGTGGTAAGATGACTAAGTGCTGATAGTGTGGCCAAACACACAGAGAAATCCTCAGCAAAGGCTGGAAGACTTCCTGCTTCAAGACATTTAAGGAAATCTCTAGTCAATCTTTACCTGGCCACTAAGCTAACCAAGTAAAGACTTCAGCAGTTGCACAAAACAGGGAATACATACTTAACAAAATTAGTCTAAGAAGTCACTAAACAAACATATAAGCAAAAATAACAACAAAAACCAAGCAGCAAGAATAAACCTTGGGGTGGTGGTACTGGGGTAGGGGATCTGATTTCCAAAGTCACCACGTTATATTATCTAAAATATCCAATTTTCAACAAAAACAGCAAAAATAGTACAACATATAGAGAAACATAAAAGTATAACCCACACACAGGAAAAATAGCCATCATCAGAAACTGATGTGAAGGGGACCACATGTTGGACTTCCTTGATAAAACCTTAAATTATTATTATTACTAATTATTATAAATATGTTCAAAGAAATTTTTAAACCCTGTATAAAGAATGATCACAAGAATGGGAACACAAACCGCAGACTGGGAGAAAATATTCACAAAAGACATATCTGATAAAGAAAATATATATCTGATAAAAGAATATTTCCAAAATATACAAAGAACACTTCAAACTCAACAATTAGAAAATGGACAACCCAACTGAAAAAAATGAGTAAAAGATCTGTACAGACACAGCACCAAAGAAGATATACAGATAGCAAATAAGCATATGAAAAGATGATCCATATCATATGTCATTATGTTATTGCAAATCAAAACTACAGTTAGATACACCTGCACACCTATTAGAATGGTGGAAATCCAAAACAAGGACAACACCAAATGCTGATAAGAATGAAAAGGAGCAAGGACTCTCATTCACTGTTGTTGGAAATTCAAAATGGTACAACCATTCTAAAAAACAATTTGGGGGTTGTTACATAATTAAATATATTCTTACCATTTGATCCAGTAATCATACTCCTCGATATTCACTCAGATGAGTTGAAAACTGATGTCTACACAAAAACCTGCACTCGGGTGTTGATAACAGCTTTGTCATAATAGCCAAACTTGGATGCAACCAAGGTATCCTTCAATAGGTAAATGGATGAATAAATGGTGGTATATCCAGACAATGCAATATTATTCAGTACTAAAAAAATAAATGAGTTATCAAGCACAAAAAAGTGCATGAAACTTAATGGCATATAACTGAGAGAAGCCCATCTGAAAGACTACATACTATATGATTCCAAATATGTGACATTCTGAAAAGGGAAAAACTATGGAAACAGAAAAAGATGAGTTATTGCAATGGGTGTGGGGAGAGGGAGGGACGAATAGGTGGAGCACAGAGGGGTTTCAGGGCAAGGAAGCTACATATGGTACCATAATGGTGGATACATGTCATTAGAAATTTGTCCAAACTCATAGATACACAACATCAAGAGTGAACCCTAATGTAAGCTCTAGACTGTGCGTGACGGTGATGCTTCAATGTTGGTTCACGTCTAATACATGTACCTCCCTGATGCAGGTTGCTGATGGTGGAGAAGGCTGTGTCTGGATAATTAAAGGGAGAATATGAGAACTATGTACTTTCTGCTCAATTTTGCTGTTAACCTAAAACTACTCTAAAAAATAAGATCTATATATAAAACAAACAAAAAGAATTAAAGGAGAGAATGACAACAATGTCTCACAGAAAGCAAGTATCATTAAAGAATTAAAAGTTATTAAAAAAAAGAACCAAATTGAATTCTGGAGTTGAAAAGTACAATAACTGAAATGAAAAATCCACTAGAGAACACCAACTGCAGAACTGAGGTGGCAGAAGAAGAATCAGCAAACTTTAAGACATGTCAGGAACAGAAAGAAAAAAGAATTTTAAAAAATGAATGGCACCTCAGAGATCTTTGGGAAGCCATCAAACATACTAATATATGCCTAATGGGACTGTCAAAAGGACGGGAAAGAATGAAAGTTTCAGAAAGAATATGTGAAGAAATAATGGCAAAAACATCCTAAATTTGATGAAAGATACTAATCTAACAAGCCAAGAAGCTCAATGAATTCAAGTAGAATAAACCCAAGGATTCACACACAGACACATAATGAAACTGTTCAAAGGCAAAAACAAAGAGAAAATTTTGAAAGCAGCAAAACAGAACCAATTCATGATATACAGGAGATTTTCAGTAAGGTTAAGAGCTGATTCCTATCAGAAACCACAGAGACTTCATGACAGTGAATTAACATTAAAAACATGCTAACAAAAAGATTTTAACCAAGAATTCTATATCCAGGAAAGTTTTCCTTCATAAGTGAAGGAGAAATTTAGACATTCCCAAATAAACAAAACCTTAGAGAATTCATTACTATTGGACTTGCCCTACAAAAAATACTAAAGGGATTTGTTTAAGTTAAATGAAACAGGAGAGTAATTTGAATCCATATGAAGAAATTTAAATAACTAATAAAGATAATTATACAGGTAAATATAAGAAATATAAAAATATTTTTGTAACACTTTGCTTTTCCTATCTGATTTATAAGAAAACTTCATAAAGTAATAATTATGAAACCATGTTGAAGGGCTTACAATATATGAAGATATAATCTGTTTAAAGTAATCACATAAAAGAGTAAGGAAAGAATGGAATTATGCTAGAGCAAAGTTTTACATTTTACTGAAATCACACTGGTGCTTGATTGTTTTCACTTAGGATATTAATCTTATTCCTAGGAGAACCACTAAAATAAGAAACCTCAGAAAATAGAGCAAAAGAAATAACCAAGACAGAAATTGTAGAATGGATTTTAAAAATAGGATCTAACTATATGAAACACACTTTAGACTTCAGGACACAAGAAGCTGAAAGTAAAAGGATGGGAAATAATACATGCAAACAGGAACCAAAGGAGAACTAGGGTGACTAAAATAGTATCAGATAAAAAATAGTCTAAGACAAAAATTGTTAGCAGAGACCAAGAGCAACATTACTGATGATAAAATGGTCAATCCATCAGTAAAACAACAAAATACACCCGCAACTCACAACAGAAACTCAAAATACATGAAGCAAAATTGACAGAATTGAAGGGACAGAGAGTTTGAGTAGTTGGAGACTTCATACCTCACTTTCAATAATAGATAGAACAAGTAATCAGAATATCAACAAGGATATTAAGTAGTTGAAAAATACTATAAGCCAATCAGACCTGACAGACATCTCTAGACCACACCACCCAACAACAGCAGAATATGCATTCTTCTCAAATGCATGTGGAATGTTCTCTAAGATGGATCAAATGCTAGGTCATAAAACAATCTAAAATAAATTTAAAAGGATTGAAATAATACAAAATATATTCCTTGATCAAAATGGAATTAAATGGAAATCAACAGAAGAAAATTGGTGGAATTCAAAAAATATATTGAAATAACATTCTCCTAAATAACCATTGGGTTAAAGACGAGATCACAAGGGAAATAAGAAAATATTTTGAGATGAATGAAAACAAAAATATAACATACCAAAACTTATGAGATGCAGCTAAAACAGTTCTTAGGGGTAAATTTATAACTAAATTTCTATATTGAAAAAGAGTACCTATATTAATATTTATGAAATGTTAATTCTTGGACTGCTTTTAGGTTTTACTCCCACTTTGGGTTTCCCACCACCCATTCCCCAAGGTAACCAGGCCTTTCTGGATTCATTATGTTATCTTTATTAAATCATTTCATTATCACAACAACCCTAAGCTATAAGTACTATTATTAATTCCAATTCATCAGTTATGGAGTTAAATCACAAAGAAGTTAGGTAATTTGCCCAAGATCACAGAGCTTATACCTGAGGGATGGAGAATAATACTTTGGAATCTGGAATCTGGCATCTAGAGGTAGGCTGAACTCAGAGAAAGGAATCAATGCTTGGCTTCTGAGCTTCATAATGACCATCTTAAATTCATAGTACATACCAGAGCTTGGCAGACATTGACCCACGGCCTATTTTTGTATGGCTCATGAGTTGAGAATGATTCTTAAAATTTTCAATGGTTAAAAAAATCTGAAGAAGAATATTTCATGACACATGAAAACTATATGAAGCTATCATCAGTTCTGTGCATTTTGTCAGATTAGAAGCTGAGTATCGTCCCTTGTCATACTATCCACCAATTCCATGGCTTAGCAAGATAAAATTTTATTACTGTTTTCTAAGCTCTCGGCCAAGATTGAAATTTTTCTGAATGGGAAGAACTACCTTTAAGTATGATTATCCAACACTGAATGGCTTTTGAATTTAGTTTTGCTGAAGACTCAATAATGTTTCTAGACTTAAAAGCTTTCCTCAGATTTCTAGCTCTGGTTGTGACAATGTAGATGGTATTGGACTAAACCTCCTACTAAACATAGTTATGAAAGCTGGACAGCATACTTTAAAAATGTTTGAAGGTAATAATAAATAAATAAACCTAATTATCAAAAAAAAAATACTAAAAAAAATTTTTTAAACCAAAAAAATAAAAGTTTCAAGGTATAAAGAGATGCCAATGCAGGCAGTATTTAAGAAGCTTTGTGTTTCTTGAAAAAAAGGAAACACAGGAAATCCTCTATAATTACCCTGGCTTTTTGAACATTTCCCAAGTTACAGAGCTCAGGAATGAAGGAAACCCAAATGAAAACAGTGGTACTGCTGGGCTGACAAGGCAGAGGTCCAAATATGGGCAGCCAGATAGGCTAAAATTTAAGGGCCGACTTTCAGAGAGCAAAGAACCACAGTTCTAAAATTTTGCCAAGAAATTCCCTCTTTGTAGTGAGCTAACAGCTAGGCTATATGTGCATGGGATTATAGTACACACCCAAAAACCAACCAACCAACAAAACAGCAGCTAGGAGGCTAGAAAGCTAAGCACAGAGGTAAGCAACCGTGTGCTGGGGAGATAGGGGTTGGAGTTCAAGGTCCTAGGCAAATGAGAAGGGCTGGAATTTCTGTTACTTAGGCAGCTGCACTCAGGTCTAAGGACTACATCTGAGGATTAAGGGAAAAAACTTTAGCCCTCCCTCCCTAACAAACAGCTATGTCCAAAATCAAAATGATTTGCTCTGCATATCTCTCTGCCGAGAATATTAACCCTCTCTGGTCCACTTTTTAGCCCGTGGTCTACTTTGGTATGGTCTCTTACCAATCATGTGCAGGTCAACGGTTCACAACCGGCTCTCCAAGTCCTGATATACAGTGTGTGCGTATTTCCACTGTGCGCTTACTGCCACCGTGACCAGTTTCATGCTGCCAGTGCAATGTCACTAGACACAGATCCGTAAAGAGATGTGCGTGATCGATTCTCATCAGCTGGTGTGAGCCAGCTTCACACACGCCTGGAATCACATATTCCAGACCCTACACTTTACATCTTCAAACTCCACAGAAAGGAAAGAATGACTTTATAAACCCAAATACATGCCTTCATTTAGCATTTGTTTTAGTATTTCAAAATGTTGACTTTATCTGAATAATTGTCTCTTTTCAGAGATTTTCTTTTCTATTAAGGTAAGAGTTATAAGACTATTAATCTTGAATATAATTTCTTTTGGGAGCTACAGCATGAGTATCTCTCATTCAAAGACAAAAGAAGTGGCTTGGGCACCAATGAATAATTTTTCCATTGATTTTCCTTAAACAGATGTTGATTAAACATAGTTTGATTCAACAAATATTTATGGAGTGTGTAGTCTATTTAAGACATTCTGCAATGTAATGAAGGGTTTCCGTGCCTTCAATTATTCTTATCAAAATAAACATTCAACAGCCTAAAAGAAAACTGTTGTCAAGGGATATTTATTTCTCAATATTGAAGTGGGTGGAGAGGGAAATATCCAAAGCAAAGGGCAGTAATATAACAGCATACACGATGAGCTGAAAGATTAGAAAATGAAAATACTGTGTTTCTAAGTCTCTATTGCTTGTCCTTTTAGTGATGCAGGAACTCAGCTTGAAGTCACCCCCACAAGGACCCGTGATGGAAAGAGACTCATTTTCATTCTGACTTCATGAATTTGGGATTTTATTACCTTATGTGTGGCTCTCCTCTGTCAAGGAAGAGTCAGCCAAGCTATTTCGAGCTGTTCACATATGTCTAAGTCACCTGCTTTCCAGCACTTGGGAAAAGCGGTATTTTTCTTCCTGAAACCCTTGTCTTATAATGAATTTACTTTACAACGCAGTATCTCTTTGAGGAAGAAAAATCATATTTGATTCTCTAGAGGTGATGGCTTGACTTCCCTTTGCATCTTGATGTATAAGAACATATATTCTAATACTGCATTATCTATCCTGCTGACAGGCAGTATTATGTTTGCCTTGGCTTATCTAACCCCACTTTGCTCACTTCTGCTTAGCCTTGCTAGACTTAGTTTATCTGACCCAGTAATGTGGGAAGGTGCATTAGTTTCCTACTGTGCTGTAACAAACTGCCACAAATCTAGTGACTTAAAACAACACATGTTTATTATCTTACAGCCCCGGACATCAGAAGTCTGAATTGGTCTCACTGGGCTAAGACTGAGGTGTCAGCATGGCTGAATTCCTTTTGGGCTCTCTAGAAGTGAATTGTTCCTTACATTTTCCAGCTTCTAGAAGCTGCCTGCATTATTTGGATTCTCCATCTTCAAAGCCATCAATGACCAGGTGATCATCTTAATAAATAATCTTCAAAATATTTGACATTATAGTTTGATCAGGAAAAAGCTATTGTTCAGCATGAGAACTGTATTTGTCAGAGTTCTTCAGGAAAACAGAACTAACAAGATAGACATATATAGACAGAGAGACAGACATATAGAAAGAGATTTATTATGGGGGATTGGCTCATGCAACTCTGGAGGCCGAGAAGCAACACAGTCTGCCATCTACAAGCTGGAGGCCCAGGAAAGCCAGCGGTGTAACTCCAGCCCAAATCCAAAGGCCTGAGAACTGGAGGCCAATGGTGTAAGTCCTGGTTCAGGCCTGAAGGCCCAAGAACCAGGAGAGCTGATGTCCGAGGGCTGGAGAGGATGGATGTCCCAGCTCAAGCAGACAGCAAATTGATTCTTCTTCTGACTTTGGTCTGTTCAAGCCCTCAGGGGGTTGGTGATGCCCACCCCACTGGTGAGAGCCATCTTCTTTACTCAGACTGCCAACTCAAGTTTTAACCCGTTGTGGAAACACCCTCGTAGACACACCCAGAAATAATATTTGCCAACTATGTGGGCATCCCTTAGCCCATTCAAGTTGACACAAACATCCATCACAATCCCCTATGTATATAATATATGCTAGTATATTATGCATATTATAAAACCACACCTAGAAATATAAATTTAAAATATGAGTTTGGGTGAGTGTATGCGCATGTATGTATCTATTCTGATATGCATTATTGTGAGCACCTCCTGGAATGTTCATCTACCACCCTGGCTGTGGAAACAAACGGTCTATATGAGTCTGTATATCATATAAGGTGGGGATGAGGTGGTTGGAAAGACCCACATCCTTCCTCTACCTCCTGACTGATGACAGAATTTCTATTCATTTCTTTAGTTTTAGCCTTTAGCATAAATAACTTCTAGGTCTCTTCCTGAGAACACATTTAATTACAGAAAGTGGAGAGAGAGCATGAAGGCAGCAGCTAACTTAGTGGGGAACAGATCAATATGGAAGGCAGAGGAGAAGGCCCGAAGTCACGGAGGCTCGGATAGCAAATATCCCTCGAAGGGACATGAAATCATTTACTCAGAAAGAATTTATAGCACGTAGTTAATAAAACTGGTGGATTCTTCAGTTCTTACACATTTTGTTCTTAGATGAAATGCTTAACCCACTTTCTTATTCCAGACAGGTAGGCAAACAAGCCACACTGTCTCCCACCCCATCAACCTGCATGGCAGGCTCTGTGCAGCTGGCTGGCTGGACCAGCCGCCTCCCACACTCACACTCACATCCTCCCCACACTGCACCCCTGGTCAAAGAGAACACGTCCCAGATGAAAAAAGAGAGTCTTTGGTTAAGAATTTCTGAGCGTTACACTTCTTTCACACTAACTGAATTGAGGACCTGGCTTTTTTAAATTCTGGAATCTTCCATCCTTCTAATCCGCCTTAATTATTAAAAGCAATCCTTAAAAAAAAACTTTGGATCATTTCAAATCGACACCCTTGCGATTGTTTTAGCGATTCCCCCCGCCCCATTTTATACTCTTGGAGGTGACCTTACTCTAGTTTTGAGTACTTGTCTTAAATAAAACTGGAAGTAAAACCCAGCAATTTTTGTTAGCTTTTACAGAAAATGAAATCCTAGCTAATAAATGAGGAAAGCACGTGGGGAGAGGGAGGGAGGGAGTTTGAGTTTTTATTTAGTTATTTGTTTGTGAATATTTTTTAAAAAACTCCCATTCTTCTTTTCAAGTGTGGTCCTAAAACAGTTGTCTTGTCCCACTGACACAGGTCTGGGCTGCAGCTGGACTGAGTGATATATTCAAAGCTTCTGTTCCACTGAATCCACACATCTGTAGGCCAAATGTGGACCACAGGTTACAGTTCCCAATCTTCTTCTTAAGAAGAAATAGCTGGGAAGTGTACACGAAACTCATGTGCACCAGGTCCAAAGGCAGAGGCAGTGATTTCATAGAAACCTGGGCTAGACCTGCCCGCTGGATTCGGAGCATCTCCTGGGGAAGTGAGGGATGGCTGCGGCTCACTCAGACAAGGTGGCAGACATTCCAGGAGTGTTAATCTATGTGAGCTTTCCTGGAGGCTGACATCTTGCTTGGATCATTAGCACCAAGACCTAGCCCCATCGAGCAGCCTGTAGGGAAGCCTCAGGCCAAACAATCTACAGGGTGGGAACACAGCCACATCCATCAGCAGACTTCCTGAGCCACAAAGGCCTCTAGACACAGCCCTATCCACCAGGGGTCCAGGACCAAGCTTCACCCAGCAATGGGCAGGCACCGGCTCCTCCTGCCAGGAAACCTCCATAAGCCGCTAGTCCAGCCTCATCCACCAGGGGCAGATACCAGAAATAAGAAAACAACAGTCCCAAAGCCTTTGGGAGGAATCCATAAACACATAGAAAGATAGACAATATGATTGCTTTGGGTAATGTGGCCATTTTGATAGTGTTGATTCTTCAATCCAAGAGCACAAGAAATCATTCCATTTCTTTGTGTCATTTCAGTTTTCAGAGTATAGGTAACCTTCTTAGTTAAGTTTATTTCTAGGTTATTTTGTTGTTTTTGATGTAATGGAAATGTCTCTGCCAGTTCTAAAATTCTGGTTTTTGAAGTTAAAAAAAAGTGAATGAAGGGCTGCAAATGGCAAAATATCCTTCTTTTTAATGGGTGAGTTGTATTCCATTACATATATATATAATATATATATATATATATACTGCATCTTCATTATCTATTCAACTATTGATATGCACTTAGGATGCTTCCATATCTTGGCAATTATAAATAATATTGCTGTTAATAGAAGGGTGTGTGTATCTTTTTGAATTAATTCTTATTTTGTGGTTGGCTTTATGCCTTTGATAACTATGTAAGTATAAAAAGCTAAAGCTCTAAACGTTCTTAGAAACAATGAACAGTACATATATGTAAATTAAAAAATATATGTGCAGTAAAAAGAAAAATGATCTATCAAGCCATGAAAGACATGGAAGAAAATTAAGACATATTACTAAATGAAAGAAGCCAGTCTGAAAATGCTACAACTGTATGATTCCAACCAAATGACATTCTGGAAAAGGCACAGCTACAGAAACAATAAAAAGATCGTGGTTTCCAGGGGCTTGGGGAGAGGGAGGGAGGGAGGAATGAATAGGTGGAGCACAAGGGATTTTTAAGGCAATGAAATTGCTCTGTATGACACTATAGTGGTGGCTACATGTCATTATGCATTTGTCAAAACCAACAGAATGAGAATCAAGAGTGAACCCTAATGCAAACTATGGACTTTTGTTGATAATAATGTGCCCATGTTGGTTCATCTATTGTACCAAATATGCCACACTGATGAGGGACGTTGAGGGTAGGGGAGTATATATGTGTGGGTGGGGAGGCCTATGTGCGAACTCTGTATTTCCTGCTCAATTCTGTTGTGAACCTGAAACTGCTCTAAAAGAATAAAGTCTATGAAAAATAAATAAAATAAAGAAAAAGAAGAAAAAGCTGCTCAAGAAGCTGAGTTTTGCAGATAAAGGAGAATATAATGCTCTGTATAGCAAAAGGATTTAATTTTTTTTATTTAATTTATTTGGTTGACAAATTTTCCAAAATGGATTTCATGTTCTTATTCAAAATATAGCAATCATAATTGGACACCTGCTTGGTCAATTCAGGACAATCATGGTGAATATCCATTTCTGTACTCACCCCAGACATATATGCTTTCTGAGTTCATGTGTACTTTCTATCTTGTTCTTTTCTCTTTCTTCCCCTAGAGTTCTCACAGTTCAGGATTCTCTTGTTATGCAACTCCTTATAGCCAATGTGTCAGAGTGCAGGAACTCTTCTATCAACCAGAAATCTGCACCTTCCTAAGTGACCAGAGTTTAGAAAGTAGAAGCTACCTTATTATATGTGGTATCGTAGAGGCCTCACAGGATAATCTGAAAGATGTTCATACAGAAAGTGCAAGGTACAATGGAATACTACTCAGCCATAAAAAAGAATGAAATTTTTGCCATTTGCAGCAACATGGATGGTCTTGGAACACATGGTGCTAAGTGAAATAAGTCAGAGAAAAATAAACACTGTATGACATCACTTGTATATGTAGAATCTAAAAAATACAACAAATTAGTGAATACAGCAACAAAAAAGGCAGACTCACAGATATAGGGAATAAACTAGGTGTTACCAGTGGGGAAAGGGTAGGGGGCAGGGCAACATAGTGGTAGGGGAGTAAAAAGTACAAAGTATTGGGTATAAAATAAGCTACAGGGATACAATGTACAACATGGGGAATACAGCTAACATTTACAATAACTATAAATGAAATATATCTGTGACTCACTATGTTGTACACCTGTAACATATAATAAAGAAAAAAAGTGCAAGGTGCTATTAATTTGGTTATTTATCAACCTCTTGGTTATATCTAGGTTTCAGATATAATGCCAATACGTGAATGCTGGGTAAGTCAAATATCACTTAAGGGCGAATCCTCAGAATATTTGTGTAACAGCCCAGAGTATATCAGATTTTGAGTAGAAAAGCCAAAGCTCCAAGCAAAACTTTCTTATCCAGGTGACATTAAGTCCATTAAGGTACTGACTACTGAATTTCATCTTATCTAAGCTGTTGCTATTTGGAGATTAACAGATACTCTAAATTCTGATTACATATTACTCAGTCTGCTATTCTAACCCACAGTTTCTCATTTTACTCTAAGATTTGTAGTTTTGTCCCATTAAGAGTTCCTTAGACATGAGTACAATTCTCAAAGCCCAGATGAGTACAGGTCAACCCCTAAAGTAGAGATTTAAGCAAAAGGGACAAAGAGCAATGCACACAACTAGCCAGAAATAATCATGTATCCTTTAAACTTAGTCTTTACTTTCAAAGGTTAAAGCAATTTTTCTGTTGCCTGAATTGCCAACATCATAACTCCAATTCTTCACTTATTTTCACTTTGCCAGATTTGCCCTCAAATTGCATGGCATTGATGTCAAACACATGAAAGAGATCTAACATGAAATCCAGGCATCAGAAAAACAGCATCACAAATAATAGGCAAAAAGGAGCAAAACAAAACAACCCCCCCCCCAAAAAAAACCCTTGTTTTCCATTCCCAGGATTTCTAGGACATGTAATCAGTAAGCAATTACAAAGCCAGAGAATCCTCTCTATAAAGTAGAATATTTTCCTCTAGGGAATTTCCACACATCAAAAAACAAAAACAAAAACAAAAAAAAACCCACATGACAAATCAAAAAGACAGGACCAGGTTACTAAATCCTATAATAGGCAAGCAAGCATTGGGGACCATCCGTGTCATTAAGATCTTAAGTTCTTAGGACTAATAAATCTGAACTTTGACAAATGTATTTTGTTTGTCATTTGTTTTATATTTTGTTATTTTCCTCTCTTTAGTACTATATTATGTTCCTAACAAAATGCCAAAAGAAGTGTTTTGTGCTTATCAATTTTGGAGCTCTAACCTCTGCAGTACATAAAGCACCTTTGTGATGGAGGAAAGCAGACTCTCTGAAGGGTATCCATTTACATAGAGACTGGGCCTCAGCCCTAGGGTATAAGTATTGCCCATTGAAAAACATATATTGTATTTCTAAAATAGTGTTCCCATAGGTTTTTTTTAGAACAAATGGATTTGCAAGTCTGTTCTGCATAATCTTTGGTTCTTCTCTCACTAAACAGCATCGTTACTCAGCTCCCCTTCCCACACTGCAATGATGAACATGCTAAATGTAAGAAAATCATAAGGGAACAGACACAAGACGGTTAAACAGGTCCATGGAAGCACAATGGCTGCATTTCAGGAAGCAGGAAAATTCATTTCTAGAACACGTACCTCTGCACACCAAGATGCAAAGGCAGCTAAGTCACTTCATTCAGTGAACCGAATAAGGTCTTTCCTCCTCAAAGAGGGACAAAGCTGTGGGGAAAATGCATTACAAAGTCAAGGTTTCAAGGGGAAAAAAAAAAAAGGATGCTTTTCTTAAGTGCTAGAAAACACGATGACATACATATGTGAACAGTGCAAAAGAACCTAGCTGATTCTTCCCAGAGGGAGGAAGAGAGCCACAGACATGGTGACAAAATTTCAATTTCATGAAGTCAATGCTACAGAATGAAAAGATTGTCTCTCTCTGCTGGGGGTCATTGGGGGGCCGATTTTAAGCGTCATCACCATGGCATTCACACAACACAAGAACAACACCAGAAACTTGGAATCGCACATTGCCTGCTCGCTAATCTGTCAGGTCTTCCATGTTAGCTCTTCTATGCATAGTATTTGCTAAGGGTATTTTTTTCTCCTACCTGTAAATTTGATAAGTAAATAGCTTATTTCCTGCAAGCTTCTTATCTGGCTGCAGAATCTAACGCCTTGAAAAGAATAATTGGAGAAATGTAAATCCCATCATTACTAACCAAAGTGCCTTAAATACAGGACATGTTCCACAAATACTCATGGAATCAAACTTTGCATAATCAACATCTGTTTGAGGCAAATAAATGCGTAAGTTATTCATGGAATGCAGGCCACATTTGCTGTTTGACTTTGAAGGAGATCCACTCCTTCTGCAGTCCAAAGGAAAACTTATATTCATGACTATTTATAGAAATGCCACCTTTTGTAGGGGTGGAGGATCTAAGAAAAGAACAGAAGGCAGGTGCTCCTATAACCTACTCTTTCCTATGTCCACAACCTCCAATGCAAATTCTACCCCGCCATACTGCTTATTGGCTTTTTAACTTTCCCCTTATGGCAAGTACTGTGGATTTTCTCTCACAACTCGGACCCAACCCTCTTGAAGACCCAACCCTCTTGAACCCTCTTCACTGACTACTAGAGGCAGGAAAGCCGAGGACTGCCCAGGCCTGTTCAGTGTGGGTTCCGTGCATGACCTGGCCTCCACCAAGCAGGTGCACCACGTGTGCTTTGGGAGGGAGACTGTCCGTGCTTGTGCTGCACCTTCATGTTGACAAGTGCAGGCAGGGAAGGTTTAGATTTCTCTGTAGCAGGAATAATAAAGGCCCCACTGTCTGGCCCTTAGCATTGTGAATGTAAAGAAGCAGGGCCAGGGCAGCCATTGTCACAGGTTGGATCATGTCTAAAGTGTTAAAGTCCTGAAATCTGCGTGGCAGATTCCCTGTAGCAGTAGGGATCGACTGCTTTGGGGGGTACTACCTGGTATTGACTTATATTCCTCAAAGTTTACCCAAGAGCTTGTTCGTAATCCTCTGACTATTTTGTAAGCACCTGATTACTTTCCGCTTAAACCAGCTACTTACTAAAACACCTCCTCTCTTGACATCTTTTTTATTCTGTTCTTTGATTTGCAATAATCAAGCAAGTTAAGGAGGAAAAAGATTTTTTTCTAAGAAACTCAAAGCTGTATATGTCAAGATCTAAGCATGGACAACTATAGCATAGAACTTTTACAATGAACCATAGAATAGGAAGGGTAGGAGTAGGAAGTAAAGAAGTTCCTGCTACATTGGACACAATAAGTCTTTCCCGGGATCAGGAGAGGAAGACTCAGCAGAGGGCAAGACATAAAGTGTCCAGACTCAAGACTCAAGATTCCTGGCTCACTACTCGGAAGGAAGGAAGGAAGGGAGGGAGGGAGGGAGAGAGGGAGGAGAAAAAAAAGAAAGAAGAGAAGAGAAAAGAAAAGGTGTGGAGAGAAGGGGAAACAGCCAAACAGTTTAGACCTGAATTGGTAACTGTCAAGGCTGGTACCCTCCTCTCCTAATGGAGGAAGACAACAAGCCTCTTAGAAAAGTCCCACATTCAATATAAAAGAGTTAGAGCAGCAGTAGTGGTGGGCAGGAGGGCATTAGGAACTACGTGGTTCTCTGTTAGGGGGCTATAGAAAGAGGAATCAAGAGTTTTTGACTTCGTCCACTCAATTAGGAGACAGAAGTACAGGGTTGTGGGGGTGGCAGGTAAGCAGGAAGATAGCTGAGGTCAAGAGAAGGTAGCTACAAAGGAGAGAGCTTTTGCACTTAGAGGAGAAGACCACTTGCCAACAAGCCACCCCAAAGCCAGCCACACCTCAGTGGATGCCAGGTCAGGAAGTTTAGGCAACAGGCACACCAAGGAACACCAATGCAGGTACCACAGTGACAGAGACTGATGCTCAAAGCCCAAATGGGGCAAGAAACCTCAAGCAGAGGCCAACAAGACTATATATTACTTCCCTGATTCTAGGATAATGCATAAGCTCTCTTGTGAATATAGATCATCCCTGAGTGGTGGAGAAAGACTAAAAGGATGTCTAAAAACAACATGAAAGACTGAGAATGTATGTAAATGTAACTAAGATAGAAACTGGAAAGTGACTGTAGTAATATTTGAATTTAGCTGAAGAGTCACTGATTGGATTGAAAATATGTGAATCAGTAAAAATAAGTTGTCTGAAATAATAATTTTTTAAAAAACTAACCCAATCCAAAAATGGGCAGAAAACCTAAACAAGCAATTCTCCCAATGGCCAATAGGCACATGAAAAAATGCTCAGTATCACTAATTATCAGAGATATGCAAATCAAAACTACATAGAGCTACCACCTCTTATCAGTCAGCATGGCCATCATTCAGAAGTCCACAAACAACAAATGATGGAGAGGGTGTGGAGAAAAGGGAACCTTTCTACACTGTTGGTGGGAATGTAGTTTGATGCAGCTGTTATGGAAAACAGTATGGAGATTCCTTAAAAAACTAAAAACAGACTTACCATATGATCTAGCAATCTCACTCCTGGGCATATATCCAGAGGGAACTCTGTTTTGAAAAGATACCTGCACCCCAATGTTCACAGCAGCACTATATACAATAGCCAAGACATGGAAGCAACCTTAATGTCCATCGACAGATGACCGGATAAAGTTGTGATATATTTATACAATGGAATACTACTCAATGATTTTTTTAAAAGAATAAAATAATACCATTTGCAGCAACATGGATGGACCTAGAGATTGTCATCGTATGTCTTTTGACTGCAGCATTTAGTCCATTTACATTTAAAGTAACCATTGATAGGTATGTCCTTACTATCATTTTGTTAATTGTTTTCTGGTTACTTGTGTAATTCTGGTTACTTGTGTAATTCTTCCTCTCTTGCTCTCTTCCTTTGTGGTTTGATGGTTTTCTTTAGTGTTATATTTAGATTCCATTCTCATTCTTTATGTATCAGAAGTTTTTGGTTTATGGTTAACATGAGATTCATGTATATAACAACCTATAAATATAGCAGTCTATTTTAATTTGATATGCATTTAAGTTCAAACACATTCTAAAAGCACTACGTTTTTACTCCCCCCCGATATTTTATGTTTTTAATGTCCTATTTTACATCTTTTTATTTTGTGTTTCCCTTAACTAATTATTGTTGTTATAGCTGAATTTACCACCTGTCGGTTAGCCTTCATGCTAGCTTAATAAGTGGTTAATCCACTACCTTTGCTGTATGTTTGCCTTTACCAGTAAGATTTTTTTCTTTTTATACTTTCTTCTTTCTAGTAATGGCCTTTTCTTTTCAGGTTTAAAAAAGTCCTTTTAATATTTCTTGTAAAGTCTGTTTAGTGGTAATAAACCCTCTTAGGTTTTGCCTGTCTGGGAAACTGTTCATCTCTCCTTGAATTCTGAATAATAGTATTGCTGTATAGAATATTTTTGGTGCAAGTTTTTTTTTTTCTTTTCCATAGTTTGAATATATCACATTACTCCTTTCTAGCCTACAAATTTTCTGCTGAAAAAAATCAGTGATAGCCTCATGGGGGTTCCCTTGTATGTAACTAGTTATTTTTTCTCTTGCTGCTTTTAAGATTCTCTCTTTATTTTTAACATCTGACATTTTAATTATAAGGTATTGGTGTGGATCTCTTTGGGCTCATCTTGTTTCAGACTCTCTGTGCTCCCTGAACCTGGATGTCCTTCCCCAGGTTAGAGAAGTTTTCAGCCATATTTCTTCAGATAGGTTTTCTGCCACCTTCTCCCTCTCTTCTCAAGACTCCTATAATGTGAATGTTAGGATGCTTAAAGTTGTCCCATGGGTCCCTTAAACTATCTTCATTTTAAAAAATCCTTTTTAGTTTTTTTTTTTTCTGTTCTGTTTGGACAATTTCCAATATCCTGTCTTCCAGCTCACTGATCCACTCTTCTGTAACATCTAGTGTGCTGTTGATTCCCTACAGTGTGTTTTTTCAGTTCAGTTATTGTATTCTTCAATCCATTTGGTACTTTTTTATATTTTCTCTTTATTCAAGGTCTCACTATGTTCATCCATTCTTCGGAGTTCAGTAAACATCTTTATGGCCATTACTTTGAAATCTTTATCAGGTGATTTACTTATCTCCATTTCATTCAAATGTTTTTACTGGGGTTTTATCTTGTTCCTTCATTTGGAACAATACTGTGCTTCTTCATTTTGCTTGACTTTCTGTGTTTGTTTCTGTGCATTATGCAAAATAGCCATCTCTCCCTGTCTCGAAGCAGTGACTCTGTGTAGAAAATGAACCTTACCTCTTGAACTGTCTCTATGATTGTTTCAGACCTGTGGGTTCCAAAACTGCAATCCCCCTGGCAATATGAGCCTGGTGCTCAAGGGATATCCCCTGTTGGCTCTGGTGGAGTCACACAAATAGTGTGTGGGGTGGGACGGCTTGCCTGCCACTGTTAGCAGGTTAGAGTGAGAGTACAAGCATGGTGCCCACCAACGTTGGTGCCAACAAGATAGAGGGAGCCTACAAAAATGGTGTTTTAAAGTGTTTCATCCCCAGGGAAATTTTCAGCCAACTTCTGCCCCTTTGGCAGGTGCTTTAAGATTAACAAGTGAATCTCCTTCATATATGGTCTAGGTTCTTTTCAAACCACTGCTTTTGCGCTGAGTTCCAGGGTAAGCAGGTCTGAGTGAGAGGCCTTTAAAGGTAGAATCCTCATTCTTTATAGCCCTGTGTTTCTCCTGATTATAAGCCCTGTTGGTTTTCAAAGCCAGACTTTTGGGGGGATTATCTCTCCAGTTCAGGACTCAAGTGTGAAGTACAAACCCCTTGCTCCTCAGGGAGAAGCTCCATTTATTATTATTACTTTTTTATTTTTTTTTTTTTTTTTTGAGATTTCTACCAAATATCAGTCGCCATGCTAGGAATGGGGTTTTTGGTGATAGTATATCCCTGCCTTTCCTGCCCATTTCGATGTGGCCCTTTTATTCTTTGTTTTGGAGCAGGTATTCAGCTAGTTTTCAGGTTTTTTTCAGAGAGAACTGTTTCATATGATATGTGGCTGTATATTTGTTACACCCATGGGAAGAGGTGAGTTCAAGTTTTCCAAGTCATCTTTGTGCTTTAGTCCCTACGTGTAGATTTTGACCTTGCTGTAATAGCGAGAATTTATTGGGTGCTCACCATGTGCCAATAACTGCCTTAATTAAATAAAATAATCATTACTTCATTTAATCTTGATGTAGTCTAATTATCCTCATTTTACAGGTAAAATGATAAAGCCACAAATATGATAAAGCCATATCTAGAGCCAAGTAGTATTTCACAAATTATCCCCAATGAATAATCACTTACTTCAAATGTTTTCTTCCTTCCTCATCCATTTGGCAGTCAGATACCTCATAAACAAACGCTAAGTGCTGTCTTCAGTACAAGTGGGAAGGAAAGAGGAAAATTCATCTCACCAAAGCTGAGATTTTCTTCCCATAACTATGGAGTCTGCTTTCCTTGCCTTTTTCTTAACAATATTTCCAACTTTGTGGAAATAGACACTGAATTAAAAAAAAGAAAAAAGAAAGAAGGAAGGAAGGAAGAAAGAAAGAAAGAAAGAAAGAGAAAGAAAGCGAGGGAGGGAGGGAAGGAGGGAGAAGAAGAGAAAAGAAAGAAAGAAGAAGAAAGAAAGAAGCAAAAGAAGAAAAAAAGAAAGAAAGAAGAAGAAGAAAGAAATCAAAAAGAGAAGGAAGGAAGGAAGAAAGGAATGCGACTTACGTCCGAACGTTGCCTCCCTCCTCCTTCCCCTTCTCCTCCCTTCCTCAATGGGAGAAGAAATCTAAGTGCCAGACCTGGACTAGACAGTAGCATCTATAAATTAGGCATTTCTCATGTCTGCTTCCTAAACTAATTCACTATGTGGCTAATTCACATAAAAGGAGGGGCTGTCAGTCCTGAAGCAATAATTATGAAATCAATATACAAATTACTTTAAGAATTCTAATTCAACGTGATTTTGCTGTGCCATAAAACTTAAAAGAACTTAATTTTCCTGCCATCCCTTGGGACCAGGCCTGGATTCATTGTTATGCAATGTTCTCCACTAAAATCTACTCATCATTGCTACTCCTTCACAGTTCTGAAACACTTTGCTCACTGGAGTCAGACCACACAGGTTTATAGAAGACACCCCCTTGCTGGACACAACCTGCCCAGTCCTGTCATAGAGATTTCATTCTCTGGTTCTCTGACCAGTAAGCCATCCCTGAAGCTAAGAAGGCAGGTCTAGGTGCCAGCTGTCAGCTCTGGGTTGGAGAGCTGGAGCCAGCCCAGGCCCAACTGGGAGCCCAGAAACATAGCTCCCCCCAATCACGCAGCGTCCAGTTTCAGCCTGACTGCTTTGCTGAGAGTTTCCAGGGCACAGTCAATGCTACTGAACAGGTTCTGGATGGTTGTCTCCGTAACTTGTGCCTCTAATGTAAAAGTGATGAGCTGAGAACTTTTTCCCAGATGACCAAAAGCCTATTTCCTGCCAACTTCTGTGCTTCCTTCCACATTTATTTCTGCATTCAATAAAATCACAGAAATTCCTTCACATGTCTAATTTGCTTTTGTATATTCCCTATATAGAGCCTGAAATATAATGAGTACTCACTAAATGCTTATTGAATGAATGATAGAATTAATCAGAAAAGCAAGGATAACCATGTAAAAATAGATTCAATTTAAAAACAGCTGTTCTCCAATCTGACACCACTGTTTAGATGCCAAGGAGTGATTCCCAGTGTGTCTCAAACTTTAATGTACTTAAGAATCACCTGGGGATATTGTTATAACACGAGTTTTGATTCACTAGGTAAGTGATCAGGCCTGAGTTTCTACATGTCTGAAAATCACTCTGGTGATTCTGTTGGCTCAGACCACATTTTGAGGCTCAGTTTCCTAATCAGTACCAACTAATTAGTCTTACTATCATTAGCATCTCAGTGAACTTGTCGGGTCAGGCAAACTTATCCATGGTTAACAAAATAACATATGTCTTGGCACACAATAAGCAATTGATTTTTTAAAATTAAATCATAATTTCATTAGAAAGAGAATAAATTTGATTTCTATAAGGCACAGAGAAATTTACCTAGTAATTAAAAAAAAAAAGAGTTACATGAAAAATCTTCTCATTCCTACACCTCAGAACAAATTTCAGAAATTTCCATCAAGTGAACACAGGGTAGTCAGCTTTGAATCATGGCTTAAATACACCAGCCAAATCTTCAGTTATGAATGTCTTCAGACCAAGATATAATTCTTCCAAATTTCTTTGTGAACTTAATTCTCATGAAAAACTGAAAAAATAGTGAAAACCTGATCATTATTCCAGAGGAGGTTTAACATGTTAACATTTGCTGTTGATAAAAAAGAGTAAGAAAGTAGAGAGAAAAATGGTTGATTTTTTCAATCTAAGAAAAATACTTAGATTGAGTAAAATTACAGATGAAACTGACTGTGGTTTTTCAGAAACCACCACCGCCTTTGAAACAGAATAGAAAAGACAACAAATTTCCATCAATAATTTAAAAGCATAATTTTAGAAGAAGATACTCATTTGTGAGGGCTTATATTGGTATACGGTGACTTCTACAGATTAAATAATTACCAGAGAGTCTCTCCTTAAACTTTATGTCTAGGCAACCAATATTTCAAATACTGGGTGTCCTTAACTAGGAGCTAGCATGCAAGCTAGAATTTTAACAAGACTTAGCTAGTAAATGTATAACCTAGAATACAGAGAGCTGAGTTGGTTGTACTCCAAATTCATGGCACAGTCATCAGCTGTCCTTGCAAGGCCCCTGTCTTGCTTTATTTATCTTCTTATCCTGAATTTCCGCTCCCAACCCACTCCTCCATCTGTAGGAAATTACTCTCATGTGTTTAGCACCTTTCGTGGTCATACAGGCATATTTGAAAAGCAGTACTGTTTTGTTGTGTGTTTATGTTTTAAATTTGCCTAAATAAATCATGTTATCTCTTTTTATCTTGCTTTTTCCTCTTAACACTGTATTTGAAAGATTTCTCCATATAACTCTATCTTTCACTTGTTACCTCTGTGAGTATCTACAACATTTCAGCCATCTGCTCCCCTGGAGATAGACACCGATGTCTTCTGCAATGCCCTGCCCTACAAATGATGTCTCATCATACATTCCTACGCATGCCTCCTTAGAAACCACAACCCAAGTTCCACAGGAGTCGGGTGGCTGGGTCATGGGACCTACGCATATGAAATTACACTATATGTCTCCAGAATGTTCTCCAGATTGGCTCTTAGAGCCTACAGTCTCTGCTTTACCCGTTGTTCTGTTCGTTTCCTCTTTTTTTCACAAGGGTTTCTTAAATATTCTAGATATTACCCCTTGTCAGTTTTTGAATTATCAGATAACGTCTCTCAGCCTTTTCCCTGCCAACTGACTTTACTGATGGTTCCTTTCACCGAATAGAAGTTTACCACTTTTTATGCGGTCAAATTCATCATTTTTTCATCTTATGCCTTGTACTTTGGCAGTCTTATTTAATACTTTTTCCACAACTCAGAATCACAGAAATATTTTCCTGACATATTTTTATTCACTTTACAGTTTCACCTTTCATTCTTAAGACTGTAATTAACCTAAATTGTGTTTTTGAGAACTAACTTTATTTTTCTCTACAAAGTGGCTTGTTTTTTCACTGTCATCTAATGAAGAAACTATCCTTTTCTGTTAGGTCCATTTTTACACACATCAGTTTCCCATGTAAACATGGACTTGTTTTTGAGCCCTCAGTTCTGTTCCATTGATCCATTTACATGTTTCTGCACCATACTGTGTCATTTCTGTGCTTTGTAGTAATCTTCTGCATCAGGACTTACATTTTTCTGAAACAAACTCAACTACATCATGATTTGTTTTTAGTTGCTGGATTCAACTTACTAACACTTGGGTAAGAATTATGGCATCTATATTTGTAAGTAAGAGCCACATAAAGTTATTCTTTCTTGAACTATCTGAAGCAGATCTGATTCCCCTATTTCTTCCTGTCTAATAGAACACAGACTTTGTAGCACACATAGATCTCCAGTTTCAAGGGAAAGTGGGCCCCTCTCTGACCCTAGAAGATGAATCATTCTTGACTGATTCAGTCTAGTCATAGGAATTTTACTCCCCTCTACCAGTGATTTCTCTGGGTAGCTGTGTGTGACCCAGTTCCAGCCAAGAAGCTGTAAGAGGACACATGTTTGGGAGCTCGCCTTCCTCATATATAACAGCCTCACTTAGGGAAACCCTTACCCGGCCTCTTCCCTTCCTTGCAAAGTTTGAGATTATGAGGATCTAATATATAGCATGAAGTAACAACCATGAAGATAAAAAGCCATACTAAAGATGGTAGAGAGGAAAGAAACTAGGTTCCTGATGGCATCACCAAGCTATGATTCTATCAACTTTAAGCATTATCATTTTTGTTGTGTGAGAAAAGTAAACCACTATTTCTTTAAGTATGCCTGGGGTTTTTGTGACTTGAAGCTATATTTACCCTGTATTATACATTCTCTGTCGGTGGGTAGGTTTTCCCAGAAGCAGACCCCAAGACAAGGATATAATATGCAAAAATACTATATAAAATATTAGCAAAGTACAAAGATATATAAAAAGGACAGTATATCGAGATCAAATTTGGTTTATTCTAGTAATACAGGCTGATTTAACATTTGAAAATCAATGTAATTCACTACATCAGAAGATTAAATTAGAAAAATCACATGATTATCTCAGTAGGTGGAGGAAAATGATTTTTATTAAATTAAGTATCTATTCATGATAAAAATTGCTACTGTTCTAGAAATAGATGGGAACAGCTTATTGTGTAAAAAGGTATCTGTGCATCCTACTGCAAAACTCATACTGAACGGTAAAATAGTAAAGGCTTTAACTCTGAGAATGAGGACAAGATACGAACGTTTGCTGTCACCACTTCTAATCACCACCATCCTCACTACTGCAGTAAGGCAAGGAGAACGTAAGAAAAAGATTAGAAGACAAAACCCAAACTCTTATTTTTCCAGGTGGGATAAAGAGTATGTAAAAAATCCAAAAGACTCTACAGATAAACTCCTAGAATGAATACATGAATTCAGAACAATCATGATATTTAAAATCTATTTTATGTCTAAATACTAGTAACAAATAGAATTTAAATTTTAAAAATTTAAATTTAAAGAACATTTATAATAAGATTTTTAAAAACACCTAACAGCTTGGAATAAAACTAATGAAAAGTATGTAAAAACAATACAAAGTATTATTAAGAGAAATACAATAAGACCTAAGTAAACAGTGAGATGTTGTATGTTTACGTATTGTAATTAAAATTGTAAAGATGTTAGTGTTCATAGCTGATCTATAGATTCAATGAAACTTCAAACAAAACTCCAGCAGGTGAGTGTGTGTGTGCGAGTATGTGTACATGTGGAAACTGTCTAACTTAAATGCTATATGGAAACTTAAAAGATCAATGGTAGCTCTGACATCCTGAAAAAAACAAACTGGAAAACTTTCACTACTGGATATGAAGCTACTTTAATTTAAAGACAGTAATGTACTGGTGCAAAAACAGAAAAAGAAACCAACGTAACAATAGAGAATCCAGAGTAAGGTGGCAGAATAGGAAGCTCCAGACCTTCTTTCCCCCTGTGGAGACAACAACCCAACAATACAGAGACCAATTCCCTCTGCGAGGAACCAATGAAGAGACTCCTGTACCCCTAGGCAAGCACAAAACCAGCCACATGGACGTGGGTAGGAAAACTCATGGCACTCACCGTAATTCCTCCCCCGACTCAACGTGGCACCATCAGGAGAAAATGCCCAGATCCTTGCTTCTCCCTGGGGAGAGAAAAAGAAGACTGAAACACATGTCTAACACTCAAACTTCTGGAGGCGGCAGAGGGGCTGCCCAAAGGTCTGGTTTCTGCCCTGCCTTGATTTAAGCACTGACAAGAAAGAGCACCAGATTGGAAGCCATTGAGAACAAAGGCAACGTTCTGGAGCGCTCGCTCACCATAGCCCCTTCCCCGGCTCAGTGGAACAAGCAGGAAAAAAAACCCCAATTTTCAACTTGTCCCAGGGAAGGGAAAGAACTGAATACATGTCCAGCATTCTGTCTTTCCTAGAGGCTGGCTGAGGGACTGGTATCCTGTCTCCTGTCTGAGTACTGATGGGACATGATACACCCTGGATGCTCAGGGGGTTGCTGAACAACAGAAGAAAGCTGGGAAGCTTGCGGCTGCTCCAGAGGACCTGCGGTACAGCAGACAGACAGCTCCACATAAGAGTGGGGCATGTGTCCAAAATCTAGCACAGGCTACTACATTCAATATCTTGTAGTAACCTATCATGAAAAAGAATATAAAAAGGAATATATGTATGTATATGCATGACTGGAACATCACGCTGTACACCAGAATTTGACACAACATTGTAAACTGACTGTACTTCAAATATTTAAAAAATTCTGAGTGCTGAAAGAAGGGGGAAAAAAAACCTGCCAACCAAGAATACTGCTTCCAGCAAAGCTGTGCTTCAAAAACAGAAGAGAAACAAAGCTGAGGGAGTTCATTGTTGCTTGACTTGC
The DNA here is from genome assembly GCF_009834535.1 of Camelus ferus. NCBI lineage: Eukaryota > Metazoa > Chordata > Mammalia > Artiodactyla > Camelidae > Camelus > Camelus ferus. The sequence goes on along the minus strand of NC_045698.1, from coordinate 85,540,246 downwards.
CTTACAAGCATTCTCACCAGGATTTGGTGTTGTCACTACTTTTTATTTCAGCCATTCTGACAGGTGTGTCGTGATATTATCATGGTGGTTTAGTTTTAATTCCCCTGTTGTCGACTGATGTTGAACATCTTTTAATGTGCTTAATTTGCCATCAGTGTATCTTCAGTGAAATGCCTATGTCTTTTGCCCACGTGTTAATTGGATTGTTTGCTTTTTTACTGTTGAATTTTTAGAGTTCTTTATATAGTCCTGGGTACTAGTCTTTTGTCAAATGTGTAGCTTGCTACTCCTTCATCAGACACGTTTTCTTTTTTTTTCCCCATTTTGGAGGTTGTCTTTTTATATTCTTAACAAAATCTTTCATGGAGCAAATTTTTAAATTTTGATAAAGTCCAATTTATCAGTTTTTCCTTTTGTAGATTATTCTTTGGTGTCAAATCTAGAAATATTTGCCTAGTCCTAGATCCTGAAATTTTTCTCTAATGTTTGCTTCTAAAAGTTTGTAGCTTCATGTTTTAAATTTAAGTCTGTGATTCATTTCAACTTTTGTATAAGGTGTGAAGGTTTATTTTTTACCCTATGGATGTCTAATCGTTCTAGCACCATTTCTTGAAAATTCTATCTTAACTCTATTAAAGTGCTTTTGCACATTTGTCAAATATCAGGCACGTTGTGTATTTCTGGGTTCTCTATTCTGTCCCAGTGATCTGTATGTCTATCCCTCCACCAATACCACATAGTTATGATTATTTCAGCTATACAGTGACTCTTGAGGGGAGGGTAACAGCTCAGTGGTAGAGTGTGTGCTTAGCATACATGAGGTCCTAGGTTCAATCCCCAGTACCTCCACTAAAAAATTAATTAATAAAAATAAATTTTTAAAAATAAAAAATAGTTATAAAAATAATAACTCTTGAAATTGTGGAACTCCTTCCACTTGATTTTTCTTTTTCAAAATACTTCTAGCTATTGTAGTTCCTTTTTCTTGCCTTGTAAATTTTAGAATAATCTTGTCTATATCTACAGAAAATATTGCTGGGACATTTATTAACCCTGTTCATCACTTTAGGGAGAACTGACATCTTTATTATTTTGAGTCTTTCAAAACATGAACAGATATTTCTATTTATGTAGATCTTCTTTAACTTCTTTCAACATGGTATACTTTTCAGCATACAAATCCTGTACAAGTTTTGTTAGATCTACTCTGAAGTTTTCCATTTTTTTTTGAGTGATTATAAATGATATTTTAATTTTAGCACCCATGTGTTCATTGCTAGTATACAGATATACAATTGATTTTTAGATGTTTATCTTATACCTTGCAACGCTTCTGAACTTAGTTATTAGAACTTCTAATGTTTTGTTTAATCTTTTTTTTTTTTCTCATTTTTTGGACACCTAAGTCCTTAAGAATCTAAAATACTGCTACTTTTATAGTATAAATTTTACAAGAATTTTATCTGAACTTTCTGAAGGTCACATTTTACTAGCCACTGATTCTTACATGTGGTTGATTATTTCCATGTGTGTTTTGTATTTTGGAGGTTTGCATCTCCTCCTTAGTGACACATTATTAACAGGAACTCAGTATAATCTGATTTATGCTGTTTATGTGATTTCACATTTTCTTCTCAAGCACTCTAGGATAGTATTATCTCAGGACTGATTTTTTTATGTCAATTTAAAATGTACAGATGTATTAGGGCATACCCATAATTAAAAATTATTTGAGAAGAATTTTTTCTACTATGAAAAAAGAATTTTTTCCCTCTATGCTGTTGAGATAACAAAAGACTGGGGAAAATGCCAGAATTTTTCTGGTCCATTTTGCATTCAGGGTGTAGCTCTTCGAGGGTTAAAACTTTCAGCATCTCTTGAGTCCAAATTTCCCACCTCTTTTAGCCTGTTTCATTTGACCATTAAGACCAAGTCCCTTGGTTAGTGAAACTATCCAGTCTCTAAGGCAACCACAAAATCAACTCATACTTGTTTCTCTGGTTTTAAACATCCCTAACCCCCATCCATTTTGGATCTCTACTGATTTCTTTCACTTTCTCCAAGTTCATTTATGCATTTATGGTGACTTGTTATACTTTTTCTAATGGTTCAGGATATTTTGTAGTATGAAGGTTTTAATTCTGTTTAGTTAGACATACTGTCAGCTACCACTGTTTGTATTAGGCTGTTAAATTCTCTTAATTAATAATTTACTTAGAATGTATCATCTAGCCTCCTACGTGAAATAGGCTTTTAATTTCACTTCTTACAGTTTTTATTTAGCTTTGTAACCAAGGTTATAGCAGCTTCTAAATGAGTTGGGAGGCTTTCATACTTTTCTAATTTCTGGAACAATCTGTATAACATAGAGCGATTCTATTACTCAAATTTTTGGCAATACTCTCCCGTAAACTATTCTCAGTCTGAGACCTTGTGGCAAAAGCTCTTTGATCTCCACTGCTACTTTTCTTTTAATGATTAGTGGTCTATTCGTGCCTCCCTTTTCCTTATACCCATTTTGGCATTTTCAGAAATTACCCATTTTATCTATGTTTTCAATTGTATGCATCTATTCCCTCATAATATTTTTATTATTTTAAATCCTTTGCTGTCAGTAATTATACATAAGCTTTTTTTTTGTATTTTGTCTTCTCTCTTCTTGTCTAAACTAGATCAGTCTTGGTAGGGGTTTGTCTGTCATAAAGATTTCAAACCAGCTCTTGATTTTTGTTCTATACTGAAGAACTTTAGACACAAAATAATAAAATTAATGTCTCCCAGACATTTTGGTTATAAAGATGTTTTCTATAGCTGTAAATTCAAAATATAAAGTAAATCAAGAATTTATTTACATCTAGATAGTGCTCAAGATCAATGGGGTTTTTTTTCTATTATGACCACTTGTCTAGCCCTCCTGCACTGATCACCTGAATCATATTGGTATCACCCACTGTTGTGATGAACACACCCCTAGAACACTCAGAGCATCTGAGTTGCTCAGCCAACAGCTTTATTCCAGCAGTTACCACATCATGACGAATAGCATTTTCTATAATACAAATCATGCTTCCTAAGAAAACAAAAATGTCCTCTCCACTTCCATGAATAAAAACCCATGCTGTGGGAGAAGTCCCTGTACTTACTTTTTTAAAAAGGTAGAAAGCAAAGTGAAGTTTCTGAATTTTTTCATAGGGGAAATGAAACTACAGGATTTTAAAATTAAAAGCGACCAAGAAGTCAAACAGTTCATCACCCTCATTTTGCTGTTGAAGGCCTGGAGAACTGACTTGCACTAGATGACACGTGAAAACCGGAGCTCACTCAGATCAATGACAGCCAACAACCTGGTAATGAAATGAATTTTCTTTTCCTAACTGGAATGCGCTAGAAAAGGAGCAAAATTCCTAGTAACTATGAACTTGATAGAGATGGAGGGAGGGTGGAGGAGGGAACGTGCAAGAGGGGAAGCAGAACTTGGGGAAGAATCCTGCAAAGCAACTTTAAAGGGGGACACATGAGTTTGAGAATAGTAATTAAGTTACCATTTGCTAATAAATGAGAACTGACTTTTTTTCTTCATATCATTTCTGTAAATCAAAGCCAAAGGTCCCATTTGTATTTTGTTACTCTATTTGGTATTATTGTTCTCATTGTTCGAACAGTGCTATATTTACCTGCAAGTTATTGCTGCATGAAGGATGGGGCACAAGAAAAAAGGCAAACAGAAAGCAGGCATTAGCACTTCTTTTACTAGAAAGTGCGAAGATGTACCAGCATTTCCTGTCTGTCACATTTGCAATCCAGAAAGGAGAGGGAGAAAACGGAATACAATTTAAACTCAGAGCCTAATCATCAATGACCTTTAAACTTTGAAACCAGTGTTACTGTCCACGTGGTAAATGCAGCTATGAAATTTGATTTCCTATATGTTGTTGGCCAGGAAACTGTTTTAATTGACACTGATACATATTTGTAATAACTTTTGTATAAATTTAAAATCAATGCCAATTTCAACTCTCTGGGTAATTTTTTATCAAACAGACAAAAATTTCACAGGGGCTGAACACTTGAAAATGGCAAAACAACAAATAAAACAATACAAATTTGACATAGAACTCAACTGTTGTAAACCCAGAAATGATATTTGGCTACAGAGCTTAGCAAGCCCATTAAGCAAACTTGCCAGACCTGTTTGCTTCAGAGTTTAGGAGATTTCCAAAATGTGAGGGCAGGTAGGAGACCCTCAATCACTTCAACCATTTCTCCACTCTTACCCTGAGACTAAACCAGCAGTACAGTCTGCTTCCTTCGCTTTTCTGAAACTCTTCTGTCCTGCTCTGAGACACAGCTGAGCATAACGGGGCCGCCCTCTCTGTGATCAGACTGGGCATCTGTATTCAAACGGGCTGCCCACCGCTTGAGATGGTTACCCCTCAAACACCGACCCAGGTTCCTGCGGCCAGGCTTTGAACTACACCAACCAGAAAACTCAGCACGCATGGAAAACATGTGAACACGCGTTCATGCGTGCACACACGTGCACGCGCGCACACACACACACACACCCCTGCCGGTGTGGAGGCTGCAGCTGAGGTGGTTTTGACTCCCAGTTGGTATTTATGAGCAGCCAGTTCACAGCACCCTCTATGACCGGTGAGGGAGACAGCACTGTGCTGGGACGCTCACTGTTTCAGAGCACAGGCAAGTTACAAACAAGTCTGTCCTGAAAGACAACCAGCCACTCTTGAGTGCATCCACTGCATCTCCTCCTTCCTTTCTAAACCGCTGGCTACAGCTGAACAGCGCTTCACGTACAGCAAATGCTGCAGACTGGGCAAGCTGTCAGGGCTATTATTTCCTTTTTCTTTTCCACACTGATTTCATCTGAGACTGAACATATCGGCAATTATGCCTCTCAAATCTAGACCTTAACTTCCTATACAATTTTGAAAGTGTCCCTGCTGACATCAGGCCATCTGGAGTGGGGTCCTCTTTGTGAATTTCTGAATGTATGCAATCAGACCTAGTGGGTGACTACAGCAGTATCGTTTCAATGCTCCTTTTCCAGGGGTCCAAACCAGGTAGCATATCTCATATGATTAACATAAAAATGAAGATTATGTGCTTATGTTTAAAAGAAAAGAAATATAAGTGAATTGAGTAGCCACAGAAATTGTGTTCAACTAGGTTGTGAGCTCATGTATAACCCAGTTTCTATAATTTTTGTATTTATTTGCAATATATATGTATACATACGTGTATATGACTATAACACTTAAATAATGGCATTGTAAGATACACGCTTTTACTTACTTTTCACATACTTCTATTTTATAAGCTTTCTACAGTAATATTGCATTACTTTTACTCTAGAACTTAAAATTTTTTAAACTAGCGTGAGATGAGCTACAGGAAGAATGTATAAGGAATGTAAGTCTCCTTTTACAGACTCAGAATACCCAAGCGTATATAAACAGAAGGAAATGTACAATTGTATGTAAGTAAACATACATAGAGCTCAGGAAAATAGAGCTGAGCTTGTGAAAAATAGCAGAGCGGGAGTCGCCTCCCCAGAATATTTATATACACCCACAGAGATATTTATATAAACTCGCCATCCATCCAAGACTTCCCATGTTACTTCCTCGCCATTCATGCAGCCCCGATGTTCCAGCAGAGCCTCTTTACAGCCCTACATTGAGTAACTTAGCCTTTTTCTGACATATAAATTCAAATGACAGTGAATTGTAATAAGGAGAATCTTCTCTGGCAAAAGCTCAAAAAAACAAAAACCCACCAAATTTCAAATGCTGTGATTTTTTAAAATAAATAAGGGACTGGGGGAAAACGGGATGCTTAAAAAAAAAAAAAAAAAAAAAAAAAAAAAAAAAAAAAACCAACAACAATTCTCCTCTTTCGAGCCAAAGCACTCAATCCTAACTGCCTTGTAAATCTCTACCCATTTGTGCTCCATGTAAATCTCAAATGGGGGGCTCTCTTTCCTAGTGAACCGTCCCCTAGAAAGTGCTTGCCAGAATGTTTATAGAATCATTACTGGTAGGTTTTCTCTGCAGGAAAAAAGTCATGGCTGCAGTTCCAATCTTTAGGGGGTACAAAAATGTATTTCAGGAGACAGTAAGCCTTTTCATTAAAAAAAAAAAAAAAAAAAAAAGACTTTGATTCCAACCATAATTATATTCTCACAAAGAAATTGAGAAATGGGATTTTCTTTCTTTCTTTCTTTCTTTCTTTTTTTTTTTTTTTGTTAGATCAATGGCTTTACCCAAGCAACAGCTCATGAATAAATCTCTTTTTAAAGATCTAAAATGTGACACAAGCTCATTATTAGAAAATATTCAAATAACTAAGTATATAGCTTTAAGGGGGAAAAAATTGTGGTACGGCATTCCGAACCAGAGCTGCATTCTCAATGATGTGTCTTTTTTTTTTTTTTAATTATTGGAAAAGTACATTTTTGGTTAGATTAAAGTGTATCTTCTCTGAGATCACTTTCCCTACGTATTTCAACTGTAGCAAAATAATGCAACACTAATCTGTAAGACTTTTTTTCAGTAATAGATGTTTTTCCTCAGTAAATCAATGCAAAGGCTAATTGGGGTGGAAGGTGACTATCTCTCGTGGTTATAAATACATTTGCATTGCTATCAATCTTTTCCACTACCAATGTTAAACGAGGCTGAACAACCTAGAGGGGAAGAAAAAAAAAAAATTCCATCTCAGCGCATAGTAAATGCTGCCATCAAGTGGCCAAATAGAGAGTTGCTCTAACAAAAAATACAAAGTTGTCAACTAAATTACCAACACTATTTAAAACCTGGAATCAATCTTACTTCGAGTTTGACAAGCATTTTTATCATAAAGAGGGGCTTTAAAACTATTACCTGTACGCCAAATATGGACCATGATCTGTTTTTGTATGGACCTCAAAGTAAAAATGTGGCCCAGAGAGGCTGAAAAAAAAATTTCAGTACTCTGCAAGTGAATATTCTTTAGTTCTAGGTAGCTTATTGCTAAACATATATCCTCATCCCAAAGCCTATGTATGATGATTTATATGTTCGTGGCATTAAACTTGAACTATTTAATATTAAGCCATTGAACTCTAAATCAAATATATTTCAATAAATAATCTTTGAAAATCTTTGAACTCTATCTTCTCATGTTAAAAAGAAATTGTTTTATCTAATAATCTTAGCACCTAATATGTGCAGGCTTTGTTTTAATAATTTCCACTGTTCATTGCTTAGAATTAAGTTGAAGTAAATAGAATATGACTGAGTGATGAGAAACGGCTTCCCTAGAACAAAGTCGCATACTTTTATGTATTAGGTGGGAGGTAAAGATTTTTAACTTACTAAAGATTGGTCCCTATATCTGTATAAGTAATTGTAATGTTAACTTATTTCTGTTTTTTATGGCAGGAAAGGAAAGTATGATACAGGCATGAGAATTTTTTAAATATGCACTTTTTTCAATCAACAGATTTTAATGATGTACCTGAGAAGCTAACTTTTCTTTCATTTCTGTAATGACACATGTGAAAACATTGAGCCAAGTTAGGATGCTTATTCTCAAAAACATTCTAAGTGCTGCAGGTAATTAAATATTTTACCTTTGCTCAAATAACAAGAACGTTGTAAATATATATTTAATAATCAATAGAATTTTGCAAACAGGAGCTGGTTCTGAAGTTTTCAACAAAGTCCTATAAAACCTATGGTGTAAAGTATTTCTCAAAATGCAGTCAACAGACCATCTGCAGCAGAATATATAAAATGCTTATCAAAAAATCAGATTCTTGGACCTATTGAGTCAGAATTTCAGGGAGAAAGAGACAGAATTTGAACTTTTAACAAATCCCATAGGTAACTTCTATGACCTTAAAGTTTAAGAACCTCCTAGTTTTAGTACATGAGAGACAAAAGTAAGCTCATTTTCTTAAGATCACAAAACTAGGATTAGAATCAGAAACAGAAGACTGTCTTCTTGCTCTCTAGTCTAAAATTCATTACCCTACACTATATAAAATGGGAAAAGCTTTCCCATTTCAGGTCTCAGAATCCTTGCACTACAACTGGAAGCTATTAACAACATACAGAAGACTCACTTCTTAAGTTACATCTTATGGTCTTTAATAAGTGAAAAATAAAAGATGCTATTAATTGTAAAGAAGGTGTATTATTATTCATTATCATTAAAACTAATAATAGCTGACTTCCTATAAAGGCAACAGTGTAAAACTGTCTCTGCTCCTTTCTTTACTAGTAAATCAAACAAAAACAGGGTCAAAAGACATAAATCAAAAATGAACTGTGATGTTTTAGACTGTTTGCCCAAAGGGAGGAACAATAATTCTGTCTATAACTGGGTGCCAGTTACAACGTGACTCTGCCACCTCTTGAAACCAGACTGGTCCTCTGACTTGCTTTGACCAATGGAATGCAGCAGAACGTTGCTGTGAGACTTTCTAGCCTCAGCCATGAGAGGTCTCGAAGTTTCCTACCCTCCTGGAACCCCGAGATCACCGTGTCATGAAGGCAACCAGGATGAAACCACGTGGAGAGAGAAGCCCAGACATCCCCCGTGTCCCAGCCGCTGCAAGTGCCACCAGCTGACCGCAGCCACGCAAACGAACCTAGGGGAGACCGGCAGAACTGCCCAGTCAACCAACAGAATTGGGAGAAATGCTGCAGTTGATTCAAGTCACTAAGTTTTGAGGTGCTTTGTTGCATAACACTAGATAATTAACAGACGAAGAAACAACCATAACCATAATCTACAACATACGAAGCAACAAGCACAATGCTAAACCACAACAGCCACCAAGTACAGTGAAAATCATACAGACAGCAGAGGGCTCCGCCAGAGACAGAAGCCACTACAGGCCCTGAGCACAGGGAGGTACCCTCCACAGGAGGTGGGACACGCCAAGACAAAAAGAACCCCTCTTCACATGCATGGCAAGCTGGGTTTCCTGTGGGATATGTGGAACCCTCAGTAAACCTTACTTTATACCACAGAGTGGCAGATATTGCCAGGCTGAATATGAAAGCATAGAGACACACCATCTTTCCGAAGAGTTGCTGAGGGTGAAATATGGTGGTAGAGAAATTATTAGTGGCAAGTAGCCCTGCAGAGAAGCAGGGAAAAAAAGAAAAAAAGAAGGGGGAGGGGAGGAGGAAACAAGGGAGGAAGGGAGGGGGAGAGAGAGCAAGGAAAGAAAGAAGGATGGAGGAAAGAAAGGAAAGGAAAAGGAAGCAAAGAAAACACCTGTGGCTTCACTAGGTGCCAGAAAGACTTCCAGGTACCTCAGAATTGGTTTACCATTTCCCTAAGGTAGAATATTCATGGAAACATGTTCAAAAGCCATGGTCTTAAAATTCAAACTTCCTGCTGCATTCTACCTAACTCTCCTCTCTACTATCCATCATCAAACAGCTGATTTAGGTGTGCATTACAGATGGAGAAAATAGCAAAAAATCAGCTGAGACATACATAAAAATAGTACCAAAAGTCTAATGAAAAGAATATGGCAAGAAGAAGGCATAGTCACAAGGCTATAGCAAAAATCATGCCAAAACTTATGAAAAATATAGTACTCCTTAAGTAAGTTATTTTTAAAAATCTCAACCCCTCTGAAATAAAAATCCAGATAAGACATAGTAGGATTCAGGGGGAAAGATCAGAAAATAAATGTAACAAAAAGTGCTGTGTCTGAGTCAAAAACACAGAAGAGAAAAATGAAACCATTACATCAATTAAGGTCATATTAAAGGTATCAGAAGGAAAAAACAAGCCATTTCTGAAAGCACAGAAATATAGAAGAACAAAGATTTTTAAAGTATTTGAAAGAACATTACTGTTATGGATCCAAAGGAGATCCAACATGTATAGTTGACATTCCTAAATAAGAAATATAACAATAAATATCCAAAGTATAATAAAAAAATTTCTTTGAAACAAAGGAAAAATCAAGCATATAGGTAAAAATGAGTACACTGTGTATCAAAAGAAGTTGCTCTAGAATGATCAGCACATAACCTGAGAGAATTTCTGGAGTTTAATGATAGAGCATTCTACTGGGGGCAAGAAAGAATTAATTCCCCTATAAGAAAGAAAAAAAAACTGGCTGAACTCAGACTTTAAAAAATATATATTACTGTAGAAGGTAATAGAGCAGTATCTACGAAGTCCTTGGGAAAGGAAAATATAAACCAAGAATGTTCAATCTAAACAAGTTATCATTTCAAATATAAAAGTAATTGACAGATAATATGAAACATGTAAGAAATCAGGAACGCAGCTCCTTTGAGCTCTTCTTTAAAACAACTACTGCAGCATGATATCCCATAAACTTAGAGACAAGTGGAGAAATCACTATAAGGACACTACCCAACTATGAGAATTATCAGCACCAGGCTCTAACCAACTGGGCTAACCGGCCGAGGCCCAACTATGAGAATTATAAGTAAAACAGAGCATAAATATTACAGACACTTGTCTCTGTGACAACTGGCGTGAGTGGTGTACGTAAGGGGCCAGGTGGCTGCAGAGAGAGTAAAGGCAGAGACAGGAAATAACAAAAGGCTGGGGGAGTAACTAACCCCCTTCAGCCCCCCAAAAAGAACAGAGGGCTGAACATCGGATGAACACTTTACCTTTCCTTATAGCCTAAGTCTGCATGGGGCCAGCAGTTCACTTTTAAGCCATAAGTCTCAGCAGAATCACCTGCTTGGGAAATTACCTCTACCTTAGTTTCATACTGCTCACGGCACAAATATGAGACAGCTAGCTGGATTTCATGTTCATGTGTTCCGAGACTTCCCTGACGTCAGGAAAGAGTTAAGAAGCTTTTGTTTTTAAGTCCTAAGGAAAGTAGTAAAAAATGACCATAATGAAAACAGGGAGTACCTCCAAGGGCCAGGCTGCTTCACAAAGGCTCTCACGTAATCCTCACAGCAACCCGGAAAGACAGGTGGTCGCTACTCAGTATTTTGCAGGAGACGAAACAGACTCAGAGATTAAATAACTTCTGCATTCCCATCAAACCACGCCTCTTCCAAGGATTTTTCCTGAACGCCTGTCCCTCCTCTAATCAGACTGATTGGTATCAGCTGTGCTCTCTGACGACCTCGGCATGACCTCAGCGTGACCTCAGCATGACCTCAGCGCTGGGAATTGGAACTAGCGGGCCTGCGTGGTCAACGTGCCCACGTGTTCTAATCAGCCTGGAAGGCAGTAACGATGCTTCATTGATCTCTACGCCTCTAGAAGAGTGGCTGCTACATAGTTGGGGTTCAGTAAGCAGTCGATAAATTTAAGGATTAAGTAAGTACAAAATTCCCCGAGGGATGAGGCAACCTGTGACAGCTCATCCACCAGTCCAGGTGTAACACTGAGGATCATCTGGTCCTCCTACACGTTCTTATGGTCCCAGCCAGTCTTCCCACTAGAGAATAAGCCCAGACAGTATGACAGTGTACTTCAAATTCAGGGATCAGGCAGATACAGTTCCAGTTCTTACCTCCAGTTGTTTTTAGCTGATATTGTGACTAAGTTCAAAATTACATAAAGTTGTCCTCCTAAACGTCCCATAAAAACCTCCACGTTTATCTAAAAGAAAATACTCCCATTTCTAGATAAAGTACTTTGACTATTTTCTTGACAGTCTACCTTGTTGATAATGTTCCTAGTCATTAATTTCAGATTCAGGAAGAGGGAATTCAGCCATTTCTCATAGTCCTGCAAAAGTCATACACACTTCTGCTGAATCAAATCCAAGATAAATGGTACAAGATTCACTCAGCTGAAACCTATCACCTCAGCCACCATATGTTACTAACTATTAAAACAAAATGGGAGTCGGTTTTTCAACCCAATAGTTTACCTAAAAGTCTCTCTTAGGCAAGTTTGACCTTTACATTATGAATTTCATTTTGCTGCAAGCTCTTACATTTATATTACTGCTTAACGTGCACTCATCATAGAAATCTGCCCTAACGGTTTCTAACTGTATTTATTCATGCTGAACATTCTGCTTAACTACTTGCCTAAAATGCAGTACAGTTACCAGAGAAATAATATTTCCTGTTATTTCAGAATTGTGAAGGTCAGACCAATTTCATGCAAAGGGAAATGAAATGTTTTGTGTCTTTAGGCTGTGTAGTATAATTTCAATGTTTTTTCTTGCTGTTTATGGTAGAGCCTTCGACTGTTCCTCATTTTACTGTGTTCACCATTGTTGTCCCTGCCCTCCCTCCCATGCCTTTTTAACTGAGCAAGGTTATTTCTAACATTCTACCACCTATAGGAATTATGTAGTATACACAGCATGGAAATTGTAAGTTAAAGGCAGCCTTCATTACCAGAAAGCAAGAAGAATTATATTCATTAAATAGTTCCACAAAATTATGTAATCACCTAATTAATCCTTTGGATAAAGAAGTTAATTTCATTCTCTATACTGTTTTGAGGAGTCAGATGACCTCATAGAAATTGACTATTGTAGGGTTTCCTGTTAAACTTGCACACTGTGGTGACCCAAGCCCGTCCCTGGTTTACGTGGCTTCTTCCCCGTGGAGTCTTACAGCACAGTGGCTAAGTGCTTGGGCTCTGGAGTTATAAAGACCTGGATATGAAACTTAATTCTACTGAATATATGCTGTGTGAACCTCGTAAAGTTGCCTAACTTCCTTTGTTCTACATTCAATGAAGTGGGTGCCCACTATTCTATTATTACCGCTCTTTGATTACAGAACTGCAGCAGAATGAGCCCAGGTACAAGGGCAGAATTTGCAAATATTTTCTTCACTGAAAATGTAGTGTGCACTGAAATCACGCCAGGACCCCCACAATATTGCTGAGAGTGGGAGGGGAGGTTCTACAGGACCAGGCAGTGTGTCAAAGTGTGGCCCACACAGAGTCAGCAAAGTAAAACCCAAAAAGAATAGAGCAAATTCAGGTGAGGTTAGGATAAGTGTCAACGCCAGGGGAGTTCAACCTTCTCAGTGAGGCATAATGAAAAGGAAAATCCTGGCTATATTCAAAGGTAGGCATTTAAGTGGCCTGATAATTATCCAACAATCTTTTAACCACCGCTGCACAATTCACTGTCGTATTAGAGACCAGTAGGCAGGAGGGTCAGGTTGTAGCTAACTCCTTGAGAATTTCACAAAAATCACAGCTTACAATTTTATTGTATATCAATTTATTACTGATGGACATGTATGTGTGGAGAACATTCTCCAATATGTGTTTTGTAAGTAGGTAGGTTGAATGGTGCCCCCCCCAAATATATACCCACCCAGAGCCTGTGAATATGACTTTATTTGAACACCAAGGTCTTGGCAGATGTAATTAAGGATCTTAGATGAGATCACCGTGATTAACCCACTGGACTGTAAATCATAGAGTGGAAGGCCATGTGAATACAGAGGAACAGCAATAGGGCCCCAGATGAGTAGCCAGATTTGAAACCTGACCCTAGTCCTAGAAGGGAATCAAAGCATTCATTCATTCAGTGGCTATTTTACAGAGGGTCACGATTTGATGGATGTGATTCAATCACATCATATAAGCAGGGTATTGGGAATGTATTTCTGTGACTTATAGGCCATCTGAACACCTTGGGGTTACCCTTGATCTGTAGACAGCACTGCTAATCCCAGGTCTTACCAATCAATGGATCTGGGATGTTAACATTTTACCTTGCTCAGGATGGTCTCAGGAACCAAGGAAGTACAGAGTTATTAGGAGAATGCCAGTGCCTGTCACTGAAAGTCAGTGCCTAGAGCAACAAGGCAATGCTTCTTTCCTCTTCAATTTCTTCACCCTTTAGGCAGCTGCCAATCATGTTTCCCTGGCACTTTTCCATGTTCTTCAAACATGATACAAATACAATAAACTTAGACTCCAGTGTTCCTGACTTAAAGTGTCATTATGTTATTGTCTCCCTATCTTCATTCTAGAAGGTGACTGACAGTGAGAGGGCAGTGCTCAGTCCAGAGGAATGGCTTTCTCACATGACCATTGTCAGGGTGTCTACTTAGCGTGGCAGTGCCTTGGTTCTCTTCTGTGAAGCAAACACAAAACTACAAAGTGAAGGAAAATTGGAAATATGAGATATAAAATGGAAATACAGAATATAAATGTATATGTGTACACAGCCACCATGATGAGCCACATTTTAAGATGCTTCCAAGCATGGTGAGTATTAGACCTCACTGGGAGAGAAAGCTGAGAGCAGCCAGAGGATTACGAGTATGTCCAGATTACAGAGAGGGACCCGGGTGGAGTGAAATCAACAACTCCTTACTCGCAAAGGCAAGGTCTGGGTGCGTGGCAGAGCTCCTGAGAGTCCCTACAGCTATCTGACAACCAGCTGTGGCAAAGGAGATAGAGCTAAGTAAGGAAAAACTGACATATTGAAAGAAAAATTCACCTGTTGGGTGAGAGGTGAGAAGAGAGACGGAAGACAGTAACCAGTTCTTGGCAAGGTAAGAACTAAACACTAAATCAGTACACAGGAAATCCTGTGACAGAGGGACTTTCAGTGTGACCCAAAAAGAAGTTCAACTAGAAAACAGCAGAATCCAACCCACAGATGGGGTTTTTCCTTAATTTATATTTATGAAGCTTATAAAGACAATCCAGTTCACTCTTTTTTTAACATTTTTTTTAAAAGATTATCCTTTTCTTTTTTTTTTTTTTTCTTCTTGTTTTCATTGTTCAAACTCTTGTGTCGAGGGCTAACTTTCAATAAATCACAGCAAGGGAGCTGCTTTGCTATGTAGGAAACCCAGACCCAGAAGCAGGTCGCCTGCGAATGGTTTAGCACCAGGTTCCCCACAAACGTGCCATGTGTGACAGGCAGTTCACTCTTGAAGCCCCTCCACTATACTTTACCTTCAGGAAAAAAAAAAAGCTGGCCCACTGAAAAACGGCTTTCCAAGGCTATTCTGCTCATCTTTGACTATATTTTCATGTTGTCTATTCTGTTCTTTGCAGTGTGTGATGCTGTCTTGATTTCTGTTAGGATTTTGTTTTTCTCTCCCATTTCTTTTTGAGTTCTGCCAGTTCACTACTCATTTCTTTCTGCTGTTTTATTGTTATTCCTTTGTGCTTTTTCATCTCTTCTCAATGCTCTTACTTCAAAGGGCTCTTATGTCCCTCCCCTTTTTTTCAAAAGCCTTAATTCGAAGAAAAATAATAAGATGAAATGAACCAGCATGGAATATGTAAAAAGATACCCCCAAGGGAAAAAAAACACCAAAATATATACAGAAACACTTCAAGAAAAAAGTTAAGACAGCCAATTGCCGCACAAGAACAACTATACCACAAAGCTTATAAAGGAAGCAGATGAAGATCATGGGGAGTTTTCATGTAAAATTAACAAAGTAAACAGATAAATGAAATCATGATTTAAATGAATAAAATGTTAGAAGCATCAAAAAAAAAAAAAAAGGCACTGACTCTACTGAAAACAAAGCCATGGAAATGGAGAACAACGTTGATAAAACTGAGCAAAACAAAATGAAAAAGAGAAAACACTTTAGAAATAGTAGACAGAAAATAAAAGAATATCACAAACAGACAAGAGTTCCAAAGTAGGCACAATCAACATTGCTGAAAAAGGAATCAAAACAAATAAGACAGAAGTTTGCTAAGAGGTTTAATAGAAAAAAAAGTTCCTAATATAAAAGATTGAAAAAGTATATTTTACCCCTCCAAAACTGATATAAAACAATCTACCCCAAGGTTTCAAAGATGGATTTAAAAGACATTATGAGCACCCATGCCAGAAAAATCAATCAAGTCCCCTGTGGGGGGCAGGTTGTCTAAGAAACTGAGCTCACTTTCCACGAGAACTGTCACTGCCAGGTGACAGGGGGCAGGTCTAAGGGCCCACCAGGCAGAGCAGTGATGCAGAAGTTTTATTCCCAGCCAAGGTGTTCTTCACAAATAAAGGCAAATAATACAAATTCCCAAACATGAGGGGGCTCAAGAATAATTGGAAAAATAATAGTTAAAAGACTCAAATATGACAGCTGTGGAAATCATGGAAGAGTAGAATTTAGCAAAAGGATAGAATATGAACACCATAAATAATAACTATGTTGAAAACAATCTAATAAGTATTGAGAGGAAGAATGAAGGAAAGCATATAGTATTAGGAGTTATAAGCACATTGATTTTTCTAATTTTACAAGGCAGAGTATCACTAGAAATGGTTTAAAGCTGATAAATCAGGCAATGGAGATAATCTTATTTTAGAATATAAAGGGAAACACTTAAAGATATACAAATACTAATACAATCATGTAAATTAATATAAATATCCTCTCATTATATAAGAAAACTCTTAATGATTTTAAATTTCCATAAATCAATTCATAAACTGTGAGCCTAGGGGGGAAAAACTGTTAAGAAGGTTTTTTTTTAACTAAAAAAAATGAATTTTAAGGATTTGGTCAATAAGCAAACATGCAAATGGAGATGACCAGCCTATTCTGCCATTAATGTAAAAGCTATGATAAATAGAAAAGTGAACAGATTAGTTGATTGACAGAATACAGAATGGAGCCTAAATATAGATATGGAATTTAGTATGATTAAAAACTATATATTTTGGAGCAGTGGAGAGAGCTTTGTTGGCCAACAAAGAGTTTTGGGAAAAAGTAACAGCCATCTGGAAATGGATCAAGCTAGATCCCCATCTCACTCCTATCAAGAGAAATTCCAAATAGATCAAAAGTTTTAAAAATTGTTTTCTTTGATCCAGCAATTCCAATTCCATGGATTTGTCCAATTTATATATTTGCTAATAAGTAATACACTAGTGTCAATATGGAATCATTTCTAAGACCTATTTTTTTAAAAATAATTTTCAAGGGTTTATTTGAGCAATCAATTAGGATCAGGCAGCATCAAAACAGTGCAGTTGGGAGTGCTCCACTCATAGGAGCAAGGGGCATGTTTTATAGCAAAGATGCAGAAGCAAAGCGAAGTAACTATCTGATTGGCTATAACTTAAGCAGTTGCCTTATTTGGGAAAGGCTGGTAGGTTGTTTGTGACTGGCTGTTCTTAAGGTTCCTTTTCTCAGATTCCAGTGCACTGACTGGTTTAGGTTTTTGTTTGCTCACATAGGCCACCAAGGCTTTAGAGCCACATCATTCCAGTAGCCTCTTTGTTTAATTATTTTCACACAGATTAACCCAGAGGTTGGCAGACTTTTTCTATAAAGGGCTTTTAGGCTTTACGGGCCGCCCAGAGTCTGCTGCACCCACTCAGCTCTGCCATTGTGGAAGGAAGTGAGCCAGAGACGACACATCAGTGAGTGAGCTTGATGGCTGTGTTCCAAAAATCTTTATTTATGAACACTGAAATTTGAATTTCACATGATTTTCATGTGTCACAAAAATCTTTTTTTTTTTTTTCCTGACCATTTAAAGATGTAATACCCATTCTTAGTTTGTGGGCCATACAAAAACAAGCAGCGGGCTAGATCTGGCCCACGGGCCACAGCTTGCTGACCTCTGGGCTAGTCAAATGAGAGAATGGGTGACCAAATACAGAGCAGACTAGGAATTTCAGAGGTGTAGGTCCCAGTCCTTCCTTGGCACTGAGTGATCCTGACACAGAAAAGCCAAACTGAAGCCCTGAAATAACCGGTTTTCCCAGTTGTAAGTTAGGGAAAGCAATTCAAATCTATTTCCTCAAGTTCTCAGTTAGTGATAAGTGTAAATGGCAGCGAGGAAACATTTTACAACTCAAAAGGACCTAAGTTTCATTTTTATTTAAAAAAAAAAGCAAAGTACAAAAGAGTATGTCCAATATGTTTATACTTACATAGAGATATATATAGTATGATTTTTTGTGTATATGTGTATTCATACAAACACATACTTTATATATATACATATTTTATACATACACACACACACACACATTTTACACATGCATAGAACATTTCTAGACAGTATGTGCAATATATGCAAGAAACTTAATGGTTACCTCTGGGGAGGATCCTTTTCTTATATAACCATCTGTATTATTTGCATTTCCATGATTGGCATACATTGCTGTTTGGATTAGTAAAAAGATATTTAAAAGCTCCAGGTAGCAGATGTACACAGAGAAGCTGCAAACTCAGTATACTTCCTGGGACCCTGGGATCCCAGTAATAATGCACTCACTGCATAAGTTACAGGCAGTGTTGGTACAGGTTATAAAATATTTGATTAATTACAAAAGATGCATGGAGTGAGAGTTCTGTTACACTGCCAAGTGTATCCTTTAATCAAAGACTTAATTCTAGAGTCACTAGTCTAATATCTTAATATCAGGTGTGAAGATAGAAAAGTTATATTTAGTACATATATTCTAGAAAAATAAAATATGGTTTAAGAAATTATGGAAATTACTTCAATACAAATGTGGTCTCCTTTACTTGAGGGCAGATGCTTTAATTCAAGGCATAATTAGAATAAATTGTGAGAAATATCTGGTAATGTTTAAGGACCACAAATACAAAGGTCACAGTCAAAATAATTCTTTTGTGAGAGAGTTTAATATAAACATTTTGTTTTCCTAAACAATTTACAGATGTTGCATGGAAAAAGATCTCAGTTAAAAGACAGAGCTTTGTCATAGTCTTGGTGCTCTAGAGAAAAATCTCTGAGAAACAGAATAACAGTTACCGAAATATTTTGAAGGTCCCCTCCCCACCACAGGGACTGCAGCTGATTCTATGTTTAAAAACCATGGTCCTTCCTCATGCACGTTTCTAACTAAATGGACTGAATAACCAAAGGCAATTTAAAATATCAGTGGCTGTTATGGGGAGCTTTTGAAATCCCTAAACTTAATTTTCTTAAAATCAAATTGGACTGTAATAGTTCAAAAATTTCTAGAACAGAATGGAATCTCCGTTTTGATTGGTATTTTGAGGCTTCCAAACATTATAAAGAGCCTAAAATTGCCTCTCTGCAAATGAGATTTTTAAGATGAACTGAGATGAATAAACAAGTAAAGATAAAATGGCTCCCAAAGCCTCAGATGCTTCTTTCTTGGCTTCTTTGTCTCAGGCTCTGCCTCCAGCACCATCTTCCTCCATCCCTTCTGCACCGCCTGCACCTTCTCATACCCTCAGCTGCCTCATACTAATTCTCTCATCAATGTTCCCCTTTTCTGTGCAACTCTGCCCACTCCCTTTCCCTCTGAACTTATTAGAACTCTCTCTTTAAAACTAAGCCTTCTGAGGATCCAGCGGCTAAGCCTTTAATTTCTTATACTCTCTGGACTAAAGGTAAACTGCCAGCCATAGTCAAAGATTTTCCCAAAGTAACCGAAGATCCTCACAGAGTTGCTGAGGAATTTAATTCAGCCATTCCAATGTATCAACCTGGTTTCATGTCAGAATTTCTTTCTCCCACGAATGAAAACTGTCATTTGCCCTATTAGCAAACAAAGGCTGCCGAGCCATCAAGCCCTCAGCCACTATGCCTGCCCTGAAAATGGGCTGCCCACTGCCAAACCCTCAGCCACTGCCACCATTCCCAACGGCGAGCCCTCAGGGCACTCAGGGTGAGAAAGAATAGGGTACTGCTCCCAGATAGTTGCAGTGCGTATGTGTCAAAGGAATGATTTCAATGAGCCCAGAATCGTGCAGCTTCCCATATATAGAAAAGGGCTAAATTCATTAACTTGAGATGTCTGTTTTCTTTAATTAACAGCAATATTTTGATGTTCTGACTACTTGGTTTTTATTGCAAAACTCATATATCCTGGCTCCTCCCTTACCTCTTTGGAGCAGTCCCTCAAAGCTATCTGAGATACTGTCTTCTGGGCTTAAGTCCTCAGTTTTGTCCACCAAATAAAATATAATTCTCAACTTTTAGGTTGTGCTTTTATTATTTTTTTAGTTGACACTCCCAAAAGGGAGAAATAATTCTAAAATTTGACAGTAGTCATCAAGTAACCAACCAGGTCAATTAAATAACCGACATCTTTTATTTGTTATGAGCTGATTCTGACGCAGGAAAACAGATGTGGGGCATGAGGAGGGCCATGTCCCAGGCTTCGGTTGAGCCCCTGGGATGTGCCCCGCCAGGTGTGGGTCCTTGGCTTCACTCAGGAAAGAATTCAAGAGCGAGCCACTGTTGAGTAAAGGTAGATTTATTCAGAGAGATACACTGAAAGGCAAGAGAAAGGTCATGAGGTGTGGGGGTCGGGTGCTCAGATTAAAAAATAGGTACACACTCCATAGACAGAGTGCTGGCCATCTCCTAACAGAGAGAGGCGCCCTTGAGGCACTGTGTTGCTAGTTTTTACGGGCTTGGTGGCTTCCTATGCTAATAAGTGGAAGGACCAGTCTAAGTAGCCTGGGGAAGGGGCTGGGATTCCCAGGAAGCTTGGCCATTTTCCACTCTTTGACCTTTTGTGGCTAGTGTTGGGATTGCCATGGCGCCTGTGGGCGTGTTATTCACCATGTTAATATATTACAATAGGCATACAATGAAGCTCAAGGAATACTAGAAGTTAAATCTCTCATCATCTTGAGCCTCAAGGCCTACTGGGGGTTGAATCTTTCACCATTTTGATGTTAATTGCTGTAGCATTCCTTGAATGGCTGTGCCCTGCCCCCTTCCATCCTGTCTCAATTCCAGAAACACTGGTCATTTGTCCCCATTGAATCAGCCACCATCCTACTTACAGGCAAAACCTCCAACTATTGTTGGCAAATCTCTCAGCACATCCCCCATCAAGATTCAAACAGATCCCTTAAAACCTCTACCCAGAATCAACCAATATCTTATAAGTAAAGACGTCCTTCAAAGCATAAAGCCCATAATATATTACAAGACTCAAGGCCTTATTATCCTTTGCACTAGTCCCTGGAATAATTCTATTTTACCAGTGAGAAAAACTAAGGGCCAAGGGTGGAGGTTTGTCCAGGGCTTCCAAGCAATAAACAACTTTGTTATCCCTTCAACACCCTATTGTTTCTAACCCTCATACTTACTAACATCCATCCCCACCAGAAGCAAATTCTTTACTATAATTCATTTACTCAATGCATTTTTTAGTGTTCCAGTTGGTGAATCTAGCCAACGCCTTTTTGCCTTCACTTGGGAAGAAAAACAATTCACCTACACAGTAATGCCTCAGGGTTTTGTTGAGTCCCTCCTACTTCTCACAAATCCTGAAGGCTGATCTGAATGATACAAAGTCCCCTAGGGGTTCTACTTTGTTACAAGATGTGGATGATTTGCATCTTTGCTCTCCTTCTCAAACCTCCTCATAGGAAGACAGCATCTACTTGCTAAAGTGTTTAGCCTTAAAGGGACGTAAGTTTACCAAAGAAAAACTGCAGTTTGCCCAAACTCACATTTGATATCTATGGCCTCTGATATCAGAACAAGGGCACCACCTACATCCAGGTAGGCTTCATGGTGCCCCAAGTTTCCCAAGATCCAAAACTAAGCACCTATTGCAAAAAGTTCTTGAGCTAGAGGATTATTGCTGGAACTGGAGTCCACATTTCTCTCATGGCAAAACTACTGTACGTTTTACCAAAGAATAACAGACCCAACCTAGTTTTGTGGGAAGAACTGGATGGCATAGCATTTGAAGTCTTAAGGGAAAGTTTGATGAACCCCCTTGCCCTTGGACATCCCAATTATCAGATCCTCTTTTTCCTTTTTGTTTATGAAAAGGAAAGGAATGCCCTTGGAGTGCTCACCCAAACACACTGGGACCACCATCAACCCAGAGGGTATTATAGTCAGCAACTGGACCTGCCCTCGTGCATTAGTGAAACTGAGCAGCACCCTGTAGGGGGCACCCCCACCAACCCCTGCTTCTTGTTTATAGAAAAGCTGCAGTCTCTCAAGCCTCCCTGAGTCACAGGGGCAGGCTTAAGCCCCTGATGATTCGGCTGAGTTATTTTACAGACAATCTAACCCCAGGTGAGCAGCTTTTGGCAGGAAAGAGCTCTCTGCAGGAGGCCCCTTTTGTCTTGCAACTAACCTTAAGCCAGGCACCTCCATGCCTTTCTTTTGATCATATAATACCTTGCCTAACCTGTTGGTTCTTTCCTAGATCAAAGAAGTAGAAATGGGTAATAAGTTACTAACAGATGACCAGATTTCTTCCTCAGCTTCTCTTTGGGTAATCTCATAAACAAACTGTGTGAACAAGATCGCATCTAAAGAAAATTCACAGAGAACTGACAGTCCTGCACACAGCGGGGATGGCAATGAAGCCTGCACACGAAGGCTGTGCGCAGTCCTGAGGTGGCTGACTCTGACCCCTATCTCAATGACCACTTCCGTTTTTCTCTTTAAAACTTCCATGGCTGAGCAGAATCTTCAGAGACGGCCTGTGGGGACATAAGTCCATTATGTCCCCAGGCTGCCAGCATTCTGATTAAAAGCAATTTTCCTTTCTATCAACATTGCCTCTGCTTATAGATTTAATGAGCGGCAAGCAGCCAGCCCATGTTCAGTTAACATTAGAGCCATTACTGCCACTGCCCTTTTGGCTAAGGCCGCGAGGAGAATCACGGTGAGATCCTCTTGAACCATTTTTGCACATTAAGCAGTAGAAGCTCTCCTGAATTCTCATCACACTCAACATTTCTCAGTCAGCCACCTCTCCTCCTATGAAGCCCTTTTTGTTAATAATCTTCACGTAACTCGTTTACATTGTAATAACCTGAACCCTGCAACTGTTTCCTGTTCTGTCACTAACACAGTCCCTCAAGACTGCTTAAGGCTGATGGATCACCTCCTGACTCCTCGTGATGATCTGCAGGAAATTCCTTTGGGTAACAGTGACTTCTCATGGCTCACTGATGGCTCTTATTTAAAAGGTGACAATGGTGAATATTGTGCTGGGTATGCTGTAACTGCTTTTGATGCTTTTGAGGACCTGTGACTACTTTGGACCAACAGGGCTGAATTACATGCTCTTAAGCTTGCACTTTAACCAAGAGCAAAAGTGCCAATATTTATACTGACAACAGATATGCTCTTCGGAGTAGCTCATGATTTTAGGACATTGTGAGGACGATGCGGCTTCCTTATTTCCAGCAGAAATACAATTTTAAGTAGCCCCTATGTTCAGAAACTATTGGATGCAATACGTTTACCTACAACTTTAACTATTATTAAGATTCTGGGGCATTCTGAACTTGACTGGCTGGATGCTAAGGCAACTCACCTTGCTAACATTTCTGCAAGGAATGCTGTCCTTAAAGAAACCAACAGCAGTCAAACATCTGTCGTGGTCCAAAGGAATAGTTCCCCAAATAATAACTTGGAAAAACTGGCTAGAGAACCCAACAGTTGGCCTCAGAAAAGGAAAAACAAGATTGAAAATTCAACGATTGCTGGTTTGATAAAGAGAAAAAGCTCTCATGGACCAAACAACAACCTAGTCCTAGCAGAGACTCTCACCTCTCCTCATCACTGATCATGTATTAAACCACTGGTCTACTGATGAAATGATTGCAGTCATGAATCAATACTGGTGGGGAAGAGATTAACCAAAGTTTCTACATCATTTGTCCCACTTATCTAAATTGCAACCCAGGGAAGTCTGTCCACACTGCTCCCAGACATTTTAAACTGCCTAATGGACTGACAATTCCAGGTCTGGTAAACGGGTTACATACAACTTCCTCCTCTAATGGATATAAATATGTTTTATTTATAGTCTGTACGTGTTCACACTGGACTGAAGTTTCTCCTTGCAGACAGGTTACTGTGTCTTCTGTAACTAAAGTCCTTTTGAAAAAGATTATCACTATTTGGGGAACTCCTCTCAAACTCCTCATACTAGTCGAAGAACCCATTTTACTGGTTAGGTACAAGTTTGTGCTGTTTGAATGGTTTTACAACACTCACTTCGCTTATCATTCTCAATCCTCTGGTTTAGTAAAATGCACTAATGGCCTTATTAAGACTCAACTGGCAAAATTTGTAAAGACTCTAAATAACCTGGGCCACAAGCATTGCTATGATTCCTTCTAAATCTCAGATCCACCCATTTTAGAATTCATAAACTCTCAACAGGATGCCCAATGCACTTGGCTCCTGCCTCTTTGGACCCACAACTGGTAAAAGGAGAAATATTCCAATATTGCAAAGGCCTAATTGCTTCTATTAAAAATAACCATGTTAAGGTAGAGCAATCTTTTCCCAGTGCACTTTTGGGAGACTTAAGCATCACACCTTTAGACCTGGAGATTTCCTCTACTGGAAAAGACATTTTCAGAGAGACTCCTTTCAACCTCATTGGAAGGGCTCTTATCAGGTACTGCAAACCAACACTGGTACCACAAAACTCTGGAGAATAGACCGTTGGATTCATGTGACATACCTAAAGTCAGCACCAACTAGACTGATTTTTCACATCATATGGTGACCTGAAAGCAAAGATTTCCTGGAATCAAAACAGACAACATCGGATGGCTTTCCCAAGATATCTGGACCAGGCCTGCTGGAAGTTTGTCACCAAGCCTCTGATGATGACTTAACACTTCAGATGATTTCCAGTGTCTATAATCTTGATAACATAAGACTTTAGGTTAAAAGTGTCTGAGAGTTCCCCTCTTACCCCTTCTTGAATGTGACCTCAATAGGTTTCCAATCTGTGCCCTTACCTTTCCACATGAGAAACTATACCCAGAAAAAAAGGGTCTTTCCTGGCACTGAGCGACCAAAAGCCACTAAAATTGGAAAACCTGGCTCTTAATCACTGATGCTTTCAGGGAAAAACCTTGATCAGAAGGGGAAATATAAAGAAATCAATAAACAGAAGCCTCATTCAAATAGTCAGGAGAGCAGCATAGGGAGCTCCCATGCTCTTCAACAACAGCAGAGCCCAAAAGGAAGAAGAAAGACTCCTCCTCTTTCCTGGCAAGGACTCAGCCAATAAAAAGCCAGGAACTCTTTGCTTATCATAACCACCCAACTTCCTTCTCCTCTCTATAAAGTACTCTTTTTCCCTTGCTATGTGGGAACTTGTGCATGGTTTACCAGGACAGCAGACCCCAAATTGCAATTCTCTGCTGATCCTGAATAAATACATTTTTGCTGGAGAAATAACTGGCAGTCTATTTGTTTCAGGTCAACATCTAGGGAAAAAATGTCTGACCACCCTAAGAAGAAGGCTAGGCAGATATAAGACACAAATAGATTTCAACAACTAGAGATCCACATGTGAAAAATTAATTTGGACCTACACACCACATGCAAAAATTAAATCAAAATGGATCAAGGACCTAAAAGTAAGAGGTAATACTATAAAACTTTTAGGAAAGAAACTTAGGTGAAAATCTTCTTGACCTTGAGTTAGGCAATGGTTTAGCAAAAGCTCAAGGAACAAAAGGAAAAATACATAAATTGAATTTCATCAAAATGAAAAACATGTAAGCATCAAAGAATGTTACCAATAAAGTGAAAGACAATCCATGGAATGGAAGGAAATATTCACAAATACATAAGTGATAAGGGTCTAGTATCCAGAATATATTTAAAAAAACAAAAAACAAAACAAAAAACCCCTCCTACTCCTCAACAACAAAGAGGCAAACAACTCAATTAAAAATGAGCAAAAGACTCAAAAACGCATTTCTCCCATATATATATACACAGACGGTCAATAAACACATGAAAAGATACTCAACACCATTAGTCATTAGAGAAATTCAAACCAAAACCACAATGAGATACCACTTTATACCTACTAGGATGGTTATAATTTTTTAAATTATTCTGAAAAATGAAAAATAACAAATGTTGACAAGGATGTGGAGAAATTAGAATCTTCACTTATTGCTCTTGGTGGGAATGAAAAATGGTACACTGTGGAAAAATTTAGTACTTCCATAAAATGTTAAACATAGAGTTACCACATGGCCTTGCAACTCTTGAGACTTCAGAGACAAAGTCTACACAAAAACTTGGTCACAAGTGTTAACAGCATTGCTATTCAAAATAGACAAAAGGTATAAACAATCCAAATGTCCCTTAATTGGTGAATGGATAACCAAAAATGGTATATACATACAGTGGAATATTATTCAGCCATAAAAAGGAAAGAAGTACTGTTACATGATACAATTTGTTTGAACCTTGAAAACCTTACGTTAAGTGAGAAAAGCCAGTTCCAAAAGGCCAAATATTGTGTAATCTCATTATATGAAACGTTCAGGATAGGCAAATCAACAGAGACTGAAAATAGACTAGAGGTTGCCAGGGGCTGGGGTGTTGAGAGGGAATGGGGAGTGACTGCTTAATGAGTGCAGGGTTTCTTTTGAGAGTGATGAAAATGTTCTGGAATTAGATAGTGGTGCTGCCTGCACAATGTACTTAATGCCACTGAATTATACACTTTAAAATGGTCAAAATAGTGAATTTTTAAGTGAATTTGATCTCAATGATAGATAGGAGATAAATAGCATTCTACAAGATGTAGCCTATTTTAAGGATTTTTTCAAATTAGAGAATAATATATTTTCAATGATAAAATGCCTAACAGGAAGAACACTTTTAGGTTAGTGATTGAGAATCTTGCTGATCTGCATTCATATTCTTTTTGGCCCCTAAAAGAAGTATTACCTTTATTTAGTGTCACACACAATTTATTCACTGTAGGTGTATTATGAAAGCACAAAAGATGGAAAGAGATAAATAAAATCTAAGCTAACTAGGTTTCCACATCTATACCAAAAACAATGTAGTATGATTAATATGAAACGCTCATAAACTGTCAGCTAAATGCATAGTACAACTTATATTACCAAGGACTCTTTAAAAGAGCAACTTGCTTTGAAACACTTCTTACATAGAAAGGTCTTTTTAAGAGTGGATTATTATCAGAGCAGCAGGTGAAAGATTTCTTTCATTTTTAACTACTGTTTTGTAATTCAGTAATTTTTATGTCATTAACTATACATTGCCTAAAGAAAAATTGAAGGTCATGGGTAGCAAATATTATAACAAAATTAATTTTGAAATAATTGTGCTTGCTCTCTGACTTTTTTGAGAACCACTCCCAGTCTCTTGATGGAATATTATAGGACAATATTGTAGCTATTCTTCCAAGAAACTTGGCTGAGAGAAAATGAGAGAAATACATGAATAACTAGATGGCGGAGCATGATCAATGGAGGGTGTTTTGTTTATATCTTTAGAGTTGGAGGGGCTTGACTATGTTTGTTTACTGAGGGAAGAATATATCAGGAGACTGGGCGAGTGTTGGCCCAGGTCTGTGGAGGAAGCCAAGTCTGGACCTAAGACACTGAATGGAGTCAGGAAACCATGGTCTAGGCCATGACCATCAGTGACCACAAGCAAGCAGGAAGTATAACACCATCATGTGACTGGAAGAGAGGAAAACTAGAAACACTTGAGCAACAGCACTGAGTACCATGCCAGGGAAGAAGGTTTTTGTTTGTTTGGTTTTTGCGTTTTGGCTTTTTTTAATTAATAGACTTTTCTTTTTTTTTTTTTTTTTAGTGCAGTTTCAGATTCATAGCAGAATTGAGCAGAAAATACAGAGAGTTCACACATAGCCTTCCCTACCCACACATATATACTCCCCTACCCTCAACGTCCCTCATCAGTGTGGCATATTTGGTACAATTGATGAACCAACGTGGGCACATTATTATTAACCAAAGTCCATAGTTTGCATTAGGGTTCACTCTTGATGTACATTCTGTGGGTTTTGATAAACACATAATGACATGTAGCCACCACTACAGTTTCATACAGAGTAATTTCATTGCCCTAAAAAATCCCTTGTGCTCCATCTATTCATTCCTCCCTCCCTCCCTCTCCCCAAACCCCTGGAAACCACGATCTTTTTTTTTGTTTCTGTAGCTGTGCCTTTTCCAGAATGTCATTTGGTTGGAATTGTACAGTTTGTAGCCTTTTCAGACTGGCTTCTTTCATTTAGTAATATGTCTTTTAATTTTCTTCCATGTCTTTCATGGCTTGATAGACGATTTTTCTTTTTACTGCACATATATTTTTAAATTTACATATATGTACTGTTCATTATTTCTAAGAACATTTAGAGCTTTAGCTTTTTAAACTTACATAATTATCAAAGGAATAAAGCCAACCACAAAATAAGAATTAATTCAAAAAGATACACATACCCTGCTACTAACAGCAACATTATTTATAATTGCTAAGATATGGAAGCATCCTAAGTGCACATCAATAGTTGAATAGATAATGAAGATGCAGCACATATATATAACGGAATACAACTCACCCATAAAAAAGAAGGATATTTTGCCATTTGCGGCCCTTCTTTTTCACTTCAAAAACCAGATTTTTATAACTGACAGAGACATTTCCATTACATCAAAACCAACAAAATACCTAGAAATAAACTTAGCCAAGGAGGTTACTTATACTCTGAAAACTGAAATGACACAAAGAAATGGAAAGATTTCTTGGATTGGAAGAATCAACACTATCAAAATGGCCACACTACCCAAAGCAATCCACAGATCCAATGCAACTTCCGTCAAAATACTTGCAACGTTCCTTATAGAACTAGAACAAACAATTCCAAAATTTACAAGGAACCACTAAAGACCCTGAACAGCCAAAGCAATCTTTTGTAGGTCTTTTTTTCTCTCTTTCTTCTTCTTGTTCTCTTTTTTTATGGTTTGATGACTTGAGAAGTTCCTTTAACGTTTGTTGTAAAGCTGGTTTGGTGGTGCTGAAATCTTTTAGCTTTTGTTTATCTGTGAAACTTGTTATTTCTCCATCAAGTCTGAACGAGAGCCTTGCTGGATAAAGTATTCTTGGTTGTAAGTTTCCCCCTTGCATCACTTTAAACATATCATGCCACTCCTTCTGGCCTGTAGAGTTTCTGCTGAAAAATCAGCTGATAACCTTATGGGAGTTCCCTTCTATGTTATTTGTTGCTTTTCTCTTGCCAATTTTAATATTTTCTCCTTATCCTTAATTGTCAATTTGATGACTATGTGCCTTGGTGTGCTCCTCTTTGGGTTGATCCTGTGTAGTACTCTGCGCTTATGACTTAAACACAGGTTCATCCAACTACAAAGTCCAAACCTCCCAGCCACAGTACCCTATGCCCTAATGATGCCCCGTACCCTCCATCCTGTCCATAGTTTCTCACTGCTGCCTGTCCTTCAGCATCCCATATTTCCCCAGTGTCTGAGACTCCAGCTGCTCAACACCAAGGAAGCTTAATCTATTTGCTAAACGCCCTCTCCTGAGAAATAAAGACTCAGCACAAATCAATAGTCTTGACCATGAAAGCTGTGTTGATCCAGGTGTCAGAACTTGTTTAACACATTAGGATAGAAGTCTTTCTATATACTATTACTATATAATACAGAAAACATATAGTTTTCTGTTCTCTTAAGTATCATATAAGGTATAAATATATTTCCCTATGACTTAGGGCAGTACTTTTCAAACATTTTTAAAATTAGAACCCATTATTAAAAAAAATTTTTTCCCCTAAAACCTCACTGTATCAATTAGCTTCACAGAAAGAGATGACACAAACAGGTAAGAGAGGAGAGTGTATGTAATAAATAGACTATTTTCAATGGTGCAGTAGAGTTTAGGGAAATCAGAAAGGGCTGTTAACATACCTGGGATGTGGCCACTGGAGGAAGGCTGCTGTTGGCCAGCCAACTTTCAGGAATGTGGTCCCTGGAGTGAGGCATTTCTGATCAGCTGTTGTCTACAAACGCGAGGTTGTCACTGATTTGTTCACTCTCAGAAGGCTGGAGGGAGGGTGATGTCAGCTTGCTCATTTTCAGAAGCGGGGCCACCGGAGTGATGTTGTTATTGACTGATTTTCAGAGCTTGTGCATTAATTGGAACTTATCTCAAATGAACAGTGGTTACTTGTTTACAACTTGGGACCTGGTTAAAGAATAGTATTTACCTCCCTTGAATATGAAAAATAAGTACTTTTAATTCTCAGTCCTCCCTTTTGGTCTTCTCTTGGCCAGACCTATAGAAGAGACCATAAGGGACTGGGCAGATGTTAATTTGCACAGGTCTGATGTTCAACTGGTGCTGCCATTTAATGATTACTGTGGAGGAAAGCACCAATTATTGTGGAGGAAAAATAGTTCTAATTGCCAAATTTGTATAATTCACTATCTATAAATTTATACATAATTTATAATAATAAATATTGAAAAAAGCTGACTACAGAATATTTATGGCATCCTGACAAAGTCAATATGGGATTCAAAATACAAAGTACAAGATGGAGGTAAGTGGTTTTCCTGCCCATATGTTTAAAATGAGGTTTTCATTTCCAAAGCACAGCTTAAGATGGGTAGAATGTTATCTCAAGAGATATTGGTAAGAGAGTATTTGACTTGTTAAAGTGATTTTCAAACTGAATGAGATTAAGAGTGAAAAGATCAGATAAAAACCAAGAAAGTGGCTGTTATATACACTGTCAAGTCACAGATGGCCAAGTGATTCACTCAAGAACTGAAGCAGGAAGTTTGAGAACAACATCCAGCAGTCTTCACACTAATGTATAAACAAGAGCTATAAACAAGAAGCCTGGGGTAAAAACAAGGCATGGTAGATATGACATAGGAGTTACTGACACTGTGCATGATGAGATTTCTGACTGGAATACACACAAATGAGAAGAGAGGTACAGAGAAGTACACTGGACCGATATACACCTGCAATGCAATTCAGGACACCAAAGGTAAAATGCACTGTGGAAAATATTTGGGAAAAAAGGATACCCTTATGAAAATATATTACAGAATGCCAGGCCAGTAGAAGAAAATCAGATTGAAGTACACAGTCCATTGCCTGGCACAAGGTATTTCTTTAAAAAAGTTGTTGAGTACATAAATTTTAATTTAAAAAGCAGAGAACTGGGGAAAAAATTGTCATGACTGAGAGCTCCAAATGTCCAAACAACATCTCTCTTATTTTACCAAAACCAGAGCATCTGACAATTCTTTATAAGCCAAAAAAACCTAATCTTCCAGAAAATAGAGATAGCAAAAATCAAAGCTAATACTCTAGACCACAAAAATGACCAGCACGAAGGAATTGATTGATAAAATCCAAGTGTCAGGAACCTGACAGAATGTGATCATCTGAGTATTGGTGATACCTAGTGAAGGGGACTCAACACTGTGATTCCAGTTCTACAGTTAAAATTGGTCTGATAAGGAAAAAAAAAATATGCTTACAAAAAATGTCTTTTCTGACAAGCTCAGCTTTTAAAAGAGGAGAAACAGTTTGCATAGCAAATGAATATAAGAAACGGTAAAATCTGTAACTCCCCTACCAATTAGCTGAGGACTTCTTAAACAAAAAACAAATAACGCCCCCCATCCCAGCTAAAGCCAACAAAAAAAGGGGTTTTATAAACTATGTGTAGAGCCAGTTGTAAGGGAAGGATTGAGGAATGACAAAGAGGATGTAAGACTTAGCTTCTTTAAAAATTTTCTTTTATCATTTTTTTTCTTTTAATCAAGAATAATCTTCAACCTAGAAAGTTAAGGGGGAAGAGGGGGAAAAAGCAAGAAGGAAATGAAGCTCATCATAGGTACAAACAGTTTTAAAGAGTAACTAAGTCAAAAGTCATACTGAGAGACCTTGCAAGTGGTAAAAAGAGCAAGGCAAAAAGACCATACAGGAAATGGAATTCCTACTTTAAAAAAAGAAAAAGGTAGATTATACAGCTTCAGTTTGATAAATAATGCTGACTCCAAGTAAGATTAGACTGAATTCGTTAAAAGTCAATTTACAGTATTAGAAACAGAAATGGTGATCTTTAGGAGTACACATGGGTTCACTAGGAAAAGACATTACAAAAATCCAGCTCCTTTCCGGATGGCATCATGAGAATGGGGGGGCAAGGAAGTGGGCTAAGTGGCTCACCTGGATTTCATAACAAATATAAATACTTAATAGCGCTCAGGTGCTGAAGGACTACCTACCATACACTAGAGAGACCACTTAGGCATCAGTGTTACAGGTTCAGTGGGTTAACACTGAATTTAAGGTAGGATTATAGTGACTTGGCACAGTGCTTTGTCCTTGCCCTCTACCATTCATCATTTTTTTCAATAAGGGTATTGAATTAATGATTTTGAATTTATCAATGCCATTAATTTAATTCAAGATAGCCAGTGGTGCAATGTGATAGAATTAGGGTGCAAATATCTTAAAACATATAGGAATGATGGCTTCAATCTAAGACAAAGTTCAGTAATACCAGACCTTATTCTTGTCTCAAAGGGCAGAAGCACACACGCTGCATGAGAAATCAAGGTGTTGCTCAGTTTTCAATTGTAGTTTATCATGAGAGTAATGGTAAATGGCACCCTGCATTGAGAGCTATTATAAATAGTATTGCTAAACCTCAGACATGCTGCAAAAAAGGTATTATTCCAACATGAAGTGAGGAAATGGATGTAAGAAGTCAAATAACTTGCTACAGTTCTGACAAGGCAAGAAGTTGAGAATCAAATTAAATTTGTCTGAACCCCAAATGTATGCTCTTTCCAAGAGCACGCATGGCTTCTACATCTAAGTTCATATGCGAGCCAGAATTATCTTACTTGTTTTATTTCTAACTCTCATATGTGCTGTGATGAATTTTCTTTAACAATATCATAATTTTCAATGCTATTTCAAAATAGTCTTTCCTTTTATAAGGTGGGAGAAATGTTATCTTTTGATACGTAGGTAACTCAATAGGTAAAAAAATAATGATTTACCTTAAACATCCAAATCTTTCCAATGTGGTCTAGAACTGAGGTTGGAAAACTATGGTCTGCAAGTCAAATCCAGTCCACCTCCTGTTCTTCTTTGGCCCATGAGCTAAGAATGATAGTTACATTTTTAAAGTCGAAAAAAATCAGAAGAATACTTCATGACACATAAAAACTATATGAAATTCAAGTTTCAGTGTCCATAAGTAAAATTTTATTGGAACACAGCCATGCTCATTCATTTACATAGTGTCTATGGCTGCTTTCATGCTACAAAGGCAGAGTTGAATAGTTGTGACAGAGACCATATGTGGTGTTCTCATTGCTTTACACTGCTGTTCAACACACTACAAATCTCGGTGATGCAGTTATAATTTGACAGCATTTCAAGTGCCACACATATTGTCATAGACATTTTATAATTTTTTATTACTAGTGCATATTAATCATGTAAAAAGAGTAAAGAAAAGTGAATTTTGAGTGTTGCACTTTAAGGCACAGTGGAATGTGGATTATTTTGTTACACAATTACATGGCAAAGCATCGTGTTTATTATGCAAAGACACTTTAGTGTGCTAAAAGAATACAATTTATTTTCACATTACCAGACAAAGCACTCATCACAATATCCCCAACTCACAGGAAAGCAACAGTAAGAACAATTAGAAAACTTTGAAACAGAGTATCTCATCACAATAGAATTTATTCAAACACAAAAAAAGAGAATGAGGGTGCAATCAAAGTTACTTTCCAAGTGGTTCATTTGTTAGCCAAGCAAAGAAAGCTATTTATTGATGGTGAGTTAAAGATAATTAAACTGTTTGATTGCAGGAGCTAAAAAGTGTATCTGGAGAAAACAAACATGTTGAAGACCACTAGCTCTTTAGCAAAGACAGTTACTTGAAGACACCAACAGTCAATTAAAACACAAGGCAAATGATTTGGCTTTTGATGACTCAGTAGACGTTACCAATACTGCCCAGTTGTTGATTACTAGAGAAGTCAATATTAAGTTTGAACTGACTCAAAAATTAGCCTCAGTGAATAGTCGCCATGAAACAACTACAAGAAAGAGTATTTTTAAAGAACTTGAGAAACACCAGTGCAAACTGAAGTAGAGTCTACTAAGAAGTGTTGTAACATAATGGTGGTAAAGATATGTGGAGCAGAAAAAGGTTTACTGAGCAAATTTACAAAGCTTGTGAAAATGTAAAATGTTTAAAGTCAGTGTTTATGCTTTATACATCAACAGGTATTTTGTGGAAACTATTTGAATCTGTCATGTTACTGAACAAGTAAAATCAGTGGCAAATTTCCTTCTGATCTTAACTATCATTATTTCCATTAAGTTTTATTAGAAATAGAAACAGGTTATCCTGACTTGCCCAACTACATAGCAGTTTGATAGCAGTGGTAAAGATTTATTGCAATTTTTTGAGCTCAGGATCAACACTGAATTTTCTTTGAATGAAAATCACCCCCATCTATTATTAATGAACACTGGATGGCTTTGAAGATCAGCTTTTGCTGCAGATTTGATAATGTGTCTTAATAAATTCAACTTAAAAAGTACAAGGTAAAACAGCACTTACACATGAAATTTATACTGCAACAAAGTCATTACAGTGACAACTGATGCTGTTTAAATCACAAATAATGTCAAGCTGCCTTATACACTTTCCATGCTGTCAAGTTAAAACAACCAGCAAGATATCCCTTCCCACACAGATTTGCAGTGGATATGTTTTCCAAACTCAGCTACAGTTCCAGCTACATTTTTGGATCTCAATCCAAATGCACAGGAAATTTCAACATTTCAAAATCCACTTAACTGTACAAATGAAGAGCATCTACCTAACTTTCAATAGGAAGTGATTAGTCTGCAATGTAATGTTATGACAAAAAGCAAACATCAAGAGCAGAATCCAAGGGAATTCTATAAATACCTTCCAAATGATGAAAATGCTCAATTAAAATCATACACTTGAGGACTGATAACAGTATTTGGTAGTACCTATCTGTATGAAGACATTTTCAATGATGAAATATGTAAAATCATATTACAGATCAGCATAACAGATGAACATTTGCAATCGATTTCAAACCCCAATTAAGAGAAATATTATCCCCTCAAAATAATTCAATTCCTATCATTAGACCTGAATTACAAAAAAAAGTTTGTACTCAAGTGTCCATATATATTTTGAATTTCATTGATAAAAAATTAGTGGAAATTTGTTTCCTTTCTCATTACACAAGTATATAAAGCCCCCAAATTTGCCTTTTGGCCCACAAAGCCTAATCTTTACAAAAAAGTTTGCCAACCCCTAGGCTAGAGCAGTGCAGAAGCGTTTTTCCACTTAAGTAAAATCACAGTATGGTGAACATCCCTGTGAACAACTGTTCTCTCTAAAACCACTTTCATATCTCAGCAGTATTACCTGATAACACTTCTGTATGTAGTCCTTTCTTTGGTTATGATCCATGTATTCTTACAAAGTAAATTTCCTAAGAAAATAACGTGTGTCAGTATTAGAGATGGACAGCAAAGAAACTAGTTATCCTGAACATCAGCAACGCTACGTAATTCCATTTATTTCTACTAAAGATTAGCTTTTAACTCTATTAATCCAATTCTGACAAAAACCTTTAAAACTAAACAAAAACAAAAGCACATCAAATAGTGTACTTATGACCTCCATTTTTACCTGAGTCCAAAACGTTTTTCAAATGTACTCATTCACTGTATTAGTGACTTCTAAAATATATTCAGATTAACAAGTCTCAGTGATAGTATCGACGTGTTTTCTAATTTAAAACCGTTAGGCTTGCCTGTATACTTTATTTTGTTTTTCTCACCATGACAGCAGATATCTAGGTTTTGCCTGTGCTCTATCTATTCACTCTCCATCTGATAACAATACTTTCATTTTCTTTTGGGCAACACCCCTTCTACCTCATTTCTCAGTATAATTAATGTGTCCTCTGAAGGTAGGGGAACAACAGGCCGTTGGCCACAGTAATTGGCTCAAGGCTGGGCATATGAACCAATGAAGAAATAAATGTCAGTCTTAGGATTTTGATGGAACTGTTGAGACAAATTGCCCTTTGTTTTGGCTGAGGTTACGAAGACGGCAGAAGTCTGAAGCTGCTGCGTGGCCACTTCACCATCACACATGAAAAATCTCCCTTCAATGAAAACAGCAGGGTAGGAAGCAAAACCCAGAGATAAAGAGAAAGACTCCTGACTTTGCACCAGGATCAAGCATGTCTGAAGCCACTCCTAACACTGAACTTCGCAGTTAAATGCAATAGTGTGCATGCCTATTGCTGAAGCCGAGTTAGGTCTCCATCACTTGCAGATCAAAGGGTGCCGACTCATGCAATTTCACACAATCAATTCAGACTGAACCCTGATCTTAAATCGGATGTTTCTAGACAGAGCCTTTTAACCCATGCTTCACCTATGTTGTTTCATCTCCAGATCTTATTGTTTCTGAGCGGTGGTGCTTAGGGGTGCTGCTCTGCCTTATCCCACCTTTAGCCTCTATCTGTAAGCAGAGCACCATTTTATAAAACCTCTTAAAGCACCTAGCACAATGATAAACTGTGAGATACTGTCACAGAGATATGCTCTTCATCTGCAATGATGTTAAAGTCATTCACTTAAAACTGGATTAATAATATTTCACTTCTGTGAACATAATAGTATGACTTCATTTTTTAAAAGGAATGAAATGATTCAGTTTATTTCCCTTGGTTTATTAGTGGCATTAGTTCTAATTAACTGCTCTAATAAGGAGTTCAGAGAAGTATAAAAAAGTTTTTCAT
The DNA here is from genome assembly GCF_009834535.1 of Camelus ferus. Lineage (NCBI taxonomy): Eukaryota > Metazoa > Chordata > Mammalia > Artiodactyla > Camelidae > Camelus > Camelus ferus. The sequence continues at coordinate 85,503,611 of NC_045698.1, read as the reverse complement.
TAAAGAAAGCTTAGATACTTCCAGGTATATACACTTTGTAATGGGGTTCCAACAAAACAAACAAAATCAAAACCACAAAAGTATATTCCTTTAGCTGTACTTTTTACATACACTAATTAAATGAACTGAATTTTTAAATTCCTATCTTCAGTTAGTGAGTGGCATTATTTTACCCATGATTAGAGGAAAGGGGAAAGAGCAAGTTTAAAAAAACTACCTTTATTTTTTATTTCTTTTTCAGTTACATACTTTTAAACAGGGATGTGTTTCATTATTCAGACATTCAGGCAATGTTGACTTCATTAGTGTTGACAGAAAAGAAGCATAAAAATGCAAAACATTGTTGGCTTAACCTGAACATACCTGCATTACCTATTATTGACCAGTTTGTGTTGCCAAAAGACTTATTCCTTGGCATTAAAATGGAGCACTTAAAAATATTGCTAAAAAGCAAATGTCTACACACTGGTCTTTGCAGCAAATAAGGGTTTTTATACTTTTAAAATATTTTAAGTCCATAATTGGATTAATATACACACCTTCTTATGTATAAGGAGTTCAGATCATATAAACACTGTACAGTCCAAAAACCCTACTGAGAATAAAACTAAACAGGCTTATGATAAGAAATACAGGTATCGCATGTATTTACAAATATCATAGACACACAAATTTGGTCAAATACTGTAAAGAAGGAAGTGGTTTCACATTATAATGGCCAAAACATCCATCTACCTTACTCAAAGCAAACAAAAATACAAACTCAGCATGGAACTCCTGCAGTTTAAGACATCATGACAGTATACAAATAGATAAAGTGGAAACTGTTGACCAAATTATACAGCAAATGGTTTCTAGGCTGAGTGTAGGTCTTTAAAATCAAGAACTTAGAAAGATCATTCATAGGATTCAGAGCAACAATGATAAACGATGTCCCGATTTGCAGTATTCATGTGGGCGCCTAATTCATCAAAAACAACGCGCTCAGCTTTTGGCTAATAAGAAAAATAAATTACAAAGTACAATTAAATTCCTGTAAATGCAATAATGGAGTCAAAAATGTAGATTTATTTACTTTAATTACACATATTAAATGTTACCTTGAGACAATAAAAATAAATAAGCATGCCCAGAGGCATGCACTTAAAGACAAAAAGAAGGGGCTGCGTGGAAGGAGCAACAATTTCAGAAATGAACAGTGAATATGAGATTTGAACAACATAATTTTCTAGTCAGCCTTTTTCCCTTAACTCTCCTTGAAAATTCTGACTAGTAGACTGTGACAATAGTACACCTGTGTCTTTATGGCTTAAAACAAAGCAGACTTGAAAAGCGGAATGGGTTTCCTTTTGTACAGAACCGTTACTTTGTTCATATGCAGGCACTTCAAAAGACTATGGGGACAAAGCACCTGACCCATCCTCTCCAAAATAGTTTTCAGTCATCAAAATTACGCTAAAAATAGGAAAATTCCAGAGAACCAGCAAAGTTGAATACCAGAGGCTGATGTGCACAGAGGGCAATAGAGTGACCCCGCTTTTATTGCCAGGGGTCTTTTTTTTAATCAAAGAGCAAATAATTAATAAACAGACACCATTGCGTGGCACATCCGAAGTTTTCTGCTTAAGGAGAATGAGATCATTCAGCAGCAGGTTTCAGTGGGATCTCCTTAGACTTCAACCTCATACACTGCAATGAGATTCACATTTATTCCTTCTCCTTAGTGTATTTTTCAAAAAAAAAAAAAAAGAAACTCCAACATATCTCATCCCTCAAAGTATTCATTTCTCGCTGCCTAACATACATTATTACCTGGAAGCATAAAGTTACATTATACAAATATTTTGCATTTTTAAAAAATAAGCGCTTTTGCCACTTCGGCAACACTGTACTTCACAGAGTGGCGCAACAAAGCAGAGCTCGTGCCTCGCACGCTGCTTGTGACTCGTTTTACCGCTACCACCTGCCGAACCCATGGAGCTTTCTCCTCAGTACCTCTGGGCAGTGGCTGTACCATGATTTCACAGACAGAATGTTAGTATGACTCATGAACAGCAGTACCGTCAGCAACAGTGAAATCAATGCAGATGTCACACAGGTAATGACCTTCTCGAGGGATGACTTCTTTTAAAGATTTGGGCAGCTCTGTTTTCTCTGTTGCATTATCCACTGGGGAGAAAGTTCCTGTTTGATTATGCTCTTAAAAAACCAGATTAGGTATATAACTGGTTGACATTTAAGATACTTTACTGCTTTCTACGACAGGAGGAGAGCTTCTGAAAAATGTTCTAAAGACCTGTATCCATGAATACCAACCACCTCATTGGTCCATTCCATTCACTGATGGGCAAAGCACTCGTGTTTTGACAAAACTTTAAAGCTTCCATAAAAGTTAAATTAGAAAAAATATGAATGTAAGACAACCACAAAATGAAGTATGAAAGTATGACATTTTTGTTTCTAAGAGTGAGTCCTTGAAAATATATGTGGTCACTACAGAGATGATTTTAATCACAAGACAGCAGATGAACATGTAAGTAACTCCCCACGATCGGTCTGTGTCCAGAGTCATTTGTGGCGCTGTATGGTTTTCCTTTTCCTTCGTTTGAAAAAACAGCAGCACCTGCAGATGGAGGGAAATACTCCTTTTATTATTTAAAGAAACTAAGACGTCATAAAGTGAGGCTGAATCTATCATGTTAATTTAAATGGTCATAAGAAGCTACAGGCTAGTGCAACATAAAGAGTGAACACACTGATGAAGCATATACATTAGTGAAACTATGCAGAGCTGTTTCAACATGCCTTTTAAGAACAGCAAGACATTCTGTGCAACGTTAAATGGAGCCACTAAACTGAAAAGGATCTGCACCAAGACTACCTGAAAAGCTACAGAGTTCTAACCCCAAATGACCCACTCCATTCTATTTTAGATACTCATTAGTTTCTGGCAATGTCATGCTGTTCTATAAAGTTCACCTTAGGTATTCCTTCCCTTTTTTCCTGCTACTTATATATGACTGTTGAAGCCACCGTTAGAAAAGCAATAATGATCCTAATATTGGGATTTTATTTTCACTAAGCATTAAATTCCAAAAATAAAAAGAGAAATCCCTCAAATACTCAACATTTTCCATCATATTTACAAAGTGGAAGAGAGGAAATACATTTAAACAGAGTAAGAATGCTAAGAGTGGCACTTTTAATTTTTTAGGGGTTAAAGAAGGTCAAGTTTATCATAAGTTATTTCAATTAAGGTAGAAATTGTGCTCAACATTTAAAATACCATAATCAAAATGATTCCGTTTTATAATTGAAAACTGATTCAGTTTCTGTTGTCTATTAAGGCAATATCTGATTTTTATTCCTAGGTGAAAAAAATCTAGATATGATCCCTGCAAGAACTAGATTTTCTCACAGTAAATTCTCCTATTCATGAGAAGATGCAACACCTGTACAGCAATGCTGAGGCTGGTATGAACTGAAAGTTAAATGAGAATCACTGATCAGCAGCAAACAAAACAAATACACACACATTCACATATATATCCTAAAACTCTAGCATTCCTTCAAATAAAGGCCTGGCTATCAATCTATGAGAATATCAAGATGACAAGTACCACATACAGAGAGGCTCCTTTTACTTTTCCACTGAAGTCCTTACAAAGATGTTCCTGTAATTCTTACCAGCCCACCTTCATAAAAGGATATTCACATTCTCTAGCTAAGCATAAAAGAGACCACATAGCTTCAAAGTATCCTATTCAGCAAAAGGTCATGGAAGATGAAATAATGGCTATGTAGTTTTTATATCTTTCCGTGAACTAAATGTAAACAAAAATCCACACTGTCCAGCTAAATTATATACTCTCTCCACTCACGTTATCCTTAGTCAAAAATAATTTCAGACCATTTATTGTGATTTATGCCATGATTGTAAAATCACTATGGGGTATTCAAAACCAAATTACACAACTGCATTTTTTAAGTGCACTCAAATAGCACACAATGACTAGACAATGGAATGTGAATAATTCAAAATTGTATATATCAGCTGATAAAGATTCAACAAGAAATATGTCCAGTTATCAATCTATATGAGTTTTACTCTTATTGAGGTGACTACAAGAACAGAAATAAATTACCCAATCAAGGGCCTTAAAAAGAGAAACCACTGTAAAAGAAGACTCTAGGCACAATACATTTTTCCTGGGTTTAGAAAAGCAAGTTAAATTTTTCGTAACTGTCAGGTGCCTAATACTTTCTCAAATCTGTTATATATATTTTCTAAAATTAAAAAGGAAAACAAAAATGACTATGAGATAAAAATCATTATTCCAAAAACAAGCTTTCAATTAAAGACTTAGAAAAGAGCTAGAAAATGACCATCTTGCAAAAAATAAAATGTTACAATATTGGTATTTAGACAAAAGAGATCAAATATTTAGAATATTAAACTTAAGACTATGGTCATATTTCAATGGTAATTTATTGTTTAACATAAAGTTTCACTAACAATGTTCACTAGTGGTATGTAATGTTATTTGTCTTTTCAAATTCCAAAGCACATTCTTTTAAAAAGTTTTCTACTGAAAAAGTGTTGTAAGGTATGTAAGCCTTTTGGAATGGGGAATTTAATGTAATGATGTTTGGATGAACAAGTTCAAGTCTCAGATTTTCCACACTTGTATTAGCAATTCATCTTGTCTGTTTCATTTTTCCAGTATCATTAATCTGCTTTCAGTTCTGAGAGTTGAGTTCTTCCCATTTCCTAGGTAATCATTCCTTCCATTGTGTAAATATTATTGAATAAAGAAAACCACTCCAAGCATTTACTTAAGCTTAAATAAGATATTAAAATGCATTATAATTGTAGAGAACCTTTAAATTCAAAAGCAATCTAAAAAAGGCATCCATTTTTAAGAAATGAAGCCCCTAAAAAGAGTACACCCTTGAAATAAGAGTTGCTAAGTAAAGCTGGCATGCTGTTAAACTGTTAAACCACCAGAGGGCAGCATTGCTTTATGCATTATGAATGCATCCAACTAGAGAAGAGGTGCTCCCAAAGTACCATATACTTACAGAAATTAAGAAGGAAATTGATATTAATCTTGTAGCTGATTTCTTAAAAGTCATTACTAAGACAGATGATCTATAGTTTTCATGATTAAGAAATTAGATCTCATCTCAATTGTCCTGAGCACTCAGTCTAAAACACTCTCCCACACAGCCACACTGACACATGATTGTTTTATTTTCCTCTCAGTTGCCAATACTAACCTGAATTTATTTTTTTACTTATTATCCACCTCCACATAGGATGTAAGTTTCTTAATATCTTGGTCACAGATACATCCCATAAATGGGCATAAAGTTGGTACTCATTTAATATCTATTGGATAAATGAATGATTTGCCTCATCAGTGAAACTAATTCATAGAGTAAGAACTTAGTCAAAATCCTAAAGCATGTTCTAAAGCTAGAGTTCTTACCCACGGGCCACAAACCCTAGAGCAACCTTACAAAATGGTAACGTTAGTGCTTGTGGAGGCTTTTCTGAAGAGAAATGATGTGCACCAAATTATTAAAGGAGCCTGAATCTCGCAAAGCACTGCTGTCTAGATGCATCTGACAGATCACCTTCCTGCTTCTCCACTTCCAGTGAGGCCTCGTCCTGGACACAGTGAGCTGAGCACTGGAGACAGTGAGTGGACACCACGTCATCACTTTATACGAGAGCAGGCAAATGCATAAGAAACCATGAACTTTTCACTAGGTACCGTTAACAGGGGAAAAAAAAGTTACTGGAAACAAGAACTGCAATTAAAAAAAACAGAAGTTTTCACAGATGGTTTGAAGAAGTTATTTTTATCAAAAAACTCAATTATCTGGTCTTAGAAAATAATTCACACTTTCAAAATTTTTAAGGACATTTCCTCTCCTTGCTGCTCAGTGGCTACATTTTCTTATTCTTTAGTTCATAGCTCATGTGAGGTCTCCTCAGATCTAGACCATTGACAACTACCTTGGGGAAACTGATTACATTGATCAGACATTTAAATCATGTTCTTGTCAATTCTCCTCTTTTTCTTGGCTCTTTCTTGACTATCCTTTATGTGGTTCCAGTGAGCCAATATGCTCTCACAAGCCAGGTTCATGCTTCTGACATGACCACTTGGTGGGAGCTGAGAAGCCTGGAAGTCACATCTCTACCCTTAAACCCCTCGGGAATAAGTGTTAAGACTCGATTCTGATGAACACTAAGGTTGCTGCTTGAAATACTATTTAGGGAGGAAACAGGAAGTCATAATGGATCAAAGTTCTAAACTCTGTAGACAACAGAGATGGTAACAGCCAAGGTTTTGCTACTGACATCACACCACCATTTCCCCATTATTGACTGTCTTTTTCTTCCTCTAAAATATGGCTTTTCTTGCTGGATCTATGTCATATACTTCCTTCTCGAAAATCTTCCCAGAAACTGAAGCTGTCTGGATCTGAAGTTCTCATCTGTCCCTACAATGACTCACTGGTTCATCCTCTGGTTGAGAGACAGCTGGTACCTGCCAGATGCTACCCATTTAGGACTCCAGAACCTAGCCTCTCCTCGTCTGTGTTGATGAGTATATGGGAAATTTCTGTTATGACATCTAGCTTTTTCAGTGACAAAGGATTTTACCCCTTAAAACTTATACTTGAAATGTAATTTCATTTCTCTGGATCTCTTGATTATGAAAAAGAGGAACTTTGGTAAATCAAGTCGAGGTTACATCCGAGAGCAAGACTACATAACTGCTCTAACTAGGAACCCCCAGACCCATCCTCACCTGCAGTTTCTTCCTCACCATCCACATGCAAAGTGACATAAGCCTCAATAATTTTCCTAAGGTTTGGTCTGATTATACCATTTCTTTGCTTAAAACCCACAGTGAGCTTTCTTGTGCTAAGAAAGGTAAGATCCTTCCCCCACCCCCCACCTGGCTACTAAAGGCCTTTTGAGATTGGGCACTTAGCCTATCTCAGTTCCCATTAATGTGTTCACACACTCTCCCCACTGCTGCCTGGAGTGGGTTACAACTCAAACTTGCCCCATTATTTCCTTGCTCCATATTGTTGCTCAGTTTCTTCTCTCTGGCCCCCAAATGCCTTGCCAATCACACTCATCTTTGAGAACTAGTGCAAATGTGTCCTGACCCATGAAGACCTTTCTGACATTCAGCTAGAAGTGCATACACCCGTCTCTGAACTCCATAGTGCTAATCCTGTAACACCTTGTTTTAGATCAAGGATGCTCAACCATGGTTGCTCCTTGGAATCAGCTGAAAAGCATTTTTAAAATATTGGTAACCAGACCCCACCACTCAGAAAGTGCACCCTAAGAACTGGAATATTTTTAAAACTCCCCAGGATGACTGGGATATGAAGCCAGGGTTGAGAATCACCATGTGAAAGTTACTAGCATACTTACTATCTTCTCTAATGGACCAAAAGGGCCTTGACTTAACTTCATAATCATTACATTACCAAACACACAATACTGCTCAGTAAATGATGGAAAGTGGGGGAGGAAAAAAAGAAACAAAGACAACTTCACACTACTTAAAAACTCAGTAACTAAACTTAAAGGAAGGCTTGTTTTACTAAATTTCTGGAAGGAATGAAGAGGGTGCTATCATTTCTATCACCAGTCTTGGAAAAAAATTCTCCACTAAAAAAGTAAGGCAAAATCTCACTGCTAATGAAGAAGCCACTTCATCTTGGGGGAAGAGAATATCTTCCATCATTTGGAGATTCTACAGTTACCCCATGAGATACTATTCTAGGAAACTTGAGATTCTAAAATGTCAACTGTGGAATACATCCTAGTTAATGAGACGGTGAGGGGAGAGATCTCTGCCAATCATAGGCAAGCAGAAAAAAAGGAAAATAGCAGATAAATTCTGAAAAAGAATTCTAACTAGGTCCCTAGCTACCTATAAAATGATGGAAGAGAGAAGAGAAGAATTAGATGCAACTTAGGGAAAGAAATCATGCTCACATTTCTTAGTCACAGATTAAGAGGATATGAGGAATGCAGTAATAAATGTGTAAGAATGTTGCAATAACCCTGATTAAAGAAAAGACAAAATGCTGTGTATTTAAAAAGACTTTTTAACTAGTGAAGAGTAAGGAAGTGCTGAGGATTTCTGTAACCCACCTGGAGTAAACCTTCACTGAAATCACGGACCGCTAGCCAAGTAACTGCTTTATTAAGATATAATTCACATATCATAAAATTCCCTTTTTAAAGTGTACAATTCAGTGGTTTTTAATATAGTCAAAGAGTTCTGCAGCCTTCACCACTATCTAACTCCAAAATGTTTCCTTTGCCCCTTAAAGAAACCACATCACCTCTCAGCAGTCACTCCCACCCTCCCCTTCTCTGCCCTAGGTAATCACTGTCTATTTTCCATCTCTATAGATTTGCTTATTCTGGACATTTCATATAAATGGAATCATGCAATATATGGCCTTTTATGTCTGGCTTCCTTCATTTAGCATCATGTTTCCAGTTTCATTTTATTATACTGTCAGCTGATAGTTCACTGTATGACTACCCCACATTATTTTCAATTATTTAGTAATAATTTATTGAGGCTTTGGGGCTCTTAAGATAAAAAGGGCCTTGTTTTTAAGAAATCCAAGAAGTTTCATGAAGTGGGAGACAGATAAAGAGAATAACATATCAACGGCAGGCTTACGGAACCAACAGAATATAGAATTCATAATGGAACATGAGGCTGGGAGAGACAGGCAGGGGCCAGAGCATGAGAGGCATGAAAGGCTTGAGAGGCCTGGTGCCATGCCGAGTGATCCGGACCTGATGCTCTAGGAAAAAGAGAAAGCTTTCTTCAGGAACAGCCTCTCGCCACTCCCTTAATTCTCATCTACCAACACCTGCAGATAGAAACCCAAACCACAGACATACTCACGCCCATCTCAACTAAATAAATTACTCTGCCATTCTTCAAAGCCACCCCCACAAAGCATTCTCTGATCATCTTGTCAGTAAGTAGTGCTTTGCTTTACAAGCTCTAATGGGTTTTTCATACCTTTTTCATAGTATTTATCATACGTTGATAAATGCTAATACAACTGCAATTATCCCAGCTGGCGTGTGATCTACTTTAGGCAAGGATAGTACCACATATTTCTGAAATCCAAGCACTGTCACTGTTGAATGAATACATGGGAAAATGTAATACATTTGGTTGAAAGCAGGGCTCGAAGAGGATGCAAACACAGAAGAGCCAGTTTCAGTGAAGACTGTGGGTATGGAAGTGAAAATATGGAACACTGATGGAAGAAGCACACGTCCGGGAAGAACACAGATGAGAACGGTCATTGGCAGCCGGAATTGGAGACGCAAATAAGGGAGATCATAGCAACTGGGTACCTGCCACGTGCCAGACAAAATACTAGTGACGCTTAATTTTCTTAACAACCTATGAGGTAGATATTATTAGCCTTATTTTACAGAAGAAGAAACAAGCCTGAAGAAGGTAACGAACAGTGGCAGGAGTAGGATCATACAATCTATGTTTAATTGCAAAAGACACGTGCATCCTTATCTGCCACAGGCCACCCTATTTCTCTAACTGTGCTTAGTTACCAGGATGGCACAAGCACGCATTAACTGTTGTTTTTATTTCTGATGTAAAAATACACAAGCATGTAGCTGACTCGTTACATCCTAAAACCCACTAAACTAAGTCATACTGTGAATAAATTTCACAATCAAACTGATTAGGATGGAGACTTGATCATTACTCTTTGAAAACAAATATCCATAAAAGTTTCCTCAACTTGCAGCCACCAAATGAGCATTGTTTTGGAAAGTATGTAAGGTTCTTTTTGGATATGAGTTGAATGTCCCATAATTTACTAATCTAAACAACTTTCTTCATTCACTCCAAGGCTGACTCAAACTTTGTCCTAAAATTGAGAGAAACATAATAAATCGAGCATTATAACTAAACGCAAATATCAGAAAATAGTTTAAGTTCAACATTATTTCAACAGATAAGAATATTATTTTTCATAATATCTGTAATTAACAGGAACTGTTTAGATGAGGATTTTTTTTTAACACTCACTATATCATGAACTTTACCAATGTATATAATCATGTGTATTCGATGGCAATATAATTAGCAAGTGAAATGTTTTAGTGAAACTATCGCAGAGGTGCAGGGAGGTCTGCTTTGTGTATTTAACAGTTACAAACAGGAAAAAAGAAATCTTAGCTCAAAAACTTGTCTTTCAATTTAAAATAGCAAATAAAGCCTTGTGTTACAAAACAAACGCACAAGCACAAGCAGGACTGGTGTATCATCTACTCGATAAAACAGTGCCCCAAATCTATGTCACGTGAAGCAAAAAAGTGGCAGCAGACAAAAGAGCTCCTCCAACAATTATTTCTTGCTTTTCATAGCTCATGTAAATGATATCAAGTACTTTTGGACACTTTTACCAATTACAATTTCTATGTTGAAAGGTTTGTTTTTAAGAAACACAAAATGGTGCTAAAGCTTTGAAATTACAGTCAATGGAGCTATTTCTGCCTGCCTACACTTAAGAACTCACCACATGTTCAACACTTTCTGGCAGCTATACACAAAAAACAAAAAACAAAAAAAAGAAGAAAATAGAAGGAAAAAGAGAGAGAGAGAGAGAGATCATCAGAAACTGCCCACATTGTAATTATCACATTGTTTTTCATGCTAAGTATTTTTCCAAGCAGAATTATTACAATTTACATTTACCAAAAAACCAATTTAAAACTAGTATTAATGCATGCAGCATACTACAAAATGAATAATTATTTATTCTTATGCTTCCAGAAAAAAAAGAGCAGCTATGGTGTAGCAGTAACTTTCATGCATCAACATTCCTAAAAATAAAAAGCTAAAAATATGTTGTTAACTCTAAATAAGAATTTAAGCATAGTTCTAAAAGAATTATTTTTGCATTATTAAACTACTTACTGAAATTGCACTGTTTTATACTTAGTGATTAAAATAATTAAACATACCACTTGTTTTTGCATGCACCTATTCCTTGAAAAAATTTCCTGAAATAATTGCACATGACTATAAATCTCGAACATGCACAGTTTAAGAAAAAAGTTACTAAGACAAGCCAAACCAAGACATACTTGGTTTCATCCATCACTTCTACTTCCGTAGGGGCTGTGATGGGTGCATTTGAACGTCCTGCAGTAGGGTCATCTGTGTTTAACTCTCCATTTGTGGAACTTACAACCTGAAAAAAAAAGAAAAGAAAAAAATACATACATATATATATATATGTATATATATATACACACACACACACAAATACACACGCACACACAAAGGAATAGGTTATACAACGATAAACATAAAGTATTTAAATTAGAAAGTTAATATGAGAAACAAAATAATTGGCATGTAGCTGTTCATAACTGAATATATTAATTACTCTACATTTTATTAAACATAAGCTCATCCAATATTTGCTTTTCAACTTCCTTCCTTTTCATCTTGAAATTTCTGTCTTCTGTCCTCTGGTTTTTAGGGCTAACTCAATCAGTTCCATCTTGTGTGCCCATCTCCTTTGGTACCTTGCTACATCATGAATTACTTCCTTTGCAAACTTCAATACTGCTCTTCCCAATGGATCCTTCATTTCAATCTGTAACCATGCTCAGGTCTCCCTGTCATGCTGCCCATTCATTCCCCCAGTTGATGAAGCCCCAAATCCAGGAGTCATTGTTATTCCTCTCTTTCACTTAAACCATCAGCAGATCCTGTTAAATCCTCTCCTGACCCACACCCCAACCCAACTGGTCTTCCCTACTCTATGACTACTAGAACCGCAGTCTAGGCCACCATTATCTCTTGAGTAAAGAAGAGCAAAAACCTATTAACTGGTCTGCTTATACTTGGATCCAGCCTCCATTAATGTATTGTCCACACAACAATCAGGGTACTCCTTTTAAGATGTAAATTAGATAATACATAACTCTCTGCTTAAAACTCTTCAAGTGTCGACTTCTTGGTTTCCTTTGGAATAAAGATCCATACTCTTTACCCCAGTTTACAAAGACCCTCAAGATCTGAATCCTGCCTACGTCTCTAATTTCATACCACTTTCCCACCTTGCTCACTAGCCCCCACCCAGTATGTCAAGTTATTTCCACCTTCAGGCCTTGGCATGATCTACTCTCACTGCCTGGAATTCTCTTCCTGCTTATTGACAGATTCTCAGAGAACATCTCTGAAACGGGACTTCGCCAATATACAATCTAAAGCTTCCATGTAGACACACTTCTTCATTATATTTCACTTTTAATTCTTTGTATAACATTCATCCAGGTTGATGTTCTTCTGATTAATTGATTGACTGATTGATGTGTTTCTTGATACCCACCTCCACCTCCATTAAAATTAAGCCCCATAACAGCAAGAGCCTTGTACTGTTCCCTGATATATCTCCCCACTCTGCCTGGCACAGAACAGGCACTCAATAAATATTTGCTGAAATAAATGAATACATGCATGTATGTATGTAATCTTCAAGCAAGATAAAAACCATAACAAAACTCCCAAATTCTCTCAAATTCTCTCAGTCCTACTAAGTCGCCTTACTGTCTGATCTCTTGCTTTCCCCAAACTTCTTGAAAATCATCTTAACTTACCACTTCCATTTTTATAAAATTCTTCATTTTTCCCTTAACTCCTTCCAATCTATACTCTGTCCCTACATCAGCACTCAAGTAAGAGTTAATTTGAAGGTTACCAATTCCTAGAAAACATACTAGTAGTCTTTGTTCAGTCTTCATTTCCCTGTACATCTCTCTCTCACTTAGTATCAGCTGATATCTTTGGAGTAAGACAGGTGTAGATTCAAAACTTAGTTCTACCACTTACCAGCTACGAGATCCTGGGAGAGACACGTTACTTTGCTAAACCTCAGTGTTCTCAACTACGAAATGGGAAACAGGTTACTTACTATTTAACAAGGTTGACATGAGGATGAAATGAAATTAATGTATAAAACACAGTGACTGGCATATAGTAAGAGCTCAACAAACAGTGGCCATCATTATTACTATCAGTTTGACCTGTAAGTGCAGCTTCAACTATCACCTCTATGTAAAGGATTCTCTAAGCCTAACCACTCAGATACATCATCAGTTAGCTAGACCAAGTTTGGCTCCTCACTCAGTATTTCCAAAACCAAATTTACCATACTCTCTCTAAAATCTGTTACCTTTCCTATAGTTCCTACTTCTATTAAGGCAAGCCCTACCCTCTTCCCAGACCTCTAGGTTCAAAATCTAAGAATTATTTTTGATGCTTTCCCTTTCTGACCTCTTTTATCAAAGACCTAAGTATCAGAGTTGACAGCTGACTACTAGACTTAAGACTACCATTTACAGAGACCTATATTTCTAGAACTTACTTACTTAATTAATTAAGAGGCTACAACATGCCAGGCACTGTTTCAGGAACTTGGAATACCACAGCAGACAAGACAAACAAACATCCCTGTCCTGTGACTTAATAGTTTAGTGTGGAGGAGGCTCTCTCCCTCCAGTACAAGGAAAATAACCAGAAATCAATCAACATATCTAGATTAATTCATGAATTATGGAGGTTCAGTTTCCTATATCCTACATAGAATACTTAGAAACAAACACTGCATTTGTGCCTACAGCCGAAAACACACAACTGCCTTGATTGTCTTTAGAGGCAGCCCAAGGGGGGAAATACTCCTGTGTCTTAGTCCCTATGTCCTAGTCATCCTCTCCGCTTCCAGGGCACTCGCTGCCTCTTTTTTGTCATTCTATTGAGTTCTGTGTCAATTTGTTCTCTTTATTTTTCCCTCTTTCCGAAAACATTCAAAAATACTTCTAATTACTGAATATAATTTGATTCTTTATTTTTCATTTTTAAAATGTTAGAGCCCCTACACTGAATTGGAAGGGAGCTAGAAAGCAGAATTCTTACCTCAAACTCTTATATTCTCCACCACCTTTAACTAGCAAAGTGCCTTGCATGTGGTGGATAATCGAAACAATTCACTAAAACATTTCCATTGTTTTCCTTAACATAATATTCAATAGGTTTCTTTTTGCCCTTTTGTTCAATGGCCCTACATAGTTGGCGGGAACCCTCTTCACTTATAAGTAGCCTCTCTAATGTGTCTTCCCTTACTTTAAGCAGCATGAAAATTTGAACCTCAGGTACTCTAAATTTCCATCAACAGTAACTATATATGTATTATAATTATATAGTTGATTTACTTCACTTCACACAAAATCATACCTGGCTTTAATAAACTTTATTTTAGTGAAATGTTTCAAATTCCATTCTATCTGGTTGATCAGAATCAAATCAGAAGGAAATAAAGTCTGACTTCATGCAATTTTTTAATGTAATTTTTCCTGGGCTTCCCAGATTCCCTAATCCTCTGAGTAAAGGCCAATATCCCAGGGTCAGAAGAGAATCAATGAGGTAACACAGTTCTGTGAAGCTGACCCACTTAATACCAGTGACTTTCGAGTGTATCATGGCATTAAAATTATTTCCACTTAAAGTACTGGTCTTTTTACAAATGGATTTTATAAGAAGAAATAAAGAAATAATGTTATAAATAATGTGTGAATATATTTTTGGAAACCAAAAGTAATCAATCAATCAAACACACACATTACAAATTATTTCTGTAAGCCAAATTGTGAAGAATGATTCCATTTAGGTGACATTTCTAGAATTATAACTCAAACTAGAACATAAGAGTCTGTGAAATATTAGTATTTATCAGTCTAATTTCCTTAATGAAACTATATCTAAAATCACAGATGCTTTGAGGTTTGACATTTCAAAAAAAAAAATCAGGTGTTTTACAGAATTCTTGTTTTCTTATACTTAAAGAAATTTTCTGTTATTCCCACTATGACAAAAAAACAAAAAAAACCAGTGCAAATCTTATTTTAAGAGGTTAAAAAAAAAAGGCAACTAGGCTACAGTTTACTATCAGTATATCAGAGTTGAAGGGAAGAGGGTGGGGAAACAGCTTGCAGTTAAGTGTGGGAGAAAAATGGTGGTTCACTTACTGGCTGCCTGCCCAATCTAATTTCAAAAGAAGTCATTCTCATAGACTTGAGTACAAAGATTACACATGGTATCTTTGTAGTCAATGATTTTAAAAGGCCAATTAATATAGTTTCCAAATATAATGAATTCAAACACATTAGCTATACTACTATCTTCCTAATTTCTCTTTGAATACTTGTAAGCATGTTACCAAGTACTCAGTAGAGGCACAATATTAACCAGATTTTCACCTATCCAATAAATACATTAGATATATTAAATGATTATATATTTTACTTACACATTCAGCTTTTTCTAAAAGTCACTTATAAGAAAGCATACTAGTAAAGAAGATATAGTTAAAAGAGTTAATTTCCAAGGAGTTTACTGGACCTGCGCTAGGATTCACATGTACTAAATGAAACCAACTTTCTAACACATTCTAAAAGCTACAGAGTTATAATTGATATTCTTAATACTCCAACTGATGACCCAAAGGCACAGAGACATTCCCACTGACTATCAACATAGAAAAGCCAATACTGATTCTCAATCTAATGTTCACTTACAGAAGTATTAAGCAGAGCACTATATTCTTTGAGGATTCCAGTCTTTTGAGATGTTACTATAAATTTTACTAGAAAACAATATCAAAATAAATGTGTAATGCTGACCCCAGTGACAACTAAACAAGGAATTTCCCAAATTAAACTAAAAAGGAGGAACTGGAAATTATTTATGTAATAAAGGCATGTTACTCCTCTCCTTCCACGACCTCTCTTTTACAGACTTTTGTACCCCAGAAAACTATGAACAGAAAGATATGGTTGTACCAGTCACTCAGTTTCTTTTCCTTGCTAGTACCTCTGTGTTTTCGAAGATCTGATAAAGAAAACTGAAACTGGTTATGTGAAATGTGCTAGAAAGGTCTGCATTAACAATTAGCATAATGGAGAACTGACTGAGATACGACATTACTCCTCTAACTTTTACCTACATGTGTTTTCTTACCATTTCAAGACACATCTAATTCTTCTTCTGTCATCATAACCTATATCTGTATTTCTGAAGTGATACTGACTAAAATATCAGACTGCTTATTATAACAATTAGCATTATTCTTTACTTCAATAGTGCCTGGTTATATAACATATCTTCACTACTTGTGATTCTGCCCCCTTTTCCCAGCATCCCATTGTTCCTTAAATGCAAACAAGGCTGTACGACTAGAGGAGCTTTGCAGACAACCAGAAGGTATGCCACACCAAGTGAAAGTTTCTTCAGTAGTGCCCTTAATAGCTGTCTTCTTCCCTTTGCTTGCAATGACCTCTCAGCTTTATAGGATCAGATTTATAGTTAGCATCAAGCTCCATGGCACTGTGTTACAAAGAAAGGCTCAGCCAGAGTGGAATTAGAGACTAGCACTATCTGCTGCCAGTGGTACAGTTTAAAACTTAATTGTGGAAATTCAGATTTGCCAGATAGAAACATACAAAAAAGCGTAACTGAGTTCTTCCTTCTCTTCAGCCCCTATACCTGACTAAATTCTATCTTCTAATTACCTTTCAAGTCCTTTTATTTCTCCTCTTCTCCACTGCCCATCATTCCTCCTCAACTGTGGACTTTTGAGAGCTATGTCCTTGCCTTAGACTTGTCTCCCTTCAATCTCATCTCCAGCGAAAGTAATCTTCAGAGAACACTAATCTAATCAAGTTGGTTTGATTAAAGTCCAAATGTAATAACAAGACCCATGAGGTCCTTCATGATTTGCCTCCTGTCCACCTCTCAGTCTCCTTTCTCAACACACACCAGCTTGACAGAACTGCACTCAATCCCTCAATCCGTCCTCTCCTCCACACTCTTCACAGACTGTTTTCTCTGCCTGGGACACTCATCTCTCTAGACCCCTTCTACAGTCTTCAGCTGCTAGCTCCTATTGATTCTTCACTTTGAAAACATGTGAAAAAACAGAATACTTAGCATGCACGAGGTCCTCAGTTCAATCCCCAGTACCTCCTCTAAAAATTAATAAATAAATAAACCTAATTGCCCCCCCCAAAACCAGAATATAAATAGATACCACTTTTTCTAGGAAATCTTTTCCTGCTTCTCCTATGCATTCTCATAGCACCTCGTACTTTCTCCATTTTTCGCACTGTCTGTGCATTAGCCTTTCCCACGGTTTCACGGGAACAGGCATCGTATCTGTTACTCTTCCTTTTATTCAGAGAACCTAGCACAGAGTCGAGCACCTAGTAGGCATTTAAGTATATATTTGCTGAATAATGAAATGCCAAGGAACTGAAAGTGGTAGGTCTAAGCTTCCCAGCCATTTTATTACTGATGATTCTAAGGGGAGCAGGGAGGGGCACACTCGATTCCTCTGGGAGCTTTTCTAAAACAGATACAAGCCAAGAACAGATTCAAAATAAAGTCTTTAGATATCTGAGTATTATTCTTAGTCTTCCTGAGTGGGAAAAGTTTATCAAGTGTATAGCTATATCCTTCTGGTTAGTAAATTAACATGATTTCACCGAAGAGACAGAATAAGATTAGATAAATTACATTTGACAATGCATTCTTTTGGCTGTCTCTACACTTCACTTCTCGGAGATGAATAAAAATACTCAGCAGGTTTCTTAATTTGCAAAAGCAATAGATTATTCTTAGTACTTCCTAAGCCCCAGCCTCTATGTTAAATACTTAAAAAAAATTCTCAACAAAACCATGAGGTAGAGTTACTATTAATAAAACCATGAGATAGAGCTATTATTAATACCTCCATTTTACTGATCAATACTCAATCTGAGGCGCAGAATTTGAACTCAAATCTGACTTCAGAGCTTATGCTGTTAACTACAATGAAATCAACTTGGTAAACTGTATGTCAGATCTAATACAAATAATAATTCAGGAAAGACAAAGAGTTCAATTTTAGACTCCAATGTTCAGTTCCCATTAAAAGCACATCTAAAATAATGACCATCTGAGGATCTTTATGTAGATCAAAACGGCAAGAGGTGTCATCATGCATGTCAACCAGAACCAGCCTGGAATGCTTTGTGGTGCCATACTGAGAGCAATTCTCAGTTCCATGAAAAAGAGTGCAGTGACAGATGAGGAATGAATGCCTGAGGCCCAAATGGCTGGTTCTGGGTAACTGCCGATTTTGTTTCTGAATATCCTAAATCCATATCACACTTTATTAGCAGATAGCAATCTACATATTATGCAAATGTCTTTTCTGAGAAACTATTTGATGATATGCCCTTAGTATTTTTGAGGATAACTTTTTTAAGTTGCCATATAAAGTCTTTGCATCTCCTGCAAAGCCAATGCTTGAAACTTTGTCCAACAGGTGGTTTGGTTTAACAACCATCTAAGAAACCTCAAGGCAAATTCTTCTCATACTTTTGTTTAGTAAAAAGATTTTTCTCTTTCTTTATCCAATGATGAGAATGAAAGAACGCATTGTTTTCCTTTCTTCATTCAGAGTCAAATATAGTATTCAATTATTATAATAATCACATTAGCTTAGATTTTAGGTACTTTCCTCTTATTATTATTAATTTTTAAATTACAATTTCATTAGTCCAATTATACAAGTCCCATATTACAACTTTTCAAATTTCGAAAGTGGGTAGGATAAAAATTATAAATACATTCAATATTTTGGAGTGGGGTAATACTTAGGCATGATCTAACTTAGGCTGCCAGCAAATTTTTCGACAGTCAAACTACATTAATGTTCATCATATCATGTTAGTTAATGTTGTAAAATATATTCAGGAAGTCAATGAAAAATAGTGTAAAAATTTTTGTTTTACTTATGTACTACCAGAATTTTAGTAAGTAAAATCAATCATTCTTTGAATATTAGAATAAAGCCAGAGATATAATCTCTACAAGGCAGTCAAGTTTTAAAGAGATGATGAGAAATGAGCAGAGCTGAAATATATTTCTGAAAATTTGTGAAAAAATAGAACATAAAGTATTGGAATGCTAAGTCAATAATCAAACTCATTCATCCTTTGATGGTCCAAAGAGATCCCATGAGCCACGTTTGGAAATTCCATAGAGTAAGAAGAAGCTAAAGAAGACAAATTTGTGGTAATGGTACAGAAGTGGTAGGAAAGCTTCTAATAGTGTCTTAATTGTAGATTTCCCTGAGCACTGAGCAAGACACTTGCTATAATAATAGACAACACTTAGAAACATGTAAACGAATACAGACACATATCCAATCCAGTTTGTTTATGCAAATTAAACATAGTTTGCTCAATTAAGTATTAATTTGGGTCACAGTTGTTTTTTTTTTTTTACAATTCAGGAACCCCTGCCTCTGAAACCCTCACTCTAGACTTTTATGGTGCTGTTCAGATAGTTCAGATGTACTACATGATTGAAAGTTCCATAGACTACAAAGTTCTATGAAAATATCTGGTTATGTAATTTAAATTACCTCTAAAATTTAATGTTGGGAAAACATGATAACTTGTAAGATTTAACTAAGAATTGACTTTTAGAATACAAATCAAGAAAGAATAAAATCCAAGCATAAATTCAGATTATGTATATATGCTAAGAAAAATGCAAATTTGGTAAAACAAAATTATTCAAGTGGGAACATGTGGAGGAAAAAAATTAAAAATTTAAAAATAGGTTCTAAATAAAAATGGACTGAGATACATTTATCATGTCAATTACTTTAAACCAAGCATTCACGTTACCTTGAATTGACATTTTAAAAGAAATAAGAGGCTCAGTAATCTTTCTCTACTTCTCTAATACATATAAAAGATTAAAATTTAGGGGACACATGAAGGCAGAATATAGTACCTATCTCTAGTGTACAGAAAAGGGGAAAAAAAGAAACACATCGAAAAAATGAGGAACTGTTTTACATTTTTGTAAATACCCAAAAATTGAAGGAAATATTTAATAAATACAAATCTTTGAAATTATTTTCTCCATCTGATATTTTCTGCATGTACAAACAAAATATACCATTGTAAAAATTAGGGTCATGTTTGTTTGACCAGTTAATCATAAAGTACATTCTAAGGACAAAGGATAGTTAGATATCTACTTAATTGACATAGGTTTGAAGGAAGCAAAATCAATGAAAGGGAAAAGATACTAAAATGTTCTTAAAAGCATTAAAAAAGGCTGAGCTTATTATTGGAAAATCAAGTTTAACACATATTCAAGTAATATACTTTGTTTTTCTAACCTGCTGTGAATATGACTTACTTAAATATCGTTGTAGATACTTGGAAAAATGAACAAAGGCAAAATCATAGTATCCCTGGTGGTCTTTCTAGACCATGTTAATTTTGCTTTTTGGTTAAATACAAAGGAATAGAATTATGGAGAGTTCAGCAACAAGTTTTTCATTAGGATATGAAATCATGCCATGAGTTCCAAAAAGGGTTAGTTGTATAAATCTGGGAAATAATCACTCATGCAAAAATCAGAAAATACCTGTACCGAGCCACCATGTCTGTCTGCTGCAAGGTGAGCTCTCAAATGATGGGGATTTGCCTGCTGGGAGTCCCAAGCTGCCCTGTGGTCTGCCGACTGCCATTTATTTAATGCATGTGGCATGCATGGAAGAAGAGAAACCCAAAATGTTAAACATCTCATCCTTATAATATAGAAAACAAATGTATAAAAGGAAATTAAAAATATCCTTACTGTTCTGAGTCACAGATGCAGTTATCATTGCATACTGAATGTGGAGAGATTTCCGTTAAACTGCTACAGTTATGTAATAATCAACCATAAAAATAAAACAGAACCACAGAATTTTAGAAGTGAAAGGACTTTAGATATCACAGTCTCCACTCTCTAACTTTGTCAAATGAAATTAACCGAACTAGGGTAGTAAAAATGACATGGTCAAGAAAGCACTCCAAATAAGTCATGGAATGTACTAAAAAGTCACCCACTATATAGAGGCCCCCAGTGGTTTTCTGATGAGGAACTACTTCTGGCAAGGTTGAAAAAAAACAGTCCTTAAGTAGATACACTTAATTAAGGTCCTAGAAAACTTTTCTTGCTTAGTCCCCTATTTTTGATTGTGAACATAATATAAGAAATGAGAAAAGTTCTCTGAAAAGTGAGAAGTGCTATACAAAATACCATGAGAATATGACTATTTTAAGTGACAATTTTTCATATACGAATCTTTTTGCTTCCTTCATCTCTTTTTATCTGGGTCAAAATAAGAAACCCACTTCCATGAAATAGGCTGGTAATTCTTGAAGCTTTTAGATGACTTGGAAAACTCATGGCAATAATCATAAACTAGTAATAATTTACTAACAGAATTAGGAGTAATTGCTTAATAGGGGTCAATTTCTATATTTCACAAAAATGTGGACAGCACTAATAAGTAGGGGAAGGAATACAATATTTAAGGTTCTATTACACGTTTAGTTCTGCATTTTATCCTCATTTTACTGAAGACACTGTGACATTAAAAACTCCTCTAACGTCACAGAGACAGCCAAGAGTACAGCAGGGATTCAAACTCAAAGCCTTTTGCTCATCCAATACTACTACTCAGCTTCTTATCACAATTACATTACATTCGAAAGATTTCAGTGCTCTTTTCTTTCTTTCTAACAAAGTAAAGAAAATCTGGCCACAAAATGCCAAGTACAATGAGCTACAGGGAGCCTAAGCACATCAGTGGCCAGGAAACCCTTTGGGAGAAGAGATGTGGAAATCAAAGAGAAAAGGAACAAATGTTTCAGCAATAAGCTTCTTAAATTAAATTGTACAATAAAAAACTACATACTCTGTGGTATGAATCAGGTCATCAAAACAATTACAATAATTCTATAATGTCTTTTCATTAAATTCTCCAAACTTAACATCAGAATTTAGCATATTTATAGTTTAAAGTGAAATAAATTAGGTGAGATCAGATCTAAACAAGATGAAAGAATGAAAATGATGCTACAATTGAGACAAATGTCTAGTGTTGCCTAGGACAGCAGGTAACATTTGGGGGTCGTGGACCTCTCTAAGAAGACAGTAAATGCTATACAATCTCTCCATAGACTAAACATTTGCATGCACCCAACACTTTCTATAAAATTTCAGGATCCCCTGAACGTCAACCACTGACTCTAAGCTAAAATTGGTTATCTGCGAACATTACAAAAGTTTCAGTCATTTACAGAATTAACTTTTTTCTTCTTTTGGAATTGTGACCTATGGGTTTCTCACACAACTTAAACTGTTAACTGTATCTCAGATATTTAATGAAAGTTTTCTAGATATACATTTATCATGACAACAATCTGCATATCCAGGTTTCAAATTCAATATATAAGCTATCATAAAGGATTTCCTCGGGGGGGGGGGGGAGACTCCCTACTTTTAGTGCAACAAGCACTACATGAAGAAAATATGGTCCCCACTCTCAGTGAGCTCACAATCTAGCTAGCAAGACACATCTGAAACATGCAGAAAGTTAAACTCTACAATATTTAAATTATAATTTAATTCAACAACAAAAGAAGTTTTATTACAATACCTAACAGCTCAGGTGGAGATCTTCAGAAAACATGATCTTCTTCCATGTATTTTTGAAAAATTAACTGATGAATCCAACAGAAACTCCACTCTTGCATATGCAGCATTTTATCAGAGCTAGTTGTATTTTTATTAAACCCTTTATTGTCCCAATTTATCTAAGGCAAAATTCTAAAAGTAATCTTTTTAAACTGTCCATACTTAAAAGCCTAATATTGTTAAACATTCCTTAAATGTATCATTCTATTTTGTGATTTTTTTTAATAAGTTGTATTCTTTCCTTTGATTTTATTCCCTATTTACCTCTCATCAAAACTCTGATAGGCTACAAGATGTAAAAATGAAAAAGGATAATGTACTATTCTTCTCTAAAAAGGGTTATAACCAAAAATTCTAAAAACCCTGTTTAACTGAAGGTGATAGCAAACATTTTTATGTCCAAATGGCTTCAATAAAGCTTCTTTATACAAAAAACAATAAACTGAATACATTGTTAAAATATTTCAACAGCTTTCAATTTATCTTGCCCAGGAAATACAGACTTTTCAAAGAATCTTCTATACCTTGTCTTGAACCTTCTATACCTTCTGCTCCAAGCCAAGTGCTTATTTCTCCTCAGACTAAATACACTTTTAAACTTGTGCTTTATATTTTTTATTGTTTACTTTCTCCATAATGTTCTTATTCCTTCACCTGCCTTTAAAAATTCCATTCATTCTTAGGGCTCATCTCAAAAGCCACCTTTGCTGTAAAATCTTTATAGATCCACATATTCCAATGATCCTCACAGCAATTTACTCAAGTACTTCACATGATAGAATTTATTCTGCATTGTAATGTAGTTATTTGTGAATTTACTGTAATAATGATAACAGTAACACCAGCCACGATAGTTGAGACTTATTGAAAGTTTACTATATGCTAGGAATTAACATGCATTATTTCTATTTTACATATGAGAACTGAGGCTTTGAGCGAATGAGTAATCTGCCCAGGGTCAAGTCATATCCAGGTATGACTGACTCTAAAGACTGAGTGAGCTCTTAGTCACTCACTACAAAATCACTTCTTGAAAGTTATGTATTTTCCTTACTTCTGCATTTCTGCAATATGGAGAATAATAGCTTTCAAATAGCAGAAACTCAGCAAATAATTTATTGCACTAAACTAGACTATAGTTAGAAAGACCAACTGCTATTATAATTCATTCCATCAGGGTATCCAAATACTTCCATTCTAACAGAATACCAAATACTGCTCACAGTTTTTACTAATTTCTACCACTAATTAGGAATGTATAGTTAAACATTTTTAACATGACTACTAAACAACTAGTGAACATTAGGGGAAATAGTTTATCTACTGAAAATATAAATATTTCAATCCTTAACATGTGTGTATATAATCTATTTTATAAAAGAAAAAATTTGTATTTCAATTCCTCAATATGTATATACATGTATGTATACACACACACATACATACACTCACAAATGCACACACATGAAGCTGTCATCTGGGTATGGTAAAACACCAAAAATATTTATAAACTATAAGCAAATTAAGACATTTCATATTTAAAAGGGCAGCAAACCTGATTTTTGGATTGTTGCATCTTTTCTCTGTGTTGATGTTCTCTGTTTGATGACAGAGCAGGATCCTGCTGAACCGCACCCACTGGAGTAGGCTACAATACAATGACAATTAGCATCAATGCATTCTATTTCAGAAGTCTTAAAACTATTTGGCTACTTAAAATAATCAAGGAAAGAATAAGACACTGTTAGCTAAAGTAAGGCCTTAAGAAAAGATATCTTTCCTAACATGTGTTGTTAAAGGTAACAAATTAAACATAGCTACTTTAAAAAAGTGTTTTCAAAATATTTAAATCGTTTATCAAGTATTTATTTTTATATCAACAAAAGACATATTAGTGTTGCCATTACTTTTGGGTTACTTTTTCAAATAAAAAAAATGAAAGTGTATTTGTTTTTACGTCTCTCATTTTCAAAGCAAATGTATAAACGGAAAAAAATATTTTAAGAAAATTAAGGGAATAATTTCTTAAATAAGCTAATAAAATGGCTTATTGTTAATATTTTAACTCAAAAGAGGCTTATAAAAATTTAAATTTTCAAATACAATTCAAAATTTCATGTAAATACTTTAATCAAAGTTTATCCAGATTTGCATTTTAGATACTATTTATATTTAAATCACTCTGGATTTAAGACAAATGTAGATAAAATGCATAATTAACAGTGAACCACAAGTAAAGAAAATTTTGTAAGACAGTCTCACTTATTTAAAAAAAAAGACTAGTGAGAATAAATATATGAATTTTTGGAAGTCATCTCTTCAAGAAAGAACTTAATGCTTGGTCCACTTAAGTAATGATACCCATCCTACAGTTATTATCAAGATTTTTTTTAAACTATTAATAACTCGGGTAAAGTTTTAAAAACCTAAACATGCTCCAATTTATACATATCAGTCTACTCCAAGATGACCTAAAACTGTTAGAATAATTGAAACATTTTAAAATTACAAATGTTTTGAAGGATGGAAAAACAAAAACCTAGCCGATCTTTTAAAGTAATTACTAGAGTATT
Organism: Camelus ferus; assembly: GCF_009834535.1. Lineage (NCBI taxonomy): Eukaryota > Metazoa > Chordata > Mammalia > Artiodactyla > Camelidae > Camelus > Camelus ferus. Next base: position 85,478,326 of record NC_045698.1, on the reverse strand, counting down.
AAATATTTTAAAAATATATTTGACATTGAGAACTAAATCAGAAATTAAAAGGTCAAAATAACTCGTCACAGCAGAAGACCTATGAACAGACATTTTCCCAAAAAGGATATACAGATAGTCAACAAGTACACGAAAAAATGCTCAATACTAACCACCAGAGAAATGCAAACCAAAACCATAATGAAGTATCACCTCACACCTGTCAGAATGGCCATTATCAAAAAGACAAGAAATAATAAGTGCTGGTGAGGATGGAGAAAATGGAACCCTCATGTACTGTTGGTGAGAATTTACACTGGTGCAGCCATTATGGAAAATAATATGGAGAGTCCTTAAAGAACTAAAAATAGAACCACCATATGGTCCAGCAATTCCACTGCTGAGTATATACTGGAAGAAAACAAAAACACTAATTCAAAAAGACACATGCACCTCAAGATTCATAACAGCATTACTTATAATAGTGAAGAAAGGAAAGCAACCTAGGTGCCCATCAACAGATGAATGGATAAAGATGGGGTATGTATATACACACACACAAAGGAATATTACTCAGCCATTGAAAAAAAAGAAATTCTGTCATTTGCGACAACACGGATGGACTTAGAGAGTATTATTCTCAGTGAAATGAGTCAGAGAAGGACAAATACTATGTTATCAGCAACATATGGAATCCAAAAAAACCCCAAAAAACCAATTAATGTACACAACAAAACAGAAACAGACTCACAGATATAGAGAACAAACTAGTGGCTACCAGTGAGGAGAGGTAAGGGGGTAGGGGTAAGACAGGGATATGGGATTAAGAGACACAAACTACTATGTATAAAATAAATAAGCAACAATGATATATCATACAGCACAGGGGAATATAGCTATTTTATTGTAATAACGTTAAACGGAGTATAATCTATAAAAATACTGAATCACTATGTTGTATACCTGAAACTAACATAATATTGTAAATCAACTAAACTTCAAAATAAAAAATTATTTGTTCTCAATTCTTTCCAACTGAAGGATCTGTACTGTGAAAAAGAAGTTACTACAAATAATCTGATTTTTATTATATAGCATAAAGAACTCACCAACTGTTTACCAATCCAGTCATACTCATAATCAAACATATACCCTTTTCGATCAAACAAGTCAGTAAAAAGCTTTCTTAGGTAGTCATAGTCTGGTTTTTCAAAAAAATCTAGCCTTCTTACATAACGAAGATATGTTGCCATTTCTTCTAGAAAGGAAATAAAAATTGTTCTGATTAAACTTTCCTATATAGTCATTAATAATAAAATTACAACTATCTAAAAGCATATAGTGTTATAAAAACATGAAAAAGCAAAATTCAACTAAAAACTAAAATAGTATGAATTTAATTACAATGAAATTAAAAAGGGGAAAAGAAGGGAAGAAAGGAAATAGGAAGAAAAGAGAAACAAGAGATTTAACAAACATTATTTTTGCTTCATTTCATTAAGAAAGAATAAAATTTTTATTTTACAATATTATTAATAGAAGCTTTGGATAGTATTTGAGGTTGAAATAGCAACTTAAAGCATAACTGTTTAATAACAAAACACCATACTCAGCTCATTATTTTTTAAAATTATTTTTAATATTGGTGAGAACTGAATTATACATGAAAGCATTTGCACTAGTCTGCTGAATTTCCTTTAGAATCAGTGACATACACTAACTGACCAATAGAGAATTCTAATTCCTAACCTTGGCTATGAAGAGTATTTTTCTAACCACTAATCTAGTAGCATAAAGCTAAAACAGATCTCAGAAATATAACACAGAAGCACATTTTAATTCTTCTCCTAATTCCTGGTCATAAAATTAACAGTTATTTGGTAATATATAAACTTCTGCATGCTATTGTAATTCCCAAATATATTAGAGATATGTATTTTTTTAAAGGTCAAACTTTCCAGAAGTGAAAGAAATAGAAAGCCATAAAAATCAATAAGCAAAATGGTGATCAATTAGTAAAACAGTGTTTCACCGTAAGAGCACAGAAAAGCACTGTAGTGAGACGGTAGGTTACACATAGCTGCTTTTCTGACCCAATTTATTCACAGTGGCCGGTAAAAACAGGATCACACACAGTCCAACAGGCATGAAAGTGGCACCCACTGACTCAATCACATGGTGACTCTCCCACTGTTCTACTTTCTAGCTAATCACCTGGCTAAGCTACTCTGGCACCCCCATTTTTCCTGCAGAAATCTGTATAGGCTTCTTAATAAAAGGCAGCCCATCTGCCTACACCTAAACTGCGAGTTCTATCAACCAATACATATTTTTAATTTTCCAGTTCTAGGCTATAGCAAGAAAAAAACATGTATAATTAAAGTCCGCTGTCAATGAATAATATAAGCAAGCTTGAAAAAGGGCCACCTGTGATTATGCTGCTGATACTTATTACAATAATAATGCCAGCAATGTACAGGAGAACCTGTTAAATATCGAAGTGAGATATGAAAAACAAAATTAGCCTAAAAGTAGTAAGGTTAGTAAGATTATACTGCACTTGGAAAACTGGACTAAATCATAACATCACCCCTTTGAAGTTGACAATGAGACTCACAAGACTAATACTGTACACTAAAACTTTATAGTTGTTATTTCTGAGCAAATATTTTAACTTATTAAAAGCATGTCATTGAAGAAAATATTACTTTAGCTGGTACTGGTCAACATTTTTAAAAGATGGACTTTCTTCTATTAATACCATCTTACAAAGAAAATATACAAATTATCATTGTAGTCTATGTATCAAATACTGACGTCTTTTAAATAATATTTTTTAAGCATGAAGAATAGTTTATATAAACTTGAGCAATGAAAATGAACAGTTCCGGTTTGAAGCGCATGCATCAATGTAACATTATTCATTACCTGGAAAATTTTCACATAACACTTCTATTGGTGTGGCTCGTTTTGTATCACCGATTTTCTGATACCTCTCTTTTAATGTGTCAGCCTAAAAACAAAATGGAAAAAAAAACTTGAGAAATAATTTTAAAATTAGATACTTGGAAGAGAGGATCTTAATATATTAACAATTGATGAAATTCAATAAGGCACAAAAACAATTACCTTTAAACCTTGCCAAGGAAGACTGCCTCTCAGAAAATACATGAACATATGACCTAAAGCTTCTAAGTCATCTCTTCTACTTTGTTCTGAAATATAAGAGAAACATAAATTTGACTTTCCTCTCCCAATTAAGGATACAAGAATGGAGAGCTGATTCTTTCATTACATATAAATTAATTCCCCAAAGTCCAGCACATAAATATAAAATACAGATCTGTGCTTACAAGAGACAAAATCATATCAAAAATAATGTTTTTACATTAAAATTATCATGCATCTTTAAAATATGCCACTATGGTTTTTTAGATGCAACTGGAGATTGACTTCTTTCCTTAAATATCTATTCACAGAAACGTAACACAAGAGGAAAGGGTTCCATGATCAAAAAGAAAGTCGCTGTGTACTATAGCTCCATCTTAAAGATTCAGAATGCAACGTATTAAAGGTTCTGAAAATACCTAGAGCTAAAAACGTTTAATTTGGCCCTCCATTTCCTAAACTAATATGAGCACAAAACTTCCATCCGATGTACTCTCCATTAATATTAAATACAATTACTGTTTTGTGTAATATATTTAAAAGCACAATTAGAATTTTGTGTAATACAGTTTGTGTAATGTTTGACACATTCCAACAGTAATAACCTATCTGATACCACCAAAAATATGCTGCCAGAACAAATTGCCATTTTCAAATTGTTATTGTTATTTTAGTAACAAAACTTTGTATACCACTCCACTGAGTGACAATTACAGACCAACACTCAGGGGGGTACTTATATTTGCTGAGTGAATTTTTTCTTTCAATTTTTTGTTACTTAAGTTAAATACTTAAGATTCCTTAGTATTTTAAACTAATACCAAAATGCTGACTAACAATAAGAGAAAAATAATACTTTGGTAAGAGGATTCCATGTGTAAGATGTTTCATTCAATGCATACTCATACTACCCAAGCAGTACTAAATGCTTTTGAAAAAGCAAACTTTCCAAAGCATGGATCTGAACTAGGATGAAAGAATCAAAAAAAGGTTTTAACTTTTACTACGTAATCTCGTAACATTCCATAACTGTCTTCTGTAACACTTCCTACAATTTTAATATTCATACTTGTGTTTTTAATAAATATCTATCCTCCCACCTGACAATGTCCCAGGAGAGCTGATGGCTCTTTGGCTCATGAGCCTCAGGATCTAGTGTAATGGCTGCTGCAGGGCAGGCACTCAACACATTACTTAAATATATATGACTATTTAAAAACATAATACTAGATTTGTCCCTGTAATACTAGATCATGTCTCTTTTCTATAAGCATAGGAAAATATCTAGAAGAATATGCATCATATTATTAGTAATTAGAGGTATGAGACTAGAGGACTGGATAGGACATTTCAATTGCTCATTTCATATACTCAAAAATGTGGTATAATGGGAATTTTTCTTTTATTTTATAGTTTAACAATGTAAACATATGCTATTAAAAATAGCAAACTTCCAAAATAAATAAAATAGATTTAAAGTTCTTTTTAAAGCCATTAATGAAAGCAGGAATGTGAATAACATGAAAAAAATTAATAATGCCTGAAAGGCATTATAACTAAAATAACTGTAACTAATTATAACTAAAATTTCACTTTATCACACATTCTCATAAGTGTGAAGAATGAAAAGATACACAAGGAAAAAAGAACTGTTTCTAAAAGTCCTGCTGAAAATCAGAATCACCTCTGAAACTTTTAAGAACCTCACATGAGCAGGCCTAATGCTAGACATTGACTCCTTGTGTATGACACAGAGTAAAAGAATGTGCATTTGAAAAAGCTTAAGCAGATGATTCTGAAGTATAGCCAGATTTGATAAGCACTAAAAAAGAAACTTCCTTTACTGGAGCATAATTTTACATATGATACATATAATAAAATACACCAATTGTAAGAGTACAGTTTGGTAATTTTTGACAACAGACACAACTAAGTTCCACTACAATCAAGAAGTATCTCCAACAACCTAAATGATTCCCTTTTCCTCCTTGCCTGTTATTCTCCCCCTCCCTAGGCCTCAAAAAAACCACTCACCTGTTTTCTGTCACTCTACAGAAAATTTGACTTTTTATAGAGTTTCACGTGAGTGGGATCATACAGTATAGACCCTTGTGTCCAAATTTTTATACCAATTAAACAAATTTAATTTCTAGAAATCTTCCCAAAATATAACTCAAAGCCCAAATGCCATCACTGGTAAATTCTATTAAACAGTTAAAAGGAACAATACCATTTCTACACAAACTTTTTCAGGAATTAGAAGAGAAGGAAACCCTTCCCAACTCAATTCACTACCTTGTTACTAAAACCAGACAAAGGTATTACAAGCAAAGAAAACTACAGGAAGTTATTACTCATCAACAAAGATGCAAAATCCTCAAAAAGACAGTACACCATGATTAAGTAGGGTTTCTTCTATGAGTTTAAGGTTGGTTTAACTTCCAAATATCAGGTAATATAATTCTCCATATTAATAGAATGAAAGATATTTATCATCAAGTCATGTCAACAGATACAGAAAAAGTACTTGAGAAATCGAACATGCATTTATAATAAAAACCCTCATCAAAAGATGAACAGATGGAAACTTCTTCATTCTGACAAAAGACTTCTATGAAAAATCTAAACACACTTTTCACATGGGGAAATGCACTCCTAAGATCTGGAACAAAGCAAGGGTACTCACTCTCACATTTTCTACTCAGTGGTGTACTGGAAGTTCTTGTCAGTACAAAAAAAGCAAGAAAAAATTTGAATGAAGTGAAACTTTTTTTTCTTTGCAGACTATATGACTGTATATGTAGAAAATCCTAAGTAATCTACAAAAAAAATTTTATTAGAACTAGTAAATGAGTTTTAGCGTGGTTACAGGATACAATGTCAATGTATAAAAATCAACTATTTTTATACGAGCAATAAAGAATTGGAAAATGAGTTTAAAAAAGCAATACAACTTACAACAGCATCATAAAACATGAAACACATAGGGATAAATTTATCCATACACAAGACCTGTATATTACAGCATATAGTTTTAAAGACTAAATGCTAAATGGTATAGAAACATAGTTAGCCCACTGCATCCATGGCTTCTGCATCTGTGGATACAACCAATCACAGACTGAACATGTTTGAAAAAAAATTCCAGAAAGTGCCAAAAAGCAAAACTTGAATTTGCCATGGACTGACAACTATTTATATAGTGTTTGTATTAGTTATTGTAAGTAATCTAGAGATGACTTAAAGTACGTGGGAGAATGTGTGTACATTATATGCAAATACTATGTGATTATATAAAGAGCTCGAGCATCCTGAGATTTTGGTATCCACAAAGGGTCCTGGAACCAATTCGTGGATATCAGAGGACAAGAGTACTGAGCCCTACAGCAGGATTCTTTGTTAAGAAAATGTACTCACTATAAAAGCAATTCCCCTTTGAATTCAACTCAAGGGGAGTTTTAGTTACCACAGTGACAAGCCATGATCCTAAAGTGATCTTGCCTATATGGTTGTCTCAGAGAACAGTATTAGTCTCATAACCTACACAGTTTTCAAAAATTCAAGTCATAAATATGAGCTAGTAAAATAAACCTATTACTGAAACTCCGTCTGAAATGCTCCTTACCCTCACGATTCCTTTCTTTGTGTTCTATCACCAACTGACAAATCTGAAAGTAAATTTCAGCATGTGGTAAGTGATAGAAGTCATGGGGAAGGCTTTCTCTTTGAAACACAGTAACTAAAGAATACCTCCTCTGGTTTTTAACAGTTGCTTTAGATGAAAAAAAAAACAAAAAACCAAAAACACTCCCAAAGGTAATTTGGCCCTTACTGAATCCTGTTCACATTTTTTAAGCACATAACTATAAAGGCCTGTTCGAAAAAGGATGTTTTTCTCAAAGCCACGAATCCTTATTATAGGAACCCTTGCTATGAACAACTAAGAAAGTAGAAAGTGACAGTTTTCTTTACAATAGGTACCATTAAAGACGGTTTTAAATTGGTTCTCCAATAAATTTAAAAGTTACGTAGAGTCAATTAAAAATTTTGCTCTTTAGGAATACATGTGTCACATAAAATAAATACAACCAACATATATCAAGAACCTAGTAAGGGCCAGTGCTTCATACAGTTGGTCTTTTAAAATTATGGCTACACTTATTTTGGCATTAACAGTAATGCCAAATACAGAAACTAAGGCTCAGAACAGTTGTGACTAGCTCAAAACTACGCACCTAAAAAAAGAAAGGCAGAATTTCAAACCACATGTCTATACTCTTTCATTTCAGAAAGCAAACTAGGAACAATCAATCAAATGTTTATTGCAAACCTCTGCAATGTTTTTCTATTTAAAAATTCTACTCTAGCATCTCAACATTATTTTTCTCTTTTAAAAACTGATTTTATTCCTCACTTGCCTAGCACTATTTCCACTGCAAATGAATTTTGATTCAATTTTCAACAACAGAAAAATATTCCCTTTAAATTAACTAAAATTGACCTCTGTCCAAAAAAAAGAAAAAGGGAAATAAAAATAAAAGCCTCATTTAGAAGCAGGAAACTTTCTAATATATACATGTATATTTGCAAAAATAAACTTGTTACTTCATTTTCCTGCAAAAATAAAAAACGAGGCCAAAAGACATTTTACAATAAAACTAAATATAGGCATGACAAGAGAGCTTGAACAATAGCAAAAATTCTCACTAAAGAAAGTTTAAATCATTCTTTTTATATAAACAAAAAAACCTAAAAATAAAAGGTACTACAAGCAAGTGAAAGTTTCACTTTATATTTCATTCTAAAATGTTAAGTTACTTTTCCTAGGCACCCCTCCACACACAAAACAAACAAACAAAACCCACCAAAAACCCCTCCTTCAAGATTCACTAAGCTCATTTACATTTTTCAAAATCACATAATTAAAATGAGTTTTTTAGAAATGAAAACACAAACCTAAAAGAAAAAAGGAAAAGCACAATTACACTTGTAACAACTCACCAATCCAGATAGCTAACCTAGCAATATCAAGAACTCAGAAAAAATAAGTTTTCTGAGCAATGGAACCCAGAACATGCATTCATTTGATTCCTAGAGAAGTACTCCTAAGTAGTCTTGAAATCTAGTCCTCTTAATTCAGATATAATTCCAGGAAAAGCAAAATACTGCCAGCAGGAGTTGTCCTATACATAGTAACAAAATGGAAGCAAAAATACAGTTGAAGGAAAAAAAATCCATTAAGAAGTACACTGCTTCAAGATGTACTGTAAAGCTACAGCAAACATGATAGTACACAACGGACAGAAGAACAAATAGATCAATGAATAGAGTAGAAAGCCCAGAAACAGACCCACGTAAATATAGTCAAATGACCTCTGACAAAGGAGCAAAGGCAATACAGTGGAGTAAAGATAAGTCTTTTCAACAAATGATGCTAGAACAACTGAACATCCACATGTAAAAAAAATGAATCGAGACATAAATCTTACACTGTTCACAAAAATTAACTAAAATGGATAAGAAATCTAAATGTAAAACATAAAATTATACAACTCCTAGAAGATAATCTAGGAGAAAATCTAGATGACCTTGGGTTTGGGAATGACTTTTTAGATATAATACCATAGGCACAATCCATGAAAGAAATAATTGATGAGCCAGACTTCAAAAAAACTAAAACTTCGGCTCTGTGAAAGATACCATCAAGAGAATAAACAGATAATCTACAGACTGGGAGAAAATATTTGCGAAAGACATACCTCCTAAAAAATTGTTATCCAAAATACATAAAGAACTCTTAAAATTCAACAGTAAGAAAACAAATACCTTTATTAAAATGGGCCAAATACCTTAACAGACACCTCACCAAAGAAGATATACAGATGACAAATAAGCATATGAAAAGATGCTCCACATCATATGTCATCAGGAAATGCAAATTAAAACAAGACAACACTCTGCACCTATTAGAATGGTATAAATTCAAAACATTAACAACAGCAAATGCTGTTAAGAATGTGGAACAAGAATTCTCATTCATTGGTGGTGGGAATGTAAAATGGTACAGCCACTTTGAAGACAGTTTATGGGTTTCTTACAGAATCAAATAAACCATTTAATCCAGCTATTGAGCTCCCTGGTATTCACACAAAGGAGGTGAAAATTTGTTTATATACAAAAACTGCACAAGAGTGTTTATAGCAGTTTTAGTCATACTTGCCAAGACGTGGAAGCAATCAAGAGGTCACTCAGTAGGTGAATGGATAAATAACCTGTGCTATCTCTATACAATGGAATATTATTCAGCACTAAAATGAGCAATCTACACTGTAATAAAAAATAAAATTAAAAAAAAAAAGAAATGAGCTATCAAGCCATGGAAAAACATGTAGGAAACTTAAATGCATATTACTAAGTAAAAGAAGCCAATCTGAAGAGGTTATATAATGTATGATTCCAACTATATGGCATCTGGAAAAGGAAGAACTATTGAGACAGTACGAAGACCAGTGGTTGCCAGGGGTTGGCGAGGGGGAGGGATGATCAAGTGAAGCATGGAGGATGCTTAGGAAAGTGAAACCACTCTGTATGATACCATAATGGTGGCTACATGTCATTATACGTTTGTCCAAATCCAGAGCATATAGGGTTTACCAAGAGTGAGCCCTAAAGGAAACCACAGACTCTAGATGATAATGTAGGTTCATCAGTTGTAACAAATGCACCACTCTGATGGGAGATGCTGATAATGTGACAGGGAGCATGTGAGGGGGCAGGAGGTAAGAAAGCAATCTCTGTACCTTCTGCCTAATTTTGCTATGAATTTAAAAATGCTCTAAAAAAATAATTTTTAAAAAATACACTACTATTTAAATGCGTTTTGTCTAAACTTACTTGGATAAAGGTATACATCCTAACACTCTCCAACTGACCTTAAAGATATTATTATATAACAGTAATCACACAAAAATTATGACCCTGAAATATTAAGAAAATATCAGTTAGGTTTATCATACTTTGTTTCAGAAAATAATGAACTGTACAATATCTTTTAAAACTGTTAAAATATAATTATAAAATGTAAATACATACTGCTAAAAAGCTGTTTGAGAGGTTTAAGAGCAGGGCTCAGGACTTGGGGCAATTAACTAAAAATTGTATGAATCATATCACAGAATGATAGCACAGAAGGAAGGCACTGTTGTCATACCATAATTCTGTGATTACTTCTATTCTGAGAGCTTACCACTTAGGGGCTATGGAACACAGGTTTTTATTAACACAAAGCAACTGGCAACTTATTTCTCAAATCCTAGTCCTTTTATTCATGAATACTCAATAATTAAAAAATAAAAGACAACTTTACTTCAAGACACTTACTAAGAGAAATACATAGTATTTACTTAATCTCAAATGACTTCAACAAGAGAAGACATAAAAAGAAAAAAAGCAATCCAAGGGAAGATTATAAAAAGAGGTTCAAAGCAGTTGACAAAGTCCTTAAAAAGATATTAAAAAGAAGATACTTGATAAGACACAATTAAAAACAATTATTCAACATGACAGTACGAAGAATGCTTCCATTAAAGCAGATCAAGAAAATCCACATCTGTCATCCACAGCTTTATTGAGATTTCATCTTGAACAGTGACTTAAGCAGGTATGAGAAATGAATCACTGATGCTAAATTCCACAATGTGATTTTACATTATTCTTCCAGTATAATATTAATAGTTTTTCCTTTTTAAATCTGATAGTGTCCATTTCCACAAAAGAAAACTACATATAAGCCAGAAGAAAATGCTCCTCTGATCAAATTCTCTATTTTGAAAAGTTCATAAGAATAGTAAGTCTTTGAATGCACAAGAATGAATGCATGAGTAAGAAGGCCTTAAAAGTTAACGACAAAAATCCAGGCAAAGCAGGAAGGGAATAAATTATACATATACAAATTAAAATCACCACTAAAAGGTCATGTTTTCACTGTCCTTTTTTCTTTATCTCCTCCTGACTCCTCACAAAGCCAAGGGCTCAAAACTCAAAACACCACTAAATACTCCATGTTCACTGCCATCTCAAACTTACAGAATGCTTTAACTCTTCAGCACTCAAACTCATTCTACTTAAGCTTACTCTTTATTGGGGGAAAAAAAAAGGAACTAATGTAATCTGCAGAACATATTTTCTCTGTTTTTAACCTATCTACTCCCAAGTTCTACATCAAATTGAGAAGCAGGGCTTTTAAAATTGGGAGAAAGTAAGGATTAAAGCTTTTGTTCTTTGCAGTACTTGCCAAAGAAATAATTTTTTGTTTTCTTCATAAAAGAAGAGTAAAAAGAGATTATTACAATAGTTAAATACCATTTCCCAAGCTCTGAACACTTTCCCTAACAAGGACAAACATATCAGACTCATTTTGCCGTTTCTACAAATAGAACGCTGTTACATTTACCATTGTTCAGATGAAGAACAGTAGGCCAAAAGGAAGTTGTGACTTCACGTCTCACAATAAAATGGAGGTGAACCTTTGTTAGTTGTTATAAAGTAGTCTGTTAATAACTACCATGAAATGAAAATTTCTCACAGATACTCTTCATGTAAATACAGATGTGCCTGGTTTTAACAGAAGACACAATCCTAAAAGTTATACATCCACACAATCACATTTTAAATGTATCAGGAAAGTGTGCTATTGAAAAGCACTCCTTCCACATACCATTAGTTTTCTTAAAGAAAGGAAAACTACATTTTTCAGGCATGTCAAATACCTGGAAAGAAAAAATGCCATGAACCTACTATCAGGCAAGCTATCCAGGAAGATGCCAAGTGGTACTTGGTTATGACTGAGACACTAAAGCAGGGACATACAGTTTATAGCAGATAGGTCTAGGGAGAATGGTGAGAGAAGCAGCTAAAACCAGGAATTAGAGATTGGATTAGATGAATTCCTAGATTCTTATATCCAGAATACATAAAGAATTCCTACAAATCAACAATAAAATGATGTACACATTGCAAAAGAAGATATACAAATGGTCAATAAGTACACGAAGCAGTGGTCAGAATCATTAGTCACAGGAAAATGAAATACCACTACATACATTCACCAGATAAGCTAGAACAAAAAAGACTGACAGTACCAAATACTGTCAAGAATTTGAAACAAACAGAACTCTCATTCATTATTGGTAGAAACAGAAAAAGGTAAGAATGCTTTGGGGAACTGATTGGTAGTTTCCTATAATGTTAATACCTAGTATATGACACCCAAATTCCAAGCTTAGGTACTTACTCAAAAGAACAGAAAACATATGCATGTTACAAGATTTGCGAGGATGGCACAGCAGTTTTATTCATAATAGCAAAAAACTTAATAATCAAAATGCTCATCAACATTTGAATGGATAAACAATTTGTGGTGTATTTATGCAATGGAATACTACTCGGCTTTAAAAAGAAACAAACATGATTAACAGAGATAAATCTCATACATACTAGACTGAGCAAAAGAAGTCAGATGATTTAATTAATAAGAAGTAATAGAATCACCAAAACTAACCTATGGTGAGAGAAATCACACCAACAGTTGCTTTTGGAATTTGACTGAGGAAGAGCAAGAAGGAAGTCTAGAGGGTGATGAATAGTGTTCTAAATCTTGAGAGTTGTGGGTTATACAGGTGTCTACATTTGTCAGTACTCAAATTATACACTCACATATTGCATACTTTACTCAATGTATATTTTACTTTAATTTTAAAAAGAACTCTTCAATAAAATAAGAATTATAAATAATGCAATTCTAGTAAGCTCGCTTTACAAGTGTTATCAGTTAGAATTCTGAAACTACACCGTAAATGTCCTAGACTTCTAAAAATGAGTAAATATATTAAAGTAATAGTAGTCGTATTTCTCAGTGTTGGCAAAGGAAGATATAATAGAGAAAAGGGAAAGGAATTACAAATATGAAAAGGGAGGATATTACTTTGTGATATTAGATTGAAATTAGAAGTCAGTATAAACTCACGGTTTTTAATGGATATTATGTGTATATATGCATACATGTGTAGGCATATTTGTATGTTTAAATACATATGTGTATGTGTATACACACAAATGTGTATGTACATATATATTTACACACACACACACACACATTTCCTAATTCTGTTGCAGAAAGGGCCTAGAAGCAATAACATTCCAGTAGCAATGAGTATACCTAGTGCCTCAAAGTCTTGGTTTCTATATAGCATTATCCAATAAAAGGATCCAGGGCTTCTTAGAAAAATACCCATTTCTGGGCTAAAGCAGAGAAGCCATGAGATGAGACTGGAACAACTTGTTGCATGAGAAAGTAAAGAAGCATTCAAAGAATTATGAGAACATGCCAAGGGGACAGAGGAGAGCTTAAGGGAACAACCCGTAGCCAAATCTGGGACAATCTGAGCATCAAAAGAAATGATGATAGTAACAGACTATAATATATCCAATTAGATCAGAATCCAAGAGTCTATACTGATATAAGTCAATAAGCAAGGGAAGCAGGGAAAGCTTTTACCTACATTAGAATGTAAACTAGTAAATATATAAGGAATGATGGAGTTAAACAATCATCAACTGATATTAAATCCAGTGGGTAAAATTTGATGAGAAACAACATTATTTACTTAATCTCAAAAATTGACTTAGAAATACTTCTTAATCATAAAGGAAAAATAAGAAAGTTCCAAGTGGAAATTTAGCAGACCCTACCCTAAGCAAGTGATCAAAGCTACTTGGAATCAAGTGACATCATATGCCTTCTGACACAATGCACTAAGAACACATCACTTCTACAATACTTGTGGTAAAACTGCATACCCAAATATAATCATGAAGAAATATCAGAAAGACCCAGACTGAGAACATTTTACAAAATAGCCTATACTCCACAAAAATATTAAGGTCATGAACCATTAAAAAAAAAAAAAAAAGGCACGAATTGTTCCAGATTGAAAGAGACTAAAGAGATACAACAAATAGATGAAATGTGTAATCCTGGATTGGATCCTAGATCAGGAGAAAAAAGCTGTAAGAAACCCTAAAGGTTGATACTACTTTACCCTTTTGACAAATAAGGAATCTCCTTAAAAAGGTTAATTTGTCCCAAGTCACATAGCTAGCACATAGTAAACAGTACCTCTAACGTATGTACTCTCAGCATTCAATGTATTAGGGCTGGCTATCTCCCTTGTTAGCTGTATCAGAGAGCTACAGTCTCAATCAAAAATCTTTACACACATTAAATTCAGTTAAACACACATTAAATTCAGTTAAAATTAAGTATTATCTCACATTCTTTAATGGAAGTAATCAACTGGATTACCCTAAGTGTATCAAACATTTCAAGTTATCACATAAAAAAGATATGGTGAATGTAAGGATAGCTCTCATTCATTTACTCTCAAGTAACTTACTTTTAAAAGACTTTTATTAAATATAAATGAAAGTAAACTCTAGTTAAATGTGATAAATAAAAATTACAACAGAAGCATTATAACCTGCAGAAACTGAACCATCATAACAAATAAACACAGTTAGCATACAGAGTTCAAGCTTCTATACTTACAAAAGGTACACCTACCTTTTCCTAAATGTGTGTTTATACTCATATATCTAGCTGTTCCTGTAAGGCTCTTGTGTTCTCTGTATGGTATGTGTTTCTTTGTCTCTGGATCAATATACTCCTTTGCCAAACCAAAATCTATAATATGAATAACTTGCTGGGTTTTGTTTCCTGGTCGTCCTATTAAGAAGTTTTCAGGTTTTACATCTCTGTATATCAAGTTCTTCGAATGGACATATTCCATGCGAGAAATCTTGATTCAAAAAAAAAAAAAAGAAGATGAATTTTATTTTAGTTTTTTGACTAGCAAAAAAAGTATGATTATAGCAAGATAATTTTCACTATGGAAACAACATGAAAAAGAAAAAATCAGAAACTGTTTCAACTCTTTAAAAGTAACAACACATCAGTCTATAGTTTCTCTAATGTATGTCCAATTATGATAAAAATCTATGTTTTTTACTATTATGGTCACATATAAAGTGCTTGAATTCTATGAATTCCTTTCATATCAGTAGGCCTGATTCAATCAACACTTTAGATGATGCTGCCTTACTGAATCGAAAATTCATAGTTACAATTTATTCTTCCTTATCAGTTCAACAGTATGTAGCAACTTTTTAAATTATACTGAAGAAATTTAGAGTCTAAACTGTTAAATAAAAACAATTAACAGAGCACCCTTCAGTTATCTTTCTCTTTTAATAACTTGTTTTCTTTATATTTATCCTTAGGTATTAAACATTTAAAAAGATCTTGAGACTAGAAAATTTTGGAATACAACTCTAATAATAATATAATACATTTTTATTAATTGTTTTATGTGTTCTCAAATAGGGTTCATGTAAACTGTCACAAAATAGAACATTACAAATAAATAAAAGTGGTCCATTTAGTGACAATCATGGTTGAAATGCAATGTAAGTAAACATATAGTCACTTAGGCCATCTTTGTTTGTTAATAAATTTTGGATCATAAAATACAAAATATTCTACGATCTACACTTTTCATTAACAATACATTAGGAGGATTTTCCAGATCACGAAACAGTCTTTTAATATATATTTTAATGGCTGCATATTATTTTATGGCTATTAATAATTTATTCAGCTGTTATTCCTGTGTATTTGGGTTGTTTCCCACTTTATTATAGATATCTTTGCACAAAAAGCTTTAAGTACACCTGAATATTTCCACAGGATAAATTTGCAGAAGTGGAAATAATGAGTCAGTGGATAAAAACAATTTTAAGACTTCTGCAGCATACACCTATTGGCATTTATTTTAAAACTGCCTTAAAATCATCCTCTAAGTTGTTTCCCCATAGGCTCCCTGAAATTTAAATGATTTATAAGACTCTCTCATCAGTTTGTTTCTTCTTTTCCTAGGCCATTTTAATTTATTATCAGAAGTAAAAATCCATGTTTGTGAGAGTTCTCTTCTCTATGTATTCATTTTTGTACATGAAAAGAGTGCTGGAAACAACTTAATCCTCAAACTGAGCATTCAGACCTTAAAGCAGTAAGATATTAATTCTTTTATACAAATGAAATTCATCTGATTCAGTTAAATTATATTCATCCAAAACAGACAATGACATGAAAATCAGACACATTTTTATTAAGTTGAATGCTGGGTAAGATAATATCACAAAATGTTAAACTTTTTTTTTTTAACTGAAGTACAATTTTTAATTTATTTACAATGTTGTGTTAGTTGCTGGTGTAAAGCACAGTAATTCAGTTACACATACATATATGCTTTTT
The DNA here is from genome assembly GCF_009834535.1 of Camelus ferus. Lineage (NCBI taxonomy): Eukaryota > Metazoa > Chordata > Mammalia > Artiodactyla > Camelidae > Camelus > Camelus ferus. Next base: position 85,461,810 of record NC_045698.1, on the reverse strand, counting down.
CATTATAGGTTATTACATACTATAAAACAAACTTTTAATGTAAGTTAGTGACCAACAACTTCAACACATCCTGCTTTACTTACCAGTTGGATAGCTATCATGAGAACCGTTTTAAGAGAAAACGTTCTGTCACACAAATCAAACAGATCTTCCAAACTAGGTCCCAGCAGTTCCAGCACCATAGCATTATATTTACCACAAGGGCCAAAATAGTAAACTTGAGGTATACCATCTGGGAGAAAAGAAAAAGGATTTTAATAATTTCTTCATCATAATATCAAAACTTGCTTCCTAGAAATAAATAAACAATTTTTAATAATTTTGTAGTTTCAAGAACTGCAGCTGTATTTTTACTTTTTCCATACCAACAATAAATGTTTCCTGACCCAGCTTCCACCCTCCCTATGCCTTCCTGATGTTCACAGTGTAGCCTGATTACACCTCTACTGTGCCTACAACCCTGAACAGTGCTTCACTGCTGGTCTCCACTACAGAAAGGAACTGAGCACCTGAGCCTTATATTCCCATGGCCTACAGAAACGCTTGGCACACAGGAAAGATTTTATTTTTACTGAACAAAGTAGTCACTGTACTTTTTAATAACCCTGTGGTAGCCATGATGCAAAGTTCAACCCCTAAGATTTCTATCCTCTGGTGTACACATCCAGTATAATCCTTTCCCCCAAACTGTGAAGCAAGATTCCTAGATTTCATTCTCATCATTAGGTTATGTTACATGGCAAAGGTAATGTAATTAAGGCCCCTGTCCGTGGACTTTGAATTAATCAAAGGGAGATTATATTGGTGGGCCTGACCTAATCAGGTTAAGAGGTTTAAAAAGAGTCTAGAAGTCAGAGATATTCAAAGCAGCAGAACAGCTCTCCTGCTGGCTTTAAAGATGCAGAGTACCATGTTGTGAAAGAGAGTCACATGTCAGGAAATGGTGGGCAGGCTCTAGACATTAGGAGCCTCATCACAGAGCCATGGGGAGCTGAATTCTGTAAATAACCAGTGAGCTAGGAAGAGGACTCTGGGCCTCAGAAAAAGCCTGCAGTCCAGGCTTACACCTTGATTTCAGCTCGGCAAGACCCTCAACAAAGAACAAAGCTAATCCATGCCTAGACTCACGACCCATAGATATCAGAAGGCAGTAAAGTTTCTTGTTCTATGACATCAATTACTAAATAATCCATTATCCAACAATACAAAATAACACAAACTCCAAATATAATGTCTAAATGCACTAAATGTATTTTACTTTTAGAACTAGCAGACTCCCAATAAATTAACATATAATAGATGATCATTTTAACACTGCATTTATCTATTTATTTGTTATAGGAAATGAATTTCTTCTGTCTTAAATGTGTTAGTTTTACTTACAAGTGTTTTTTGTTTGTCTGTTTGTTTTTAAATGATTTTAGAAGGAAAAAAAATACTTCCTAAAATAAAATTTTAAAAACTTCCCATTCTTTTTAAAATAAAGAGTACAGGAAATATAATTTTATCCTTGCTGTTTATTCTAACTATCATTTTGCATAACAAGTAGTGGATGGACAGAACAAAACCCTGAACTAGAAATCAGGATAACTAGGTTCTTAATTTGGCTTAACACTAACTATTCAACCTCTCAAGTAAGTTTCAGTTTATCTATAATACTAGTAGTAGAGATAAGACTAGTTTTTCTCAAATGTGAATGAGGGAGGCAGCAGAACAGCTGAAGATAGGAAAGTAAGACAAAATAATCATGATGGCGTGGGGGAAGGAAGACAAGTTCAAACTGCATACATGGTCTCCTCTAAAAAAAGAGATTTTCATACACCCTCATGTGTATAGATCACCACACACAAGCACCACACACACACACACTTCCCGTTGCCACTGAGAATCACTATCCTAGCATGAGCCACTCTTACTACAGACATTCATATGTATATGACTTATATCTATACCCACTATGTTTAAAAGCAGACAAAAGACTCAGAAATAATGGATGGGAGACTTACTAAAGTTTATAACAACTCTGAAACACTGCTTTTACTATGCTATATACACTAAGAGCCTGGAGATGCAATTAAGACTTAACAACAGCTCTCAGCTACTAAATTTTTAAAACTATTTTTATAATGCTTTTTCTCCCTCTATGCCACTGAAAGCATTAACTTTTATGCTCTTAATTTAGCAATTTCTAATAATCCATTCTCACTCATTAGTTTCTTGCTTCAGGTCATAAAGATCTTCACTGAACTCTGAAGAAGAATGGATGAACACAATGAGTGTTTTAACAAAGACAGAAATATAGGAAAGTACCAAATAGGTTATAACTTAACTGAAAAATACATGAGAGGGGCTCAACAGTAGACTGGATGAGATGAAATAATGAATTAGCGAGCTGAAAGAACAACTGAACTCATCCAAACAGAACAGCAAAATGAAAAAAAGAATTTTAAAAAAGTCAAATTAACTTAAGAAACCTTTGAGACAGCATTAAGCAGAATAACACTGGCATTATAGAGATCCCAGATGAAGAACAGAGAGAAAAGGGACCAGAAAAATTATTTGAAGACATACAGCCAAAAAGTTCTGTAATCAAGGGAAGGAAACAGACATTCAGCTCTAGGAATTCCAGAGAGTTCCAAAAAAGATTAACCCAAAGAGACATACATCAAAACACATTATAATTAAAATGGTATAAGTTAAGGATAAAGAGAGAATCCTGAAAGCAGCAAGAGAAAAATACTCTGTTACATACAAAGTAAACCCCATAAGACTATCATTAGATTTTTCAGTAGAAACTTTACAGGCCAGGAGTGAGTGGTATAACCAATCAAAGTACTAAAAGGAAAAAGCTACCAAGAATTCTCTACCTAGAAAGATTATCATTTGGAATTGAAGGAGAGAGCAAGAGTTTCCCAGATAGAAGCTAAAGGAGTTTATCACCACAAAACTGTCCTTAAAAGAAATATTTAAGAGATTTCTTAAGCTGAAAAGAAAAAGCACTAACTAATAAGAAAAAATACGTAAGTAAAAATCTCACTGGAAAAGGTAAATATATAATACAGTTAACAGATCAATCACATATAAAGCAAGTAAGATGGTTAAAAGACAAAAGTAGTACATTTAAATTAAATTACAATAAGAAGTTAAGGGATGCATAAAATAAACAGGTAAAAATGTGTCATCAAAGGTATAAAACACTGGGGGGAGGGTGAAGAGAAGAAAAAAGATAAAGCTTTGTAATGTGTTCAAGTTGTACCAGCTTAAAACAGGCTACTACTTATACAAGATGTTTTAAACCTTGCAGATTCAATGCAAACCCATCAAATTCCAATGACCTATTTTACATAACTAGATCAAACAACCCTAAAATTTATATAGAACCACAAAAGACATCAAATAGGCAAACAATCTTGAGAAAGAACAAAGCTGAAGTTTATCACGCTCCCTGATTTCAAAATACAGCAAACTTTTAAACAAGGGTTTGAACTCCACTTACACATGTGTTTTTTCAACAGTAAATACTAGAGCCCTATACAATTTGAGGCTGGTTGAATCCAAGGATGCAGAACTGTGGATCAGGAGGAACTGCATATACCAAGGGCCAACTATAAGTTATATGTGGATTTTCAACTGCACAGAGGAGAGAGGAGAGAGGAAAGAAGAGAGAGGAGAATTACCAAAAATGTGACAGAGATATGAAGTGAAAAACATCAGTAAAGGGACAAATGGGAACTGCTTCAATTTTCTCTAAAATTTCCTTTTTTAATGGTTTCACAGTGTCTCAAAATTATTTATCTCTACCTTATTCAAGATGGCTAAATTCCATAAATAGCATAATAGTTCATTGAGTAAATAAAAGACATTTAATCTCCAATTTGAATACAAATACCTCAGCTTTATCACTCAACATAATTTTACCTGAAAATACATCTCAACACAGATCTCTGGTGGAAAAAAAAGATGATCTAACTCTAAATGACTCTCTGAGATAACAAACTGTCTTATGAGTCAATGAATGCAAAAACTTCTTATGTAACTATCAATAATGTATTTCAACACAAATTGTATGTCATTGAAGTAAAGAATCAAGAATTACATATTTTTTAAAAATCAAGATATAAAGCAAACACAGTAAAGATCAAACTAAAATTTCATTTCCCAGAACGAGTCTGGTCAGTTGTCTAACACTGAGCAAACAAACTAAATTGCTATGAGTTAGAAAAAGTTGTAAATAACAAACAGGTGCTGGGGAGTACCCTAAGCAAAAAGGAAGCAAGACAAAACCACAGTAATGTAAATATAATACACAAGACCACAAGGAAGAAGGATTCTGAAACTGAAAGAAGTAAGGGACAAGAGGGCAAGAAAGAAGACAGAGAAGCTCAGAAAAAGGTTTAGAGCAAAGACTAACAAAGGTTTTAAGTGACTCTGTCTCTTAATCAAAGGTTTTGGCTGCTGAATTGCATGCATGCAATCCAACTCATGGGAAAAAGCAAGCTTTTGTACTTGTTCTTATATCCAGTGAATTTTCAACTATAAACTTATACTCCACCCAATTCCAATTGTTCTAGAAGTATTTTAGAGACTACTATAAAAAGCCATTGATTGTGAATTAATGAAAGTTAGTCTGATAACTTAAAAAAAATTTTAACACTATTTTTCTTGGGTTTTTATTTTATTTATTTATTATTTTTGGTAAGAGAGGCTATTATTTATTTATGATTTTTTTTTTAATGGAGGTAGTGGGGATTGAATCCAGGACTTTGTGCATGCTAGCATGCACTCTACCACTGAGCTATATACCCTCTCCCCTGATAACTACTAACATCACTAATTTTCAGGGATGCTTATCAGCATCTCCAATTTTCAAGGCAAGTATATTTTTTCCCAAGAAAAGCTCAAGAATGGGCAAGAATACAAAATTCACATATTATCTGAAAATACCACCTCACCCTCCCAAAATTAATTTTACTGAACACTTCATTTTATATTTCAGTATTTCATTTAAATGATAAAATATTAATTAACTTAAGACACAAAACAACATTTGGAGTTCTAACACTCTTAAAAAGTGCTTAGTACTTTAGCTCCTTATAGGTAGGCAATGGTTAAGCATATTATTAAAAGAAATATCACCATGATGTTTCTTTCAATTTTCAGGTCTGGTACTGTTCACATAGGAAGGATTAGAACTAAAGCATTAAAATTCTTATCTGGAAATTTAAACTCTACAGATCTGGTCAAGAAAAACTTAAATCTGATTAGCAATACTAAAGTACAGAATTATCATATAGTCTATGTTCTCTTCTAAGGAAGTTTTGCTTTAAGGCATTCTTAATCTTTAGCACAAATACTTATACTTGTAGCTCAGCAGTTTTCAACATGTGGTCTGGAGACACTCATGGGCAGGGGTAGGTGGTCCAAGATACTCTTTCAGGAGGTGAGTGGCATTACTATTATTTTTGTAACCAACACTGAGATGTTATTTACCTTTCTCACTCTTATTCTCTCACAGCTGAAAGTCAAGTTTTCCAGAGGTTACATGAATGTGGTATCACAATGGACTGAATGCAGAAGAAGATATGAGAATCTAGCTGTTTTTTATTAAGCCAGACATTAAAGAGATGTGCAAAATAAATAAAATAAGGCTACTTTTCTCATTTTTTTTCTAATTTGGAAAATAGAGCTGGTTGTGTTTCAAAGAACATTAAAAAATGACATCACCTACAAATAAGTAATTATTATTACATATATGGAATATTAAATGAATATTATATGAATATTGAGTGAATGTTATACTCATTGTATTATGTTATATTAAATTATCAGTTACTATCCTCTTTAGGATAAATAGTTAAGAAAAAAATAGATTCTCTCTCACCATTTTTACCCCCAATCTGCAAGCTTACAAATCTTTTCTTCTCACAATATGCATCTTTATTTTTAAATCAAAAATAAAAATGAAATATAAAATCACCATATTATTTTTCTTAGCTTTATACTTTTTGTTTATGATTACATATGAAATTATAAAAATGATGGTATATTTTAGAAAATTAAATCCTTCATCACCATTTAGTCATACCCTATTCAAAAGTATGATTTGTTTTTTATTTAAGATTATTATGTGACTAATTAATCACTGAAAATACTATAATTACCATGCAACATACAACTATCCTAATACCTGGACCATATAAACCAAATTGAAACTATCAATTAACCCTTCTTTCTTATATTGGTAACACATGACATTCTTTAAATGTACACATTCTCCATAAACTACAACTTTACCAGAAAAACTGTACAATTCTACCTACTAGTACTAATGTACATACATATTCACATATAAATTAGTAAAAGTTTAGCAATGCACAATTTACAGAATTCCCATACAGAGAGGCCTCTATAAAGAAATAGAAATATTACATACGTTTAATATGTCTTCTAAATGCAATTAAGCTAAGACAGGAAAAGAAATCTAAGAAGCTACTACATAAACTATTGGCTATTTGGGTTAAAATTAAGTCTATTCTAACCACCACCTCACCTGTATAGTATTCTTCATTATTTTTGTTAATGTCAAAATACAATAGGTAACATTCTTATTAGTTTATTCCCTTAACTTTCATGGTTTTTACAATATTTTCTTTCACTTTTCAGTTTTCTTTCAGACACTTTTAAGATACACAGAAAGGGTAGATTTCTTAAATTTCTCAAAACATGGTCAGAGAAACTTTAATCTGGCAATTTAATGAATAAAAGAGATTTTAGAAACTACCTAATGTGGAGGGGGAGGACACAGCTCAGTGGTAGAGTGCCTGTTTAGCATGCACCAGGTCCTGGGTTCAATTCCCAGTACCTCCGCTAGAAAGAAAAGAAAGGAAAGAAAGGAAAGAAGGAAAGGAAGGAAGGAAGGAAAGAAAGACCAAATCCTCCCCCCAATAAATAATAAAATTAAAAAATAACCATCTGGGTCCTTTAGAAACTACCTAATGTGTATACCCATGTTTAAAAGGCTTATATTATTATCTACAACCTTCCTCAAAAGTGAATAGTATGATAAAATGTTACACATTATGGAATCACCAAACTCACTTAGCTAGAAAACAGAGCTACATAAACAGTCTTGAAAAGAATATGAAAATGAAGGCATCTATAAGCCAACCACATAGGGAAAGTCATAAATCCTGACTTTTTAACAAGACACAAACCAAGAAGGCAGAGGGTCAAAATTAAAAATGTGGGGAAACTTTTCTAACTCTTTTAAGGCAATACTATGAAGAGTTATAATTTTAGAAACAGTCACTGCTGCTATTATCAAATTTTCATTAGAAATACATAGTTCAGGCAACATCAGAAAGTTAAGCCACTCATTTGAGAAACAATTATTTAACATATGCTTTGTCTCAAATATAGTATACTTAATATCATTTTCATAGTTAGAGATCTTCCAAGAACAGTAATTTATGATAGAAAAAAAGATTATTTTACTTCCTTAGGTAAGTAATAATTTATGACAGAAAAAAAAGTTATTTGACTGTCTGTGATAAAGAGATCAAAATTGCAAGGAATAAATGAATACAAAATTTCCCCAAATAGAGCCTATTGAAACCATCTGATGTCAAGGAAATAATTTAATACAAAGAAGAATTATTCAGAATCACAGATCATCAAAAAACTTTACCCATAAATTTCAAAATATGTTCAACTGCATTTTCATGAAGTATCAACAACTCAATTAAACATTTTTCAAGTAAATAAAAAAAACTGAGTTAATTCTAATAATTAAAACCTATGCTTCTCTGGGAAGTGATAATTTTTAGCTAGCTGAATTGTACAGTTTAGTTAATTAAATAACTATCTGCATATCTCTTTGGTTAAACATTTCCAATCATTTGAAAAATATTCATCACTGATTTTTTCCTTCTATTTATGAACCTCTAAAATGAGGAATTAAATTTACCTGATCATAACATAATATAAATGATATACATTAAAATAAATAAAATTTTTGAAATTATAGTTATGTTTATTATTCAAAATGTAATAATATAATAACTTTATATAACATTAAAATATCAAACTGTAAACATGATCACAGAAGTTAAAAATCTATAAGAAATACTGGAGATTATGTACTGCAATTTCACATCTAAGGAAAGAAAACATTATTCTCATTGAAGAATTTATCATTTCAGTCATTTACCAAGGACCTACAATTGTCAATCATTCTGCTCAGTTTCAAGGACAAAAAGGTGAATGTATCATTTCACTGTCCTCAAATAGTTCAAATTTTAATGACAGAGACATACATAAGCAAATGAAAATATAATATGATATGATAAAAGAAAAATGAAAATATATTCAAACTAATTACAAGTCAAAGAAGAAGCTTTTTCTGAAGCAAAACTAACAAATGTCAGGAAATGCAATGCAAAAGAGAAGACATTTAGTTGGGGACTGAAGGAGGAAGGAATTCATTGAGAAAGAAAGACATTCTAGAAAGAAGAATACAGATATGTGAAAATAATAAAATCTATTCAAAGAATATTAACTTTAGTGCAACTAAAAAGTAGGTCAGTAGAAAGAGAAAGAAATTTGGCCTTTACGCTAAATGACAAGCCCCTGAGGAGTGGAGGTAAGAAAGAGGTGATATGCATAAAAAGCAGCCCAATGCAAAGAAAAGTGACAGTGGAGACTGGGAGAAGAGAATGAAGTCAAGAGATGTCTTAAGAGACATAACTGGCAGACCTGTTACATTATCCCAAAAAGCTAAAACTAAAGGGGACTAACATTTTCAGCTTGAATGAGTGTGCCACTAATGGAACAAGATTATCCAGAAGAGCAAGAGAGAAAAATCATTGGAAAAGTAAAGGGAAAGAAGATAGGGAGAGAAATTCTGGGTATATAGAATATCTAATTCTAGTAGCAACATATATGTATCACTAGGTTTTAACAATGGAGTCGGGAGAACAGCAAACTATATTCAATAGATCGTAATAACCTATAATGAAAAATAAGAAAAAGAATATACATATATATGTATAACGGAATCACTATACTGTTCACCACAAACTAACACAACATTGTAAACTGACTATAACTCAATCAAAAAAAAAAAAAAAAAAAAAGGAGGCAGGAGAAAAAGAACTGAAAGTTACCCTTATATAGATCGTAATTTCATTATTTTCTTCTTCCCTCCTGTTACAAAAAAATCCAGGATCATAAAAATAAAAGCCAAACACTGAAAATAGGAGCAGGAAGCTAGAGAGAGTCTGGTTCCTTATTTTTCTATACTACTTCAATCCTACAACTGTCCACCTCAGGACTCTTATTTATTTATCCTCACAGCCCTTTGCCTGTTTAAGCTACTGCTGTCATGATTTTTGTTACTGACAGTCATATTTATTTCTAACCAACATCATGGTTTTGCCTTTCTTCCTCTTCTCTCGTCAGTCTCTACACTCTGCCCTGGGAGACCTCATCCACTCTCTTAGCTTTAAAACCACTCCCTGTGAGTGCTGATGACTCCCAAATCAAGACTTTCATTTTACTTAATAAATGCTGAGTGTATATAACAAAACAAGACCATTCAATACTTTAAATTTTTGCTAACACAGAAAGTGATAATGGTTATAAAATAATATTCTAATCCTATGGAAAGCTACAAGTTCCTACCAGCAATGCACAAAGATTCCAATTTCTCCACATCAACATTTGTTTATGGGTTTTAGTTTGTTTTTCAACATTTGTATACAGAGTTTTAGCTTGTTTTTCCTTTGTTTAATAATAGCCACTCTAATGGGTATGAAGTGGTATGTCTTTCTGCTTTTGATTTACATTTCCCTAATGATTAGTGATATTCATCATCTTTTCTTGTGCTTATTGGACATTTGTATATCTTTCTTTAGATAATGTCTATTCAAGCCCTTTGCCCATTTAAAAATTAGATTGTATTTTTGTTGTTGGGTTTTAGTTCCTTATATATTCTGAATATTATTAAATATATCTATTTTTAAAGAGAAGATTAACAAGCAAGTTGCTACTTAAATGAAACTTAAAATACCATAAGAGAACTATAGGTTAAAAATTACTATGAATGGTCCACTTATCATTAAAAGCAGTCTGAAAATATAACCCTTTCAAGTATTAGTTCCAAAATCGAATTATTTTAAAGTCATTAGTCTTTCCCCAAACAATTAAACTCTTTTTTTTTCTGCAGAGCTCACACAGGTACTCAAAAATGTTTTTAAAATTCAAGATTGATAAAAACACTAATAACCAAAATTCACATGATTCATATGAAATACACAAAAATATCTACACTTGTCAGGGTTTCAGAGCCACCATAACACACTTCTTAAGGCCATAACATCCATATTGCAATTTATGTAAACACTATGCCACAGAGCACAGGGGAGCACTCTGATATGTACAGACCACCTTGTAAATGGTGGTCCCTGGAGCTGTGCAACACAGCAGCCCTTTGGAGTTCAAGTGCTAAAAGATCTATGTTTCATTTTTATTATTACTATCTCTGACATAAATTTTTAAAGTTAAAAAAGGCAAAGAATAGAATAATAAAAGTAAGTATCCCATGGTATTCAATTCAACAATTCCTTAAACTCTAAACTGACTTACTCACTCATATCCAATGAAAGTATCCAATCCTATTTTTTACAAATGATACTTTTATTACTTAAGTAGATCTCTTATCTTTAACTCCCCAGTATGTAATCTTTCTTTTGCTAACACCTCAATTTCCCTTTAGGCAACCACCTCTCCCCTTTCTCAGTCCCTGAATTTCAGGTAGTGCCTAAGAAAAGAACAAGATTTAAGTTTTGGCAATCAAATTCACAATGATTAAATGATGAGAAACAAAATAAGACAGTAAGATTCAGTCCTAGAACTTCTGCTGAAATTTTTAGTTAAGAGATACTTTTATGACTGACAAGGTAGGCTGTTGGTAACCACCTCTGCCATCTCATAAAAAGGGTCAACCAGAGAACAAACTTAAACACACACAAAGGCAGAGCATACAGAAAAATTCAAGAATGTCCCTGATGACAGTATTTGAAGTCCCAGATACAGCAGTATCTTATAGGTAGGGCCTTTCCCTGAATTTCCAGTACATGAGTCAAAAAACCTTTTTCTTCCCCCTACTTAGCTTCTTAGGGCTTTCTGTCACTTGCTAGTCCTAACTAGTATGTATGGTTTCACATATAATAGTTGTATCCTCTTATCATTTAAATCTCAGTTGTCAGTGGTAATTTTTATAGGTCCTGGAGGCCTGTCTGTATCACACTTAAATATGCACTACAGGAAGTCTACAGTGATAAAAACATGAATATAAAATGTCAACTTATTTCCCCCACAATGACTACTCTTTCAGAAAGTATGCTGTTAGGAAAAAAAAAGAATGCAAAATTGCTAATGCATTAATAAATAGCTCTACCAACCAGAATATAAACATGTGCTTACAAAAAGACACATGAAAAAAATTCCATTTTATTAAATCCAGGGAAACAAAATATCCCTACCTGGTAAGAAACTTTACATATAAAATCATTACAGCTAGTAGAACAGGAATGAACAGAAAAAGTGGAGCTGAGAAAACATTAACACGAAGTAAATGCAACATACAATAGGAAATTTTCTCATTAGTTTTTTCCAATGGCACAAAATATCCATTCTCACATTTAGAGTTTATGTAAAAATATACCTGTATTACTTTCCTACAGCCACTGTAATTACTACATACTTCTGGCTTCAAATAACAAAAATTTATTTTCTCACAGTTCTGAAGGCCAGAAATTTAAATCAGTTTCAACAAGCTGATCAAGGTGTTGGCAGGGACACACTCCCTCTGGAGGCTCTACAGGGGAATCCTAGACCAGGTTTTCAGCAGCCAGCATTCCTTGGCTTAGGGCTATATCACTCCGAACGACCTTGACCTTTATAGCCTCTTTGCCCTCTCCTCTTCTGTGTATGTAAATCGTTCCTCTGACTCTCTTTTACAGGGACATTTGTGACTGCATTTTGAGGCCACCCAGATAATTCAGAATAATCTCCTCATCTCAAGATCCTTAACTTGATCATACCTGCAAAGTCTTTGGTATAAGGTAACATTTACAGGTTCCAGGGATCATGATATGGATATCTTTTATGGGACCATTTTCAGCCTACCACCACGTCGTAAGTCATTTCAGTAACTATAAAATCACTCAAAGGCTAAGAATACAGACATGCACCTTATATTCTCAAATTAAATTTTTTCACAATGCTCTCTATTTATACTAGTACCAACACAAAAAGTTTCAAAAAGTCATGTTTAAAATAAAAAGGTAAGACTCTAATAAGAAAATGTCTAGTAAGCATAGCCTTAAGAAGTGGTTCATTTTAATCAAATTTAAAATAGTATTCTTTGAAACTACAGAGTTATTATCATGACAATCCATTATTACAAATGTAAATATTAACGTAAGACTTTACCTCCGGATCCTAACTGCTTGTAGAATCTGTATTCCAAATGTAGCTGTGGTGCTCTGGATTTCATGGGCTCCTAATTAAAAAAAAACAAAGAACAAAAAACAAAACAAAACAAAAAAACAGTAACAACAATAAAAAATGTAAGTTAATAAAATATCATTAGGCCCCAATTCCAAATGTTATAAATCACAGTATCAGCTCTTACATAATGTAACACTCTATTAGGCATCTTTGTCTCTCTAAGGATCTAGATCCAGATAATAAGCAACTTAAGTGCAATGTAAAACAATTTGATGCCATAAATGTACACAAGGTTAAGTGGCTATTACATCAAGCATTAGGGAAATCTGTGTTTGACTCTTTGACCCTGAAGAAAAGTATACTGTGAACATTCATGACTAGGGGAATGGTGGCCCTTACTGTTTCTCCTTTTACCAGGAATCCACCCCTGAACTATATATTTCTGATGTAAAGACTCTAGTTTAAAGTGAAATTAAAGGAAAGTAAGAAAGAACAAAGATGGAGATAGGAAAATTTGACAATAGCAACACTATATTTTAAAAATTTTTCAGCTGGAGTATAGCTTACAATAAAACACACAGTTCCTAAGTATTAGGTCCATGAGCTTTGTTAACTGTATATATCTCTGCAACTACCAGCTCAAAAAACCTTTAAAACATTTCCATCACCCTTCTCTTAGAAGTAATCAGTTTTGGACTTCTAGCACCTTTGGATTTGTTTTTTCTGTTGTTGGATTTCATATAAATGACATTATACAATATATGTTTTATATGCATCTGTCTGGCTTTTTTCACTCAACACACTTTTGACATACATACACACATATACACACAACATAAACAGAATCAAAACAGATTTAAGATATAAGAAATAAATATTAAATGTGTGAAAATATTTGCAGGAAACAAAACCATAATAGTGTAGTAACACAAGAAAAACTAACAAGATCCCACAGGAAAGTCTAACAAGGTAACAAAACTTAAACAAAACCAACAGAACTTTAAGAAATACAAAAAACTACAATAACCAAAATGTAAAATTAATCTACCAGCACATTAACACAACAGAAAAGAGAATTTGGGAACTGGGAGATAGATGGAAAAATGTCCACAGAATGAGAAGATTTTGTAGAACGCATCTATATAAATGATACAAAATCCAATTGTGAAGGAAGTAAAACAAAATACAGAAAAAAAGACGAGAGATCAATACAATGAGAAGGTCTAATACGCATTTGATAAGTGTCTCAGGAAGAAAGGAGAGAGAAAAGTGAGCAGAGGTAAATAGTGAGGAAATAACTGCAAGAACTGATGAAAGATAATAAAACCAGAGATTTAAAAGGAATGTGAATCTCAAACAGAATAACTAAAAAGAAACTTATACTAAGACATATCACAATGAAATGACCAATGACAAAAACTTCAGATAAGGAACTAGTAAAATCCCAGTGGAACAATTATAATCATAGAGATTATTATCAGAGAAAACAATCAGCTTAGTTCTTGAGAGGCAGGGTCGCAGAGTAAAAACACTAGTTTGAATAGATTTTTCTTTTAAAGTTTCTGCTGTCTAGTACAGGGAACTATGTTCAATATCTTGTAATAACCTTTAATGAAAAAATATGAAAATGAATACATGTATGTATATGCACGACTGGGACATTGTGCTGTACAGCAGAAATTGACACACTAACTGACAGTACTTCAATTAAGAAAAATAAGTAAATTGAACTGGTTTGATTCCTAAATTCATCAGTTACTAGCTGTATAGACTTTGGCAAGCTACTTAATCTTTTTGTACTTTCCAGTTTCCTCATCTATAAGAGAGGGATAAAACATTCTTTCTCACTTTATTTATATAGACATATATATGATTTAAAATAGTTCCCTCTACATAGTGCTATATTACCTATAATTCTTCAGTTAACTATATTAAAGTACCTAACCATAAGATATAATAAAGATGCCCACTTATGTAATCACAAGTGAAATTAAATACATAACTTATTCAAGCACTAATATTCCCTAGGTAAAAAAGAAAAAGAAAAAAGATCTAACTTAGTTGAGTCAGTTCAACTTGATTCCAATAGTTTAGTAGCAGTAAAACTTTATTGTACCACAATATACACAAATGTCACCTCACCACAGGATGACATTTTCACTATTCATGAACAATGGTTTACTACATAACTGCAAACAAGATATGAGAGTGGTGGCTGAGGTCAAATTAATAAATTATCCTGAAACAAATTGTCAATATGAACTAGGTTAACAGTAAATAAATGTAAAAATCTCTTCAAGTTATATCAGAACTAAAAGGAGTCACTGAAGTCTGCTCTCTGAACACCGTTGTTATCAAATAACGCCTTTTTTTGTACCAAAGTACAAAAATCAGATAGCAATCAAGGTGTACAAATATAACATTTTTGAGTGATTACTTTTAAGGCTGGTTCTGAACAAAATTATGTTATCTGTTATAAACAGAGACAATGGATACAGATATATAAGATACAAAAAAAAGAACATTTTATATATATATAAAATTTATAAACACACACACACACATATACACATATAAATATTTAGTAAATTAAGTACCAACCTATCGTCCAACAGTTTACGTGGAAAGTTTTCTGTCCTGTTAATATATTTTTCGGATGAATCTTAGGCAAACATGGCTTTACACTATACTTCAACCTCAAAATACTATATGTAGACCCAAAAATACTCCCAGTTCCTGCTAAGAACACCGAATAATCACAATTGTTGTATGTAGTACTGATCACAGTACTTTAAAAAAGGACAAATCAGAGCAGAGGAAGAATGTCCCAAAAAAGGACAAGAAGAAAAATACAGGGATAGTGATGTGGCATGAAGGTAAACTAAAAAGGGTGATACATGTGTGTATACACAGGGAGGCTGAAAGATGGCATAATGCATGTTTATTAAGGCATCAAAGATGTCAAAGGGATAAACAAGTTCCAAATCTGAAAATAACAGAACCTAAGGGTCACCAGTTAATGACTGAAATGGACAAGTAAAGGTCAGCCTAGAGCAGTGGCTCTTGTTTTAACACAATGGTTTATTAATGCCTTAACGTATCAGTTAAGTGTCATTCACATGCTCCCATGAGTACAGGCTGCTGCATCAGTAACACAGAGTACTGGCGTTGCCACACTTCCATCCTTGTGCACCACCCCCACTCCCAACACAGAACAATGTCTAGATCCTGAACCAATGGCCTAGATCAAGGGAAAAGAACGAATTCCAAAGAAATGACCGCAAGCAATACCCATTCCCTGCATCCCGGGCCTCCCTATTGTGATTCACACAAACTGACTCCCACTGTCCTGATTTCACACTCATGAGGGAAACCTGTAATTTTAACTCAGCATTTTACTATGTAGATCAGCCTACAGGAAAAAAATTAAAAACATATTATTTATACTGATTTGGGCATTATGGGTCTGTATTAGTAAAATACATCAAATACCTTAAATTAGAAATTAACTTTTCCTAAATATTTATACCTCTGAGAGCTTGATTAATTGTGAATTGATAAATACTGTGAATTCACTTCTGATTAACAGTGACAATCTTAATGAGACCACCAATCAGATTTTCTGTCATAACGCCAAGGACCAGAACTTAAACCAAGGCGAATTCATCTAGGTAAATGCTAGTCCCAACCCACATGTCAGCCAGCCAGTTTCTCCTGGTAGCATCACAACCCTACTGCGCATTTTTATTTCCCACTAAAAATACACAGCATTTGTTGCAGTGAAACTTAGTCTACACTCACAAAGATACTTAAAATTATGTAGCAGTTTTCTATCTCATTCCCAAAGTTTTTCTCTTTCTCCCACTTGTCTCTTCCTCTAATGGTCTCTACTTCTATATTAATCTCACTTTACCCTAATAACAGTGGTTATATTGGCAAAGACAAGATTGAGACTGGCAGCAAGCTGGGAAAATCAAGCTATGCTTAACCTCAAGGAAACCTGGCTGGCAAACCAGATAGAAAAGTTTTGCCAGCAGGAAGTTATGTCTCACAAAAATTCCCAGATTCCAACTATTCAGTTGTCACACCAGGCACATTTAGGACTTCAAAATAGTCCCAATGGAGTTTGCTTGCAATGCTATTCTCCACCCACATTAAGCATTTCTAAATCCCTGAAGGTCAAGCAATAGCCAGCTTTACCAAAAATAAAATATCAGTAGAAAAAGAGATTTTGGAAGCTATGTGGAAATACATTTTCAAATACTATAATCCTGAATACTAAGGACACCTTTCTCCAAATGCTTGAATCAAAAAGACAAATCATGTTTTCTAATTTTTATCTAATTAAAAATGCCAATATGCCAGCTTCCTTACATTAAAAACAGTGCAAAATTTTAAAAATTCAATTCTATAATGAAAACAAAGTAAAGGAATTGTTTTCATAACATAAAAAGACACAGACATCTTATATATACATTATCATACACTTGAAGAGCAAAGTTATGCTAGCAGCTAATAACAAAAGATTAGTTATGCATATCACTTTCCTAATAAACACTCAACTTATAAATGATATGGAAAAAAGCAATTTAAATGTTCATTAAAGAAATAACAAAAAATAATTAGGAAAAATAAGAAACATCAACTTACCAGTTTAATTGCCACATATTCATTTGTGTATAAATTTTTCCCTTGAAAAAGAAAGAAAAATGTCAGATTCTACCAGCAATAAATGTTGAAAGATGTATTATGTAAAACTACACTGGTGGGGCAAAAAAGTACCTAACACATTTGAATGAAACAGGTTTTTGCTTACAATTATATAGCAAAAACCTCAATAACAATGAAATATTTAAATTTATGATCAACTCAGATGTACTTAGTATTTCACCTGGATTCAGAGTAGAGAGTGATACTAATAAATACCTTAGCTCACTTAACAAACATAGAAAAGTTCTTATTTTGTTGCACTACTATAAACAATTCAGAGAGTAATCAACAGGAAAATATATACTAAATTTCAATAAAATATTCCTCTTCCAATCATTTTAAATCCTCCATTATTATGCAGTGTGATCTTAATAGAGCTCATGTGTATTCTAGTAAATAGAACAAATACATAGAAAAAAACTGGAATATATTTAAAATGAAATAAAATTTTTAAAGTTTTATTCAATATTTGGCTTTGACAAACTGGCCAATTACTTTGAGGGGAAACTCATCCTAAAACCAAATTAAATTACAGATATTTTAAGAGTTAGAAAAGCCATAAAATAAGAAAAAATTATTTATCAGCCCAATATATGGGAGTCTTTTTCAGCACTGAAAAATAAAACGGAAAAAGATAAAAGATCAGAAGATTTTACACAGATTTGATTGCATATTTTAAACTTGTATAAGTTGAAAAAACTACCAGGTACAAAGAATATGTAAGAGACAAACCAAAATAAAGATTTAATATAATTATTACGTAAAGAATTCAGATGAATTACAGTAATTTTTGGCACTAGCAAACTGAAAATACTCCAGAAAATTCCAGGGGGTCAACATCTGTAGTTCAACTAAAACACTATGGAGAATTAAGTTTATGAAAACAATTTGATATTTAAATTAATGTGCTTCTTCACAAGTACAGTAAAAAGAATAAAGAATAGAATATGTGACTTCTGAATTTCCAGTATTCTTTCAATAAGCATGTATTATTTTTATAGCAAGAAAAATAGAACAATGATAGTTGTTGTTTTTAACTATGACAGTACTGTCCCTGGTCACATTGGCTACTGAACAGAAAATAGGCAATCATCAACTTTCACACATGTGATTTTTCCAGCATAATACTCCTAACTTCATTGTATATAATAGCTGATGAATGGCAGTAGAACTTCTAGCCAAAATTTCACTCTCAGATGTGATGCCACTGTAAGCAGTATTTTCGCCTTAAGAATCTTTGCCACAAGCAGTTTCACAGCACAACCATCTACCTATAAGGCAATTTTGCCATAAAAGATAAAAACTTTCTTTTGTATAGCACAGGAAACTATGTTCAATATCTTGTAATAACCTTTAATGGAAAAAAATATGAAGACAAATATATGTATATATATATGCATGACTGGGATATTATACTGTACACATTGTAACTGACTGTAATTTAAAAAGATAAAATAATGAAAATAAAAGAGGAACATTTAAAAGGACACAATGAGACATGAAAAATTATAATCACAGAAGTTTTGAAGACTTTATTGTGAAAAATTAAAATACAAAAATATCAATACAGTTAAAATGTACGTAGATTCATGGTTATAACTATTAGGGTACATCTGAGAAAAAGTGTTACTTCCTTTCTCAAAGATGATCATTAAGGATTCAGGATCTCATGTTGGGCCTAGGTTCTTTACAGTATAAAAAAATTTGCTTTAAGTCTCTCCAAATTTCCCTTGAAGTAAAATGATGAACTGAGAGATGCTTCTATTTCTTATCAATATATGTAACCTATAAAACTGATAGTACATATATGGACCACATTAAAATGTTCCATCACATGCTTAGTCCTTACATATTTCACCAAATCAGGTAAGCCAGATTCTGTAACAAATACGAAAATTCTGTCTCCCTCATATTCTCCACTATTAAATAGCAAAAATTTTCACCATTTGCAAGAAACTTACACTCATCAGAAATCACGTAACCATTTCTTTTGGGGGGATAGAAGGAGCTTGATTCTTTTGTGTCTTCTAACTTCTAATACTGCATGATAAATTTGGTAAAGATGGCATGAGAGAACAAGCTGTTATATCTAAATTAGCCAAAGAATAGATAATTAATGGGACGGATTAGATAATTAATGGGATGGATGACTGTTGTGAATTAGCGGCCTGTTTTATATTCACCATAGCTTGGTAAGCTTCTGGGTGTAGGGATAACTGTGTTCACTAAAGGATTTGCAAAGTGATGTTACCATTTTCTAGTGTAGTATGCAATCCGGCTTTACACTCTCTTATTTCTCACTTCCAGTAAGTTTTCCTATAACTGTATTTTTTTTATCAAGTCAATGTACACAGTTGTTAGCATTCACTATTTTAAGATCACCCCGTCTATTTGTTGCTAGTTAGAACAGTATGAGGCCTAAGATTTATATAATATAAAAATGAAAACACAGCCTCAGAGGAGAATGAAACCAGTCAACCAGTTGAAACCAACTGTCAACCAATTATTTTACTTTATGGTAAAATTGCCTTATGGGCTGAAAGCTAAGCTATAAAAGAAAAAAAAAAAAAGTACCATATTTTTAGGTTCAGCATTTCAATGTGCCTTCATACACATTTTCACAAATACATTATGCATGAAATTGTAGGCTTCCTCTAGTAAGCTTATAGTGCATAATTTAATCGTACAAAGAAGAATTTAACCTTAGGGAACTGGTATCTAACAAAGGGACAACTCTGTTTTGAATTCAAAGGTGGAATTTATATTTCCTCAAGATATTATCATATTTTATAACTATTTTGCATATGATATTATGATATTCACAAGCACAAAGGGAAAAATATTCACAAAACAAAAAGTTAGGTTAAATACAGATTCCATAGACTCAAAATATACCAAATGCACAAAGTATGTGTTTGTGTGTATAATACAAGTGAGAGAGGGCGCATGTGTATAGAGGGAATCCAATTAAGAGAAGGCTCCAAGTAGACTGGTTCCAGTTAACTGATGTTTTACTCCAATTTCAAAAGATACTTCCAACAGAGCTTGTGCTATATTCAACTCAAAAAGATGGTTTTATCAACTTTGTGGTATTTGGGTGGTCATTATTATAGAAAACTATGTTCCACAGAAACTATATATATGTTTATAGCAGAGACTACTAATTACCCAACAATAAGCATGTTCCTGCTTCTATAATAAGAGAATGCTCAACTTTCAAAATAATTGTCCAGCTAGACTATATTTCTGGCCTCTCTTTCAGCTTGGTGTGGCCATGTGATTAAGTTCTGGATATGAGCAGAAATGAGATATGTCACTCCCCACCTCTAAGAATGAATGTGTGCTCTCCTGGCCCTTTCTCTTCTGGCTGGCTGGCTGGGAGCCGGCAACAACTGGAGCAACCGTCTTATGCAGAGACTGCAGAGACGGAAGCCACATACTGAGGATGCAGAGGTACCCTGACAGCCCTGGGTGTTCTCCTTCTGGTCTGTGTTACATGAAGGAAAAAGAAACTTTTTCACCTAACACCACTATATTTTAGGATCTCTTTGTTATTAGCATCATAGCCTATTCTTTATTATTACAATTTTTGAGATAGGTTTTAAGCTTCAGTTAGTAAAAGAAAATCGATAAACATAAAAAAAATGAATCTACTCAAATCTGCATATTTATTTGCTATATGTTGTGAGGTATGCAGAATTCTCAACAAAACAATTCTTAAATATAAACAATATATTAGGAAGAGTTATGAGCCACATAGGAACAAGAGGAAAAGAAACAAAGTTATGAAAACTCCTGTCTACTTAATTATGTCAAAATTTATAGTATCTTATATGATAATTCATAAAGCCAATATATAACACCCTTGTTCTGTTTTCTTTTATGTGATGGTCAATCAGGTGTAGCCACAAGAGGGGTCATAAAAGAGGCTCAGGAAAACAAAATTTATTATACTCCGAGGCCCTAGAAGAGAGGGGTCACAGAAGAAGCATCATGTTTTGGTTAGGTGGTAGAAGACAGGAACATGGGAAGAACTTAGGTCAGGCCTTTATTGGCGTTTCTGTAGGAAAGGCAAGGCAGAGCAGGATAAACTGTTTAGGATTGGCTAGTTTTAATAATTCTATTAGCCTTTGGGCATTATGGGCGAGCAGGCAGGTGGTCTCAAGTTGTCTTCTCCTTGGCCACAGGATGATTTGAAGAAGAGGACTGTCTCCTGGAGTGTACTGGCCAGATGGAGAAGGTATGACTCTGGACTGGTTAGTTTGCAGATCAAAGGCATGCTGCCAGCTGAGTCCTTTGCTATCTCTAAGAACTGTCCAGCCTCTACAGGAGCAGTCTCTCCCCAGCTAGAAAGGTTTTGGGTCTTTTTGAGTTTTTGTTTTTGTTTTTATGATTAAAGCAATATTATATTAGCTGGATTATAAAGCAGAAAGAGATTCCATACATTCTGGAATACATCTGCAGTAAGAGGAATCAACTCAAGTATTAATTCTTTTTTTTAAATTGAAATATGGTTAACCAGAAAGGTTTTTTAAGATATTAAAGCACAATAATATACAGAAAAATAAAAATATATACAATATAACCCCATATTTTATCTAGCTATGTTTGGTCTCACTCAGTGCCTGTTAAAAATGTTTCTATGGGTTTTGATTGATTGTACAAGCTAGAAATACATCTGCTAAAATGCAGAATGCAAGCCTTATCACCAATACATATAAAGGTAAAATAAAACCAAAAACATATCAATTCATCATTCTGTAATTAAAAACACAGATAAAAATGATAGTAAATGTATTTACTTAAATCTAATTTTAGATTATTTTAAATGTTTACCTTTTATAAATCTCAAGGCCAATTTTTTATGACCAACTTTAAAAAAAAATTATCTATAAGAATAGTTTCAACAGTGGGTAACACAAGACCCCTTGGGTCATTTGGAAATGGCAGTGAGGGTTGAAGGAAGGGCATTTGGGGTTATGCATGGAGATGCAACTCTTATTTTGTGCCCAAGAGGTCTAAAGTTCTAAACACCATGCAGTGTATGGGATATTCCTCTACAAAAGAGAACTGTCCAGCCCAAGATGCTAATAGCATCTTTGTTGAAAATCACTTATTTATAACATATATTCTTTATATTCTTTCTTACCCAATACTAATCACAAACATTTTAGTGCCAGAAACAAATGTTCAATATTGTGTCTATTAATGGGGCTTTAAAGAAAGTACTTTAAGAATCCAAATCAGCTTTTAACATTAGCATGTTTATCCAGGTATAGAAAGAATGATACTTATAACAGCTTTTTATGTACAGAGAAATCACTTGGGACCTTTTTTAAAAAAGGAATAAAATACCCCTGTATTTAGTAGTCTATCAAGAAAGAAAAATATGACTAAATTAGTTCTCCAAGTATATATGACATTTATATATTATAAATAAACATAAAACAGATACATATATAGATAATATATTTAAGTAGATAAATGTATGCAAAATATTCAATAAACACCCATAAACAGGTTAGATACAGATAGATAAATAAATGATAGAAGGATGGATGGATGTACTAATCAGTCATCTTACATCTATTGCTGCTTATTCATAGACTGCAAAAGAAAGGGGTATTTTGCTGCTTTTTCAGTAATTGCATCTATAGTTTCAGTACATATAGTATCTCACATTGCGCTGGCTAAAAAGCTCCACTAGATTGTTTTGTGTGTATACGCACACACATACACATACATATATACAAACATACATACACAAAGATGTGTATATATGTGGTTATTTTGAAATAAACTATACGAAACCAATTCTGAATTAACAAAGCCAAAGTACTATAGTAGGATAGTCATATAAACAGAGAGAGACTGATAAAGTACAAATATATATATGACATAATATGTAGCTGTAAAACTAATATATATAAATAAATTTAAGTAAATATACATATAACACTATAATTTTTAAAAAGAATATCTGGATACTATCTTTTACAGGAGCAAAACAATCACTGTTTCCTTAAAATATGCAGGTACAGTGCAGGTCCTTTTACACTATTATCCAAACTTAATCTTCAAAATAATAACTAAATAATTTTCATTAGAAAGTATCTTTCATTAAAAAAAATGCTTCTAATATAATAGAATAAACAAAATAGTCTTACCTAATCGTAATTCTCCAAAATTCCCACATCCAATTTTTTTTCCAACTCTAAAGTTAGGTCCAACCATTAAAACTCCAGAGGATGAAGAACCAGTTCCTCGAGTGTTGTGTCCTGACCGACCACTAGGTCGTGCCATTCTATCATCTGATTTGTCCTTGTCTTTCTTTTTATTATCCATATCAAGTTTGCGGTACTCCACTTTGAATTCTTTAATCAAGACAAGCACACTGAAATAGGGTATCGTGAAAACAGGTACATCACTAGGTAACTGTACCAGGTGGGTAATCTTAACATTCAAATTGCAGCAGGTAGTCAATTAACTGGAGCGTGTTCATCCCATTCGTAAAATTTTTCTCAGCTGTCTTTTCAGCAAAACATGTCTTCAAAATTATCTTTCCAGTGATGTGAGCTGATATTGATAGAGAGCTAGAATATTAAGAAAAGAAAATTAGTCAACTTAGAGAATTAAAAAATGTATGTTTGGGAAATTAATAACAATTCAAAAGTTTAGGCAATAGACTATTACTATTTGTTGATGCCCACTGAAATCAAACTTCAGTAGACTCTTATTCATTACCCTTTATTCCTATAATTTAATACCAAAGAGATCACAAAAACAGAACAAAACACAGAAATCAAGAGATTTGGTTGTTTCTTAACAATAAATACAAGTAACAAAAATGTATTGAGTGTTCCATAAGCCAATATACATTCACTAACCTAGACCTTCCAACATAAAATCATTTCAATTAAAAAAACATACTCAGAGAATTCCAGTAAGTCAATTTAAGATTTTCAATTTAAAAAAACAGAAAGAGAATAATTTTGCAAATTAGTAAAAGATCTTAATAAAAATATCTTCTACATGTTCATACAGTTAATAATTTTCAGTTTTTTCAAATATACATTCTCATTTAATCTTCATTTATTCAAATATTTATTATTCATTAACTATATATGGAAATGGAGATCAGAATGATAATAAAAAAAATTCTTGTTACTCATCATGGAAAACATTAATTATGTAACACTTGGATTAGGCCTTAAAAATATATATATAATTTCAATTTCATAAGGTCAAGAAATGTTGGTAGGCCAAACTCACAAGGTGGAGAAGGTAAATTTTACATTTTCTAATGTACAGATGAAAACACTAAAACTCAAAAAATTTTTCAAGGCTTTTGGAAGAGTCTGCCCCATTCATCTTCTCTAAGAATTTCACCCATCAGACATACCTCAATTCTGTGGTAAATCTGCAAGCTTAAATAATTCTCCAAATTTTGTTTAAACAATCTGACTGGATTCCTATTCTCTGCAATTAAAGAAACTTTGACTTCAAAAGATAATCAGTAAAAAAGAAACTAGGATTTCAAAATTGTAGAATAGATAAACAAGATTATAGTGTATAGCACAGGAAAATATACACAAGATCTTATGGTAGCTCACAGAGAAAAAAATGTGACAATGAATACATATATGTTCATGTATAACTGAAAAATTGTGCTCTACACTGGAATTTGACACAACATTGTAAAATGATTATAAATCAATAAAAAAAAATGTTAAAAAAAAGAGACTAGGATCACTATCAAGGACTGCTTATCCCTACTTTTGGAGTTGTTAAATTATATGATGCAATCATAACAAAGGTGAAAACAAACAGTATTTCCTGATTAATTTTCAGCCACCCACCAAATATGCAGTCATTCCTAACACCCAATCTATTTATAAAGTTTCTTATTATATTTGCCATACTCTTAATTTTGCAGGTAAAACTGTAAGCATCTGTTTGGTATGTGTAAAACTGTAAATTCTGTTTGCAGCCATAATAGACTCACTGATACTGAACTTCCCCTCCTGCTGTAAATAACTATAACACTGGACAAAACATATGAAGCACCTGTTTTCAGGCATCAGCTAACAGGCAGTGAAGACTGATTTTTGAGAAAAGAGAAACACATAAGGCCACCTTCATGCAAGAGCTCCAGCTGGGGACAATTTTCTGACTACAGCAGAGGGAAGTGAGACTCAGGCAGTGCATAGTTATCACAGATCAGAGTTTGGAGCTGCTGAAGTGAGTGAAATTTGCAGGACAGTACTGATGGTGAGGCAGTTGTGTAGTGTTAGGGGTAGGAGATGACAGAGCCGAAGGCTAGATTAGCAGACAAAGACTACTAGGGGTTAAATGAAGAACGGAAATAGTAAAAG
Source organism: Camelus ferus (assembly GCF_009834535.1). NCBI lineage: Eukaryota > Metazoa > Chordata > Mammalia > Artiodactyla > Camelidae > Camelus > Camelus ferus. The sequence continues at coordinate 85,436,212 of NC_045698.1, read as the reverse complement.
CTGTAAAGTGCTAGAAGACCTTAAAGTTCCTATCTGGTCATGGTGGAGGAAATTCATTAGTATCCAAGGAGCTCAGCTGAGATACCAGAAAGACTAAGTCTTAAGATTAAGGACCATACGCTAGAGTCAGAACACTTTAGACTGGCTCAACCAAGCCTGGATATGATTAAGAGTATCTCCAATTAAATTAATTGCATTCTAGAACAAAACTCAACATACTTAAAAAGATCAAAAGAAAAAAAAAAAAAAAAACCCAGACTCTCAACAATGTTAAATTCAGAATGTCCAGCATACACTTAAAAATTACCAGGCATGAAAATAAGCAGTAAATGTGAGTGGGAGCCAGGAAATAAAGCCATCAAAGGAAATAGACCCCAAGATGACACCAATACTGAAATCAGAAAACAGGACTTTTAACTACTAAACAGCCATTGAAGTTCTATTAAATTGAAGAAAGAGAATGGGGCAGAAAAATCTTTGAAGAAATAATGGTTGAAAATTTCCCAAATTCATTGAACAATGTTAAGCTACAAAATGAGCAAACTCAGCAATACCATAAGGGATAAATACAAAGAAAATTAAACCTAGGTGCATCAGAGTCAAAGTGCTAAAACTGAAAAATAAAGAAGAAGTCTTGGAAGCAGACAAACTACGCAACAGACAGGGGAACTGCTAGCTTTTTATCAGAAACAATGGAGGCCCCCCCAAAATGGGAAAATATATTCAAACAAATGAAAGGAGGAAAAAAATTCTCAACCCAGAACTTGACATCAGTAAAATTATTCTTTAAAACTGAAAGTGAAAGAAAGCCATTTTCAGAGGAAAGAAAGCTAAGAATTAGTCACCAGCACACTTGCACAAGAAATACTTTTCAAATAGTCCATAAGGCTTAATTAAATCACATGGTATCAGAAAGAAATGTGAGACTTCAAGAAGAAATGAAGAATACTGGAAATCACAAATGCATAGGCACTTATTTCCTTAAAAGATATATTACTGTTTAAAGCACAAATAATTTCTTAGTATCATTTATAACATATGTAAAAGTAAAACAAATGACAACACAAATGGCAGGGGCAGGTAGGAAATGGAATTACACTATTTTAAGATTCTTATATTTGTGAGGAATGAGATAGTTCAATATTAATTTTAAGTAGCCAATGCAATTTTAAAGCACATATTGTGATACCTAGACTAAACACTAAAAATTAATTGCAATAGAAACAGCTAAAAAGCTAGTACAAGAAATAAAGTGGAATAATAAACATTTGATTAAAACAAAAGTGAAACAAAAGATACATGAGACCAAAAAAAGAGAGAGAGAAGTCCTAAAACCACATATACAATGAAGATGGACCATATTTTCCCCATAAAAGGGAAAAATTGTCAGATTGTACAAAATATCAAGATCCAACTATATGCTGTCTATAAGAAACAACTTTAAATACAAAAACACAAGTGGACTGAAAGTGAAAGAACAGAAAAAGATAAAAAGGATATACAATGCAAACAGCAAGTATAATAAGCCTGAGAGGCTATATTATCATAAAAAGTAAACATCAAAACAAGGGACTATCTCCAAAGACACAGAGGTCCATTTCATAATGATAAAAAAAAAAAAAAAAATTCAACAGAAACACAAAAATCATTAAAAAAAAAAAAAGACGTAACAATGAACAAAATGAAGCAAAAACTTAAAAAAACTAGAGAAAAAGACAATCATAGCTGAAAATTTTAACACTTGTTTTAATAATTGATAAAGTAAAGAATAAAAATACCAGTATGTATACTGATAGAGTAGATGTAAATAATACATCAATTACCCTGACCTAATTGACATGTATAAAACACAACATTCAAAAACTGCAGAATTACCTTTCCTTTCAATGCTCATCAAGAAAGATCATCTTCTGGATCATTATTTAAGTCCCAAATAGCTGAAATATTACAGAGTATAATGATCAAACTAGAATTAAATAATGAAACAATAACTATATGATATCTAGAAAATCCCCATATATTTGAAAATTAAACATACTTTTAAACAATTCATGAGTTGAATAATAGATCAGATGGGAAACAAAAAAATTTTCCCAGAATAATAAGAAAATATACCAAATTTTGTGGGTTGCAACTAAAGCAATGCTTATAAGAAAACTGAAAGCTTTAAATGCCTAAGTTAGAAAAGAAGTTTTTAACCAATGATCCAGTTTTTCTCCTTAAAAAGTTAAAAAAGAGCAAATTAGACATAACTTGAGGAAATATTTTAATAGAGTTATTGTTAATATTCCATAGACTTTTACAAAAATATAGTCTTACTGAGTGAAAATACAGGAATTCTTGGCAGATAAATATCAAAGAAACAAACAAAAAAGAACCCCAGATATCCTAGGATAAAAAGAATCATATCTAAAATGAAAAACTTCATTGGATCCATTTAAAAATGGATTGAATAGAGCAAAAGGTGTCAATGAACCTGAAAGAAGATCCAAATAAATTATCCAGGGAGCAAAGTCAATAAAATAGAAAATAAACAACACAGAAAATAAAGCCAAAAACTGATTTTTTTGAAAACTATACTATTCTTACAAAAACTCTTTCAGAAACACAAGAATAAGGAATACTTGTCAATTTACTTTGTAAGATCAGCAGAACCCTGATACAAAAGCCTGAGTAAAACAGTTGAAGCAAAGGAAATTAGACCAGTATTTCTCATAGCCATAGATATAAAAATTTTTCACAAAATATAAGCAAATAAATTTAAAAGTTTAATAAATAATAATCAAACAGGGTTTAACACTAGAAAGTAAGATTTAATATTTAAATAAATTCAGCAAATTAACAGCAAAAAAAATCTCAACAGACAAGAAAATGCATTTGACAAAATTCAACCCATTAATAATTAAAACCTTTCGGTAATACAGAAAGAGAATCGAACTTTTTCAACCTAATAAAAGGAATCTACAAAAAAAAAAAAAAAAAAAAAAAAAGCTACAGCTAATATCATACTTAATAGTAAAACAATAAACTCTACTCCACCAAGACTGGGAAAAAAACAGAAGAATGTTTGCTCTCAGATCTTCTACTAGACACCGTAAGGAAGAACTAGTCTGTACAATAAGGAAAGAAAAGATGCAAAAAACATAAAAATTGAAGAGGAAAGGGCAAAACTGTTGTTATTCAGAGACATCATGAGTGTATTGTGCAGAAAACTTTATAGGGTGATGTCATCAAGATGGCAGTGTAGATCATTCCCAACTTCAGTCCCCCTCACAAGAAGACCAACTAGCAACTATCCACAGACTGGAACCACTAGAAAAAAATCCCAGAACCCAAGGGTGAGGCTAAAGCACCCCCTTGGACAATAGAGATAGAGAAGGACCACATTAGAAAGATAAGAGGAGCAGCTACACTCTAACCACAGTGTCCCTCCCCCAAGGCTGGCACAGCACTACACCTACAGGGCCCCCAAGGCTGTGGTTTCTTGGTGGGAAAACAAGAGTCCAAGGTGGACATCCAGCTCCCCTAGCATAGCAGGATGGTTCCTGGGAGGCCTACCCAGGTCTCACCTCATTGGGATCATTGAGGGAATCTGTGAGGATCATTAAAAAAATAAAAAATAAAAAATCTCAACAGAACAATAACAAGAGAAGATACTGAATCAGTTATCAAAAACCTCCTAATAAACAAAGCCCAGGCAAGAATGAGGAACATTTAGAACTCTCAATTGCTGGTGGGAGTATAAAAAAGTACAACTTTGGGGAAAAGTTCTATAGTTTATTTTAAATAAAATATACACCTATCCTATGACCTAACAATACCACTCTTAGGTATTTACTCAAGAGGAATAAAAACATATGTTTAGAGAAAGGCTTGTACACTAGTATTTACAGCAGCCTTATCTGTAATAGCAAAAAAGATGGAAACAATCCTAATGTCTAGGAAGGAACAGAGGAACAGATATACAAATTGGTATGTCCATCCAATGGAACACCATGCAGTAAATAAAAAGAACTGCTGATACATGTAACAATATGGATGAATCTCTCATATATTAGACTGAGATAAGGCACAAAGGAGTTCATACTGTATCATTCTTGTTATATGAAGTTCTAGAATCAGCAAAAATAAGCTATGGTGACAGAAATCAGATCAGTTGTTACCTAGGGTGATGGGAAGTTTGAAAAGTGGCATGACAGAACTTTCTAGGGGAAGGAAATATTCTACATTTTGATTGGAAGGGGATTACACTGGTGTGTACTTCTGTCTAAGTTCATCAAACTACACTTAAAATCTATCTTATATGTAAATGATACTTCAAAACATGATTTTCAGAAATAACACACATCAAAAAATTAATGCTATATCTCAAAGTGCATATTTTTTCCTACTATATCACAAAATTTATCTGAATACACTACTTATTTTAAAGTTAATGAACATAGTATTTTAGAAGGCTTTTTTTTTAAGGCCCTTCTATACTTTTTCTGTTGGGAAGGAAGTAATTTCCCTTTTGCAATTTTTCCTGTTATTTTCAATATATAGTTTTTTGTTTACTAACTATCCAAAACACATTCTATTAACTATATGTTACAAGAATTCAAATAACACAGATAAAGTAAAAATACTCTGGGGATGCCCATACCCCTTATCCATCATCCCACTTTGCTCTGCTCAGAGGTAAACATTACTTCCGGTTTGGTGTATATGCTCTGGACCTTTTTTTAATTCCTGTGCATGCATATATTTAAGTATAGCAATATTTATAGGTCTGCTAATTTTACAGAAAAGGTCAATGTAAAACCTCTGAAGAATTCAAATTTTACAAAAGTAAAAGCATTTGAAAGCATATCATACACTGGAAAATTTTGCCCTTTTTCTTTCATATCCCTCCACCCAACATGAACCCTAGAGCATCTAGGGCCAGCAAAACGAATGGTTGGGGAGGCAGGAAGAGTTAAGACACAGCCCCAAATTCCTTCCTCAATGTTCCAGAGCCAAAGGCCACGCCTGAAGCTGGGAGATGGGAAGGCACAGGCAGGAAAAAGTAATGAATTAGCTAAAAATTGAACCTTGAAAATGAAACAGGTATTTTTAATATCTGAAAATAAGTCTTGCTAAAACTGAATTTATTCCTATAAATATGTGGCAAGAAACAATGGAAACTGACCAGAGCACCACCTATGAGTGGGGGAAAAAGAACAATCAAAGTATAGAAAGTAGTAGTTAGTGAGAAATGAAGCTGTTTCTTATTTTACTCCATCCTGTTCAATACATTCAGGAAACTGTTCATAAATTTGTCATACTAGGTTCTTTAAGTTTTTTTAAAAAATATTTTAACATATTAGTTCTGTGATTAAAATATTAAAGATCTCAACAGTCGTCTAAGTACTTCCCTATTGTAGCACGTATCAAACAGTATTAGAATGGACAAGTTTGCCGACAGCCATGGTCAGCAAACTCCAGTCTGTAAGCTAAATCCAGTCTGCTGCCTATTATGTACAGTCTGCAAACTAAGAATGGTCTCTACATTTTCACATAGCTGGGGAAAAAAATAAAATATTTTGTGACACATAAAACTCATATGAAATTCCAATTTCAGTGTTCATAAATAAATTTCTGTAAGAATGAACCCCTGCTAACTCGTTTATACACTGTTATGGCTGCTTCATGCTACAAGAGAAGAGAGACCATATATGGCACTCTTATCATTTCACACTGCTTTCCAGAGCATCACAAACTGTCATGCTTTTAAGGCACAGTGGAGTGTGCATTATGTACTTCAAATTAGATGGCAAAGTATTGTATTTATTAAATAATGACACCATACTAAAGAATATAATGGACATGACCAAAAGTATTAGTTTTCCACTGCTGTGTAACAAATTAGCAAAAACTTAACAGCTTATAGCAACACACATTCCATAGATCAGCTGACTCATTTGCTCAGTGTTTCACATACTTCATCTGGAGGCTAAAGTGGGAAAGAATCTTCTTCTAAGCTCCCTTAAATTGTGGGCAGAATTCATATCCTTGTAGTGTATAACTAAGGGCCTCAGCTTTTTGCTGGCTCTCAGACAGAGGCCACCCTCAGGTCCTACAGGGTGCCTACAGTTTCTAGAAGCTGCTTATCATTCCTACATGGAATTCTCAGACATGGCCACTTAATTCTCAATGTCCCTAAGAAGAGTTTCTAGCTCCAAACTTTTAAGAATAAGTCTTATATGAGGCAACATAACATACTCATACCTATGTCCCAATCTTTGTACCCTGCTCAAATCCACCAGTTCCCCCAGGCCATGGGTCCAGGTCTTGCTATCTGCTTTTGGATCTCCTCGATGCTGCCTGTCTATCTATGTACTAGAAAGAGCACAGGATTAGAAAAAAAGAAATCTTAGGAGTCTCAACTAGTTGTGAAGCCTTAGGCAAGGCTTAATCTGTCTAAGCTTGTTTTAGTAATTATCAAATAGGAGTATTAGACTAGGAGATTTCTAAGGATATGCCTGTATTACATACAGTATTACAATTGACTGCTACATTTGATGACAAGGACTCATTATATGTAACTTTGTGATCTCTCAACCTAACACACTACCAGGCACCTAAGACAGTCAATAGATACTACAGATTAACAAATGAGTTCTTTCTGCCTTACCTAAACATTTCTAGGTTTCAGTTGTGTAATTCCTATTTAAAGTTGCCCCAGTCACATATCACCAGAATCCTTAACATCAGTCTTTTCATTTACCTGAGACACATCACTGAACCTCTCCAGTGTGCTACAAGTATTCCCAAGAATTTCCTGTGTGAGATCGCATTTTGTTGCCTGAATTACTCCTCTAATACTATGTGTTTGTGCCTTCGGTACTGACTCATCCTAACACCAAACCAAAATCAGTTCTGAAAACTGCAGATATTATTTTAGCTACAGCTAATACCAGCAGACAAGGAATCACAAATCCAAATGCCCAAAGAGGAGAGGCAGGTAACAGAATGACTCAAACAGAGAATAAGACAATAAAAAGTACTAGAGGCCATGGCAAACTGGAAGGCAAATAACCCATTTAGAAGAGGCAGCTACTACCTAGCTGTAAACAAATGCTGCCCCTCAGGAACACTAGATGTCCAATTTTCAAGAAAAAAATCAGAAACCTTGACTTTTGCATAAAAATCTCTCTGAGTGCCATTTGCTGAGCACTTACTATAAGTACTTTAAATAGATTAACGCCTCAACTCTCACAATGGTAAGGTACTATTACAATCCCTATTTTCACCAATAAGGAAACTAAATTTTAGAGAAATTACACCACTTAACTAGCATCTGGATCTGCAGCATCGGTCTGTCCCTTCTTGCCAGCCTATACTGTAAGTCTCTGCAATACCTCAATGTTGCGAGATCCTAATTTAAACCAACATCGAGGGTGGGGAGGATGTACTCACCAGTCAACTAGCCCCATGCATGTACATAGGGCTCCAAGACATTTATGAACAGAAAGACAATACACAACAGCAGAGGAAATATTATCCTATAAAACTGCAATGTGTTTACTTACTATAATACACCCTTCTGTGGTGATATTAGATTTTTTTAAGAGTCAACAACTATAACTTTGTATGTCCATATCAATAAAGAGGCTTAAAGGGAGACAAGAAATACTAATAAACTTTTGGAAGATAGGAAGAAAAGAAGCATATATTGACAGATGAAGCAATGCAGGAAACTAATGCCCAAACTAAGTGCTGGAGAAGACCACAGCAGAGTAAGGAACAGACAGACATACAGGCTACTGTTGTTACTATCTCCTATGTAAAAGGACAAAACAAAATAAAAATAAGTCTCTAAAGAAACCAAAGGAAGTTCCAAAGAAATTGGGGGGGGGGCAGTCACGGATCGCTGCCCATCACAAAATAAAACCCGTCCCCATCTGGTATATTAAAGAACTCCTTACTTAAAGACTAGTTCCCTGAGTGCACACGCTATGAAACATGCTGGTCAGTAAGTCCCATCTGTGTACACAGGGTTCCAAGAAATTGATAAAGAAAAAGACAGCAAAGAAAAAAGAATAGCAAAGAAAAGCCAAACCATTTACACAGAAATATTAACCTAATCCTCCTTCCCAAATGAATTGACAACCAAGAATCACTAGATATATGAAGAAAGGTAACAGTATGAAAGAAAAATGCCCCCCCGAAAAGCAAATTTTAAAAAATTTGGAGAAGGAGATCATTCCAAAAACAGAAGAAAACTTAAAAAAAAGTTAGATCCTCAGAGGCTTTTGAGAAGGACAATAATATATACACAGAATAAGAAAATAATGCTACATTATATGAAATAAAGTGAGGGAATAATCCTATTTTGTAAAACAAAAAATACAAAGAAACAAAAAATAAAGAAAAAGAGACAAGAGAAGCAATTTAATAACTCCAACTTCCAACTAATAACAGAAATTAATAAGAAAGACAGAGGAAATTAAGAAAAATAAATTTTTCCTGAACTAGAGCCAAAAGGGCCAGAATGCTCATCAAGAAAGAAAAGTAACCCTGGTACACTACTACTTGGTTCTACTACAAGTCCTAAAAGCGTAAGCATGGTTGATTTATTTTCAGCTTTTAGAATTAATCTTACCCCCCCAAACAAGATAAATGTTACAGAAGAGAATATAAATTATCTCTACCTAAACAGTGTTAAAATAACACTACAACTGACAGATGCTCAGCTGTTAAGGGAGAGCAGAAGTACAGGGAAGGATAGGGATATGAACATCTGCACCTTACAAAGTACAGAGTAAACAGATACAGTAAAATTTGCTAGAACGAAAAAAAAAAAAAGAGATGTAAGAACACAAAGTGTCAAAGGTAAGCAGTAGATGAAGCAAACATAATAATTATCCAAACATTTAAAGACAGAAGGGGAAGAGGGAGTGTGTGATCTAAAATCTCATCCCTTGGTAGACAATTAAAAGATAATGCATCTGCAAACAAAGACAATTTTACTTTTTCCTATCCAATTTGGGTATCTTATTTCTTTCTCTTGCCTAATTCCACTCACTAGGACTCCCAGTATCATGTTGAACAGAAGTGGTGAGAGGGAGAATCTTTGTCTTGTTCATGATCTTAGAGGAAAAGCTTTCAAGCTTTCACCATTAAGTATGATTTTAGCTGTAGGTTTGTCACATGTGGCCTTTATTATGTTGAGATACATTTCTTCTATAACTAATTTGTTGAGAGTTTTATCATGAAAAGATATTGAATTCTGTCAAATGCTTTTTATGTACCTATTAAGATAATCATACAATTTTTATCCTTTGTTTTGATTCAGTGTATCACATTTATAGATTTGTGTATGTTGAACCATCCTTGCATCCCAGGGATAAATCCAATTGGATTTAAATGTTCTGGGGTTTTTTTTATTATTATTATCAAAGTATAGTCAATTACAATGTGCCAGTCTCTGGTGTACAGCACAATGTCCCAGTCATGCATATACATACATATATTTGTTTTCATATAAATGTTCTGTTAAATTCACTTTGTTTATACTTTGTTGAGAATTTCTGCATCTACAGTCATCAGGAATATTGGCCTGCAATATTCTTTTCTTCTAATCTGGCTATGGTATCAGGGTAATGCTGGCCTCAAAAAGTAAGTTTGGGAGTGTTCTCTCCTCTTCAATTTTTTGAAGACTTTGAGAAAAATGAATGTTTCTTCTTTAAATGTTTGGTAAAATTCACTAGTAAAGCATCCTAGTCCTTGGCTTTTGTTTTTGGAAGATTTTTTTTTGTATTACTGTTTCAATCTCCTTAGTAGTTACAGGTCTATTCAGATTTTCTGTTTCTTCCTGATTGAGTCCTGGTAGGTTGTATGTTTCTAGGAGTTTATCTGTTTCTCTCAGATTATCCAATTTGTTGGCATATAACTACTTAAAAGTAGGCTCTTAGAATCCTTCATGTTTCTGTGATATCAGCTGTAACAGTTCGTCTTTTATTTCTGATTTTGAGTCTCGTTTCTTTCTTAGTTTCTTTCTTAGTCTAGCTAAGAATTTGTCAATTTTATCTTTTAAAAAAACAGCTCTTAGTTTCATTCATCTTTTCTATTGTTTTTCTAGTCTCTATTTATTTTTTTCTGATCGTTGTTATTTCACTCCTTCTTCTAACTTCTGGCTTAGTTTGGTCTTCTTTTTCTTGTTTCTGGGAGTGTAAGTTAGGTTTGTTTATTTGAGATCTTTCTTTTTTCCTTAATGTGGGCTTATACTGCTATAAATATCCCTCTTAGAACTGCTTTTGCTGCATCCCATAAATTTTGGTATGCTGTGTTTCCAAAGACTCTTATCAAAATACTATTAGACATAATAAACAAATTTAGTAAAATTGTAGGCTACACAATCAACACACAAAATTCACTTGTATTTTCATATGCTAACAGTGAATTCGCTGAAAGAGAACTCATGAAAGCAATCCCACTTACAACAGTATACAAAAGAAAAAATACTTAGGAATAAATTTAACCAAGGAGGTGTAAGACCTGTACATAGAGAACTTCAAGACATTTAAGAAAAGCACAAATGAATCAAAAGATATCCCATGTTCTTGGATTGGAAGAATTAATATCATTAAACTATCTATACTACCAGAAATGACCTACAGATTCAATGCAATCCTTATCAAAATTCTGATGGCTTTTTTCACAGAAATAGAAAAACACTGCTAAAATTCAAATAGAATCACAAAAGACCCCCAAATAGCCAAACATGGTATATTCAATGAAATATTATTAAGTGTAATACTTAACAAAAATTAATTTTTCTGCATTCTAGTAGACAAACAAAAAGAACTATGAGTAGATCCAAGAGTCACAGTATCCATTAAAATTACACCAGTTGCTAAAAAACCCACAAGTAATCCTAGTATTGTATTACACCTACAGATGCAGTCAATAGTAATAACTGAAATTTTCTCTCAGAAGTTTACATTAAAAAATTGCAAGGAGGAGAATGGAAAAATACAGCTTGAAAACTTAAAAAGTAGGCAATCATAGAAATAAAAACTACTGAGAGAAGGCAGTTTCACAGAAATATGACTGACTTACAATTTCTTTTAACACATAAAATAGTGATTTATATGGCTTAAGGATATTTTAATTTTTTATAAGAGATACTACCACTTTAACTACTTTAACTAAACTTTAAACCTTGTACAACCAAAATGAATGGATATGCATTTAATGTGCATAAATCTACATGAATGTGCACAAATGGTAAAACAAAAAGTTTACAAATTATGTTTGATTATATCATAATGCTTAGCACACTGACTTACTTAAATATCTATATTAAAAAGATGAAATTTATCAAAAGGATGCATTTTCAAATTATCCTAGGGAATAAGTGAATAATCAATTGCTTTGCTTTCATAAACAACTATAATTTTGATGGAGTAACATCCACTAATATAGATAAAAATGAGCTGCTAAATACGGAAAACATTAGACATAATCTGATTATATGAGTAGAAATGTAGGCCACAGGCATACTTCTAATCTGATGATCACTGATGAATCTTCAAAACAGAAAACAGAAAATCAGATTCTCTAATCTGCATGGCCTAATAATTTAAGACATTACAGAGCCAACTGACCTTCTTTAAGTTGCAACTAGATAAAACAAAGTAGTCTGAGAACATATTAGTATAGTATATTCTACCTCATAAAAAAACCCCAGAGCTAGCTAAAGTTTTCAAGTAAACATTAATAAACACTTACAAATTTTTAAAAATAATTAGTACTCTACTTAGCCTTTGAGAATATTGTTGCAATCAATACCGAATTGCTCCATGTACCTGTGATATTAAGTATTAAAAGTTTCTATAGGTATCAATTCACATTCAGCATGTTATTCAAAGCTCTTTGCAAATACAAAATCACAAGGAATGGAAACTTTAAAATTAATTTTTTTCACAAGTTACTTATCACAGCATTGATTTCTCACTGCTTTGTTATCCTGAATGAAAAAGTCCATACTTAGTATACGAAATAAGCCATTCAGTGTTTCAAATGCCTTAGTCAGTCTCTATAAAAATTCCATTACAATACATGTCTCCAAGCTTCTCCAAAATTTAAATGAGTGAGGACATTTGTGATGTGATGGCTAGCCGTTACATCACAAGCTTCTGTTAGCTGTAAGTGTCCCAGTTACTGGTTTCTGGCATGAGCTCAATTGTGGTTGTCTAAGAAAAGACTAAACACTTATTTTTAAAAGCTAAATTAACTATAATGTCAAAAATCGAGATCAATTTCTCTGATTACATACCAGGTAAACTTATTTTGTCTCAGAAATGTTTAGTAACTATCAGCTACAACACTTTACATTTTTGAAACCTGATTTCAGTGATATCCCTTGTATATTCCTATTAAGACCAGAAAGTTCTGGCCTTTAAAAATCATCACCAGTTCTATTAGAGAGCAGTGTTCTCCAAACTGTGGATCATGACCCTATTGGGTCATTAAACCAACCTAGCGGCTCTCAAGCAGTTTTTTTTAAAAAAAAATAGTATCGAAAAGAAAAGAAAACGGAGTGCATAAATGAAGTAAGAATAGTTCTCTTTAAAGAGACTTTGTTTTGGTTCTTTATATGAATATATATGTATCACTGGGTCACAATGTAAAATATATTTCTGTAAGTCGTGGTAAATATATTTCAATGAGTTGTGGTCAAAATATTTCTAAATCGTACAAAATGCATAGGAGAGGCAAAACATATTATATTAAAATCAGTTATAACTAAGTCAATTTTAAATAGAAAATTTTATTAAAATCTAAACTTCCTTAATATACATAAATATTACTGAAAGTCTAATTTAGTAAATTTTCTAATTATCCAGCTCTGACTGTTCTCTAGCAACTAGGATATGACTGCTTCATAGTTTCTCATAGTCTTTTTGTGCCTCCTCTTGTCAGTTTCACAGGATTCCCATTGGTAATATCCCTTATCATAGCTAATGAGTCTTAATAGTTAGAAGAGGAGGGAATGTTTAATTTAAAAACACTTACCCCCAAGCATTTATTATACTTACATCCAAAGAAGCATAGATCACCCTCATCTCCTGCATGATGGAAATCAAAAATCAAGTAGACATACTAAATTTATATTACTCAAATACTCCCAATATCAATCTCTGTGAGCAGGTCATCTATCTATAAGCACAAACTTGATTGCAAATTCCTATCACGGGAATGATAATAAATTTAAACTCCAAGCCATCAAGGAAAATCACGTTCCCTTTGGGGGCACTTACTCTGATTGAACAAATATTTACTGAGTATTTATATACCCTATACCAGGTACAGAAATGAACAAGGAAGCAATGAACTACCCTAGAAAAGATCTCATCAAGCCTCTTAATGACTCTCTACTTCCATGACTTCCAACTTTCTGTAGAATATTTTTTCATCAATTAAAAATGGTACATAAATTCTTCTGTACCTTAGCAAAACCAAAAACAGTTAATTCACAGTAGTTATGTTCTACAAAGTTGCTGCAAACACTGAATCATTGCTCCTAGGGAAAATACAGGGTTAGGTCCCCACAATCCTCTGGTCACAACATTTTTATCAACTATCAGTACATATCCTTGTTTTATGTGTTCCTCTTTAGAGACACTTCATTTAATATACAGTTGATCCTTGAACAATGCAGGGATTCAGGTGCCTAGCCTTCTGGCAGTTGAAAATTCACATATAACTCAGGGTGGTCTACCATATACATGATCCCTCCCTCATCCAATCCGTGGTTCCACATCTACAGATTCAACCAACTGCAGATTGCATAGTACTATAGTACTAATACTGAAAAAAATCCTAGTGTAAGTAAACCCAGATGGTGGGTTGTTGTTCAAGGATCAACTGTATACTGTTGGGTCATTAACACTGAACTCACAGCTAACAGCACTTTAACTCAAGCCTGAACTAAGCTCATCGAACGTATTTTCTTCATAAGGCATGTCACATTAGGAACACCAGACAGCACTTCAGCACTACACTTGTTAAAATCACCCTAAAAGCACTAATAGGCCTTAAAAAGCAAAACAAGAAGACAGAGCACCTAGCTCGACTTTAGCTGGGAACATTCTCCATGGGTGACTCAAAGTTTCTGCCACTCTACATAAGTGCATGTCCACTAAAGAACAGCAAAGCACCAGGGATATTGATTTGGGGGTTACAAATAAATTTTAGCAAGCAGACAAATTTTCAAATATGGAAACTGGGAATAATGAGGATCAATGCTAACTGATGAGAGGAATTTTTCTCTTTAAACGTATTCCAGTCTAATAAGTAAGAAATGACAGAATTCAAATATCACATTATGCAACTCCTGATGAATTAAGGATCATCAATTCCCACTAATGTCACCAAAAAAAAAGTCCTGATGGGAGAAAAAAATTGAAAGTGAATCTGATCAAATCTCTACATCTCACAACCAATTTACAAGAAAGACAAGGGACAATGCTTTTACTCTTTAATTTTAAGATAGCCCATTTTTTAATCTGCCCTCAAGGGCAGAGATCATAATTTATTTGACTATGTCTCCCCATTATCTATTATAATACTTAGCACACAGCAGACATTGGTTAAAAGTTTGCTGAATAAATAAGTAAATGAATGAATGAACAAATGACCTCTCAGAAATTTAGAAATATTAGTTTATACAATCATCTCTTTTCCAAATAAAGGAGGAAAGGAAAAGGCATGGGCAGGCAGGCAATTTATAGCTCTCAGAGATAACTACAAGCAAGTGGAATAACACCTCACAAATCAAAGGTCATTTATACTGTAACTTCAACTCTGCAAAACACAGCTATGAACCAGAAGAAAAATATTCACTAAAGGAGGTCACAAAATGTATATTCTGCTCATTAAACAATAAGAGCCCCTAAACTCCACTTTAGTTTTAATTAATTCTAATAAGTGTATACTAGAAATCAAACTTAAATGGAAAATTTGAGAGGTCAAGTAAAAATATGACAGAGAACAGGAAGAAAACGATCTAATACACCTCAATAAATTCATGGACATCTGTGCATAATAGCACAGTTTATAACTGATGTCCAGAATGAGAGCCCTGAATCAACAAGGAAACATCTGAATGTTTAGAGAACACTGAGGAAACAGTCCTACCACGTAAAGCTCATCATTTTAAGAAATGTAAGTATTTTAGTATAAATTCAATCTTCTAATTATCTAACAGGTCATTCCCTAATAATACCAGATAAATGAGAAAGTGCTTCAGGAAAGTCAATAGCTGTTTCATGCATGGTTCTCATGATAAAATTATATTCTTTCTTCTTAAACTACAGTGCTTATTTCCTAATTTATAAAAATATATGATTACAAACAATAGTCTAGTGTAGGCAGAGGCCACAGATTTAAAACAGCCATTCAAAGGTATTAACACTTGCACATTTCAGTTATGAAGCTAACAATGTCAACTCTTGTCACAGAAAGGACTTAAGAGTGTACCTGATAGTAAATCATAAGTAACCAAGTTGACTTCTACAAAACTGTAGAATGAAACATGCAACAGGTGACAGAAACAAACTGAAAGTACAACCACTTCTCCAGAGGAAGGATTTCCTTCTGCTCAATTCAAACCAAAAGAATCCTTCCCCAAAGTAAGTCTGGAGCCTAAAGACAGAGACACAGAATTGATCCAAAGGCATCTTTATCCCCAATATGAGCAGCTTTTCTTAGAGATCAGGAATGCATTACCTTAGCAAGAAAGAATAGTTTCAAAGCATATTGAAGACTGCATTCACTGAAAAGCAAGGCTCCCCTAAATCACTATCTTTGTCTGACAGATCCACAGCAATAAAAATATCATGTTCGGAATTAATGTTATTGTCAAGATATTTTGGTGTGCAATCCAACTAACAAATTACTAAAAATTAATTCAATATAGCTGATTTAAAATTTATGAACTGCTTATTAATGGAATTCTTCTATATTACTGGTAGAACCGCAAAATGGTAGAGCTGCTTTGGAAAAACTTGACAGTTTCCTATTAAGTTAAACATACACTTGCCATACAACCTCACAATTCCCTCTAGAAAATTATCCAAGAGAAATGAAAACTTAGATTCATCAAAAAAAAAAAACCCCAAAACAAACCCAAAACACAAAAAACACTGCATACAAGGGTTTGTGGCAGCTTTATTAATAATGACAAAAACTAGCAACAAGTGCTTCAACTGGTGAATGGAAAAACATGCTGAAGTACATTCACGTAACAGAATTTTGTTCAGCAGTGAAAAGAAAACTACTGATACACACTACAACATGGATGAATCTCAAATACATTCTGCAAAGTGGAAGAAGATAGATTCAAAAGGCTATATACCACATGATTCAATTTAGACAGTATTTGGCAAAATTATAGGAACAGAGAACAGAGCAGTGATTGCTAGGGACTGGGAGTGGGAGAAGGGGTTAGCTACAAAGGGCAGCATGAGGGAATATTTTAAGGAGATGAAACTGTTTTGTATCTTGATTTGGGGGGGGTGAATTTTGCTGTGTGAAAAAATAGAAAATAGAGAAAAATCTTATATAAAAAAAATCTTACAACAAAATCGTGATTAACTGGAATGCTCAAAAAATGTAGTATTTCCTTTAAATGTTCTGGCTAGCCCATAAATGCATTTAATTTCCATTTCTGCCATTAAAAAAATATTTCTACAATATACTTCTCTACTTTTAAGCCTGAATACTGTCAGATGCTTGTGTTTATTATTTTATTTAAATTAGGCCCAAGTTTATTTATTTGAAATTTGGCTCACACTAGTGTGATGATGCTAACTGAATTGGTTTGGGATGGGCACGGTGCCTCAGGAGGCATTTAATCAAGGTTCTTCCATGTTAAAATTCTCCCTAATAAAAAAGATGAAATGATTAATCTATTCATTCAGCAACGAAGTAATCATTAGAGGCCTATTATATACCAAACACAGGAAACACAAATGGCAAATAAGACTGTCACAATCCTTGACATCACATAGTTTAAACAAACAATAAAACAAGGTATAATATGTCCTACAAGAAAATTACAGTGCTTTCAGAGCACACAGCAAGTGCACATAACCTAACCACATAAGGTCAAAATCTTCCATTAGGATCTGTACCTTAAAGTGCCTGGTACCTTAGTAAACACAAAAACACATGACCCACAGTGCTCACCACCCCATCACCCTTCAGTATTTAAGGATGGAAAGAAAGCAAAGACCATATACACACAATACTATTCCTGCACAGGCAGTACAATAATCCCTCCCCTACAGAAAGGTCCTCTTTAGGGAAATACCAGGATATACAGATTACTTCTGTCACCTTTCCAGCACGTAGGACATTTTTCTGATATAAGATACCTTAAGTATGAGCTTCTGTTGCTGAGGAATATTATTTTAAAGGGGACAGGGGGCCCACAGGGAAGTAACAAAAAAAAAAAGAGGTGGGGCGGGGAAATCAGACAGGATGGGGGAAAAAAAGAAGCCAGAGTAGGTAGAAAAATTTTTGCAGTGACCTCTTAAAAACAAATTAAGGAAGTTTAAGGAAACTAAAACAGAGGCACTGCAACCACACCCCTTCTTCTTTCTGTTATGAAAAAGGAAGCCAAGATATGTAAAAAGAGAGCTGCCTGCAGGTGCTCTGGCGTGAAGTTACCATGTACAGAGGTAAAATTATATAACCCCAAGGACTAAAGGGAGTATGATGAATACTCAGCAATGCCAAAGTTACCTGAAACATTTTCCATCTCAAGCATCCTAATTACACAATGCTTCTGGGACCACAGCGAGGGCCCCATAAGACCAGGGTTAATAACTTACTGTCAAAAAAAACAGAAAAACTTTCAACAACTGGTAAAGAAATAAACACAGATTAAAATAAAGTGCCTCTTGGTACACACACATTTACAAGAGTAATAAGCAAAAGAAATTTACCAGCATCTTACTCAAACTTGATCTCAAAGGAGTAAGATGCCGAGTAGTTTCTATCAAGAAACAAATGAGAGGGTGGGTATAGCTCAGTGGCAGTGCATGCATGGGGTCCTGGGTTCAATCTCCTGTACCTTCATTAAAAACAAACAAACAAACAAACCTAACTACCTTCCCCAAAACAAATAAAAACTTTTTTTAATTAAATAAACAAAATTTGTAAAAAAGAAATAAACGGTAGAAGCAAATTAATGCAGTTCCACATTTTCTTTTCCAAACTTTTTGTACCTAAACATGTTTCGGAGTTCAGAATTTCAGAGCATTTTTGACAGGTGACACTGTAAACACCATGCATTTTGTAACACCCCTAGAGAAAGCTGGAATGGCACAAAGAAGTCTGGGACACAACACTTAATTAAACATTTACTACTTCTGCAATGAAACCTACAAATACATGAAATAAAAACAGAGAGTTAACAACTGGTTCTGTGAAGAAAATCAATTTGTGCCAAACATACAAGAAAAAAATTCTGGTTTCCAGAGCATTTTGGATGTCAGAATTATTTAAGGAATCACGGTCCTGTAGAATAGTACCCATTATTTCATTACTAATTATATGTGCAAAATGTAACTGGTAACCTCTTCATCATGTGCTTCTTTTATTGTGTTATTTTGGCAAATTCAAAATAATTCTAAAAGTCTTCTATAGGTTCACACATAATATGTTCTCTAAACTCTATCCACTCTTAAATTTCTCTACCAGTAATTCTCCTACCAAGGCTGTTTACAGAAATCTAACCCTTGAAACTTTACAAGAAATGCCAAATCCAATTTTGCCACCATGCAAAAAATTTTCATTGAGTGGAATTTAACATATTGAATTCATCATATAATGTCTTGCTCTCATTTTGTCACAAGAAAAATGCTGTAATGGTAAGAATGTTCCTGACCTAGGAAGCAGCAGCCAATGAGTCACCTTGGATCCTGATTTGCCATAAGTGACAAGATACAATAACCATAAAACCCTATTATCATAGTGCATTTCTATGAATACATTTACTGACTATGTACAATATAAAAATACTAGATACGCAATATACTATAATTGAAGTTCTAAACTATTTCCACTGAGGGGAAAAACAGATAGTTCCTCACTAACAATGGTATAAAAGAGAGTAAAGTGACAGAAGTGCAGTTATACTGAAACATTAAGGACCCTTCCATCCTTATGTTCCCTGAAAACTACAACTCAGTGATATTGTAAACATAATAGATATAACCTAAAACTAATCAAATTTTGATTAGCAACAATTCTTACAGTAACTTTAAAGGTATGATTGTTTTTAATCACTTTAGTTTCTTGAGTCTTCCCAGGGGCATTTGAATCGGTGCCTTAATTTATTATTCTTGATATATGTCCCTTTAACAAATTTTCCTAACTTCAAAATGCCTCTAATTTTGGAGCTATATTTTTCAAAAACTGCTAATGAACAATGCATATAGTAGCCTCACTAAGGATGCTGAGTATGAAAACAAGAAGAGAAGTCACTTCATTAACCTGGTCCTCTTGCATGTATTTTCTATGCATTTCTTGTCTCATCTTCACACTCTTACTCCTGATTAAAAAAAGAACTTGAAAAGTAATAGGAAGTCATTTTTTTCAAAAAGAGTTAAGAGATATGTACAAAGAGAAGGAGAAATCAGCCATTTTCAACCTTCAAGCACACTGGAATCACCTACAGAAATCCTAAGATAGATCAATGCCCTGGCCCCATCCCCAGATTCAAATATAAATTAGCACGGGTAGAATCCCAATATCTGTCATTTTTTTAAGCTCCCCAGAAAATGTTCATGTGAAGTCGGGCTGTGAACCACCGGTACAGGCTGCCTTCGCCACAAACCCTTTTCTCGTATCTACTAGTAAAGGTTAGCACTCCCAGCCCTACAGCAAGGGCTGAAAGCACTATCTTTAAAATTGCCCAATTGTCTTCTCTCATTTACTCTGTTACTAGAAAAAACTTACTAATTTTCAGCTGGAAGATTTTTTTAAAGTACATATAGTAAAACTTACTTTAACTTATTTGATATTCTCATTTCCAATGCTCAGGATTTTATTTTTCAGTTAGTCCTCAAAAAGCAACCTTCATTAGTATTTAGATTAAGAGAATATAATACACACATAACACATATTCCAGTTATCAACTTTCAACAGATTACACAAAAATACTCAAGAGAATGAGTTTAAAGAACTGATTACACTTAGATATCATAACTATAAATATTTTCAGTCTCAACTATATAAAGAAATATTAGCCACAATATGCCTTGACATTCATATGATAGAAAAAGAACTCAGTAAATAATCTACCATTTGTTAAAATAAAAATTGGCATTACAAGATTCCACATCTTTAAGAGTCACACTTTTTTCAGGGAGGGGGGATTCAATTATTTTCAGATCTCTGAAATAAAAGAAGAAAATAAAATAATGTTTTATAAAATATGCATCTACAAATACCAGTTTTTTTTTTAATGTCGTCAACAACTGATTCCTACTAGTTTCACCTCAAAAACAATACTAGGCTATCTTTGCATACCAAATTAGGATTTTATTAAAAGGCCTTATAGCCATGTATCTGAACACCAAAGGCTACTGGAATACCACGAATTTTCTCTCTTCTCTCCCTGTACCATTACCTACTATATTTGCCTACAATACGAAAGTATTCATTGCTAGAATATAAAATATGTCACAGAAATAGAAAATAAGCATGACACAGAGGGAATAAGGGGGAAAAAACATTTTCAGTTCCTTTTTTTAATAAAGGAAACTCTGACTCCAATATATCATATTCTGATCCTCTGCCAAGTATGCTACCTGAACTCAAAACCAAACAAGTTAAAAAAATAAATAACTAATAATCACAAAATATTCAGAAGTTCACCACTTGTATAAAATATACTTGTATCAAAAGGTATTACATGCTCAGTTTCAACTTAAAATTTAAAGATAAATGATTTTAATAAGTTCATTTTAAAAATAAAGACTATTACAAAGCATCAGTGCATTCAAGGCACACTTTGTTCAAGGTAACATACAGTGAAAGTAGAATTATATGTTAAAATCCAAGTTGGTAGAAAACATCCCATTTCAAGATATTATTTTCTTCCCTCAAAAAAAAATTTACTATTTTTTTCTGATTGTAAAAATAATGCATAATCATAGCTGACACTCCAAACAACACAGAGAAGTATAAAAAGTCTAAAAATAAAAATTATCCCAAATCTATTTATAAATAACTGTCATTAACGTACATATCCTTCCAGGGGATGGACGGATTTACTCTGTATATTTACAACAACTGCGACACAAATACAAGAATTACAACTAAGTCTACACAATAATTCTATATTTATACACACATGCATCTCCATATATATCTCATACACACACACACACACACACACACACACTTTTCTTTTACATACACTGAAAACGAAGGAAATTCTTAGAGATAACAAATTTCTTCAAAATAAAAACATATAAATTGTTCTCAGCGCTCATTCTGTTTCTGTATTTTCATTTCAGCAGGCCAGATTTGAGGTTACTGAGTGTGTGTGTTGGTGGTGATGTTGCCGACTGCTAGAGAGAAGATTAAAAGATTTGTCTGTTTGCTTGTTTTACTTAAACACACAGACATACCCCAACTCTGGCTACAATCTTCCAAAGCCCTAGAAGACAAATCTCTGTGTTAAAGGCAGTTGGCTGACCACTCTACATAATTAGCCCATGGTCCTGAACAAAACTGCAAAGTAGACAAATCTTTTAATGGCCTCCCACCTTTTGGTCTAAAAGAGCACCACGCTAGCAATTAGGGGAGGAGGTGCATGACTAAAAATTTCCCTCACCATTACTATGAGCCACTTCAAGTCTAAGTCTGTGATTCTCCCCTGCTTCCCCATTCCCTCACAATTTTTTTTCCTGAACTCAAGATAACCCTTTCTTCCTACTTTGCTGAGATTCCTTGACTCAAAAAAACCATTTCTCTGACTGACAAATTCCCATTTCCTCAACACACTTTTTCTCCTCTAGTGTGTGAAATCTGATGAGATCAAAGAGGTGGGCAAGCTTTCTTTGTCAAGGAAGGAGGGCAGCAACTCAGAAAAAAAATTTAAGTAAGTTCATAGGCACAAATTTTTAATTTAAAGTTAAAAGACCTTTGAGTTCCATGAAAAAAATACAATCTTACAACTTAGATAACTGATTTTATTGACCCAAAGTTAGTCAATAAGAAAACTAAGTGTCTTCAGCTCCTACAATATTCATACCTTAGCATATTTAAGATAGTAACATAGAAGCAGCCTTCTAATCTTTCATCTGTTACATTTGTACAACTTTTTAAAGTTCAAAGTGCATTTATATGCATTACTTATTTTCATTCTCAAAATAAGCAGCTGTGGTAGACACCTGATTGCCTCTCTAACATCCATTTCCTCCATATTCTTCCTTCCCATAATTTAAAAAAATATTCTCCCTCCACCATGTAACTCAGGGAAATATGATCCCATCCCCAAATGCAGGGGATATACCCTAATTGGCAGAAACTAACCATGATAACCCTGTTCCCCTTGTCATAACCGGTTAGGAAGAGTATGTGACCTAATTCTGGTCAATAAAACATGAATTATGCTGGTAGGCTTGCGCAAAGGATGTCCTGGCCAGTACGTGTCTGAGGACAAGTCCAACACACAGAGGAAAGTAGAGATAAGTAAGTTGCACAGAGGCTAACCAAAGCTCTGAAAAACTAGCCCTATCTGCATATTTCAGTGTTCCATTTCAAGAGCTACTGCATTTCAGGTGTTGTAATGTGGTGACACCAAGATAAATAGTATACCCCGTCTACCTTTCCTTCACCAACCAGGACCTCCTTCTCCTACACCTATAAGCTCTCCTTTCCACTTGGTGTGAGACAGGCAAGAAAGGTGGGTAGGTACTATAAGCTGTTAGACCAGCATGGTTTGCACCAAGCTCAAATGCTCCTGGTATACAACACAAGTGTGGTATTTCCTCTTCCAAGGGACAATTTCCTCAATCAGTTCATTCCAGCAGTCTCCACGCAGGTTGAGGAGATGGTGGAACTATAAGAAGGTTCCTCTTCAACCCTGATGCTGTATAAAAACTGAAACGTAGCATATGAAATCAGATGAGGGATCATATCAGGAAATATCTGAGAAAAATGTATTGATCACGTGACGATAATTAAACAATTCACTCTCAAGTATGAACACCTGTAGGTTCAGTAATACCAGTATTTCTTTTTTTTTTTTTTAAAGAGGATGCTATTAAATACATCTCTATGAGAGAGTATGAACTAGGTGATATTTCAAAAGTAGATATCCTCTTTAATATATGATTATTAACGAAAAGCTGTTAAGTTAGTTAAAAAGGGGAATCATTTTAAAAACTACGTACCTTAAACATTTTAATGCATCTAAAATATAAAATTGTACATTCACAAGACAATCTTTTAATGCAAGGCCAAAGCCTTTCACTCAAGCATGAGTCTATGGACTGTAGTTTTTATTTTATCTTTCTTGCAAAAGCCACACCCATAGTACAGCACCTGTGATTTCCTGTTTCTTAAATATGGAAAGAAACCTCACAAACATTTAAAAGCAATCCTACTGCAGAATCTTTTTAGATTTTTAGGGGTTTTTTTCCCTAATAATTTAAAGTTATTTCACCCACATCTATTTCAACTGTAATTGATTTTAGCTACTCACTTATTTTCAAGCCAACCACTGATTCTCATACAAATACCTTTTACCTTCATAGTTTACTGAATAATGTTTCATTAAACTACATAATCCCAACATCAAGTACAACTACCATTCAACAATTTGCTGTATACAAACAAAAGTTATTCTTGGTATGCATACAGTAACTGGTGGGAATAAAAGTTCAAAAACAAACTAGAGGGTAGTCTACTGCCATTTAATGTGACATGGGCATCAAGTAGTAAATGAATGAAGAGTATAATTTAATTTTTGAGTGGGTTAAGGAGAGGTGAGTTCAGAGATTCTCCTATAATAGACTATCCTAAAGAGTCTTCGTTTATTCTATGCACCAATCAACTGTCTAACAACTCACTTAAACCAGGAACTTCTAAATGCAAGATTTACAGCACTGTCTACTATATGCCAGGCATCACATCTTGGCATTTGTATGAATTTTCTCAATCTTGATAAACAGCATAATGGCAGAGAAATTCTCTTCCCCCTTGTTTTTCAAATGTAGCTATGAGCTAAAGAAAGTAGTCTGACACAAAAGCAACTAAATGCACATAATACATTTGAATACAGCTAAAAGTCTGACATTACTTCAATAAAGAAAAAAAATCAGAATCTGCAAAAGATGAGATGGACAAGGGCTTGATTTCTAGAATATATAAAAAGCGCATATGACTTAATTTAAAAAAAAAAATCCAAAAATGGGCAGAAGATCTAAACAAGCAATCTCCAATGAAGACAGACAAACGGCCAATAGACACATGAAAAAATACTCAATATCGCTAATTATCAGAAAAATGCAAATCAAAACTACAATGAGGTATCATCTCACACCAGTTAGAGTGGCCATCATTCAAAAGTCCATGAATGATAAATGCTGGAGAGGGTGTGGAGAAAAGAGAACCCTCCTGCGCTGTTGGTAGGAATGCAGTTTGGTGCAACCCTTGTGGAAAACAGTATGGAGATTCCTCAAAACTTACCATATGATCCAGCAATCCCACTCCTGGGCATACATCCAGAGGGAACCTTAATTCATAAAGACACCTGCACCCCAATGTTCACAGCAGCACTATTTACAATAGCCAAGATATGGAGACAACCTAAATGTCCATCAACAGATACTGGATAAAGAACCTGTGGTATATTTATACAATGGAATACTACTCAGCCATAAAAAATGATAAACCAATGCCATTTGCAGCAACATGGATGGCCCTGGAGAATGTCATTCTAAGTGAAGTAAGCCAGAAAGAGAAAGACAAATACCATATGCTATCACTTATATGTGGAATCTAAAAAAAAGACAAATGAACTTATTTACAAAACAGAAACAGACTCACAGACTTTGAAAACAAATTTATGGTTACCAGGGGGAAGTGGGTGGGAAGGGATAAACTGGGAGTTTGAGACCTGTAGATAGTAACTAATATTGTATAAAATAGATAAACAAGTTTATACTGTATAGCACAGGGAACTATATTCAAAATCTGTAGTACTTTATGGTGAAAAAGAGTATGTAAATGAATATGTGTATATTCATTTATGATTGAAGCATTGTGCTGTACACCAGAAATTGACAACTGTAAACTGACTATACCTCAATAAAAAAAAAAGAAAAAAGCAGTAGAAATTTGTGTTTAAGAAAAAAGTAGTATTTATCATGAGACTTTATCTCATTACAGTAAAAGCTATAAAAACGTGGATGTGATTTAGTCATGCGGACGTAACTTAGCTATAGACTTTCATTCAATTAAATTATAACTGGGGGGTGGGTATATCTCAGTGACTAAGCATGCACTAAGTCCTGGATTCAATCCCCAGTACCTCCACTTAAAAAAAAAAAAAAATGCCCCAATTAAAAAAAAAAAAAAAAAAACAAACTATGGTTTAAAAAAAATTGTAACTATGTGATATATCATTAGGAAAGAAAATGACCAAAACGTGTGTCTTATCCACCAAACACATAAGCACTTCAAGTTCATTGTTAAGAACTCCTTCTCAGACTAAGATGATGGGCAGGGAGTGGAAGGAGAGAATATAACCAGTCACTTAATACAATTTAAAAACAAATCACTACATACCTTCCTGAGATCCCATAATAGGAGGAAACCCAAACATTTCTAGTTTCTAAATCTCAGCTTTGAGAAGGGAGCTGGAAAAAACATGGCTAACAGTAGTCTCCATTGTCTCTAAAACTTAACCACCCCCACGTATCTGTCTCATTCGTATTTTCTGAGTAGTTCAGAGGCTCTCCAAAGTCACTTCAAACTAATGGACGATATACACTTGATTTCTATACATTAACAATCCCAAGTATGGTTCTTTCCTGCAGATTGGCACAAAAGTGATACAAAAGCTTAAGTTACTAGAAACATACCATCTGCTCCTACAGACTTTATAATTAGGGAACTACAGATACCCCAAAACCACCATTTCCAAAGAAAGTATATTTTGGAGAACCAACGCCCAAACACATACTAACACCAACCAATACCACTACGTGCCAACTGCCTGAGAAAAGACAAAAAGGAAGGAGACGAAAGATTAGAGAAAACATCACTGATGAAAAATGGTTAAGTCAGAAAAAACGAAATATGTACTCTGCTACTTCCAAGGTATATCTTAAACAGGTTGCTTAAATTCTACAAGACTCCCTTTCCTACTGTCAAGAGCAGGGTTTACACCACCTACCTCATAGAGTTGTCTTAATAGTATTGTTTATGGTCCCTATACAAAGCATACACTTACTAAATTGTGATAGGTATTGTCATTATTGGGGGATTCAAGATACAAATTCAATTATAATGTAAATTATAATGTAAATTATAATGAACACTAAAAGGGGAATAGTTAGTAAAAATTATCAAACAATCTTTCCTGTAATATGACTACATGATTAAACACTGGTGTTGTAAGGGTGATATTTTTCTAAGCACTCCTTATGATTAAGTTTGAGGTTAAAACTTTTTAGGGTCACCAATATTTAGGATGACTAAAAACCTTACACATATTTATGCAGAACTCTAGAAGTTTCTCATGTTGTCATCTTAAAATCAATTCTCTTTCTATGTAGATTCCTCACATTGCACTTTATCCATAGCAAATCTCACTTTAAATGTATTAACAAAAACATAACAATCCAATGGCCTGTATCTGTTGCTTAATATTTCAGCATTCCCTCTAGTTTGATACATCGTTTTACGAAGCCCTTTGAAACTAACAACCACTTGTTCCATTCTGGAAACAATCTGAACCAATAAACTATACCAGAAAGAGGGTCTATTCCCAGCATGGAAGGTATTACAGAGGTGGCCCACAGAAGAAAATGCAAAGCTTCCCATTTCTTCTCAAGTCACGTTTTTACAGCCTAGATTTATTTTATATAAAACCAATTACCAGATTACCACATGCTCATATCCAAATGCAAGTAAGGAAATACGACAAAATCATGTATGAACTGTTGTAGATTATACACTCCTGCTTTCCTCCATTAGCATGAATGATAACAAATTGACTATTCTGTTTCCTTAAATTTACTAGACTTTTTTGCCTACCTCCTCCCTATCAGCATTTAATCTATACATTTGGACCTTCATACCTCCAACTGACTCATTTTTAAATACAAGGCATTCTAGACATGCATGGACTGATCTTCACCTAATTTCACAGCTTCACTTCCCACAAAGACCTCCTGGCACAGCAGCCTTATATCCAGCCCAACAGGCCCCGTGATACCCAACCAACATGTCTGTGCTCAAGCTGTTTGTTCCCTTCACCAACAAAACTACCCACCTCCCACAGACCCATTTTGACCATTAAAATATTTTAAGACCCACATGGAGTATTACCAGCTCAAAACTCGTCATAATTCCCCAGTCAAAAATTAGTATCACACACACACATGCAGCCCATACTTCCATGCACCTCTAATAAACCCCACAGGAGTCTTGTGCTGCAACTATTTCTGTGCATGTCTGCTTCTCCCTGAAGGCAGCCACTGGGTCTTATTCCTCTTCATGTTTCTACCCACTCTTCCATCCTCACACACACTGGAAGTCCCTTACAAAGTAAAGGTTCAAGTTGAACTAAACTATTCCTTGATTCTAATCCTAGTTTTTTTTATTTGAAGGAATAAATGACTTTTGTGTGTTGAAGATTTTGTTAATAGTTAATGCTTGCAAAACAACAACAACAACAAAAACAAACAAAAAATAGTTAATGCTTACAAATCTAATAATGAAAATGTCAATAATTACATAATGTATTAATTTCTAAGTTGATGAATGGCAAGAGGTCAATGATAAATCATCAGTAAATCATCAATAAAGATAATCATTTTCCAAGACTCCCCTAAAAGTTCACACATATAAACATTAAAATTAACCTTTCTGTCCCCATTCTACTAAGAATTACTTATACATGAGGCACATCCAGAAATGCAAGCTCTCTGAATGTAAAAATGTCTACACTCTGCTATGAGTATATGCCAAAACCATGCAATTTTATTACACCTTCCTTCCAATGCCCACAAATATATTTTTCATCTTTTGTGCAAGTATAAAGGCTAATGTATGTAACACACGAAGATAATTTATCTTAGCTCAGAATACAGATTGAGCAAAGTTTGGGAATAATGATATAATACACTAAGCACATCTCTTTACCTCCCTCCTCACCCCCGTCCCCGAAAGAGCTATTAAGAATGTCAGAAACCAGATTTGATTTTTGGTGGGAAATGTTTTCTTAAACTGACCTCACACATTTCTAAATCTAAATCACTCTTACAACTTTTATGACATTTTTCTTTCACAATCTGTTTACTTATAGCAAAAGCAAATATTCTTCAAAAATATATACGTAGCTTTAATAATCAAGGTATTTTTAATTTTAAAAAGTATTCCAAATTAGATAGTTTAACATCTTTTACTATCTGTGAGCAAATGTCATTCCTATCACAAGAACTGGCTGCAAACTTAAAAGAAATAAGCATTGACTTATTTTCTTAATTTATTAAAAACCAGTAGGTTCTTAATTTTCCAAAGCCGATGTTCTGAAACAAAAGGTTAAAAAGGGGTCACTTGCTGACCAGCCTTGGTACTTATTACAACAGAGTTAAAAACTAATTTGCACAGTGTAGCAACAGTAGCCATCTCCCACACAGGCTCTCTCTTCCACCCATTAACTTTTCCCCCTTTCCTGGGAGAACTGGAATGATCCTATCAGAGGCCTAACTACCCCCACCACATCTCCATCACCACCCCGCAGAAAAGAAACGTGGGGGCTGTGGACCAGGGGAGCCGACGCTTCTGTGTGTCATTTCCTTTAGCAAGTGGGATAAACAAACCAACCAGCACCGTAACAGTACATCAGAGTAATTTTGTTCCCTCGACTAATGAATGCCTTGGTTAAGTTTTGAGCTAAGTCAAGAGCTCTATCAAATAGGTAATCCCTGCCCCCGCTTAAAACAAACACCCCAACGGGAAGTTTCCCCCTGAAATAAATGCTGGCCCATGACACCTTCCAGCCGACGGATGGCTTCCTCCCTCCTACCTAAAATGCCCACTCCGAAGGATTGTCTGGACCCCACAGAGGAACGCTGGGGGCTGCGCTCCCGACCGCCAAACCCTCCCCTCAAGAAGCCCCCGCCGGTTCCCAGCTCGCCCACCTCCCCCGGTCCCCCACTCGCGCCGCACTACTCGGGCAACTTCTGCAGCCAGCCCGGCCCGCCGCCCGCCGCCCGCCCTCGGCCCCCTCCCTGCCCCGCGAGCCCGCGGCGCCCTCGCCCCTCGGCCGCGGCCACCTCCCGCCCGCGCCTCCCGCCTCAGGCTGCCAGCCGGGTCCTCGCCCCCACCTCCTACAGGCCTCCGCCGGCGGCGCCGCCCCCCGCCGCAACCCACCCCACCCAGCCCGGGACCCCAGCTCGCCCAGCCCCACCCGGGCAGGAGCCAGACGCGGCCGCGCCGAGGCTGCCGCCGGCCCGGGCCGGCCGGCCGGACGCCAACGCAGAGCGAGCTTTACCTCAGAGGCGCGGCCGCGAGCAGCGGGGTCGGTCCCGGGCGCGGGCGGCGCCCCCCAGGTCCGTCCGTCAGTCAGCGGCGGCTGGGGCAGCGGCGGCGGCACATCGCACCCGCCGGCGGCCGGAGGAGGAAAGCGAGCCACGCAGGGAGGGAGCGAACGAGGTAGGGGGAAGGATCGAGCGAGGGAGGGAACGCAGCTCGGCTCGGACTCCGTCCCTGCACTAAAGCCGGTGTGTCCTACCGCCGCCTTTGGCCGGAGAGTCGCCGCCTGGGCCGCTGCTGTCGCCACCGATGCAGCCGGGAATGAATGCACAGCCGCGCCTCGCTTATCCGGAGGTCAAACATCCTTCTGCCTCGGGCATCCGGATCGGCGCCGGACCCGGAAGTGAACACTTGGGAAAAAAAATAAAAAAGGAAAGCGTCTCTCTAGCCGCGGCGGCCCCCCGAGCAGCCCGCATCAGCGAAAAGAGCCGAGTAGAGCCGAAGATTACAGAGGCTTGCTCGGATTGGTCGGCTCGCCGACCGGAAGAGAGGCAGCACGTTCATTGGCTGGCAAGGCATATAAAGGCCTAGCCCCGCCTCTCTCCCCACCTCCGCACGAATGGTGCGTGAGGGGAACCGTGGAGTAATTGTGGGCACGCGTGTGTTTTCCTGGGTGAGGCCTCGGCGAGGTGTCTGGAGAGAACTGAAAGAAAATGCTCTCAGGGTTTAGAGGAGCTGCGAAAAGTTCCCGCTGCTTGAATCAGCCAAAAGTCCAAGGGCGCCATTGTGCCAAGCAAGGGTGCGGAGGCTTTCCCGAGTGTGCCGAGCACAAACCTCCAGGTGTCAAAACATTTTAGGGCCCAGCTGAGGGAGTGACATCACTGGGTTGACATTTTCCCCCACTTTTTTTTAACCCCAGTGGTATGTCAGTTATTCACCTGCTCAGAAACATAAATTGTGTCTCAAGTTTGCAGCCTGTCAGCTGTCTACTGAGAACTTCGCTTGTGAACTCAGGTAATCCTCTCAACTATTATAATGTGATAGTTTTTATCTCAGCTTTTCGAATGTACCTCCTGAAGGTCCTAGAGGCCACATATCACTCAAGTCATCAAGTTGTAGAACAAAAAGTGGAGCCGATGTGTTCTGACTCTACTGTCCAGTCCACTCTGCCCTCATAGGGAAAGCAGATTACATTCTCCCTCTTACGGTTGATTATCTGGGATGAAGGTATGCTACTCGGAGAGACTTCCATGGAAATCACTCCGCCATGAAGACATTGTAGAGAACTATGAAACTATAATTTTTTAGGCGTTCTAAAATGTTTTCAAAAGTCAGACATTAAGGTGTATATGAAGAAAAATCATAGCCTGGCACTATGTTTAAACATTTATCAAATGTGTTTTTGTATTTTCGGTGCATTCACTGTATCAAGAAAGTCTCATCTCTCTCTCTCTTTCCCTCTCTCTACCCATCCCTTTCTCTCTCTCACACATACACAGAAAACTTGAAAGGTTCAAATGAAACAAATTCATTATAAAATAATTAAGAATTTATCTCATTCTCCCTTTCTTCCTTAGCAGACTGATGATAAGGTCACTGTGCAATCATCAGAACGGTAGTTAGTATGGAAAGATTCGGGTTTTGTTTTTGTAGTACAACAGTGCCTTTTTTTTTTTTTTTAACGCCTCTCTCCTCACAGGCTTTCCCAAACTGTAGGTTATGAAGTGACTGGTATCACCAGTCTTAGGGGGGTAGTGGTGATAAGAGCACTGCTTCTGTTTACCATATTACCATCCTGCTGTTAAGAGACTCAAAAGCAACTCAGATTTATGCATGCTCAGATTTGGTAATAATTTGCCTAATAAGTAACACATCTCAATGTTTCTGATGTATCCCAGGACCCAATACTGGCAAAAAAAACAAAGTTAACCCTATCTCAATGAATGGAGAAGAAATGTCTGCAATACATTGAACTCTAAATATTGTCATGAAAAACCAACAAGCCATTTTATACTCTCTGCCTCAAAAAACTCAGTTTAGATCAAGAATACCTCTGCTGACCCCTCAAAGTTTGATAAATGTTTAAGAAATGCAATTACATAAATATATGTTCAAATCACATTTTAAAATTCGATACGGATAGGAATAAATGTTTTTGAACACTGCAGTAAAGATTGTTTTTTCTTAAAATTTGACCTAGAAGCTCCTATAGATTAAAATTGGCAGGTAACCTAGGTAGGAAGCCAATGAAATTTCATATCATTCTATTACCTTGTAAGAAAAAAAAGAAAGGATTTTTTTTTAACATTTTAAAAAAAGAAGGAAGAAGTAAATGGTGAAGTAGAAACAGGAAGAATGCAAAATGAGACACTGTAGCGGTAGCCAGAACCCGCGAGCAAAGCAGCATATTTTACTAAGACTAGGAAAATAACCTCTTCCCCAGTCAAGCCGGCAGTCAGGGGAGGCAAAGGAAGGATTCTGGGAGAAACCTAGTCACGGACAGCAGCTACATCAGGTTTGGGGAAAGCTGTCACTTAGTAGCCTTTCCTTCAGACTGTTATGTGAGTACAGCCGAAAGGGTTAAGGGTTAAGACACTGGTTTATACATCCCAGGAAGGATGGCTTTTTAAGTATTTCATAGCTGGCAGAAATGAAAGTATAAGAATCTCAGAACTTTTTCTGAGAGTCTTTATTGTATTTTATAATCACATCTTTAAGACTCCTTGTCTTAGCTCCAGCTAACATAAAATATCATAGACTGGGTAGCTTAAAAAACAGATATTTATTTTCTCACAGTTCTGGAGGCTAGAAGCCTGAGATCAGAGTGCTAGTGTGGTCGAATTCTTGTGAGAACTCTCTTCCTGGCTTTCTGATTGTCAGGAGCCTTCTCGTTGTGTGCTCATGTGGCCGTTTCTGGCCCCATGTGATTCCTCTCTTCCTCTTAAAAGTGCACTAATCCCATCATGAGAGCCCCACCCTCATGACCTCATCTGAACCTAATTATCTCCTAAAGGCCTCATCTGGAAATGCTGTCTCATTAGGGTTAGAGCATCAACATGAATTTTAGGTGGAACACAATTCAGTTCATAGCAATCCTCAAAGGAGTAGTTTCTATGTAGAGAGTATATCATCTATAAATGAAAAAGAAAGTAAAGTTTAGACAGGATGTAAATAAGGAAAGACAGTTGTAAACAACATAACAATAAAACCTCATAGAGGAAAAGAATGCATTCTTCAGAGAAAGAACTTCAATAAATAAAACTGTCTATAGAGAAAAGCTAAAAAAACACCATGAAGAGTGTGAAAGTGTCTTGCCAAAAAAAGTGGTTAAATCTCTAGCTGGGCAATTTCATTTTTGTTTTTATCCATTAACAGACCTGAATTTGGGCAGCTTTTAAGAAAGTTTGGCTCTTTGAAGAGTGCTCTTTCATGATAAATGGAAGAGTTACCTCAAGCTGTGATTTTAGGGGGCAGTGTTTTCAAGTACAGTTTGAATTCTGGGTAAGAATCTAGGTTTAGAAACAGCTGTTAACAGTTGGTCCTGCTTTATTTTCCTTCCCTTGGGCTTCCTTTGCTTTCCATAGTTATGTTTCCCAGTATCTACCTCAAGAGCCCATCCCAGCTCACAAACCAAATCTGACCAAGACTGAGTGTCTCACCAGCCCCACCCATTGGTATCATGCAGTCCTCTGGGTGAAAATGCAGAGTGCCCGGTAGGAGCTCTGGATTAGAGTGTAGGCTTCCAGCTGTGCCACTCCCCGGCTATTCTCCCCTATAATGTTTTCCCCATCTATAGCACGGGACTTCTCCTTTGATTTCCTTTTCTGACTGAAACTGTAGCCTTTCCCAGATCCCCATCCACTGTGGAGAAGGTATAAACTTGGTTTGGAAAATTGTTCACTAGTCCAGGTTCTGACTAGACCCTAGGTCAGTGGCTAGGTCATGCTCTGAGGCTCAAACTACTAAACTTCTTCAGGTATCACCCACTGACTAGGTTGCTGGATTACTAAATCCTTCTTCTGGATAGGACCACATTGGTGCCAAAGCTTGTTTTAACCATGCCTGAACTTCATGTGCCCTTTGGACAGTGAACAAAGAACTACCTTGGTTGGGATCAACATCTGTGTCTAATTACGTTTGTTTAGTCTCTGTCATGTTTGATCACGCTTGGTCTTAACTTCATCCCTCTCTTCACCAAGCAGTACTGCTAAATTCCTGACATATTTTCATCCTCCCACCTGTTCCTATTATGCTATTATTGATGCCATATCTGAGTGAACAAGATCACAAGGTCAACAGAAGTTAAAACTGATGTGGGAGGATACCTTAGTTAGAACCTCACTTCCATTTAGTTCTCATTCTACTTCTTCTGTAATTAGGATGGTGCCCCTTACCAGTTTCCTTCTATTTTCCTTCCTTACACAGTTTAAGTAGTCAGAACCTCAGCTGGCTTATCTGTAAAATGAATCAGAAGTACCTATATCATTTAAATATCAGGAAGACTCAATGCAGTGATACATGCAGTTACCACAGTGTCCAGTGCATAGTAAGCACTAAATATATGTTCATTGTTAGTTACCATGTGACCCCTAGGAGCCTGCATTTTCTAATCCCACATGAATGATAATCAACAGTTGAAAACATCAGGTCCTAAGCTGTTCCATAGCTTTAAAAGCCCAAGATTTATAGAACTGGATCTGTGGTACTGAGGCAAAGCATTATTTAAATTTCCTCCAGGCCTAATTTTTCTTAATTTTACCATGTGTACTTGGACATTCATGGTATTCTGGTTTTGTAGTATCCGTTTACCCTTTCATAATGGCACCCAGATTTCCTTTTGATGAACTTCCTTCATCTCACTGTACTTCTTGACCCAGGGCTCTGCCTTCCTGTAGGTGTGGTATGTTGTGGGGAAAGGGTATTAGGGGACATATTGCCCAAATAATGCCAAATGGATGCTCTGTCCCTAATTTTGTATCTTGAACAGTGGGACACAGAATCTAAAAACAGTTGGAATGGCACTCCATCCAAGAGCAGCACCCTGCCACACAGTTCCTGCTGCAGGACAGTGGCTGTGATCCTACTTCCCAGCCTTTGGAGCATTTTGGATTCTGTCCAAACCAGGACCTCCAGCTTCCTGTTAATTCCGTTAAACCACACTCCCACCTCTCCCCGCCTCCATGCCTTTCCCTCAATCCTGTTTTGCTTGCATTACCAGAGTAAATTTCTATTGTTTGCAACCGAAGAATCCTGACCACTGGGCTTTCATTCCCGGCTTTTGGTTCAGCTCACCGTGGTCTCTCCTACTTGTATCCTTTCTTATGTGGCTTGGCTCTGTGTCCACACGACTTGAATTCCAAACTGTAATTCAGTCCTGCTGCACCTCTTTAGCTTCGCCCCAGTATAATCACTGACTTGTTATTGTTGTTTTGAGGCTCCCTGGCTTGAGATTTGTATTCTCCTAATTGACAAAGCCAGTCACACCCTGCTCAAGCTTTATATGTCAGTGCAGCTGCCTACAGTCACCCAGGAGCCCTACCTAAGCTTCTGGCTGAAACGCTGCCAGTTGCAGACCTAACCCTTTGGACTGTGACTTGATGCTTTGTGTTCTGCCAGCTTGGGTGGCTTGATGTAACTAAGAAGAAACTTCAACCAGATGCCAATACCCACTGCTTTCTAGAGCTTACTCTGATACATATTAGTATATGTTTGTCAATTTATATTCATTTGGCATGACACAGCCAAAGCCAGTGTCATCCTGTATCTCATTTCCTTTCCATATATTACCTGTGTGCTTCTAATCTTGACTCACATCAGCAAAGAGAATCAACCTGGTCTCTTTCCCATGGAATAAATTCCATATTCTAAAGTTACTATAGATATTTGAGTACTTAAGGATGGGTTATCCCTTGTTTTCATAAGCTTTCTAGTCAACTTAATCCTGGTTTTGGAATACTAAGGAGATCTAGTTGTGGAATGTTTGGACTACAAACCAAAGTTACAGTCTCAGCTTCCTCCTGCGTGCCTTTAAACTAGACATTGATATCTCACTTGAAATCTATCAGTGATGTCAAAAAGGCTACATGATCAAGGTTTCAAAAAAGAAAACTAGAATTTGGCTTTAGAATTCACTTCCAGTTATCAGAAAAACCAGATTGTATATGATTGTCGTAATAAATGTTTATTATTATTATCATCATCATCATCATCATCAAACTCAGTAGACTAAAACTGAAGAAATAAAAATATCTGGCCGTTATTAGGATAATGATTGATAAGTGGCAGAAAAGAATGATGATTTTATCCTGTACATATAAAATGAGTTCTTAAAAGATTGTAATTCCAAGTGACCTTAAAATACAATAATTTGACTATATATCCCTCATAAGTTGATACTTACCTACGATAATTAAAAGAGATGGTTTTATATATCCACATACTAAGGACAAAAAATTGCAAAACAGTTTTTTTAACTTTTTAGTAACCATATTGTTGGTGATAGTCTTGATGTTTTTCTGAGACTGTTATATGTAATGTGAGACAAAGCAAAATGAGGGATTATGGCATCTTATTCTGCCATCCCTGATATTGATACAGAGGAAAAAAGAGACCAACTAAACAAACTATAATTCTGAATTTGGATGGTAAATATCCTCACAAACTCACAGGAATTTTATAGAGCTGTTTCTCATCTCAGGCCACTGAAAAGCCCAAGAAACAAGCCCAACTCAGTTGCAGTGAGTACCTTTAGCCCCTATACTCTACAAATAGTAGAGCCTTTGGAAGAAAGACAAGCAGAAAATGGCACCATATTAGTTTCCTATTGCTGTGTAACAGATCACCACAAACACAGTGGCTTAAAACAACACAGATGTACAATTTTAAAGGTGTGGAAGTCAGAAGTTCAAAGTGGTTCTCATTGAGCTAAAATCTCATTGTTGACAGGGCTGTGTTCCTTCTGGAGGCTTTAGGGGAGAATTTGTTTCCTTGTGTTTTCTAGATTCCAGAGGCTTCCTGCATTCCCCATTCCCTGTCTGATGGCCACTTTCCACCCTCAAAGCCAGCATCACATAACACTAAATTCTGCTTCCATCATCATAGCTCTTCTGGTTCTCTCCTGCCTTCCTCTTTCACTTATAAGAACTCCAGTGATTGCATTGAGTCCTCCAGGATAATCCAGGATAATCTTTCTGTCTTAAAATCCTTAACTTAATCTTAATGCAAAACCCCTTTTGCTGTGTAAGATAATATACTCACAGGTTCTGGGGATTAGGGTGTGGACATCTTTGGGATGACAATTATTCTGCCTATCACAGGCACCAAGTCAAATAGAAGGATTTGAGTTATTTTTAAGGAGGTAGAGACTAACCCCAGTTCCTGAGATAAGGACCCACTTATAAATGTCACTCTTAGAATAATTTTATCAGTATTGCCTACAAGCCTTACATAATAATAAAAGGGATAAAAGGAAACTAACAACTACTGAGTGCCTGAATAAAGAGTGTCAGGCACTTTCTAGAAACCATCTCTTTTCATTATCGTAGGTAAGTATCATTTTTCTCCTTTTCATGGATGAGAAAAGTAAGACTCAGAGTTTAAGCAATGTTCGGGTCACTCAGCTAGTAAATGGCAGAGCTAGGATTTCGATGCATATATGTCTGACTCCAAAGTCTATATATTTATGCCACTTTTCATGATGTAGCAGGAGAGGTAAATAGGAGACCCTGGTACATACTGTCAGACTGAGGAATTACTTACTACAATACTACTCCTCCAGATCGAGCCCGTTTAGGCAAAGGAAGAAAGGAGAGTAAAAGGATCCTAAATTAGTGATTTCTACCAAGTCGACCTAAAGCTACTGTAATACGTGTATGAAAGAGGGATAGAGAAGGACAGGCTGAAGGAAAATCCAGACCTCTTTCTAAGCATAACTTTGAGGATTTTAGCATTCGCAGAAAACAGCACCAGTCAGACTATGATCTGTAGTCAGATACTGCTTAATCAACTCTTACTACAAATGTCAAGTCCCAGATATGGTGAGGACCTTTAAACCAAAGAACTAATATTTGCTTGTGTAAAGTTGACTTCTTTACATATTGATTGGTCTTTTCAGCCACATATGCACGTAAAGAGTTATTAATAATTATTTTTAATAAACATTCTCCAACTTTTAACTGCTGCCAATTCCACATCCCAGGCATTCTTTTCAACTATTTTATCCTTCGGGACTCAATAGGAAGTTACATTGTTTGAAATTAGATAGTGTCTGTTCTAACACGTCCTGATTAGGCTTAACTTTGATAAGAGGATGTCCATCTAATTAATAGGTCTGCCATTATCTAGCAAGAGAGACATACATTTTAGAGGATGACTTTAAACTGCTTGTTGCATACTACCAAAAATTCACATTAAAAATATTTTTGGAGGATTTTCTAAAAAATATGCAGTCCAATTTGTACAAATACTTTCATATTCATCATTGGATTTACTTAGGTCTATCTGGCCCACATTATTTTGTGTCTCTTCCACTGCCTCCAAAGATATACCTTCCCAGATTTGTTTTACCAAACTCTTCCTTTCTGTTATGACATTGCTTCCATTGAGGGACATTATAAGAAGCAGCCTTGTGACACTCATTATAGTAATTACTGTAAGAATATTTTAAGGATGATACTTACTACACCACATCACATCTTCTACATGAGGACCCGAGGAACAAATTCCTTTCACATGACACCAGGAAGAGCTATACTTTTTTTAATCAGCTGGTTTGTTTTCATCTTACAGATGTCATCAATCATTTAACTCTTATATTTACTTCCAGTGCTGATTTCTAGGAAGTCTAGAATCAACTTTTTGCCTATTACTAGGTAGTCACATTGGTGAACCAACTCTGGAATAATTTTGTTTCATATATTATTTCCCCCTTTTATTTTTATCTTGTTATATGATAAGTATTTTTGTAAACTGTCTTGGTTCCTTTGACAATGAAGCAGAATATAGAAAAGATGTGAAAAAATTAAGGTTCTGTTTGTCTATTTATTTAGCACATTCCATGAAAATTGTTAGTTCCTTTCCAAATTTGGAGAGCACATGTGGGCTAGTCTGACCTAAATGGAGCACTCCTGAATTTCATACTAGGGGTTCCTGAGGGGCATCTCAAAAAGAAAGGCACTCATCTACTGGAGCAGACAAAACTGAGATACAACAAAACTCAAATGACTGTTAATAAGGAGAAATGTTGCCATCAAATTAAGGTAAAGTACTGAGAGGAAAACAACAGCATCTTCAAATATAAGCCCAAAGAAAGAAGCAGGAGCAGGCAATCACTTGCATATGAAGCTGCTGTCCATATGTGCATTCTATATATATATTTCTCTAAAATGAGTAGTAGCAGGGACTTAGTTAGCAATGGTTAATGTTTCTCCCAAAGAATTATCGACTCAACCATCACTAGTAATTGAAGAAATGTTTTAAGTACAAAATAACTGTCAACTCATTATACATTGAATAAATATAATAATATGAGCCGAGATACTATGGAACATTTATTGAGTGCCTACTATATACTATATAGTTATCTCTTCTAATTTTCAGAACCCCAGTAACTAAGTATTGTCACTAAATCCACTTTACAAGTGAGAAATGTAAAGGAAGGTCACTGAGGGGTTTAACAAGGAGCTTGGTATGATTCAGTTTACATCTGAAGAAGGTCTCTGGCTGCTATGAAGAAATAAGGCTGAAAGGGCAGTCATTTGGGAAGCTATATTTTGTTTGTGTGTGTGTGTGTTTTTCCTGGAAGTACCAGGGATTGAACCCAGGACCTTGTACATGCTAAGCACATGCTCTACCACTGAGCTATACCCAACCCCAATTTGGGAAGCTATTGTAACACAGCACACACAACATGATAGTAGGGAGCAGAGAAGTAGTAATGGAGGGGCTGAGAAATGTTAGATTCAGAAATATTTTAGTTAATGTAGGTGTGTGTGTGTGTTATGGCATACAACTTTTCTTTCTCAAAGAGAAGAGCTTTTCAGCAGGCTGAATGTAGGTTATCAAATGTCAAATGATCAGAAGTTAAAAGTTCTCCTGTCCTTCCAGTCCATGCTGAGGGAGAAGCCAGGGCCTTTTTCTGGTGATTTAATACTACCCATCAAACCTGTCTTCCTATGAAAGGGTGTGATTTAGTTGTAGGAGGGGAGGGAAAAAGCTGTCTCCTTTGTTTATTCCCTTCTCTTTTGGAAAATGCCACATCAGTTCTCCTTTGAGCTAATTGTCAAACCCACTGTGTTAAGAAACATGAGGCAGCCAATGTTCAGAAGCCAAAGACTTAGAAGTAAATGAAGCACTCTAGACAGCTTAATTATTTCTTGAGACTTTTCCCTTCTACATGCCTTCCTCTGCTTAATACAGAGTTTTCATATGTAAAGTAAATAAAGCAGCAGGGATTCTAACAGCCTGGAAAGTCTCAGGTGAAAATGTGAGAATAAGCTTAAGTCTTTTGTCAGCTCTCAAGCCTAAGAAGTGTGACTAAAATGAATCTATTGTAATTTCAAAATTTCATGCTACTGAAAAACAAAATGTGTTTCAGATGACCTAGCATGATGATACAGACATTCCAGTCCCATCAAAGGGCTAATTCTTACCCTCCTCTTGCCTCAAACATTTTCTCTTTCTGATCTCCTCATTGTGGTCTCACTAATGTGAGTTTCCCATATGTCTCTCTACTGTCTGCAAGTAGATTATAGGTTTTATGGATTCTCTAATGTGCCATGAGACTGCCACCACACCATCGGGTGAGCCTGAACGAGATCCAAGGGTGTGCAGTCATAAAGGGTGTCACTGAGTTTGTAGCTATCTGCAATCTAGATGTGTGTGTATGTGTACAATATAATATGCATTATAATGTGTTATATAGTATATATAAAAGGTATGTGTATAATATACAACTATGTTTATGTATATAATATACAACTTATAGATAAGTAGTTGTTTTGTTGTGAAGCAGAGTTTTTTGTATATTATCTATCTACCACCACTATTCTGGCACACACACTTTTAGTGACATTGACTCTATTTGCCTCATATGAGCAAGAAAATTCAACCATATTAACCTCCAAAAAACTTCTGGAGCCACATCCTTTTCAGAGTAAGTTTTGTTGATCTTTGGTGAAGTAAGTGGCTTTTTCCCCCCACCTTTAATTACTGTCTCTTTTTACAAACTGTAGACTCCCACATCACTCTGAAGCAGACCTGGAGGAACCTCATGTACTCCCAGATTGGATTATGATGACCGACTGGCTTGGTAAAGTTACTGGAAATAAAATCACAGGAAGCCAAAGGTACCTCTGTCTTTAGAAGCTAAATAAGATCTAAGTGTGCTGAAACTAATTCCACTTTTATCCCACTTCTAGAACCTGAGCTAATTCAAGATCATTATTTGGTTCAAATCATCTTCATCGTGGGTCTTTTCATCTACATTAAAACAAAGTGGCTAGGATAATTTCTTCCTGACCTCTTTAGTCACCTTTCCTATTCCCCAAACTGACCCACCTCAGTATACACACAAAGCACTTAATTAACCAGAAAAATATTAATTCCTAAGGTCACCCTTGAACAAAGCTAGTTCTTTAAGGTTAGGAGTGAGAGCAACTTTTTGCAATTACTAATTTCTAGATATCACTTTCCTTATGTTATCCTCCAGATCTTATATTTTTATTTCTTAAAAATGCCTTCATGATATCACTTGTGTTTGAGATTCCTAGAGTGGTTTATAATTTCCTGACTGTGTACTGACTGATAGAGGTCTAAAGCAGCACTTGAGATTAATGCAAACCCCCGGGGCTAAACTGACATTCAAAATTGGCCTTCTCCCCACCTCCCCACCGTGTGTGTGTGTGTGTGTGTGTGTGTGTGTGTGTGTGTGTGTGTGTGTGTCTTATTAATTGGAAACTTTGCCTTAATATTATAGTTTCTCCTTCTAGGAAAATCGCTACTTAGGTACCTGGTACCATCTTACTGTTTCCTGGTTGCTTAGGACTACTTCACCCATTATTGGTGCAACAGTTCATGTTCTACACCCTTCTCAAACCCAGATTTTCCAGTGTAACCAACCAGCCTGTGTGCCAAACTTAGTGCAATTTTCCTTCTGAAACATAACATAGTGGAAGGTATTCTAAAGTTAGAGACAGAAGATATAAGTTGATCAGTTCCACCATTGGTGTGTATCCCTGAAAAAAGATACTAAATCCATTTAAGCCTCATTTACCACTCCAGTTTAATGAGAATATTACTAAAACCTGCTTTGTAGGATTTTTTTAAGGTCTAATGACAGCGACCATGTCGAGAGCTCTGTAAACTGTACAATACTATACACAAGCAATTTATTGTATTTTTCTAGGTTATAGCTCATGATTAGACTTTCTGAATATAATTCTCTAATAATCACCTAATGATTATTGTGGCAAACTAGCTAAGTTACTTTGAGATAGGTAGGACCTTCCTTAGTTCCTCCTCAAAATCACAAATGAAGAAGCCACTTTCTCCACCAGTGTATGCTGGTAAATGTTTAACAACTGGCTCTTTGGGGAGGAGAGGGGAGCTATGACTTGTAGAATTTGTTGATTCCATAATGTAAATATGCCCACCATGGCCAATTCCAAACTACCAATGTGATGATACAAAATTCCTCTTTATTTAACAGTTGGCTGTCCACCGCACCACTGTTTCAACCTGCCTTATTACCACGTGAAAAATACTTCTTGGTGTTAATAAAGGTTATTGAGAAAAAATTCTAGATGTCAATGTTGGCCAAGATTAGCTTTTTTTCCTTTACTGTTTGTCAGTTAGGGATCACAGAATCCTCCTTCCTATAATACTATCCTTTTTATAACAAAAATCCCAAAAATAAAGCCCTACTTTTACTTTCCTTTTATTACTGAAATTGTTTTCTGATGCTGAGGATACCATTTAATTATAATTTAATTAACTCTCAAGAGTTTGAAAGCTACATTTTGGAAAGATTAACAGTTAACACAATGACCGTTAAGAGTCCAAATAGTAGAATTTATGTCTATAAAATTAGTACCAACTACAAAATATCTAATGTTAATATGTATTTTCAAATTATTAACCAAGGTCTCTGCATTATTGTGTGTTAAAACATCCCTTTACATTTGCTTTGTCTTTCATGGGCTGACAGTTCTCTTATGGTTGATGTTCTTACAAGATGATTACCACAGAGAGATTGTATTGGCAACATGCCCACCACTCCAATTGAATACATGCTTCTGAGAATTGAACTGGTTTCCACTGACTCTTGGAGGTGGGAGTGCCAGGGGAATTCTGGCTGACTCAGACCATTTCCAAACTGAATGGCTTTTAGGCGTGTAATTTCTGGTCTGCTTACGGGTTTGAATTAACTCCTCTGCATTCTTATACATTAATTT
Source organism: Camelus ferus (assembly GCF_009834535.1). Classification (NCBI taxonomy): domain Eukaryota; kingdom Metazoa; phylum Chordata; class Mammalia; order Artiodactyla; family Camelidae; genus Camelus; species Camelus ferus. The sequence continues at coordinate 85,392,998 of NC_045698.1, read as the reverse complement.
AACCTTACAGTTATTGTAGTTTTAGGATCCTTATTGCCACTATAGACCTTCCCCAGATTAGACTTAAATCCTTAAATAAGTTTCTGTAGACTAGGGATGAATGACACCAGAACCTCAGGGCTAAGCTTAAGAGAAAGTTGTGTGACCACATTGTGGTGAAAACAGTATTGACATACCAAGCAATTTGGCATACTGTCAGGCATAAGTTTATCTATTTATGGTCTGAGCAGTTCTACATGTTCATCTTCTGGAGGAAAAAACAGTCTTAGCACAAACTGATATTTTAATCTACACTGCTTCAACTCTCTCCCAACCCATACTAAAGAGGAGAACAGAAGTTAAGTTATCTTATAATGCATCACACCCAAAACTCATGTTTGGAAGTTACTTATAGGAAGACTCAAAAATGTGATGAAAAAGCTTTGGACAGGTGATATTTTGTATATCTTGGAATGGATTTACATTATATATTCCTTACAATGACCTTAATTATTATAAAAAGGGTAAAGCTGGCAGTGTAGAGAACTAAGTGTCCCAGTGAATTACATCATGATTTAGTTCAGGACAAAAATGGAAAATAGCTGGATGTGTTCTTCTTTTAATTTATACTTTCATTAAAAATTATATTTTCTTGGGAAGAACACAAAACTTGAATATAATGAGAGATTATTCCTTGTCAATTAAAAATATCTAGAGGAACTTGAATTTATACAGGAATTTTCCCCTCAAAAACACCTCAACAAATTGCCAGTCACTGACATTAAAAATGATATCAACCAATTTCCAAATACCATATTAAATATCAGTGGTATCAAAGAACATTTTTAGAAGGGCTTGAATTCCCCTAAAGCTTACAGGTAGTGATGAGTATCCTAATTACCCAGAGGACTCCCTTATGGATAGATCGTCTATTAAAATTATCTCAAATTATTTTATCTGTCCATGTTTTTCCACATCTGAAATTAGACCAGTAAGGTCTATAAATCTGCAACCAACTTCTTTTGATTGTCCTATATTTATCAACTTCAAGCTTCAAGGTATAAAGCTAACTTTCACTTCTTTTAATTGAAACTTTTATTAAAATAATCAGATTCATATTCAATTATAAGAAATAGTACTGAGTGCTCCCTTATGCATTATACCCACTTTACTCCAATGGTAAAATTTTGCTAAATTATAGCATAATATAACCAAGATATTGACATTAATAAAATCTACCTATTTTATGCAGATTTCCCCAGTGTTACTTTTACTCATTTGTCTGTCTGTGCTTCTGTGTGTGTGTGTTTATGTGAAGTTCTATATAATATTGTCACTTGGGTAGATTCATACAACCACCAGTTATAATACTGAACAGCACAAGGATCCCCTTTCCTTTTTTTTTTAATTAAAGTTGCCTTTTTATAACCACACTCACCTTTCTCCCATCTTCTCCTCAAAACTACCCTCCTCACTCTAATCCCTGGCAACCATTAATCTGTCCTCCACTTCTAAAAGTTTGCTATTTCCGAAGTATTGTAAGAACATAAATACAAAACAGAAACAGACTCATAGATATAGAATACAAATTTGTGGTTGCCAAGGGATAGGGTTGGGGGAAGGGATAGACTGGGAGTTCAAAATTTGTAGATACTGACAGGCATATGTAGAATAGATAAACAAGATTATACTGTATAGCACAGGAAAATATATACAAGATCTTGTAGTAGCTCACAGAGGAAAAAAATGTGACAATGAATTTATGTATGTTCATGTATAACTGAAAAATTGTGCTCTACACTGGAATTTGACACAATATTGTAAAATGACTATAATTCAATTTAAAAAAGTTTAAAAAAAAGAAGTATTATATAAATGGAATCATATAGTATGTAACCTTTTGGGAGGGCTTTTTTTGCTCAGCATAATCCCTTGGTGCTTCATCCAAACTGCTGCATCTATCAATAGTTCATTTCTTTTTATTGCTGGATAGTATCACATGCTGTTTATTTACCACAGTTTATTTAATCACTCATCTATTGCCAGAAATCTTGGCTGATTCCAGTTTGTAGCTATTATGAATAAAGCTGCTATAAACATTTGAGTATAGGTTTTTGTGTGAACGTGAGTTTTCATTTTTTTTGGTATAAATGCCCAGGAATGCAATTGCTGGTTCATAAGGTAGTTAGATGTTTAATTTTTTTAATTTTATTTTATTGAGTTATAGTCAGTTTACAGTGTTGTGTCAGTTTAGATGTTTAATTTTTAAAGAAGCTGCCAGATGACTTTCCAGAGTTTCTGAAACATTTTAGATTTCTATCAGTCATGTATGTGTGATTCAGTTTCTTCACATCCTCACCAGCATTTGGTGTTGTCATCATTTTTATTTTAGCTGTTTGGAGAGGTATGTAGTAAAATCTCATTGCTATTTTAATGTGCATTTCCCTAAAAGCTAATAATGTTGAACATCTTTTCATATGATTACTTGCTATCCATGTACTTTCTTTGGTGAAATATTTATTCATGCAGTTTGTCTATTTTCTAACTGGATTGTTTGGGTTTTTACCATGAAGTTTTGAGAGTTCTTTATTTATTATAGGTAACAGTCTTTTGTCAGATATGTGGTTTGCAAACATTTTTTCCCAGTCTCTGCACTGTTTTTTCGACAGGGTCTTTGAACAAATTTTTAAATTTTGATGAAGTCCAATTTATCAAATATTTCTTATATGGCAAATGTTTTGGTGTCATGTCTAAGAAGTCTTTGCCTAGCTTGAGATCCTAAAGATTTTTTCTATTTTCTTCTTAAAATTTTATAGTTTCACATTTTGCATTTAAGCTATAATTTATTTTGAGTCCCTTTTTGCATAAGTATGAAGTTTGGGTGTTTTTGTTTTGTTTTGCTTATTCAACTCTTCTAGCACTATTTGTTGAAAAGTCTACCATTCCTCCTTTGAATTGCTTTTGCTCCTTTGTCAAAAACCAGTTGAGCAAATTTGTGTGGGTCTATTTCTGGGTTTTTCTTTTGTTCCATTGGCTTATTGTATATCTCTCTGCCAATAACACATTTTTTTTTTTATTACGGTAGCTATATAATAAGCCCTAAAATCGAGCAGAGTAATTCTTCCCACTTTATTATTTTTTGTCATGATTTTTTAAGCTGTTCTAGGGCTTATGACTTTCCATGTCAATTTGTGAATAAGCTTGTCTATGTCTACAAAAAATCTCACTGAAATTTTCATACAAATTGTATTTAACCTATAGATGAATTTGAGAAGAATTGATGTCTTTACTCAGTTGAGTCTTCCAATCTATGAATATGGTATATCCCTGCATTTAGTTAGATTTTCTTTGATTCCCTTCATCGGTGTTTTGTAATTTTCAGCATACAGATCCTGTACATGTTTTTTCAAGTGTATACCTAAGTATTTAATTTCTTTGGAGAATTATTAATGGTACTGTGTTTTTTATTAGGTATATTTATTTATTTTATATATGTTTTAAATGGAGGTACTGGAGATTGAACCCAGGACCTCCTGCAGGCTAAGCACACACTCTACTATTTAGGTATTGTGTTTTAAATTGTGATTTCTGTATGTTCATTGTTTGTATAAAGAAGTGTGATTAGTTTTAGTGTGTTGATCTTGAACCATTTGTTGAACTTTACTAGTGCTTGACACTTGTGGGTTTTATTTTGTAGGTTTCTTGGTATTTTCTGTTCAGACAGTCATGTCATCTGTCATTAGAGATTGTTTTATTTCTTCCTTTCCAAAGTATATGCCTTTTATTTCCTTTTTTTTTTTTTTTAACCTTATCACAGTGGTTCGAACTTCCAGTACTAAGTTGACTAAAAAGGGCATCTTAGTATTCTACCAATAAATATGATGTTAGTTGTGGGTTTTTTTGTAGATCCTCTTTATCAAATTGTGTTAATTATCTTCTATTACTAACTAGCTGAGTTTTAATCATAAACAGGTGTTAGATTTTGGAGCCAAATGCTTTTCTGCATCTATTGAAATGACATTATGAATTTTCTTCTTTAGCTTGTTGATACAGTAGATTGCATTGATTGATTTTTGAGTATTTAACTAGGCTTGTTGAGATTGGTTTGCTAATATTTTGTTGAGGATTTTTGCATCCATGTTTATGAGAAGTATGGATCTGTACATTTGCTGTTTGTTTGTTGGTTGGTGCTGCCTTGTCTTGTTTTAGTATCAGGCTAATACTGACCTCATAAAATATGTTGGGAAGTGTCTTCATCTGTTATCTGGAAAAAATGGTGTAAAATTGGTGTTAATTCACCTTTAAAAGAGGAACCACTACTGTCTCTTCCCACCTCCACATCCACCTGCTGCCCTGGTGTTTTGGGGTGAGGGAGAGGAGTCTCAGGGCTCTCTGGAGGACAGAGAAGCTTCCCAGACCAGGCTTCTGGATCTCTCCTGTTAGCTTTGCCTGCTTATCTTGGTATCTCTCAATGGAAAATCAGAGTCTCAGACCCAGCAGAGAAGGAAAGTACCTCCTCTTGTCACTTATTTCTGGCAATGTTCCCAATACATCTCGCCGCTGGTGGTGTCAGGCTCATGTAGTGTTGGCAGAGGGAGTTCAGTATGATCTGAGAATGGAATGAGCCTACCTGTGCTGCCTTCTATTGCTAGGTTGAAAGTCAAGAAACTCTGGGTATGAATGGCCTCCTTTTGTTGAATAGGGGTATATTCTGCAACTGTGTTTTTCCTGCAATCTTAGGGTCACAAACCACCTTGCATTCTTCTAACCACATTTCACATTTCTCCTTTAGTTGTCTTTTGCACCATTTCAAGGGTTTATATTTGTACTTAGCAGGGAGGAGCAGGAAAAACAGGTCTACACCATCTTATCCTGTTTGGAAGTGACCTTCACTTTTAATCACAGATGCACAAGGACTGACTCAGTTCCAGAAGGTCTTGAATTACTTGAATTTTGCATAAGCAGACAAGGATTTAATATGAAGACGAGGAAGAAGAGGAGACAGAACCATTCATCATTGGAATTGACCTCAAGCTGATACAGCACGAATGTGCAAAGAGTAAAAAACAAACCAACAACATGAAACAAGGAACAGAAGTCTTTTTTTTGTAATAGGTGCTAGCCAGTTTGTCTTTTCTTGGTATTTCTCTCTCCGCTTCATGTTATTAATGTAAAGCAAAGGTTTTTTTTAATATCTAACATTTTATTATGTTGATTATGAAACATTTGCAAACCTTGGTGAACAACTGTACTGTCAATCAATCAAACAGACTCAAAAGGAAATTTAGCTCAAACCATCGGGCAAGCAAAGGACATTTTATCATTCATGAGCCATGGATTGAATGAGATATCAAGGTGATAATTAGCAATAACATGTTTGTTTCTTATCTTGCTGTCTTATCTTTTCTTTTTAATCATCATTTGTAAGAAATACATATTGCTTCCTTAGGAAGTATTACATGAATATCATTTCCTACCTTAAAGAGAAACTATTTTGATTCCATACACTCATTGATGGATCAACTTCTGCCTATGGAAGTGAAATCAGATACTGTTCACTGAAACCTTATTGAAATTTCTTTTAAATAGGCCAGCATTTGAAATTGTTAAAGAGAGCAGTATACCATTTGGCTGAAGTGGCTTGCATTGAAATAAGAGGAAAAATGATTTTAGACATAGCTTGTGCCCAGTGCTTGTTATTTTTGAAATGAGTCTAATTACTATATCAGTAATAGTTTTTAAAAATTTTATTGGTGTTTTTCAACTCGCTTTTGAGAATGATCCAGCCACTTCAAGCTAGGTGTTCCCTTTTGCAAAGAATGACGTAGCAGAGGGAAATTACTATGATCAACTTTGCAAAGTTATACTACACAAATAATTGTTATAATACCCAATTCAATGTGATTCTAGTTTAAGAAGTACTTAAGATAGAATTGTAACAGTATACCAGGTATTGTTTGCAAAGCTATCAAGGAGCAAATGTAAATCAGTTCAAAAGCCAACTGAATTTTAAGTAATAGTGACTAGTGACTGTTACTATTCTTAAGAAAATGCTCATAATAACAACTGTATTCTGCTCTAAAAATAGTACCCTCCCACTCAGAAAATACTACCAGCAGTGGCAGCAGCAGTAACAGAAGTCCAAGTAGAAATCCTGGAAAAAATGCTTCTGTGTTGTAAAAGATCTGCCAGTTCTTTTGAGCTATATTAAATTTACTTATAAGGTATATTAGAAATGTTGCTGTGCTTAACTAGGTTACTTTTTTGAATCACAGAGGAAAGGTTTTTTTAAAAAATTTATTTATTTAAATAATTTTTTTGTGGGGGGAGGGAGGTAATTAGGTCTATTTATTTATTTATTTTTAGAGGAGGTTCTGGGGATTGAACCCAGGACCTTGTGCATGGTAAGCATGCGCTCTACCACTTGAACTATACCCTCCCCCTTATTTTTAAATGATATCAGGAGGAATCCCAACAGTTATTGAAATTTGTAAAAAAGTGAAAAACACAACTAAAACCTATTTAACATTGATTATATGCTATTTGTCAGTGTCTAAAGAAAGGATTAGATTGCCTTATTTATTATAGTCAATATTAATACATTCAGATAACCTAACATTATAGTCAATATTTTTATATTCATAAATTGACTTTAAGTTCTAGTTAACCTAACTTTCTATTCTAGATCAAAGGACCCAGTCTCTATTTGCTTATACTTTTCTAGTGATATCCAAAAAATTATTGAAAGGCTAGTATATACCACTTAGTACTTCATGAGCCCCTAAAGACCAGGGATGCAATCTTATTTATCTTGATGGCCTTAGTACCTGGCACCATGTGTAAAACATAATGGCATAATGAGTGTTCACCATATATTTGTTAAGTTAATTTTTTAAAATAAATTAATGGAGAAGTGTTAACTGAACTAATATTTGTATACCAAGCACTATACTAGGCCATAATCCTCATGAAATCCCTATCAGATCCATATATTGGTTAGTAATCTATTGGTGGCAAATAATAGAAAAGGTAAATCAAAACCTAGCTTAAGTAATAAAGGGAAATTATTGGCTTGTATAACTAAAAAGTCCAGCAGTAGGTGAGCCTTCAGGTGTAATTTCAACACTGTTCTGTCTAAATTTCTTTGTAGTTCTCTCAGTTTCGCCCTCTCTTGTGTGTCAAATTCAATTTCAGCTGGCTTCCTTTATGGTAGCAAAATGGCTGTGGCTGCTGTCATTCCACAGTTCACATCAAACATCACACCATACGTTGGAATCGAAAGTATCTCTTATAGCAGATGTCTTATAAGAGTTAGCACCTATCCCAAAAGCCCCTCTTCAAATGTCTTTCTGTGTAGCTTTAGCCTAAACTGGATGAAATGATTGTGGCCTCTTAGAGTTATGTGGGGTTTATTCCTTCCCAAACTGCCATTGGCTGGGAAATAGAGGCTTTTCTTGGGAAAGGGGCCAAGAGAGCTGAATGCCAGGTATGCAATCAACACATGTCCACTAGACATATCATTTGCCCTAGTTAGCCTCAGAAATTATCTCCCCCTCTTCATTCTCACTCTCACTCAATGGAATGAATTTCCGTTCCTTGAGGTGTTTTGTAAAACAACTCAGCATTAATAATAACATACTGCTCTACGACTTCGGGAATATTTACAACTTACATCATACTCGTTGGACACAACCCCTTACTCTCCTTGCCACCAAGAATTTCTCTAGAAGGAATTGTAATGGAAGGAGATGCCGAAAGATGAGTTAGAATTTTGTTGCAGACAAACTTTTTCCCAGAACTTCTGAGCTCAAACTCTAAAAGTAATCATTCCCATTGCCTTCATGAATGAGTTTACTGGCATGACAAATTGTCTTTTTCCTGAGAGTACAGTTGACCCTTGAATAACACAAATTTGAACTGCTCAGGTCCACTTGCACGCAGATTTTTTTCAATAGTAAATACTACAGGACTACAGGATCCAAGATTGGTTGAATCCCTGGATGCAAAAACTTGGATATAAAGGAACCACTTATGCTGAGAGCTGACTATTAATTACATGCAGATTTTCCACTGCAGGTAATTGCACCCAGGGTCGATGCCCTGAACCACTCTCTACCCGTTGTCAAGGGTCAACTGTATTGTCTTTTTCCCAGACTATTCCACCTGCAAATCCTCTTCCTCCCCACCACCCCCATATATTTTCAGGCACTTTATATTTAAAAGTTGTTATTTGATTGATATTTCTTATGTGATGGCTGTTTCATTTTCAGATTGTTCTCTTGTCCATTGACTTAACTTAATAATAATTATCCTCATTTAAAAATGACTTCCGGATTTCAGGTCACTTTTGAATGTGATTTTATCCTTCCTATTCCACAAAACAAGAAAGTTTCACTGTCCTAAGGCCTTTAAACACACAAGAACTGATTACAGAAAAAAAGACTAAAAACACAGTATGCCTAAAAAGCTTAGAGATTCCTCTTTTTAATAATGATGGCTGTTGGAATTAATTCCTCAAAATGTCAGTTAGCTACTTTATAGTCATGTAAAGCTGACCCCAGTTGAATTCTCAATTCAGGAGTTGAGTGGTTCAGTATTGGTTAGGAAAAAGGAAAGTTATTTTACCTCAAACTGCCAACGTATGTCTGGTCAGATCTGGTTTGAGCTGGTGAGAGCTCAACCAAGGATTTTTAAAACCACTAAGTGAGCCAGAATTAGACCGTGGGTTCTAGGTTACTGACCCTTGTTTTAATATATGTGGGCTGACAAGAAAGTCTCTGTAATTGTTTTACGCTCATGAGCTTTACCAATGTTTTCCCCTGTGTTGCAATCACAAACACGTTTGCCGCTTAGCTGCCTGCGTATGGGACATCCCTTCCCGCCCACTACCCACGCAGAGAAATACTGCTCTTTCAATATTCTGAGCTGTTCAGCCACTGCAGAATCAACCCACACACAGTAACTGTTAAAGTACTTATTATGTCCTCCTGAGAATCTGATGTTAAATTCTGTTGTTTTTCCTAATCAAATGCAACATTTCACATATTTACAGACTTCTTTCTAAGTTGAATTTAAAAGCTTCTTAATGATCTTTGCAAGACAATACCACAATTGTTGAGCTTTTGAATATTTTTTATCGCTAGCAGAATGGGGTTTCTTTTAAGAAAAAAAAACTAGTACTATAAAAACCAGGGAATTTTAGATGTGGGTGGCAATTCACTTGGACATATCCATTTAAGCTGAAACTAACTAACTGATGGGTGGGATTCTGTCTGCCAACATTTATGGAGCATTCCCCAGCCTCATAATGTGATAGTTAGCACACTGGGGGTGGGGAAAGTGGGGTGTGAGTTGGAGGGGAAGATTCAGTGTTCCCATTAAGAGCTCCTGCTCACAGCTTCAGGCTGAATATAAAGTGTTCTCCCTGCCCCTTCAAGAACAGGCACAGCCAGCCTGAAACACAGAATCCAAATTGAGGGGTAGATAATGTTAGAATAAAAAGACAGAAGTTTGGAATACAGGCTAAGTGCTTTCAAAATTTATACAAAAGGGCAGTTTGACACCATTGTATGTTTCCATGAATCATGTGTGTTCAATTAGCAGTTCTTTTTAAGTATCAAAGCAGTGATCTGAGAGCTAGTTCCTTTTCAGATGTAATGCTTAAATGCTGTTTTTAGATCAAAGGTATGTTGGGAAAAGTTGGGAAAGCTAATCACTGCCTCTGCACCTTTCATGAAACACATTTATTGAGTACCTACTAAGAGTCAGTCCTAGTGCTGAGTACAGGGAGATAACAAGATAAGAAAGGCAAAGAAGACCCCTACATTTGAGAAGCTCTGTATAGTGTGAAGGAAGACATTTAAACAAATAATAAACATCTAACATACTACATTCTATAATTAAGACATGTGCTACTCGTGAATAAATCTACAATGAAGGAGGCTAGAATATACAATGGAGAAAAGATAGTCTCTTCAACAGGTGGTGTTGGGAAAACTGGACAGCTATATATAAAATAATGAAATTAGATCATTTTCTAATACCATATACAAACATAAACTCAAAATGGATTAAAGACCTAAACATAAGACTGGATACTATAAAAGTCCTATAGGAGAACATAGGCAGAACACTCTTTGACATAAATTTCAGCAATATTTTTTTGAACCAGCTCCTAGAGTAATGCAAATGCTCTATAAAAATACAAAGAAATACAAACAAAACTAAACAAATAAGACCTAATTAAACTTAAAAGCCTTTGCATAGTGAAGGCAGCAAAGGAAACCATAAACAAAATGAAAAGACAATCTACAGAATGGGAGAACATATTTGCAAATGACATGACAGACAAGAGACTGATTTCCAAAATATACCAACAGCTCATATAGCTTAGTATCAAAAAACAAACAACCCAATCCAAAAATGGGTAGAAGACCTAAATAGACACCACTCCAAAGAAGACACCAAGATGGCCAACAAGCACATGAAAAGATGCTCAGTATTGCTAATTATCAGAGAAATGAAAATCAAAACTACAATGAGGTATCACCTCACACCAGTCAGAATGGCCATCATTAAAAAGTCTACAAATGATAAATGCTGGAAAGGGTGTGGAGAAAAAGGAACTTCACTGTTGGTGGGAATGTAAATTGGTGCAGCCACTATGGAGGACAGTATGGAGGTTCCTTAAAAAACTAAAAAGAGACTTATCATATGATCCAGCAATCCCACTCTTGGGCATATATCCAGAGAAAATTATAATTTGAAAAGATACCCCAATGTTCATAGCAGCACTATTTACAATAGCCAAGATACCCAAATGCTCCCCAATGTTCATAGCAGCACTATTTACAATAGCCAAGACATAGAAACAACCTAAATGTTCATGGACAGATGACTGTATAAAGAAGATGTGGTGTATATACAATGGAATATTACTCAGCCATAAAAAAGAATAAGATAATGCCATTTGCAGCAACATGGATGGATCTAGAGATTATCATGTTGAGTGAAGTTAGACAGACAAACACAAATATATATGATATCATTTATAAGTAGGAATCTAAAAAAAAAAATACAAATTCTATTTACAAACCAAAAACAGACTCATGGACATAGAAAAAAAGTATGGTTACCAAAGGGGAAAGGGTGGGGAGGGATAAATTAGGGTTTGGGGATTAACAGACCCACATAAGTATATATAAAGTAGATACATAACAAGGGCCTAGGTATAGCACAGGGAACTATATTCAATTTCTTGTAATAACATATAATGGAAAAGAATCTGAAAAGAAAAAAACATATATATATATGTATATGTATAACTGAATCGCTTTGCTGTACACTTGAAACTAATATTGTAAATCAACTACCCTTCAAAAACAATTTTATTTAAAAGAGACATATACTCCAGAAAAGACTGACTTACAAAGAATATGACTTAGTAAACACTGTTTTAAGATGGGAGAGACATTTAAGTGGGATCAATGTTTAAATGATCAGGTTAGGGATGAATAATTTCTTCTTACGATACCTTTAGTTCCTTGTGTAACCTTGTATGTTAGGGGTGTGGATAATGAATCCTTAAGTAGTCTGGCCCTCTGTGTATCCTTCTTTCCCATAGTCAGAACCCCTAGGTCTCTGTTGGGTTCTGCTCTAAGGCCAGTCTTGTATTCAGTTGGAAAGGATTTAAGGCTATCTGATTCAACTATCAGTGAGCATCTTACCTCAGGATACAGTGGGCTTAAGCAGGTTGCTTACAGCTATGGGGAGCAAGCATAAGATGGGGGGCAGAGTGCTAGATACTCACTGAGAGCATTTAGATAAAGGACGTACATTTCATATATACCCTATGGAGTGCTTACTATGTTGTTATCTGCTTTAAACCTATAATATTTAAATTAAGAGTCAGAACCTGTCTAAGATCACACGGGCAATATTAGAGCTGAGAGGTTCTAAAGCAGTTTTCCTGACTTCAAAAGTGAAACAGACCCATTCTAAGCAGTCAGGCAAAGAGTTACTTTAAGAATGAACAATATTGCATCCTGTTTCTGAAACTGGGGGATGGGTACATTAGAAATTTTTAGTTGGTATTTCTGTAAAGTGTACATCTATTATCATTAGGATTTTGGCTCTATTCAGTATTTGCTAAAAATAACTGTAAAGCGTAGAAGTAAAAGGAAATAGTGGATGAGCCAGAACTGTATGAAGAGGTGTTTCTGAGTTGAAAATAAGAGAGAAAATTTGGCTGACAGTCAGCTGGCATCATTAGGATCCCACCAGGAATATCAAAAGTGTTCTGATGGGAGAAACACAGTGCTGGGAAATCCAGAAGCAATCAGGCAGAGAGCCCCAGGGGAGTATGATTGTAAGGAACAGGGCACCAGGCACCCACTGGAAGTGAAGCAAAGCACACAAGCCTATGGTGGGGATGAGGGGCTAGCAAGAAGCAGAGCAGAGTCCTAGTCCAACTCAGATCCAGGAAACAAGACAAAGTCCTGGTCCCTAGAGCTGGAATCTCAGAAACAAGGATATTGGACCTCAAGAATAAGGCAGAGACTATGCCAGATCCAAACCATAGGGCAAAGCTTAACCAGGTGAGATCTCCTCAATGCACAGATCTCTCAAAGCTGAACTGGAGTCTTAAAATTCTTTCTTAGGGATAAATCCATAATGGAAGGGGTGGAGAGGGCTGAAGTCAGTATTAAGAATATAGAGCAATGGAAAGAGGAGGGCAATGGGACAATGATTATAACAAGTCCTAAAATGTTAGGGTGAGAAAAATACTGTCTGTAAGGTTTGTCTGTTGGTTTTATCTTGCTTTTCTTCTGATAATAGCTTCCTAGTTTTTCAGAGTTTGTTTGTTTGTTTGTTTGAGATCCTTCCCTATCCCCCATGAATAAAGACAGAGTACTATGTCCATCAAAAGAGTATTGCCCACCCTAGGTCCAGGACCCTACCTAGACAAATTATCCTCTCTCTATCCCAGAATTTGAATCTCAAAGGCAGAAATGAAGGGGTGAAAAATAATCGATGCTATTTCATTCTTAATCTGAACTTCAGTGGACATTTAGATCAACAAAGCTGTTCTGGTTCCTGTCCTTTCTGAAGCCGTGTCTTCAGTATTTCCTGGATTTTGGAAATATCAGTATCCCTCTCGTGAATTACGTTTTTCATTTAAATTAACTGAGGTCATTTCTGTTGCCTGCAACCAAAGTATTATAAGTGAGTCAGTGTCGAAGATGACAGTAAGATTCCGGTTCTTTTCTGAATCAATCTTCCCAAAGGTAAAGTCAGGATCAATGTCCCTGAGTCTGCAGTTTGGAGAGCCCCAAAGAGCTGCCCTCTATCTGCAGAGTCGTATTTCTCCAAGAGCCTACCAAGCCACACAGTTCCTCCATCTTAACCTCCTCCCACCCTGCTTTCTGATAGCTAATGAATACAACACGCTTTCAGCTTGACCTAGTTCTCTGTGATTTCCCTAAAATTTGAAACATTTCTAAGTTAATAGGTTTGCTAAATATTTTCTTTCGTGTTGGAATTTGGAAACAAATGTCAGATCTAAAATAAATACATCATAATACAAACAATGTTTTTTCAGTGTACTGAAATTGATTGAAAATTTTGTGGACAGGTACATATCTTTACCATAAATTATATCAGGCTAAACATTACCATTTTATTATAGATGTGACCAAGAAAATGACTCTTTTTTTATTAAAAAGCCTAAGAAGAAAAGTAATCCTTTTTATGTCCATGATGAAAAAAAGTTTTTAAAAAGCACACCATTTAAGAATTTACAAACTTGTATATACGTGACACTTTTTTTCCTAAGTCTTTATTGCAATCACATTTTCATTATAAAAACTCATAAAGCCATAAATGGGAAAGATAGAACAATGAGCCTTAAATACAAGGAAGTAACTGAAGTTATTCATAATCATTTTCACTGGCAATCAATATGGTATTGATTTTCTATTCTTGCAACTCTTGCAGTAATGTCCTTGGCTTGAAACTCAACCTAAGCTAGGAAATATTAGCAAATAAAACAGTTTCAACCTAAGGAAATGAAAAGAGAAAACAAGGCAGCAAAACCCTGGATACACTTCAGAGATGAATATAACTGTCTGCTGTCAGTTAATTCTGCTAGTTAGACTATGGTGCCAAGGTACCCAGGCTGACAATGGGCCTGGTGTGAACTTCCAGGTATCACTCTGTTCTTCAGCTGGAGACTACAATGGTGTCTAACCTGTGAGGATCATTTTAGTCACAAGGAGAAGTAGCTGAGAGTCTCCAAGTCTGGATGGATTCACATCTCTACTACCAAAAAATCTACTCAGAGTGTATGCCCTACTGACCATTAGTCAATAGCATTATCTGAGTACGTGAGAATGTGCAGAATCTCATTCAAATTTAAAAGGAATTGATCAAATTGGGAAAATTTTAAACTATCATGCATTAAAGCATCAACCATTAAAGAAGCCCCGGGGAAACTCATTCCAGAAGTGGAGCACAATCATTTCTTACAAAGTTGAGCATGTTGAGGCCTGTGTTGAGTAATTCACCGATAAAGATCAAAGCCCAAATTTTCAACTGGGAAAACTGGATTCAAAATAAAGGAACATCAAATCACAGAGTTTTACTTGATAAGTATAATTTCAGTGGTTTTGAGCAATTCAATAAAAATGATTTTCAAGGAAAAAAAATTCTTTCCTGATCTTAGAGTATTGTTTTCTCATCATTAATCAAATCTAGAGTCACACACACAGAACAAAAAATTATGTTAGAAGATGAACTGTGTCTGTCTTTAAATCACAAAAGCAGTTGTAAGACACCTGCTTTTAAATATTTCTTTTCTTCAGCTTCTTTATTAAATTATATTTTCTGAGGAATGCTTACTGTCTAATAAGACTTTATCCAAAAGAAGGTAACAATTATTTGTCATCAAAGGTTCAAAGACAGGTCATATAAATACCTGTGAAAAGACCTTTTAAAATAGTACTATGAAAGATCATTTAATTTTCAGGAGTGCAATATTTGGGACAGGAGTCACATTTGTTTTCACAAAGCAAAATTTCTTGTAACCACATAGAAATGTGTACCTTGTTGCAAATGGTAGGAAGTCCCATAGTGGGAAAGGCGTGACATCCAATTTAGGCTTTGCATGCAAGGGGTGTAATCTGTGTGGAATAGGAGAAAGTCAACAGCACCACACCCAAACTAAAATCTGTAGTGTCCTTAGGGGTGCTTCCCTCTATCCCAGCATGCTCATCCTTTTAAAAGCCAAGCACCTTGTCTCAGAATCTTCCAGACTGCTGACAGAGTGATTTCCTTCTGCCGATGTATGGAATGAGCGTGGAACAGCTCTTTTTCCTCCAGTGGATCTCTCTTCTAAGCAGGAAAAACAAAGCACCCTTCAGCTCACTTTGTGAGCATACACATTTTAATGAATATTAAATAACTATTCTTTTCTAACATTGAGTGATAGGTAATTATTCAGGTATTTTTCTAAGCTGGCATACTATAAACTCATAGAGTAATGGAGCTGGGAATTACTTTATAGTTCACCTAATCCAACTCTTCATTTATTGATGAGACGAAATTCTGTCCTAGAGCCAGAGGATTGATCCTAATCCCCTTCTCCAAAGCAAGAAAATGATCACTTTTTGCCACGTTTGCCAATCGATTGGCATCATTGTTTATTCTCTTTCCATACACACTGGAATCACTCACTTATTCTGGGTGATAAACAACTTAGCTCAAACTTTACAATTAGCTCTATAAAACGCACAAATACATTGCCTTGACTGAAACACACATTTTAATGACTAAGTAGTATGTGCTCATTAATGTAGAAAGCAAATGCTTAGTGTACATTTTTTTTGAATAGACTATATAGCTCATTAGAACACATGATAGTAATTAGATGTCAAAAATACAACTGAAGAAGGACTGTTATGCTGTCTTTGTGATGGCTTGGTATCAGATACTATTAAGCATACATCGTATCTTCCAGATGCTCCAGAATATGCCATCCCTATGCAGTAAACAGTTACCTGCTAGGAATCTAGATGACTCAACATTCTCTGTCAGTTATCAATTGAAACTAAGAACTCTGACTGATAAGTTGGTAAGATGAGTGAGTACAGGGAAACTTTGAGAAAGGACCCTGATGGAAATGCAAAGAATCTGGGATTGGTTATCTGGTATGCTAGAACTTAAAGACAATAAAATTAAGCTAATATTAAGGCATGGTACCCTGCCAGCCTATTCATTCAAATTCAATCAAATTATCACCTAGAATGAAATATCCACTGAAGAATGGACTTTGGGCAACCTCAAGGCAGTGACATAAGATAATCTGAAGAACATGACTAGAATGATTTTCTGTTCAGTTTCTCTTAAATTTTATGCCTATTGTCCCAGCATAATTTTCATTAGCATAGCATCCCCTTATACTCTCCAAAGTGTCCTGGTGTGGACAATAAATCCTGTGTTCAACCTAGAATGAGAAGATCAAGAATAGTTGGATAGTGTAGTTGCTTTTGGTGGTTCCAGACAGTTGAAGTTCATAAACGGTAACTGATTTCTATAGCTTTAAAAAAAAAAAAAAGCAAATAAACACATCAAAGTTTTATCTCTTGAAGTTGCTGAACTAAAATGGCCAAAATAAAACTCACAATTTGATCCAGTGGATTGTTAAATAATGTGAATTGAATCCACAGCTTTTTCCAGTCTTTCACGTGGAACTTAGAGTAGTTATAGAAAAAGAAGTCATCTATGAGAATAGAAGTAGGGAAATTTGGAAGGAATACAGTGTCTCCAAGGGTAGTCTCTTCTCCCTTTTGGGATAAGGCTGTAACTTGCTTGAAGACCCAGTAGTAGTCTTACCTGAGGAAGTAATCAAACAAGGGAAATCGGAGTCCATGTGCCCGACCTCCACCCACCCTGATTGTTTCCAGGCTTATAATTAGAGTCCCTAGAGAACTGGCACCAGAGGTCTTGCTTGATTTTATAATAACAACGACACCCTTCTAGACTTGGAGAGGCCCTGACATCAACTACCACAATAGAGTCATAGCTCTTCACCTAATTCTCATACCTGAGTCCATCACACACATCCCTAGAGCTCTGAGATAATTCAGGATGCATTTAAGAAAGGACTTTGTAATACTCCACAAGTTATGTTCTATGATTTTCTTTCTAGCTTTCCCTAAAGGAAACTATTCACTTACCAGAGCAACTGTGCACTGAGGAAAGGGAAATACCCAGACCTTTCCAGGATAAAAGAACATTGACTCCAAGCTAACACTAACTCCAGGAAATGGGGGTTGACTATCAGTGTGGATCACTAGTTAGAATGGAAGCTAAACGAGTTCAGGTAATGAATATAGTTGTGAACCAAATCCACCCCATGGAGGCCCAGTGAGTTCCTGAACTTATCTGATGGTTATTTTCCTGGTCTCAGTATAGATAACCTTAGCAAATGCCAAATCCCCACACTGAACTCCTGGTCCCTGAAGTACCAGTTTGTATCTGTTTTTCCAACATAATTATTAATAGTACTCCTTTTTACTATCAAAAGTATCCCAGTTTTGATAATAAATGAAATGGTCACTCTAGCTCTTATGGTGGGAAGAACCAAAGAAAACTCTTAGAACCTCCTTCCTCTGTCAGAAAGTAAATCAAAAGCCATATCATATCCTTGGGAGGAGGCTGTGGGAGAGGTGGAGGCAGAGATATAAACTTAAATGGTATCTTCAAAGACTTAAAAGATTCAGAAGTAGCTTGTTTGACCTACAGAGAAATCACCTAGGACTCCAAAATATTTCAAAACCATTCTCATCTAGTTGATTATCATTAATCTGTTTTTCAAATCATAGTGGCCTATCCAGAAATAGTTTCTTTACTGGAGCAAATAAAAGCAGTTTTTAGTTTGCATCTATTGATTTGACAAATGCTTTTTCAATAAGCAGAGAATCTCAGAAGCTTATGTTCACTTGGCAGGAGTGGTAGTATACTTATCTTGTCTCAGGGTTATAGCAGTCTTGAACTCTGTGCCACAATTTGTACAATAGGGGACTTGATTGTCTCGCCATTTTGTAGGGCGTCATGCTAGCCTAATACGTTATTGTTTCATGCTGAAAATTCCCAGAATAGAAGATAGCAGTGACTTTAGAAGGGCTTCTCACTTGTCTGAAGCACATAGGACTATCTTTGTCAACATGAAGAACAAGCTAATACACTTTGCATCTAATACAACTAAAGAGAGAGGCATAACACTTGATAGGCCACATTGGATTTGGGAAGCAACATACAATATAGGAGTGCTTTTCTGGTTCAGAACTGCAAACTTTGAGTGGGACTTGGGACCTGAGAAATCTAGACAGTTCATACTTTACTGCAGGCAACTCTGCTACTTGGCCTTTATGACCTAGTGAATCCAACAGGGCCCAAAGTTTCTGTAGCAGATTGAAATTCTCTCTAGACTCTATGATAATTTCAATGCACAAATCACAGCAGATACCTGTAGGGTGTTTGAACATAAACACATCCTTTTGGCCAAATAATAATTCTCCTTTTGAGAAACAGCTATTGGGGCCTAATAGAGATTGAACACCTGCCCTTAGGACTCCATTCATGAACTTATCATCATAAATGAGGTATTTGCAATAAAACTGGACCCTCCCTGGTGTGCTTGATGAGCACATAAAGTGGCAAAGTGAGACAAATAGAATCTATGCATGGGCTCAATTACAAGGACTTGCCCTCACCAAGGCTGGCCTGGCTACTGCCACCGCTGAATGTCCAACTTGACATGTGCAGTAACTAGGCATGAGCCTGCCACGCAGTACCCAGCTCCTGGGGGAACAGACAGGTGTCAGGTAGAGTACATTTCTTCGTGAAGGGCAATTTTAGTTTTCATTAGAATGGAGGTTTATTTTGGGTTTGAATTTGCCTTTCCCAACTACTATACATTTGCAAGCAACCCAATCTATGGATTTAATGAACACTTTATTCATTGGAAACTTCTCTTTTAAAATGTTACTTTTAATAAGTTTACTTTTTAAGGAAATAAGGCAATGTACCAATGCCCATGGGATAGCAGATCTCTAATATGCCATCACTTGAAAGCAGTTTACTTTACAGAATAGCAGAAGGTCCACAAAGTATGCAGTTTTGTGGCTTTAGGGAACAATATCTTGCCTGTCTGGAGTGCTATTCTGTAGGTGCAGTAGGTGCTCTGAAGCAGAGACAAATATTTGGTGTTTTTCCATGACAGTAATAGTATATGGGTCTAAGAACCAATGGGTGGAACTGGGAATGGCACCTCTCACTATTAAACCTAATGACCTACTTGTCCTTCCTCCTTGGGGCTCTGCTGACTTAGAATTCTTAGTACTCAAAGATTTCTTTTACCACGTAAACAATTATGGTTTCACTGAATTGGAGGCAACAACCTCCACCTAGACATTTGGGGATCCTCGTGCCATTGGAAAACAGGCTAAGGAGGGGATTATAGTTGTGTCTGCAACATATAGGATATGTTGTTAATCATATGGAATCTTGTATATAAATTATGTCAGTTTGAGGGACTTAAGGTATTAAAGTGTATTGTTCTAATAAAATAAATGTAACAATTTTCTGACAGATGTCAATAAAGTGTCTTGAAGAAGGAGTATCTTTTCCTAATTTATGCAGAGGCATCACATAGACTAGTGACATGCCTGGTTACAGTGATGGTTTAGGGGAATTGAATCTATCAAAAATAAATGTAATTGCTACCATACAAGAGGATAAAGAGCTGTTTAGATGCACACAAGAGGTATATGGGATGTGTTCTAGTCATGCAGACCTTCTTTTGTATTGGACTTTTCCTTCTGGGTACACCCTAATAATCCCCACCAAAGCATTCTAAAACTTGACTCTCTTCACAAGTCTGGAGAAATGAGTTTAAATGAGGATGGTGCATGAGGAAAATGCTTTCCTCTCTTACAATCAGTCCCTTAGATAAATCACCATGAGTGATTTTCAGATGTCCCCACATTTCTCAAGAAAATTTTCTGATGAACAGGGACTTGGTCACATGCCTCAGTGTAAGCCTCCAGGAGCATGAAGATAGAATATTTGATTTTTGTGGCTTTTGTAACAGAAGAGATTGCAAATCAGGGATTCTGCCCAAATAAAAAGGGGACCGAGAAGCTAGGACCCCTCTTCAACCCCCACAAAAAGTCAATAAAAAATCAACTATCTTATATCACTGTAATTAGTATGTGATATATTTATAAAAATAATTAAGTCAACCCACAATTAAAATAAATAGATCTATTTTAAAAAATCTAAGGGGCGGGGAGGGTATAGCTCAAGTGGTAGAGCACATGCTTTAGCATGTATGAGGTCCTGGGTTCAATCCCCAGTACCTCCTCCAAGAATAAACAAACAAACAAATAAACCTAATTACCTCCCCTCACCAAAAAAAATAAATAAATAAATAAATATATATATATATATATAATATATACATATATATTATATATAATATATGATTCTATGAAAGCAATTGTCTGAAGCAATTCTTTGAAAGCCTTGTTTTAAGACAACATAATTCAAGTATTGCAAAAGAATTTTGATCACCCCTCACAATTTGTTGAAATTATTTAACTTTTAGGGATAGAATTATAATTTAACGCTGACAAATTCAATGACAAGTTGACTGTCGTATTTCCTTATGATAATAGAGGTGATTAATTATGTAATTTTTTGGTTATGTCTCCTGAAATCTCCTATTTGCTTGTCTAGGTTCCATTTGAGGGATCAGATACACAGCAAGGTGCTGCCTGCAGAAGCCTGAGAGGAGGTGAAGGACAGACAGGTCAAGGTGAAGTGTTTTCCCTCAGCAGCCAGAAGCAGCATAATCAATGAGGTGAGTATAAATCATGATGGAGGATAGATGCCAACAACAAGGAAAAAGTTCTGAATGAGGTCAGACGCTGGGAAAGCAGGAATACATCTGAAAGTAGAAGTGTCAGGGAAAAAGCTATCTGCACAGAGTTCACACAAGATGCCAAAGTACAGCTGTGTGGTATGTGAACAGCCCAGAAAATGTTGAGGCCATGTAGGACCAGGCATTAGTCAGAAATCTTCTGGGTCAGAGAAAGGAGGCTGAGTTACAGGTAGCCGCTTAGCATGTGAAAGCCGCTTGATTTCTGCCGTGGCATCGGTGATTATCAAACCTATTCATCCCTAGAACCAGGTATGCTTTCACTGGCACCCACGCCCATAGCACCATTGCTGGGCTGCAGAACTCTGCACCTGGGGGATGCTTCCCGTATCTCTTTCTGGGTCACTGGGCTACCTTTGCCTGTGAAAAAGAAAGGTGATCTCCTCTGCCTCATCAAGTTACAAGAGAACTCTCTGCACCTCTTTCACTTTTATTTGGAGAAAGAACTGGGCTGCTTACATGCAAAGGGTTTCCCCCTCAAACCAAGCAATTTGCCTTCCTCCTACATGTTTGAGAGATTAGAAATTGTTCTATGACATATGACAGACTAGCATTGGATTTACATGGTTGAAACAGCTTCAAAAAATCTCAAGAAAAAAAAGGTTATAGTTCTTGCGAGCAATGCTATTTATAGTGTATCAATGCAAAATTTCAACAAATCAGAAGAGAAGAAAAAGGAATCAAACTTTAGCTCTGTTAGTCAAAATAGGAAATAACTTGAAACAAATGAGTACTAGTGTTTGGAAGCTTCTAAACAAAAGAATTTAAACAAAATGCAGAAACAGCTTTATATAAATGCTGTTGTACCTTAAAGCAAAGTTATTTTCTATAAATTGCCGAATTCTCAAACTGCTTACATTTTTCTATACCTTTGTTAACATATTCTTATTAAATAGTTACCTGCAGTTGAAGGTAACAAGTAGGTCAAAATAAAAATAAAGGAATCATTTATTGAAATTTCATTATTAATGAAAGACATTACCTACTTCCAAACATAATGTAAATTGCAAAAGACAAAAACACTTTTTTCAACATGAGATTTGTATCATCTATAGCTGTTACAAAAACAACAGGCCAGCGAAGAAACAAGCACCACTCGGAGGGTTGGAGTACTCGGATGTATTACGCCGGCGGGCTCAGAGGGGCTTCTGGTCCGAAGCTCTGAGCACCTCCAAGATGTGCACATGAGGTTTTAGAGGGTAAAGTACAAGCTTGGGGTATTAGGCCAATAGGCATGGAACAGCTTTAGCAGCATCATTATCACAAAAGTGGAGGCAGGGAGGCAGCAAACCAACATTCCAAAGCCAGATATATCTCTTTGAAAACCCAGCTGGCTAGCAAAAAAACATGAAAAGCAAACCAACACTAATTAACCTAGATTTATAAGTTACTCTAGCAGAACTCAGATGAGTATTCCGATACTTAGATTTGTGAGTTATCTTGTTAGCCCAGCCCGGCTTTTCCTTCACATAGCCACTCAGTCTACATCTACTATCAATGAAAATAAAGAGGCAAAAATTCTTTCCCTTATGGAACTTGCATTATGATCATCTCTTGACTTTTTTCTTCCCCATATGCTTAATATTTACAAGCTATCAAATCTTGTCAATCTGATTTCTGCATGATTTCTCACATTTATTCTTTTCTTTCTGATCCCCTAACCACTAGGCTAATTTAGACTTTCATGATTGCTTGTAATGCTTATTTACTTATGACCAGGTAATCCATGAACATTTATTATTTTAAAGTATTACTAAATACTAAATACTAAAAAAAATTTAAACAGTGAAAAATGTCTCTCTCCCACCCCATTTGTCCTCCTTACCTCTTCTCAGAGGCAACCACTCTTACTAGTTTTTTGTATCTGGATATTTAATGTATAGGTAAGAGTTTATATGTATTTTATATAAATGGTAATATGCTATACACTGTATTCTGTATCTTGCTTTTTAAAGTTAATGTATTTGTAGGCTCTTTCTATATCAACACATATTAGTCTCATTTTTATATAAATAGCTACATGATTAATGGATGCATAACTGAAGCAGGAAAACATATGCGGCATGAGAAGGCCTGTGTCCCAGGTCTCGTTTGAGCCCCTGGGACTTGCCCTGCCAAGTGTGGGTCCTTGGCTTTCCGCAGGAAAGAATTTAAGAGCGAGCCACAGTTGAGTGAAGGTAGATTTATTCAGAGAGATACATTGAAAGGCAAGAGAAAGGCCACAAGGTATGGGGATTGGGTGCTCAGATTAAAAGTAGGTACACATTCCATAGACAGAATGTGGGCCGTCTCCGAAGAGGGAGAGAGAGGAGCGGCTGCAAGGCGCCATGTTGCTGGGTTTTATGGGCTTGGTGGCTTCGTATGCTAATAAGTGGAAGGACCAGTCTAAGGGGAAGGGGCTGAGATTCCCAGGAAGTTGGCCATTTTCCACTCTTTGACCTTTTGTGGCTAGCTTTGGGATTGCCATTGTGCCTGTGGGCATGTTATTCACCATGTTAATATATTACAGTGGGCGTATAATGAAGCTTAAGATCTACTAGAAGTTAAATCTCTCATCATCTTGAGCCTCAAGGCCTACTGGGGGTTGAATCTTTCACCATTTTGATGTTAATTGCTGTAGCATTCCTTGAGTGGCTGTGCCCTGTCCCCTTCCTATCTCATAACCACCCATGATTTGATTAAGTAGTTCCCTACTGAGTTAGTCAGGATAGACTAGGTTATGTTACAGAAACAAATAATCCCACAAATCTCAGTGCTTTATTTCTGGCTTACAAAATGCCTAATGAGGTTCTGGGCCTCTGTCCAGGGCAAATGCTTTCCATATGGCTCCTCAGTGATCATTTGTTAGTGGGTCTACCATTCTATAGCTGTAGCATCTGGAACAAGTGGCCTCCTTAGTTAAGGCAGCAGAGGAAGAGAGAGCTTTGTTCCCAGAGTAAATCTACATTACTTTAGCCTGAAAGAGATGCACCATTCTACTTGCAGAACTAGTCTCATGGCCTCTGCTAACTGCATAGAGAGCAGGAAAGTAAAATTGTCCCATGTGACTGAAGGATAGGAGAGCTGACCATGTAATTAATTAGAAATCTTTTGAAAAACTGTATGTGAAAGCCATATGGTTAGTCTGAACCCTCTTAAGGAAGTCCTCCACATACCTTTGTGTATTCAGTAAACATGTTAGCTAGCCAGCATTTACAGAGCACTCATATCCATTGATAGCGCAGCCAGTCAATGAATAGCATTTAACAAGTATAAAATAGCTTAGTCAAAAAGCACTGTCATGAGGTGCATCTGAATTATCATTACCATTTTCAGCAAAAGCAAACTAAAAGGTAATGGCTAATATTTGAGGAATTATTTTAGTACTGGCTTGGTTTGTAAACGAGTAAGTTTAAAGTCTTTCAGAGATTGATAGCAACAAGAAGGGTAGATAAGTACACCCATGTTTATAGCAGCATCATTCACAATAGCCAAAGGGTGGAAGCAACGCAAGTGTCCATCAAAAGATGAATGGACAAACGAGATATGGTCTATACATACCATGGGATATTATTCAGCCCTATAAAGGAAGGAAATTCCAACACATGCTACAACATGGATGAACCTTGGGGCATTATGCTCAGTGAAATAAGCCAGTCACAAAAAGACAACTACTGTATGATTCCACTTATGTGAAGTACCTGAAGTCATCAAATTCAGACAGACAGAAAGTTGAATGGTGGTTTGCCAGGAACTGGGTGTTGTGGAGGTGGACGGAACAGGTAGTTAGTGTTTAATGGGTACAGAGATTCAGTTTTGCAAGATGAAAAGAATTCTGGAGATGGATGGCTTCATGACAATGCAATGTACCTAATGCCTCTGAACTGTACACTTTGAAGTGGTGAAGATGGTAAACTTTATGTTATATGTTTTTTACTGCAATAAAAAAGAGAGATAAATGACTAAAAATCTTTAGAAAATGACTACAAAAGCCTGTGAGAAAACTCTGAATTGCTGATTCTTTAAAGAAACTTAAGAAGCAGTTGACATGAGAGTAGTGAACTAGCGAGCTAGAAAGAGGAAAGGTTGTAATCAAAGAATGAGAAATATGATTTGATGATTTGGAATGTAAAACAACTTCAGGTGGTAGTGACAAGATCTAGGATACGGCTGTGGGAGCAGGTGGCTGAGGTGGAGCAAAGGAAAAGCTAGTAGAATATGTGCATGTCCAGGAACCAAGAGGCCAGAATGTTCAGTGGAACATCCATGTGGATGTTTAAATCACTGATGAGGATGGCAGAGCCTGGGATAAAGAGGAAGACTGTGAGCAAGGGCTCAAATTCTATTAATGAGTCAAAGTTCAGAGATTTTATCGTTTTTGATCAGCATTCATAGACTGTGTTTAATCTCGAGATAGCCAGCACTCACCAGATGAGCTCACAGAAGATGGCTTGTATAAATGAGAATGATAGTTAGCTGAGAAGAGAAATGTAGCTATTGCATGGACTTTTCAAGCCTGCAAGAGCAGCACATTCCTCCCCTGTAGGAAATCTGTGTGGGAATGCACATTACGATCAGAAGCTATTTAGTGAGCATGGAATGAGAACAAGCGTGGTGATGGTTGAGAGGGGAGGAGGGACAGTTGTAAAGTTTAAACACCTAATAATATCATCCTATAATGACCTGATTTTTCGACCTCTAAACTAGGGTCACCTACTACAGGGACTAGGTAGAGCAGTTGTAGGCTACAGCTTCCACCATCCACTGCACATACTGAGTGAGTATTGCTATTTTTTCTCTGATGTCTCCTTTTTTCTGGGCAGTCATGCTGACTACCTAACTTTCATGAGCCCATTTTTTTCTTTATAATAACAATGGCGTCGATTCATGGGTAACCAGTAATAATATGATTAGGGAGACCTTCTGCCTCTGTAAGATGTGTTGCCACTTGCTACTGACTGAATGTTTGTGTCCCCCGCCCCCTAAATTTATATGTTGTAGTTCTAATCTCCATTGCCTGGGATCTGGATGTGGGGCTTTGGGGAAGTAATTAGGCCTAGATGAGATCATGAGGGTGGAGCTCCGATGACGTGATTAATGCCCTAACAAAAAGGGGAAGAGACACAAGATCTCCCTTTCTCTCTGTATGCATGTACCAAGGAAAGGCCATGGGAGGATGTAAAAAGAGAACCCTTACCAAGAACCTACTCATACTAGCATCCTGATTTCAGACTTTTGGCCTCCTGAACTGTAAGAAATGAATATTTGTTGGTTAAGCCACATAGTCTGTGGTATTTGTTGTAACAGCTGAAACTGACTGAGACAGCATTTTCTGATATCATTCACTGGTGTCACTTTTAGCAACCTCTAAGAGCGATGAATTTGCCTTACCTTATAGCAACTACTGTTTTATTTTTACTATTACCATTGTAATTCTTTATATTATTACTATTTTATCACATTCAGCTTTTAAAAATTTCTGATGCAGAGACTGACCTGTTGGCCATGTAACTATGTATTTAATTATTCTTTCTTTAATTCATTCATTTCAGAGTCTTCTAAGTGAAAGGCACTTTCTTTTTTCTTTTAATTTTTTTATTGATGTGTAGTTGATTTACAATGTTAGTTTCAGTTGTACAACAAAGAGACTCAGTTACACATATACATACAAATATTTTTTTCAGATTCTTTTCCATTACAGCTTATTACAAGAAATTGAATGTAATTCCCTGTGCCATACAGTAGGTTCTAGTTGTTTATCTATTTTATATACAGTAGTGTGTATCTGTTAATCCCAAACTCCTAATTTATCCCTACCCGCAACTTTCCCCTTTGGTAACCAGAGTTTGTTTTCTGTGTCCGTGGGTCTGTTTCTGGTTTGTAAATAAAATTTGTATGATTTTATTTTTAGGTTCCACATATAAGTAATACCGTATGATATTTGTCTTTCTCTGTCTGATTTATTTCACTTAACATGATAATCTCTAGGTTCATCCATGTTGCTGCAAATGGCATTATTTCCTTCTTTTTTATGGCTGAGTAATATCCCGTGTGTGTGTGTGTGTGTGTGTGTATGGCACTATATACACACACACACACACACACACACACACATATATATATAGCACAACTTTTTTATCCAGTCATCTGTTGATGGACATTTAGGTTGTTGCCATATCTTGGCTATTATAAATAATGCTGCTAACATTAAGGAGCATGTATATTTTCAAATTACAGTCTTCTTCAGATACATGCCCAGGAGTAGGATTTCTGGATCAGATGGTAAGTCTATTTTTAGTTTTTTAAGGAACCTCCATAGTAGCTGCACCAATTTATATTCCTGCCAACAGTGTAGGAGGGTTTTAAAGATACTTTTATAGGTATGTTATGCATTAAGGTCCCCAGAATCCTAAACTGAGCTGTGTTCATCCTGAAGAGACCTGAATTTCTAAAAAAAATTATCTCCAATCTGGACCAAGGACCACTTTAATGGCAGTGAGCTCTCAGTCTCAAGTCTGGTAAAGGCTGCCACTAATTGGATTTTACTAGGGCATCCATCCAATTTTGAAAGGCTGTTTTTATTTGCTGCATCTTACTTTTTATTGGGTAATTAGAGAGGTGCGTTAACACTTTAACGTCTCTAGAGAACTTTTAGTACAGTATCACATTAAGAATAAAAAAGGCTGTGGTGTCATAAACACAAAATGACTTTTCATTTACTCATTTTAACTCTAAAAAGTCTGTTTATTTTCCTTTTTATTATGGATAGCCCATTAAACACACAGATGGATGGGAATGTTGATATGTATGTATCACCCTAAATTATTTATATTTGGATTCTTAAGCTTAAAAACAACATTTTCCTTATATGAGCAATCTTTATCAATTACCAAATAATTAGAAAATACAAGAGAATATAAGCAAGCAACAATAAACTTGATAGCAACCATAATCCCAATCTCAATCACATTTAACACCTAATTACGTATTTTTCCAAAATAATTTTTTTGCCTCTGTCTCTTTTAAGACTGTTAGTATGTGTAAGTAAACAGCTTTTTTCATAAATGTGATCATATGCACCAAACATATTCAGTGACTTATTATTTTTTGCCTGTATTGTAAATATCCTTCTATGTTGATACATTTAGATTGATACCTCTGGGTTTGTTTTTTAAGCCTTTATGGTATTTCCTTGTACAGATACACCATACTTTATCACTCAAAAAATGGACATATGGGTCGTTTCCAAATTGTTCACTCTTGTAAATAACTCTGCCACGAACATCCTCATACCTATACCTTTTGTAATTCTTTCCTTGGGATAAATTTCTAGAAATGGAATTTATCCCAAGGGAACAACTTCACTACTTACCGCTAGGCAGTACAAAGTTTGTTCTGATTCACTCTCTGACTATAAGTATATGAGGAGGCTCATTTCCCACCCTCTCGTCAATGTGAGGCCTTATTACTTTCTTTTCTTTCTGCCAACTCACAGACAAAAATGGCTAATAACTTGAACTTACACTTGAATGTGTGTAGATTTGCCATTTGGGGAAATTCTAAGAGAAAATAAGCCACAAAATGGAGACTGAGTTTGGTAGCTTCTGGATATTGTCAATTATCCATTTCACCCCTTGCCCTACATCTCCCAATCCTTGTTCCCTGCTTCAAAAGGGAGAGGAAAAAATTATCTCTGAGACTGAAGCAGAGTATGAGCCATTTTATTTTCAAAATTAGCATCACCAACTCACACACACCTAGGTTTGAAATATTGTAGTTTCCCTTAGTTTTAATTGTCTATATTGGCCTAATCACAAAGTGAAATAGATTGGTCTCTTCAAGTGTCTCTCACATCTAACTTTCCATCACCACAGTTCAGGACGTCTTTATTCTACCCATTCTCCAAGGCTCAGTTTATATACCACTTCCCTGCAACCCCCCACCCAATCTCTCCCTCACACGAAGCCATACAACTTATTATATGTGCCATATGTGACATGTTCTTTGGGATAAGGAGGAGTTTTTTTTCCAGTATACATATACTTAATTATAGTGTAAGTTCCCTGAGAGAAGTCCAATTTTTTAGGTTCCTCTGAATCTTTGCAAATACAATACCTTTGCTTTTGTGCTCTTCATAATATCTGTACTCAAATGTGTGGCAAATGAAAGCAAACCTCCCTAAGATTTCGCATCCTCCTGCAGTAACCCTCTCTTCCTATGTAACCAAATTAGAAAGACATATATGCCTTTGCTAGTCCATTTCCTTGTTCTCACACTCATTCCTCAGTCCAGTCCAATCAGGCTTCTGCTGTACCTGCTTCAAATGCCCCCTACCTAATTTTGACCAATCTTTTCTAAATGCCAGATTCAGGGTGTTTCTTAAAGCAAAGCAAAACAAACCCAATCATATCTCCCTGCTTAAAATGTCTCTCTGGTGTTAGAAAAATGCTGAAATCTTTAGCATGAGTAACAAGGATCTATCTGCCCTCAATCTCATCTTAGACTTGTTTTTCTGAGCTCCTGATGCATCCACCATTTCTCATTTCCTTGGACACGACATGCTCTTATCCATGCTCTTGGGTGAAACCCTTTCTACATTAAAGAACACCTTTTGCCTGAACAACTCCTACTTATCTTTAAGTCTTACTTTAAACATAGATCAAGTCCCCATGCCATATGGTCTTATAGCTTAAGGTCCTGTTTTCATCATAGCACTCATTACAAATGTAATTAATTAATTAATTATTAATGGAGTTATTTAATGGCTCTCTTGGCCACCAAACTATAAGCTCCTCTAAATAAGAGACTGTATCTGTCTTAATCTTCTTTGTATTCCCAGCACTCAGCACAGAGCCTGGCACGCAGTAGACACTAAATAAGTGTCTGTTAAATAGATTAGAGCAAGATGGAAGCAGGAAAGAGTGGAAGCAAATGTAAGGAAGTTTGTAGGTCTTAAAATGACAAGCTGAGAAAATTCTCTTCTATGGATAAGCTCTTTTCAACAAAGTAGGAGATGAGAAAATCTGGGAGTGACTAAGAATTTGGAGGTGCGAGAAAGTATCAGAGCTTCGAGGATAATTAGAAACATTTTGGAATAATCATGGTGAAGAACTGGAGAGTTAGCTAGGTACCATAAATATCTTTTTTGGCTGTGTGAGGATTAAGGTTAACAGTCATGAATATATGGCAACAGTAACCTGCCTCGTGTAGGGTTTTCTCCAGCAGCATATTGGAGCCTGAGTGAGCTTGGTGAGAGGTAGGAAAAAAGAACAATTGGGCAAAGGAGTTTAGGATATTGGGAGGAGAATACTGAAGTGTTGGATTATAGTAGCTAAGGTGTATAAGAAAGAAAACCAAAGGGTTGATTGTCAGGAAAAAGATAAAAGGTCAATAAACAGGAAATCTCCTGAGGCTTTTGAGAAATTGTGGTGAGAATATAGTTAAAGAAGAAACTGGAGAAAGAGGAAGTTTTGATCAGACCGTAGAATATTTGAATTAGTTATTCTAACTGTGGAATATATTCAGTTGATTATAAGTGGCAAGGAATGACCATGGGAGTACATGGTTGAAGTGGGATGACTTGGAAGATGTGTGAGGCAGATGCTAAACCCCCAGGATATTGAATCAGCTAGTATGAAAGCCTAGCCTGGAGTAGAGAGGAAGAGTGAGCTAAGTGCCAGAAATTGCAGAGAATGGGAGGGAAGCAACCAGGATGTTGGAAATATGGTTCTGGAAGTTGTGATAGTTGAAACTATGGAAGTATGTAAGAGTGCCTGAAGGAGAGCTCATAGCACAAGAAAAAAGATCAGTATTTACAGAGCAAGGAAACAAAGCCAGATCCATTAACAGAATGGGAAATCATGGCCAGATCGGGGAAGATAAAAACCAATGCAAAGTAGAAAGTGACCAAAATCGGAGTATGCTTAGAACAGTGCCTTGCATATGTTAAAACTAAAAAAAAAAAAAAAAAAAAAAAAGGTCAATGAAAAAAAGAGTTGAAAGAGAGAGGATTATTATAATTAAGGATTAACAAGTTCTTGGTACTTACAGCAAGCTGTAAATATAAGGCATCAAATTCAATATTTACTTTTTACCTTTGTTTCAGATCTTCTGAGAAATATTTAGCTATTAGGCATTGGAAGAGAAGTTCTGTCATTTTTTTTTTAATATTAAAGCACCTGTCATCATTATAATTATGCGTTGGTTTTTAAATTTCTTAGAAGACTCCGTCTCCTCTGGATAGACTAATGATTTGTTCTGTCCTCATCACCCTCCTCCCCTTTTTAAAGCTTAGGTTATTTTCATGACAGCATTGCAATTCAGCTGCTTTCCTATTGTGAAATTGTAACAAATTCAAAAGATGCAGTACTATGAATTTGGAAAAATGTACAGCATCATCAATATTTAGATAAATGTCTTTTGCTGGATAACTACACTTGACTCTTGATTTTTTGATGTGTAAGTGTGATCTGGCTTGAAACAGGTACTATGTTGTGAACTATTTATTTGAAGATTTATGAAGTATATATTTTTTCAAACTACAAGTGGAGCAAGGTGTCAATCATTTATAACCTGAGATGATACTTTAAATTGTGTGAAATAAGGATTTTGGTTTGAAAACACATGCTATATGCACTGCAGAATGCTATTTTTGAAAGCAAAAAATGTATCTATAAAATGCACAGAAAACAGTTATCTTTCATTGCTATTATTTGTTGAGTGGATGCTATGAGCCACACACTGCCCTAGGCACTCTAGATATGACAGTGCCAAAGTCAGAGTCAGTCTTGCTCCCAGAAGATTGAGGTCTTTATGGAAAAGCAAACATTAAACTAGTATTATAATTATGAGGACTAATACAAAGTGAGAAATACAAAGTGTTATGGGCCTGTGTAACAAGGGACTGGAAAGACACTGTCCAAAATGTGAATAGAGGTTGTTTCTGAAAGTCAAAAAGATGACAAGTGATTTTGTATTTTTTCCATTATTCATTTTTTATTTTCCAAGCTTTCTGTATGGAATAAAGCATTTATTACTAGAAAAGGCATAGTGTTCATTAAGTGAAAGAAGTCAAACAAAGCATTTTGGCTCTGGATCTTCTCTCGCAGTTCTAACAGGTAGCTTCAGAAATGTAAAGCTTACTTTAAAACACACTAAAATCTAAACTGAGACACATTGCATGTTCTTTTCCTGGATTAGTCAGTGAGAATTGCTGATTTGGGGGGGAGGGATGTAATTAAGTTTATTATTTATTTATTTTAATTTTTTTTAGTAGAGGAATTGGGAACTGAAGTCAGGACCTCATGCATAGTAAGCACACACATATCATTATGATGATCAAGTGAAATAATGTATTAGAGATGTCTATTAAAACCTAGAGCGGATGATAACAACTCCATGCAAGAGTTGTTAGAAGAAGAGACTAGCGACAATTAACAGTTAAAAATATAGACTCAGAACACTTATAACCACATGCATTACATTGTAAAAGGGATCAGCAATTAAATGCACTCAGCACCAAAAATACACCAACCATAATGTAATGTTAGGGATCTTGTAAGCTTTTTGAGTTCATCATTTACTGTAGGTATTTGTAAATGTCAGAGGATAGGGTGCAGGGGACACCTGTTTTGTGATCCATACACTGTAAATGTGTGGTACAAACTATAGTTCAGAGTGACTCTTCATTTTTCAAATAAGAGAGTGAATTATTACTTTAGCCTAGTAACTGGTGTATTATGTGAACTTGTTAGTATTTAAAGCTAAAAAAGGAATATTTAAAGATACATGCATGGCAATATATAATGTTATACTTGAGCTTCCTTTGAGCCAAACTTGAAACTTTAAATATGCTAAATTAAGACACTACTATAAAAAGAGCATAATAGCACTGTGTTTATTTGGTCTTTAGAAGGATATCCATGATGAATGAAGGCTGGGCAAAACAGCAACTGTTTAAGTGGAAAATAGTGTGACAGGGATTACGGCAGGGTTATGCCATTGGCAGCTATCTAATGTCAATGATACTCTTAAGAAACCCTGCACAAGAAAGCTAATGAATCACAGCCAACCATCATTAATAATCCATGACAGAAGGGAAAATAGAAAGATAAGAAAATGGGAAGGCAGGAGAGAGGGTTCAGTAACACAGTAGAGTGTCCTATAATTAGAATGACTTATATTGCCAAAGGACCCAGGAAAGGCTTTCTAGTGAATAGTTCAACAAATAACTAGTGGGGTTGATAAGCATATTGCCAGAGTATGAGTTTTTCATCTATTCCATTTCCTTTTAATTGTGTGCATATGTATGCCCTTTAAGGGTACAAGGTATCATAGCAGGTAGGTGTAGTGGGATTGAGCCTTGACTTCCTCCCTGTTCCTAAGGATATAATAATTCCACAGAAGAAGGAGCTATCTATATTACTATCTATCACTGCTGGAAATTCTTAACTAGACAATTTTCCCGTGGCGATAGGTGATAAAAACCATGACCTACAAGTTACTCATATACAAAGAACTAAAAACTCTTCTGATATCCATGTGATGTGTCCAGTCAATGCTATTATCCTTATTTTATCAATGATGCCAGAGTTCATAGTAAAAAGTGCACCATCCTAATTTTTAAGCACTAACAAGGCTATTAAATGACAATTTCAATATGGTGTGTTAAGTGGAATGACAGGGAAATTAGACAGTGGTATTTTCAAGGTAATGACTTTGGAAGTCAAGGAAAGCTTCCTGCAGGAAGTGATATATGAGACCTACAGGACTCATAAGAGGTGGACAGGCAAGGATAGGGGAGGAGCGTGGTGGAGAACATGATTCAGACAGGGGGAATGTCACCTGCAAACTCAAAGAGTGAGAGGGAATATGGCAATTTGGAAAACAGAAAGCAATTTAATCTATACTGAGTGTAGATTTTGAGGTATTTTTGAGGTACGAAGTGGTAATAAAGGAACCTGGAGAGATAAGCAGAGATCTGATTAATCATAGAGGTCTGCAGCCAGTGGACAGGCAGGAGAGTTTAAGCATGATCAAGTCTGGAGCCATCGCAGTGATCCAGTGAGGGATGATAAAAAGCCTGAGCGTTAGTTGTGGTTGTAGGAGATGATGCTTAGAGTTGCTGAAGGGGATAGAAAGTTGTTGGAGGCAGAACTGACAGTATTTAGTGTTGATTTTTCTCAAATGACAAATTCCTAGAGGAATTTCTAATTTATCATTTTATCCCACATTGTGTAGCACAGAGTAAATGTTTAATAAATATTTGTTCAATAAATGAATGAATGGAACAGATTCAACCAGATTGATGCTGCTTTTCAACCTAACTTGAGAGAGGAGTTCTCATCTCTACTTATTTTATTGAATTTTTTTTCTCCCAGATATTTGTCTCTACTTATTACATTTTACTTGACTCCTACAGGTGTGGAAAACAGGCTCTTCCCACCATTTTAAACATTGGCACTGCCTGGAGTGCTTGTTTTCATCAAGCTGCCCTGTGAAAAATAAATTATTTTCTCAAATATTTATTATGACAATTTTCAAAAATACAGAAATGTTGAAATAATAGTGCAATGAATAACCACATACCCACAACCTTGTTAATAATTTGCAATATTTCCTGTACTTGTGTGGGTATCTCATTTGAAAGTTACCATCATCTCACTTCACCCCTAAATATTTCAGCTGCAACTTCTAAGAATAAGCATAGTTTCATGTAAAATTATAATAGCATTATTCCTGCTAACAAATTAACAGTAATTCCCTAATATAATTTTAAATTTCTCCAATTATCCCAAAATGTCTTTTTAAAAATTTTTTTCAAATCAGGATTCAATCAAGACCTCATTGATTGTTAGGTCTCTGAAAAGGAGAGCTTTTTGAGTACAGAATAAAAGTGACAGACTATTTAACCTGGAACAAAAGTCCTGAGGATGACATACTATCCAATAGAAAGTATTAAGCAATCACGTTTATCTCCTGATTAGAAATGCTTTCATTTTCTTTAGCCAGTGAGTTCAGTTGGCAATTGCATTGTATTTATGAGTTCTAGGTCAAGGGTTCACTCTCTATATGGGCCTCCTCCCATCCCCATAATCTCTGTCCGTGAGATCATACATTGTACTCCATGCTCTAGGTAATCACCTGGTGAAAGAGTGGACTTTGTCACTAGCAGGAACTGAACGAGCATATATAGATGGTTAGGTAAAAATCTACTACTCCTTTTGAGGGAAAAAAAACCTCAGTAAATAGGGAATTATTCATTTGGTGGGACATATTCATGTACAAAACAGGCCATTTGATTTAAGGTGCCTACATCATGGAGTGATTTGGACAGGGCTTCCAGTTGAGTTTGTAAATGGGGAGCTGAGAGAAATGCCAAAGTTGGGCATTAGTCTCTCTCACTGCACCTGCCAAATCATCAAAGCATAAAAAATATTAAGTGCAAATAAGTGAGCCTACTTCTAAGAGCTAAGCTTTTGTCCTCCTTTAATTTCCCTTTCCTTCTCCCCCTCCTATCTTTTTAATGAAAATGTCAATAGGAATTTAACAGAGGTGGACAGACTGGTGACACTTAAACAGTCTGCAGGTCTGGTCCAGCATCTCTGTTTCTAGCTGCACAACATTGGAAAATGACTGTCATTTGCATCCTTTGCATGTATTCAGACACAGGTTCACTAGGGTAATGGCTGTCTCTTCTAAAACTGTGAAACTTCAAGCTGTTTGTTAGCTCTGTCATTTGCAGGAAGCTAAGTGAATGTCGCTTTATGTGCTCTAGTTCCTAGCAATAGGAAGGCTTTCAGTAGTCCCTATGAGCTGTATTAGAGAGGATGGGTGACCAAAACAAGAACATTTGCATTCTCTGAATGACTGGGGCAGTTCCTTTAGGGCTTTCTTCTTCCTTTTAAACCTTATAAATAATATATACTTTACTATATCATAAAATATACTTTTATGTTAAATCAAGTATCCTGATTTTACTATGCAGATTATTTTAAAATGTAAATGTTTGCAAGGTGATATTAGTGACAGTGATGACGGTATAGTCACAGTGGTTTTGAAAATTTGTGCATGAACAATAATACTTTCCACTTGAACATATCAGTGTTTCCCTTCAGCTGCCACTGCTGCTTGCAGAGCCTGGTCTTGATGTTCAGCAGCTGTCTCTACTCTTAGTCTTTCCCAAGCCTTTGTTTCATGGAAGCTGCCTTGTTTTCAATTGCTCCGCAGCAGACTAACCCAAGCCTTCTCATTACAGTACACTCAAAAGGCACAGAGAGGCTGCTCTATGCCCACATTGGAGAATCACTGTGTGAAGCACTTTTTTCAACATTCCAAGCTCATTGGAGTTGAATAAAAATGTACATTATTGAAATACAGAGGTAGGTAAGGTTCCAGAACCAAGTTATTAGTAATGCTTCTGGACATTGGCATTTTCTATTAAAGTTAATTCAGAGATAAAACTCAAAAAACTGGAAACACCACCAGATGGAACATCAGCTGAAGGTTAGATATACTTCAAGATATATTAGCAACCGCAATCACAAATTGTCCGGCAGTATGTTTGTAGAACAAAGGATTAATAGTGGAACGAGGGATTCCTAATCACCAGGCTGTGGCAGATTAGTGGGAGGTGAGGAATGGGGTTTACACCTGCCTTCAGATTCTTGTGTGCAACCTGTAGCCAACTGTGCCTCTGCTAAGCTTGTAGAAACAGTGGCTATACGTACTTGTGCATATAAACATTATCCATCAGGAAAACCCTGCAGAAACAAATAATTTGCCACTCCTTGCCACCATGAAAACCTTTGTATTTTCCCCAGAGCTTTATGCATATTAATTTCCTTTTCCACCTGCTATTCTAAACCTCCAAAAAAAAAAAGCCTTCTGGGTAACATTAAATCAGTTGATTGCCTCAACTGATATAACATCCAACTGAGAACATTGTTCCTAGCTGATATTATGGAGAGATTTAGTATGCTTGATGGAAACTTGTTTGAGGAAGTATACAGAGTTGGCACTGTCTTAACAGCAACACGCCTTTTATGGTAGTCGTGTAGTGGCATGCTAAAAATCACAAAAGCATATGGAAAGCTTTACTTTGTTTAGAAAATATATTTCCTGAAAATGGTACAGGAATGTACAATTGCCCGAAAAGGGGCACTAGGAAGAGTCTCTCTCTGGTATTTGCTTAAAGAATGTGTCAGGAGTTCATTAACATCTTTGTATAAACAATTGAAGCTGGGGTAAGATTTGAGCCCCTCCAAATACATCTGAAGAACTGCTGGACAGGACTTTCCCGAGTCCATCTGCAGGAGCATTTCTCATTGAACAGTAGAAAGGTAGTAGAGAAGACAAGGGGCTTTTGGCCTCAGATCTCACTGTTCCCCCAGCCGGGGCTTCAAGTGTGGAGCTTATAGAGAAAGAGGCAGAAAGCATGAGGCATAGAAGCCAATTTTGTGAGGCACAAGATGGGTAAAACATGACATCAGGAAACAGGAGGAGATGTATACCTTTCCCTTCCAGGTGGAACAGATGCTGGCTTTGGTACCATGGGAATCTGATGATGGAGGCATCTAGAGACAGCACTTTGGTACGGCTGGGTATCAGTCTTGTTACAGGGCCAGAAGCAGGGGAGTCAAAAGATGCCCTTGGGTGGCTTAGGCCATACTTGAAGAATATGAGTTTTTTTGTGAACTCATGAGAACCATAATAGGAAAATCCTAGAAATAAACTGGGGAGACTTTAAATAGAGGCTGAATTCCTGCAATAATAGACAGGGGAATGAACCAGTGTTCTCCCATGAATATTAGCTCATGTGTAATAATGACCATCGATAGTGTTTCTTCTGGGCATCCTACATGTCCAAAATCATCAACCTTATGACACAGATACTATTATTACCTCCATTTTTTTTTAACATGAGAAAGCTGAGGCACAAAGAAATTAAATAATTTGCCTAGGATCACACAGTGAAACAGTGGCAGTGCCCCAAATCAGACCCACCTAGGCAAACCCCACTGACTCCAGACCCCACTCTTTACCCCTTTACTACACTGTCTTGTCATAGTAATCCCATGGGTCTGAGGAAAATCAGGTTACCTTATGTGATTTTCTATTTTATTTCAGGAACATCATCTAACCCTTATAAATCCGCATAAAAATTAGAGACTGCTTATATTACTATAAATTAATTAGTACTGACTGATTTCTAAATATAGCTTGATTTGAAGATAAATGGCTCTTTAACATAAGGGTGGCTAATCAGCATATAAAAACACTGGAATCACTGGAATTACTTATTTCTTAACTTGAGCCTTGTAGCTAAATACTCATGAATAACTATCAAATTGGGGAAGCAAAGTTAAACATATAAAGGGATTAGATGAGGTAGCTTGATGTATGAAATGGACATGAAAGAAGAAAAAAGCAAGTTCCATATGGATTCCTTTGGCCACACTTTTTACCTTATTCACTTGAATTTCCTCTGTGAGAGGTTCAAAAAACCATCAGAAACCTGCAAACAGTAGTTCATAGTGGTAAGCTAGTTAGGGAATGACGGAGAGAAAGAATATAATCGAACTCTGGGTAATAGGAAGGGCAGCCTTTCTTTGAATCATTCTACCTTTGGAAAGTAGACGTGTTACAACTTGATGATGGTATTTACATCTGATGAGAGAAAGTTCTGCTTGATCACTAAAAATACTAAGGATGTTTTTTAGATGTGTGCTTTTTTTTAAGTTCTCATTTTTGAGAATTTAGACTAGATGTGTTAAGACTTTTTTTGTTAATTCAACCTTATTTGGGCCACTTAAAAATTTTGGGGCAAGTAGTGAGAACACCTAGAGATCTCTCTTAACAAAGTTTGAAGTGCACGATACTATGTTGTTAACTCTAGGAACTGTGTTGTACAGCAGACCTCTAGAATTTATTTATCTAGTATAACTGAAGCTGTAACCCATTAAATAATGGCTATTCATTTCCACACCCCCACGAGCCTTTAGCAACCATTATTATAGTTTCTGCCTCCATGAGTTTGACTACTTTAGACACCTCATGTAAATACTGGAATCAGGCAGTATTTGTCCTTCTGTGACTATTTTATTTCACTTAGCATAATGTATTCCAGGTTCATCCACATTATCACAAATGATAGGTTTTCTTATTTTTTATGGCTGAATTATATTCCATCATATATATATCCCACATTTTCCTTATCCATTCTTCTGTTGAAAACAGTATGGTACCAGCATGAAGACAAAACATACAGACCAATGGAACAGAAGAGAGAGCCCAGAAATAAACCTACATGTATACGATCAGCTGATACTTGATAGGGTTGCCAAGAACATTCTCTTTATGTTTTATTCTAGGCTTAAGAGACAGAGGCCAAAGTGAATTTACATTTCTTTCTGGGTTCCCAGGATAGTCAAAGAGAAAGGATCCAAAAACATTGCCTGGGTTTACTAAAAGCTGCCTTAAGTTTGAGCTCCAGCTCACAGGACCTTAAGCAAGGGCAGAGATCAGAAGGCAGATAAACCCCAATGCCTTGAGTGTATTAATTGATTACCCTGTGCTAGGTGCCAAATTTCTGAGTCTCAGTGTCTCACCTATAAGATGATGATAGAATTATACATCCTACTTATTTCCCAGCGTTGTTTTGAAGATTAAGTAAGATGATGTACATGTGAATCCTTGGGAAACTATGAAAATCTTTCGTTGTTAATAAGCAGTTATTGAAATATATGATTTTATATTTATTTGCTATTTTTCATTAACAGTCTTGAATATTTTTATATAATAGGATTCTATATTAGTAACAAGAGCAGAGATTTTACAATGTGTTTTGGAAAGTAAAGGTCTTACAACATGACACTCTGCACTCTTATTCAAGCCAAATGACTTTCTCTTTATGTACTTTTTATTCTTTCCTATATTTTGAGTGACTTGAGTTGTGGGCATATTGGATTTATCTTTATCCTCAAGTTCCTGTCTCTCAATGTGACACAGATGAATGAATATGCAACCAATCCATGATTCACTAATAGTCACCAAGGTAAATATGTGAAGGAAATATGATAAAATTTTCATCAAGTGAAAGGTGTAGATTTTTAAACAATTTTTGAGAAGACAAAAGTTTTTGTATTATTCATTAAATTACTAAATTAAATGTTCTCAATTCTGGCTTCATGTACTTAAGGGTACAAAAATTCTTTCAGGCTTCTAGGGTGCCTTTTAGATAAACTAAAACTCTAATTTGCTAATGGTATCCTGATGACTTTTAAGCATTAAAGAAAACTGCCAAATTTATGCCTGAGGCTAACTCATTCATCAAATGAAGCCCCGCCCAGAGTACAGAGCATAAAGGGAAACAGGGTTAGGTCACTGCAGGGGCAAGCGAGTATCTGCCCAGTGCCCTGGAGGAGGCAAGATATCAAAAAACACACCTGGGAGGGAAGAGATGTACCTCATAATCCTGACTCTGCCACCAGCCAGCTGCGTGACTTCTGCCTATCAAGACCTGTTTCCTAACCTTAAAACTAGCAGTGGCTCTCAACTAAGGCTCAGATGTAGCATGGGTGGCACGCCTGAGTCTTCTGAACAAATCCTAAGACGTTATCACAATGGCAGAAAGCACAAAACTTTTCAGAGAAAATTTTCTATTTTGGGCTTCTGTTTCTGTTTTTCCTGTCATGGTGGGACCCTGGAGCTAGTAGATTTATATCACATAAAGTGACGAGAACCAGTAGAACTAGGTAATTCCTAATGCATCTTCCACACCATGGTTCTGTGATTCTAATCTTCTGCTGAATGTTTGTGTGGAAGGAGACAAAGCTGGCCATGAGCCAGAACTGTTTCTAGTTATCAAGCCAAAGTCTGGCCCTCAAAATAAGGAGCTTTTGAAGAGGCTAAAACTGGTTTTGTTCTTACAGTGAGCAGCCTGCTTACAATAAAAGGACTCTGAGTTAATTACTATATGTAAAATAGATAAACAACAGGGAATTATATTCAGTTTCTTGTAATAACATATAATGGAAAAGAATCTGAAAAGAAAATATATGTATGTATATGTACAACTGAATCACTTTGTTGTACACCTGAAACTAACATTGTAAATCAACTACACTTCAATAAAAACTTTTCTAGAAGTGTTCCATTGCCTACAAATCTAATATCCACACAAATGAATCTGCCATAGATAATTATAGTTGTAAAATGAGAAATGATTGTCCCTTAGAGTTTAACTATTTATGACAGGGAATTTCTTCAAGGTTACCCACTGTATTTTAAACACAACCACTTTCTTACTCTGTGTAAAATGCTAAATGCTTTTTTAAAAAGTAAATGAGACAAAATTATCATTTTCTACATCTCATTGAGAAAAAGAAAATAAGACAGTATGTTCCAATTAGCATAAACAAACAATGGAGATTTTCTTTTCAACTGCAGTCTCAGATCTCTGATAGATGTTATATTTGGTACAAGTTAGCAAGGAAGGATTAAAAATGTTTTGTAGCATGACACAAACAAGAGCTCTGAAAGCAGAAAGGAGAAGAAAACTGTAATGACCATAGTAATAATGAAACAACGTAACAGTTTACTAACCTTTCAAAATACCCAAGTCTCAGGAGTACTCCCAACTAGTGAGTTGTTTTGCAAGATAAAATCAGAATCAGAACATGTTCTAACAATTCTAAAGGTGGAAAGATCAGAAACCAAATAATCATTATGAAAACTTACAATGATGGAAATAATTAGAAATATCACGGGGAAAAAGAGCCAGTATTTAAAAGGGCATAAACTGAAATATATATATGTAATGCCATTTTATATTATTTATTGTAATAAATATTCCTTTATCTCAAAGTAGACTAGGCTGGGTAATAAGATTTATCCCTATATGATGAGGATCATGGAAGGATAAAATTTCTAGAAGCAAACCATTGGTCTATTAGGTAATGTTTTCAGGACCGAGAATTTTTGCAATATGTTGGGAGATAATTCTTTGTGGGTCTCACTTATGCACGTATTGTAAGTGAGGCACTGATGTCCTTTGTTCTGGACAATCTCAAGGATGTTTACATAATGAACACACTTGGAAAAGTGTGTCGCCCTTTGGAGTAAAGGGCAGGCTTACTTACAGCCTTGAAAGATAGGCACAGAATCAGCCTCCAGAGCAATGGGCAGGCACCCTTAACATCTTGCAGAGCAAAGATAACATTGCCCTCCAGAGCAAAGCACAGGAACGATCGCTGCCCTTTGTAAAAGATTCTGGCTCTCTAGGGTCTGGGTTCCTCTACTTTAACACAATCAGTTGTGTTTCAGCTGTCACTTGGCCCTCTTTGTGGTGTTCTGTGGGAAATGAAAGTCAGGGAACTAGCACAAAAATGCCGAAATTTTGGCTGTTGCTATTGTGGTCCTTCATCTGTGATCCAGGGATCTTGTGTTTTCTACCAGCATCCAGGATACTGTAGCAGACTAACTTGTGAGGTAGCAGGTAGAGTAGAAATCTCAGTACCTTCACAATTCTTGACAATACTTATATAAAGGAGCGGGCCCCCATGGGGCCTTCCAGGGACAGACCCTTCCCTCATATCCTCCGCTGTTAACTCCTCTCTGATAACAGTATCTCAGGCATATTTCCTGAGTTTTTCAGATGGTAAAAACTATTACCAAATGGAAGAAATGAACTACTTGATACTTGATGATCATAAGCAGGTAGCCCCTGACCTTCTGGCACCTAAGGATTGATAATGTTAACCCCTGTGATACCACCCTGTTACTTCGCCATCAACCAGTAAGAGAACTGTGCACCAGCTGATCACATACCCTGGGATGCCCCTTCCTCATTTTGCCTTTAAAATGCTTTACTGAAATCCTTCAAGGAGTTCGGACTTTTCCTGGACATGAGCCCCCTGTTCTCATTGCTCGGCCGAGCAATAAACCTTCTCTGCTGTAAACACCGGTGTTTTCAGTTTGGCCTCACAGTGTGTCCAGCACACAAATTTGCCCTCGGTAACAGTTACATTGGTAATTACCTTGGAAGCATAGCGGTCTCTTCTCTGGAGTTCTGGTAAGTAATGAAAAAATTTGATGTATTTAAAATGATTTTTCAGGATGTGTGCTATAGAGAAGAGATATGATGTGTGTGTAGAAACTGACTTACCAATTCATAAGCTCTTGTGGACAAGGACCAGTACTTGCAGATTCAGAAATTCCATATTGCCTGCATCCTTAGAGTTGGTATAGCTCAGAGGACTAACAAAACTTATGTGAGACTGAGATAGAGTCTATAATGGTGATTTTTTCATTTATATTAAAAAAAATCATTTCAAAGCAGATCAGAAGTTTGCCAGAGTGGGAGGGTATAGCTCCATGGTAGAGTGTGTGCTCAGCATGCACAAAGTCCTGGGTTCAATCCTGTTGAATTTTCATACCAATTAGCCACATTGCTCTCTCTTCTGAATAAAACCAAATGACTACAAATTTTGCCTTGAAGGGTTTCTTTTTCCAGAATCTATACAGACTACTGCCTCTCCGTGAATAACTTTTTCCTTCTGACAGATTGCAATTCAACTAATTAGGTTTCAACTTTCTGTGTCACAATCACTTTCTAGTAATTTAATCTCACTGAGGAGACAACCTTTGCACCTTGGCCAGACATCATTGTTTCCAAATCTTCTCTGTCACACATTTACAGATAATAAAAGGACTAGTTTCCTGAGTTGTATTTACATGGAAAAGATAAGATATTCTTGTGGCACTTATATGAGAAAAAAATGATGCTTACTAAGTAGCCTTGCTACATTGAAATCTCTCTCTTACTTTTGTTTTTTATACCAGCAAGAGAGACAGAAATACCTAAGTTACAAAGGTACAAGGTCTGCTTGGGAACTGCATAGCAAACTATAAACAATTAAATTGATATTCCTCAAAATTAAAAATTACACAGACATTATAGCAACAAAAAGAATTCTGCAACTTGTGGATATCAGAGTTTAATTCATAAAAGTTGATGTGTGAGCTTTATAGATTTTCATTGACATGATTATGCTTCTAAGAATAAAAATGACCATGCGATAGGGATTGGTATTTGTATTAGTTCAAGTCCTCTCAGAAGTAGATGCTAAGGGAGGATCAGACATGGAAGAAATTTAGAGGGAAAACACTTGTAAAGGATAAAGAGGAGGAAGCAGGAGAAGGCAGGGAGAGTCATCAGACCACAATGTAGGTCTAACATCTGTGAACGGTGAGGGGAAAGCAAAGAGGTTTGGAACGGAGTCTCAGACTGGAGGGGCCTAAGTGAGCTCTGGCCATTCCAAGGGGAAGTCCTTGAGCAAAAGTTGTCTTGTAGATGAGTCCTTCCTGTGGCAGCAGTAGGCCTGCACAGATAAGCTCTCTGTGCTTAGTCACTGGCTGGGAGCAGCCCAGGGGAAGTGTGTCCTCAGCTCAGACAAAGGTGAACCCAGAGGGCTGGGCTGTCCATCAACTACACACCCTGTAGCAGGAGATTTGAATGGTGCATTTTCATAGCTACTGGGGTTTCCAACCAAGTGATTTCAAAAACATAAAATAC
Source organism: Camelus ferus (assembly GCF_009834535.1). Taxonomy (NCBI): domain Eukaryota; kingdom Metazoa; phylum Chordata; class Mammalia; order Artiodactyla; family Camelidae; genus Camelus; species Camelus ferus. The sequence continues at coordinate 85,348,464 of NC_045698.1, read as the reverse complement.
ATAATTATGAAAACATAAAATGCATCATTATGAAAAAATGTGTGCTCTGCCCGTTCAAACTACATAATTATCAAGATGTAGTGGTGTCCTGCTTCACATCTTCCAAATCATTTTCTCATACTTGGAAACCTCTGAAATGCAAACAACAAATGGCAAATAAAATATTTTCAAAGGAATTTAGGGCTAAAATTTTTGAAAATGAGGTTTGAGATCAGAATATTCCAAGGTATCAATACCTTATCACATTTTGTCATGTGATAAAAATGAATATAATCGCTTGTATGTATGCACCCAATGTAGTTCTTTTATGAGTCTACCATTCACAACGGTGTACTGTACACTGTAGGACACAGCACTACAATCCAGGTCTGGCAGTGCCCATAAGAGCCAAGCCACAGGTAACTTGCAGAGCTTTATGATGTGAACAGCCATTATTGACCTTTTTGTTTCTTTGTTTTAAATTAATAGATTTTATGTTTTAGAGCAGTTTTAGGTTTGCAGAAAAACTGGAAAGTTCAAAGAATTCACAAACACTCCCCTCCCTGCTCCTCCCCCACCTCATAGTTTGCCCTATTTTAATATCTGGTTTTGGTGTAGTATATTTAATGAGTCAATAGTGATACAATATTATTATTACCTAAAGTCCATAGTTTACATTTGAATTTACCTCTGTCTTGTGCATCTTCTGGGTTTGGACAAGTGTATAATGGCATGTATCTACCATTATGGTATCATCCAGAGTAATTTCAGTGCCAAAAAATCCCGTGTTCCACCTAGTGACCTCTTCCTCCTTCCCTCCCCCACAAACCCTTGGCAACCACTGAACTTTTTACTGTCTCAGTAGTTTTGCTTTTTTCCAGAATGTCATATAGTTGAAATTATCCAGTATGTAGGTTTTTCAAATTGGCTTCTTTCAGTTAGCAATAAACATCAGAGGTTCCTTCCTATCTTTTCAATATGCATTTAAGTTTCTCCACATCTTAATAGCTCGTTTCTTTTTGTCATTGTATAACGTAACGCAGTTAGTTTATCCAGTCACCTACTGAAGGACACCTGGTTGCTTCCAAGTTTTGGCAATTGTGAGTGAAGCAACTATAAACATTTATGTGGCAGTTCTTAACTCATTTGGGCAAATACCACTCTGTTTAAATTTTTAACTCATTTGGATAAATACCAAGGAGTGTGGTTGCTGGGTCATATGGTAAAAAGTATGTTTAGTTTTGTACAAAACTGCCAAACTGTCTTCCAAAGTGGTTGTACCACATTAATGACTTTTTAAAATAGGAGAGCTATTGTGTGGACTCTTTAAAAAGCAAAAATAATACCTTTGTGAAATCTTACCAATTTCTCTACTGGGAACTCAAACGTGATTCTCTCTTCAGGCAGTAGAAGGAAATAACAAAGCGGGGAGGACAGGTAGAGATTTTCTCTGCTCAAGAGACTCTCCCTCCCTCCAAACTTTCTAGCACAAAAAAAGCTTTAATCATAAGTGGGAATTTCTGAAAAGATCTTAGTGTTTATGGCTGTTTCCATTTTAACCTCAGCTATTAATTAACATCCTTTTGGCATGCAAATTTCGAGACTCTGGCCCAAGTCAAAGCTTGCATTTCCAAAACTTTGTGAACAGTATTGTTGGTAGTTCCTAAATATATATTCACTGAAAATAACAACAGCAGGTAATGCTGCATTGTAGGAAGGGTATTAATTTTCTTCTCCTAGCTTTTCGGTCAATGAGGATAGATTTTAAATCCTTTTCCATCCTTTGAAAAAAAAAATCTCTAGGGAAAAAAAAAAAAAAAAATCTCTGCAAAGAGAAACAGATGGTCTACCCTGCCTAGCACACCTGTTTTACTGGTTACTCTTAGACAAAGCTTCAGATACAAAAGGCTCACACCGATTTACTAAAAATACTGCATAATTTTAATTTGCATGTTTCTCTACAGAGTGTAATGGAACTGAGGTGTTCCCTAGTTTTATTTTTAAAATACCATTGTCATCAATAAAAGGAGATTTTACTTCAAAACTGAGGAGAGAGCAATTGCTTTTTGTTCATTTAGAAAAGTAAAGCTTGCTCAGTGTAATAATTTTAAGAATGCAGAAAAATAGTAAGAATGTAATTAAAAAAAAAAAACCATCCCAGATTTCAGTACCTAGAAATAATCACTATTAATATTTTCAGTAACATACTTCCAGGTGTCTCTCCACACATCAGCTTATAAAGTAAGGAGAATTTTATATACATCCTACAGTAATCTGTTTTTTAAAATCTGCATTATGTTTGGTACTTCTTTCCATGGTAAAAATAGATGTTATTAATTTATTGTCATTTTTGTTGGTTGCATGGTATTCCATCGCAGTTATATTAGAATTTATTTTATAAATCTCTTATTGATTAATAATTAGCTTATTCTAATTTGTTGTATGTGTAAATTTTATATACATATAAAACATTTTTGAGGATTTATTTTATTATCTTCTTCAGATAAATTACTAGCAGTGTAACTTATGTAGTTTTTTGAGGCTGCTATATTTTGCCAAATTGCCCTCCAATAGATTTGTACCAATCTAACTCTTAACAACATGAAAGAGTTGGCATTTTTCTCACCAGCTCACCAACATGGGCATTGATATGTTAAAAAAGTAATTATAGGTGAAAAATTATATTTCATTGATACGCATACTTAACACTTATTCAAATATAAGATTAAGCTTATTTTCATTTACCTCTTGGCCATTTGTATTAATTTTGTTCTTTGCTCATATTTCTATTAGATAATGTTTTTCTGACTGATTGAAGAGCTCAGTATAAACTAAACAAAATGAGTTTATTGAATTTTTAAAGAAGCTTTTTTTACATTTTGGTTTGGAAGCCTCAAATTTTAAATGTTATCCCTAGCTGTACAAATTATTTAAATTATGCTAAAAAATGCACATTGCTAGACAAAATGATTCAAAAGGCTTTATTTTCTGTTCTCAAAAGAGAGTTCAAATGTCAGTTCTAAAAAATAATTTCTAATAGTCCCTTTCCGAAAAACTCAGTTATTCACCAGTAGTGAAAATCAAGGCAAACCAAAGAACACAAAATTAATTTGTATATGCATATACACCACTTTCAGTGTCTGGTCCTTGTGAATTCTTCTTTTGCACTTCAAATGGTAGTATGTAATGTCTACTCTCTGTATCATTTACAGAAAAGAACTGGAACTTAAGAAATAAATTAGCAGAACAGCATGTGCCCTTTGTGAAAATCACTGAGCCACTGTGTCCCCAGTTATGCTTAATTAGGTACTTCATGTCACCCGAGGGAGGGCAAGTCACCCTAAATTAATGCTTCTCCATTGTTTCCTGAGGAACATGGTAAATTGAGACATTTACTCAGCTAAGTCTCCAGGTTGTGCATTATTCCAGGGGCTCTAAAGAATGTGATGTACAGGCACATGAAAGCTTTTCTTACTCTCTCTGAGCCTAGAAAATAAGCAAGTGCCACCCTCCCAGTTCTGCAGAGAAGAATAAAAAAATAGAGAACAGAAGTATAACATATGTGGGTTTGTTGCCACTGGATGGATGTTTGGGGGGTTAATTTAATTTTTCAACCTATCGAGGATGTACTACAATGCATGCACATATCCTGTATAGAAACACTAAGTAGAGACTTAGGCTTAAATTCTGGGTCATCAGCAAACTGAGCTACAACAGACTTTCTTAGCCTTTATTAACTGTAAAAGGACACATGTCAAGGAGACAGAAAGCATCTTATTTAATCTGGCTCTCCTTTCACTCTTTTCCAGTGGAAAGGATGAGCTCTTGACTCCATATGTACTTCTATGATACAATAATCTGCTCTTGAAAGGCATAGGATCATTCCACAAGCAAAACAAGATGAAAAATAAAAGTGTGAATTTCTCCTCTAACTGTCTTTTACAGAAAGAGTGTGTGGTGGGGGGACAGGTGCCAAATGTTTATGTAAAAGCAGGAAAAAAGTGATTTTTGTGTTCATATAAAAGCCTGTCTTGTTCATATGTTCACTCCTGGTTTTATGAAGATATCTTATTTCCTAATTAGTTTACAAACTCCTTTTGGGCAGGAACTTTATATCATAATTTTCTTGTATTCCCTCACAATGTGTACAATGTGTATTTGTTTATAGATTGCTTTACAAGGTTTTGGGAGAATGAGCTAAACAATCTACAATTGTGTGACACAGTTTATTCATAATAAAATAGTACCTTGAAGAAGGTATTATAAACTCTATTAAAGAATTCTGCAAGACAGGATGTAACTCAAAATAATTAGAGACATATTTAATAGTTTTCATAAAGTATAGTGAATCTCCACTGAAAACAGGCCATTATATGTTCTTTGTATACCATATATGTGTGTGTGTGTATCTGTGTACACTTCCTACCATGGTGGAAAATGGATTTTAAACCTAGACACAATAAATAATTAAGGATAGAAACAGCATTTTATAATACTTTGATTCATAAGTAAAAATAGATTCTTAAAAAAAAAAAACCCTTTATTTTTCCTGCAAAAATAACAATCAAAATAGAAAACTGACCATCAGCTGTTTGTTCTTCCATAGAAAGCTGTCATTAGACATATCTCTAAAGCTAAACCAGAACTTCCAGTTTCATTAGCCTTCCTTTTAAACTGCATCCCTTTACATTCAGAGAGCCCAAGAGTGTTTATGCTCCTGAAATACACACCCACACACCCACACCCGCTTCTAGGTAACAGGTGATTAAAAGACACTTACTGCATGCATTTATTAAACAGAAGTGTTTCATTTAGATGCTTATATAAATCAGCCATATTCTGAAGTTTTCATCATGATTTGCATTAATGTCACTTTACTTTATGGACAATTAATAATGATGTGGAATGCTCTGTTAAATGCATAATAATTCTAAAAATATATTAATACATTTCAATGTCTTCATTAGTCTACCTAATGAATTATGAGTTAATGATGCATAAAATAGGTTCACTAGATTTGAACACCAAAATTCTAAAATAAAAAAATAGGCTGTGATTATTACAACTGCTACAGTATAGTATCATGACTATTTCCAAATATATGTTTTGGTGTTCAGAATTTTTTTTTAAATGGGAACCTGAAAGGAACACAGGAAAAAAAAAAAAAGGTAGTAATAAAATCAATGACTTACATGATCTATTGTAGCTTGAAACAGTCCCTTCTCTGTCAATTAAACAGATGCAGCTTTTCTGTAATGTTAGAATAATGATAATAATATTAAAATTTCCTAGGCACTCGCACGCCAGGTGCCATGCTAGTTCCTTGAATCCTTAAAATAACTCTCTGAAGTCGGTATTCCTGCAGCCACCTTGCAGCTGAAGAAATTGAGGCTTAGGAAGTTCAAATAACTTGCCCAAGGTCACAGAGCTGGTGAATGACACACCTGAGAGTCAAACCTAGCTGCTCTAGTTTCATAGCCTCTGCCTTCATCTCTTATTTATACTTCGGAAAGTACTTATTGGGCATATATTATGTGTCAGACACCCTGCTATAGAGTGAGGATAAAGTAGTCAACTTGAAAATTTCTGATCTCCATGGGGCTTAGCAGGAGAGACAAACAACAGAAAAATGTAAAGGCAAATGACTAAAATAATTACATTTGTGTGAATCACCATAGCACCGGCATATACCCACTGGGAATGAGGCATTGCTGAATTAGATGGTTCTCCCTAACGTAACTGGGTCATCTAGTTTATGTAGTAGCGTCTCTTTGATATTCTGCTCTTGCACTGTCTCCATTCTCAAGGAGGATGACCTAACTGAGTACAGAAAAGTCTTTGATTTGCATTACTGACAAATCTGTCAGCTGGACTATCCCTCCAATCATAAAGGAAACTGGAGGGACAGAGGTCTGGATACATGATCCACATTCCATATCAGAAGCTTGCTGCCAGCCTCATGAGTCAGGCTGCCCCTCCAAGTGGCCAGAATAGGTTTCAGATCCAACTGACACCACGACAGATGGCTATCACTTGATGGAGACAACCAAATTACTATCTTATTTTTGGCTTATTTTATGACTTTATGAGGGCGTCATTTTGGAATAAGTTCTAATTGCATTTTTTGTGGCAGGGACCACACCTCTAGGAACATTATCAAACTCATGCCTCCATTTTAACCTAAGACTCTTTCCTCACTTGAAGTACACGCCTCATAACATAACAATACACCAGATTTTTTAAAGTGTGTATTTGTTTGTTTATTTATTTTTTGTAGGGGGTGGTAACTAGGTTTGTTTGTTTGTTTGTTTATTTAATGGAGGTACTGGGGATTGAACTCAGGACCTTGTACATGCTAAGCATGCACTCTACCACTGAGCTATACCCTCCCCTCCTAGGGTTGCTATTAATCACTTGACTTGAACAGGAGCCTTATATGCATATTACTGAAAGTCTTCCTATACATGTTTCATTAGTATCCTTAAAAGTACCCATTACCACCCAAGTAAGCAAGTCCAAATGGTTTCCGCATGTGCTCTAGACATTGTTACCTTTGTGACATTTCAGGAAACAAGTCAAAGCAGTTGTACATAATCTGTCTCTTTTGAATATTGTCCCACTTGGAAGATGTATTCATTTGCCAAGGCTGCCATGACAAAGTACCACGGACTGGGTACAGCAGAAGTTTGTTTCCTCATAGTAGTTCTGGAGGCAAGAAATCTAAGTTCAAGGTGTTGGCACAGTTGGCTTCTTCTCAGGCCTCATTCTTGGCTGTTGCTGGCTGTCACTCCTCTGTGTCTTCACGTGGTTTTCCCCTTGTGTGTGTGTGTGTGTTTCCTAATTTCCTCTTGTTATAAAGACACCAGTCATATTGGATGAGGGCCCACCCTAATGACCTCATTTCAACTTAATTACCTCTTTAAAGGCCCCATCTCCAAATATAGTCACATTTTGAAGTCCTGGGAGTTCGAACTTCAACATATGAACTTGGAGATGGAAGAATAGGAGAGTGTACGAGAAGTGAGACCGTACCCAGGCCAGTCTATCATTCCATTACAGAATATAGGGGTTTATGGTAATTCCTTAACTCCTAATAGCTCCTAAGTGTGGCCTGAGGTCAATATTGGGATGTTCTCCCCACCCCTTCCTCTAGCACAGGGCTTGCTAGAGAGGTGTGTCCCCCACTGGACAGGAAGCTAGGTGATATAAATAACACAGTGAAAGTGATTCAGTTCCCTTGCAGTTCTGAGGAAGTCCTTGGGCAGTCTGGGTTTGTTAGTAATGTTTTTAACACTTGCTAATTCCTCCCTCCCCATTCCCTGCCTTTTTTTCCCTAAACAAACAGAATCAGGCCTCAGGCTCAAGGGCCTTTGGCAAGCAACAGCATCGAGCCCTAACTGAATACAGTTTTTGTTGCATGTTTGTTTTCACTAAATTCATGAGGTCACCCACCATTCCATTTATGGTAAATGATTCTGTTTTTCAATTAAAATAGGATACATGTTTTCTTTAAGATAAAGTTTTTAAGTTAAAAAAAGTGAGTCAGTTGAAAGAACGTATTACTGATAGCACAGGTGGTAGGCAGATAGGAAAACCTCACAAAGCGGTCTATGGGAGATGTGAAGTCTTAGAAATGCAGCTCTAACATGTAAGATAAGCAGAGATATTGGTCTTAGTGACTCTTCAGTTGTTCACCAAAGGATGCGCCTTAGAAAAATGGCATTTCTAGCTCCACCCTGAGCTGCTGCTGCCAGGATTGTGGTCAACCCTTGCTGCCAGGGGCCTGGTCCACTCCCCAGAGTGATGTATCTTCTCCTCGGAGCCCATGAGAAGACAGAGCTACCTGCCCCTTTTTGTCTCCTGAAAACTGCCATGTCTAGTATCTAAACAGTCCCTACCCACAGGACAGAGGTTCTTTCTGGATCCTTTTCCTTTTCCTTTAGTTCTGATCTTAACATAAGTAAAGCCTTCATCTCAGTTAAGGAGCAGCTAATAAGTGAAGTTCGGTGCAGACACAGGTTGATGAAGAATTTTTGACTTGGATCTGAAAATGTCCAAGAAATCCCAGCACACATCTGATTCATAATTTTTTTCCGTGCTTATTTCCCCTCTGTCGAATTTTTGTTTTACAACTTGGGATTTCACTCTCTGCCTCCCTCCTGGATTTCTGATTTAATGCTAACCCTAGGACTTGGGTAGTTCAAATAAGAGGCTAGGCTTATGTTTGTGTTGGACATTCTAGTTTTGCAAAGTATTTTATTTGCAAGAGTAAAATATCTGCCCACTCAAGACTGGTTAAGTAATCTATCATGAAACTCTGTGATGGATTTAGAATACATGGGGGAAGTGCTCCTGGTATAATAAACAAAGATAGCAGGTTACAAAAACAGCAATTCTGGTCAGGTATGACTTTTAAAAAGCCTTATACATATATATTACAATTTATTCATACATGTAATTGGAAGACTATGCCATAATGTTATCAATGGTTCCTTAGCTAGAGGGATTATGAGGGTTTTAAATTTTGTTCTTTATACTTTTCTATATGTTCTTAATTTTCTTTTTTTTTTGGACTATACATTTTTTTTCAATTTTTTATTGAGGTATAGTTGATGTACAATATTATATAAGTTTTAGATGTACAACATAGTGATTTATAATTTTTAAAGGCTATACTCCAATTATAGTTATTACAAAATATTGGCTATGTTCCTGTGTTGTACTATATATCCTTGTAGCTTATTTATTTTATACATAGTAGTTTGTACCTCTTAATCCCCTACCTCTATTTTTCCCCTCCCTCCTTCCCTCTCTCCACTATAACCATTAGTTTGTTCTCTGTATCTGTGAGTCTGTGTCATTTTTGTTATGTTCACTGGTTTGTTTTATTTTTTAGATTCCACATATAAGTGATATCATACAGTATTTATCTTTCTTTGGCTGACTTATTTCACTTAGCTTTATACCCTCCAAGTCCATCCTTGTTGTAGCAAATAGCAAAATTTCACTCTTTTTTTATGGATGAGTAGTATCCCATTATATACAACATCTTCTTTATCTATTCATCTGTTGATAGACAGTCGGCAATTGTAAATAATGCCACTGTGAACATTGAGGTGCGTGTATCTTTTTGAATTAGTGTTTTCATTTTTTTCAGATATATACTTAGGAGTGGGATTGCTCAGTCATATGACAGTTCTATTTTTAGTTTTTTGAGACACCTTTATACTGTTTTCCACAGTGGCTATACAGATTTCCATTCGCACCAACAGTGTATGAGGGTTAGGTGTTAATTTTCTGCATTGAATTTTTATTTTGTTTAAAATTTGAAAAAGAAAGATGACCACTGCTGGCCAGGGCTCTTTGACAAATTACTTTTGCCTTTTCCTGAGAAAGGGATGGCACTGCTACAGTTAGTCCTCAATCATCCTCTACCAAAGATTCTACAAGTGTTAGGTGAGATACAGAGTCAACAAAACAAAATGAGTTAGATATCACTAGGTTAGGTGAAATCTTTTTTTTGGGGAGGGATTAAAAAACAATAATAGCCTTTATCTCAGAATTTGTGAAACTAAAACAGCAAGTGAAAATAGGCTAACACCAGGATGAAATGTGAATAACCAGATATATTGTTTTACTCCTTTGCAACCATTTATTTTGTCCCCTCACGTTAAAAAGCTTTTCTACGGCCATGGTTCTCAATAATTTTAACATCATCATCCATCAGATCCAACGAGGCTCCTAGGAGTAACTAGTTTTCAGTGGCATAAGGAAGAGAGCATCATGTAGGTGCAAATCAGAATGGGGAGGGGAATTTAACTTGGACAAAAAAATACTTCTGGATGCTTCTGATATTCCCTTTCTTTGATAATTACCACTTTATATTATTTTGTTGCCTTTTATTGAATATTTAGATCAACATCACAGGCAACTACCCATTAAGAAAAAGCTTTACTATATTCTGCTAAATACAGTTTAGTTCCATTCTCCCTCCTCCCTTCCTAACTGTATCCTATCTTGCTGTCCTGTCTCTGCAGTCCTTGTCCTTCAGGGAAAGGTGACTTAATCTCTATCCTCAGGGCTAGACCTGTTTGATTTAAAGCTAATCTCAAACCCTTGTGACAGTGTCTGGTTTAGGAGTAGGGTTTGGCCAAGTGAGCTTTGGCATTCCTCACCACAGGATTGTTCAGACATGAGCCTGAGGGGCAGTGTGAGCTAATGAGACACCAGCTGCTTAAAAGATATGTTCTTACTGTTAGGAGAAAGTCCCAGAAAAGCTGCCTTCTCTGGAAATCATTCTGTGCTGTTACAGTCTCTCCCCAGTGAGGGACACTGAGGATGAAATAATTCAAAATGAAGAGCACAAATGAGAGACTTGTAGGGACTGTGCCAACCCTGAAGCTTCCCCTACTTCTAAAGTACCACATACAAACATTTCCTTAGGCTGCAAGCCTGTTGGGGTCAAGATTTCCATTTCTTGAAGCTGAAAGCAAACTCATACCAATACAACATGTGTAAAATTGAAGAATTCCCCAAAATACAGGTTTATGATTTAGGCTGGAATGCTAGGGAAAGAGAAGCTGCTTGAGCTATAACTATTGATTTAAGTTAATCACTTTAAATAGCATCTTAAATATTAACTCTAAAATTTCCCATTAAATACAGCATAAGAATATGGTTGGTTATAAGAGATGAGGGCTTTTAGCAATCACAAAATGCCAACCATCTTAAAGCAAATCTCAATAATAGGATTTGTGCTTAAACTGTGTTTTACCTGTAATGTCCTTCAGATCCAATCTTAAAATATCAATGCTGATAAGAAGTGATTAAGATACATTTCTTCCTGAATAATTTATGTGTCACATCATCAAGTTGAAGAATTATATTGAAGAGAGATTTCAATAACTATTTGTAGTATTACAAAAATCGTCCTTACATTTTAAAAAAAGTGGTCCCTTTTCAGATAATTCATTCATACCTTTAAGTTTATTGAACTATTTAAAAATAACAACATCAAAACACAAAAACAGAAGAAAGTTTTTAAAAGAAAAACTCAACTTTTTCCTTTGGTGAAATTTCATAATTTTTTCTATAGCACATACATCTATGAAATCAGTACCTTTAAGGGTCTAGGGTAGGGGAGGTGATAAGAAAACAGGTGCAAGGTAATCCACATGATTATTTTCTAGGAGAAATGCAACTGCATTGAACTTATATGTTTTTTAAGATTACTTAGGTACCAAAATAATTATGGGAAACCAGGGCTGTATTTTGATAGAATATCTTCTGTCCTTCAAAGATGCTTATTTTGGGGTTTCCACTTTCTCTCCATTAAACTCAGCAGTATTTATTCCACAGACTACAGGTTCACAGACACTTTGCCATTCATCCTCCATTATTTACTTATAAATATAAGTAATGTATGAATCTGCAAGATTCATATATTCCTACATATTACAATAGCATGTGGCCACAGAGGAAATAAAGCATTCAGGCTAGCTGAGCATTGGCCATCTAGATTTAAATTGATTTCTCTTTTGCTGACACGAGTAAGTAGGAGAAAGATACGGTGTCACCAAAAGAGAAAGTTCTTAAATGAAGGGAAAATGTGTTAAATCAACTCTATTCTTTTTTGTGTTTGGTGGTTCATGTTTGAGATTTTAGAATGGAAAGCAATACTTGATAAGGTCCAAACAACCAACATTAACTGATTTGTAGGTTCTGTTTCCAAAAACGTAAAACGTTTTAACTCAATGAGACTTTATTTTGGGGGGAGGACTTGTAAACGAAATATCCCAATGAGTGAAATTTTGACCAAAATAAATCACATATCTGGATATGTTATTATCTTTAAATATAGCCATGGGTGATTTGAGAGGAGTGAGAGAAAAAAAAATGTATGGAATAATTGCCTCATTACCACGTATCAGGTTAAAGTACTTGTTTGATTTAAACAGATGTGAAGTTAATGAATACAAGGAACCACTATGAAGTTTCACCAATTCTTATCAAAATGGTAACATTAGGCACCTATACTCTTGAGAACCAGGCTGGGTAGGGAGAAAGGTAATTGATCTAGGCAAAAACCCTTCAGGGGAATGGACAAGAAGAAAAGAAACCTGACCATGTGTGTAAGAGGAGCACTCCCTAAGCTCTATTCTGAGATGGTAAGTTAACCATTTGGATGGGATGGTAATTGGGTCCATTGCGATGCATTTGTTATACCATTTAACATATTAAAAATGGAACCAAGTCCAAGCCCTGGAACATCTGCTCAGTTTTCCTAAAACTTAGAAGCTTACTTTAGTTAAAAAAAAAAAAATCACCAGTGAACTTGACTAAGCATAGATATAGGATAAATTTATTCAATTCCTCAGATTAAGTTCAGAGGTAAATTTTCCAAGATAGACAGCAATGTGAATTTGGGTATTTGAAATTTGAAGAAACTCCTGGGAATCTTATGTTTCTATTTTGGTCCAGTTAAGAAATAGGAGAAAGTCCTTGAAAACTTCTGATTTCTACATTTAAAAATTGAAGTGTAAAAGTTTGACGAAAGTAAGCTAGTAGCCAAATTTAACAAAATAATGTAGCATTTTATTTTGAAAAATGAATATTCCAAGAAAATATTTAACATTTGATAAATTTACTTCATAATAGAGGATAATGGTCAAATACGTCAAATCACGTTAGGTTTAGAGTTCACCCACTGTCTAAAATTTTGTAGTTTTGTCCATTCATTCAACAAATACTTATTAAATACCTATCATGTGCCAAGCACTATTCTAGACCCTGGGGATAAAAAGTAGAACAAACAAAGTCCTGTCTTACGGAACTTAATTAATAGATTGTACTTCATTGGCACTTGTGCTACTAACGTAACGACTTAATGTAAACAAGGATTTGGGATGCTCTGTATCAAAACAGTGTTAACATTCCCAACAAGCAAATAACAACAAACAAGTAATAAAATGTCTTTTTAACTTCACCAGGCTGAATAGACATCATTTTGGCATGTTCATATTCCTTGATAGAGATGACAGAAACCAGTTTGTTAATAAACACTGCCTGGATGGTGGACAAAACTATAATATCCCACACCCTAATATGATGAAAATATTGTTTAAATAAGAGTTATTATTATTTATATTTCTATGTTAACTTGTTGACAAATACATACTTTTAAAAACATATTTCGAACATATCTCTTGTATCTATCACTATTGGTTTAAATTCTGCAGAAGTCTGGATTTTAAAGTATTTCTTTGTTTCTTATTTAACTATTGTTCTCACTCCCTAATGAAGTAATCCTCTTTGTCAGGTTTCTTGTGGCACTGCCAATGAGAACAGTAGTGAAACATAGAAGTTTAATATTATACCTCTTTTTGTTTCTTTTTTTTTAAATTTTTCCTTTCTCCTCTTAACATATGTAGAATAATCATCTTTTTCAAGATTAACCCACTCACTCTAATCCCTAACACCGTGCAGAATCATCTGTTTATTATCTTAACCTCTGAGCCTTTCCCAAAGCACCACTAAGTGCTCACTCTCTTCTAGTCCAGGAAATCAATACTTTTCATATTGTTAAAAAGTTCCTGAAACTAAATGGGTTACAAAATGTTTTTATTGTATCTGAGAATGGCTGGTGCAATCTGATCAAGAAAATTTCACAGCTGTATTTCTTTATCTGCACCAAATAATGTATTCACCTTTGCCTTCTACACATGTACAAATTACATCTTTATTACTGTCTGTCACTGGTGCAGATATAATTCTATAATTGTTTTAAATTTGGCTTTATTTGTTTAACAAGAATCTATTGAGCCTCTACTACAAATTTACCCAACACCCTTACAGGTACTAGCAATATGATAATAAATAAAATAGACATGTTCTTTAACTTACTAGAATTTACATTTACTGTTATTTGGAAGATTATATATTTCTGGTTAATGTTAGGATAAGCCAGTCAATGTTGATGCTGCAGTTTTTAGCCAAAAACCTTTTTCAAAAAAAAAAAAACACTGCATTTTACCTTGTATTCAACTCTTATCTGGGACATTAATCATTTTTTTTGATAAAAAACCAATTCACAATTGTGAATATTTACAGAGTACACTAACATTCTGTTTTCACACTCAACAATACTAAGAGTACCTCTTAGCTAAAAATGTCCAACCATTTAAATCTGGTATAATGAGAATATCAAAGTCTACTTTCCTAAGAACTTCATTCACTATGTTGCAATAACAATTTCAACATATAATTAGGGCAACTTTAATCTTCTCCAACCCCCTGGAGTGTTATATGGAAGTAGGATATTACTTCCCCTTAGACATTATATTTCTCCCTTTTACTATTGTAAACAGCTTTTAAAATGAATCCAGCTCAAGAATGTGTGTGAGGGGCTTTTCAAAGGGTTCATCAAGTGACCCATTAACTGGAGAGGAGAGTTGACATGGACGGAGTCTGGGTGGGGGTAATGCTGAAGATGGAGTCCAAACCAAATTTCTTTGAAGTGTTATGTTCTATCTTTTAAAATCGTGCAAAATGTTTATTGTATCCATATAGTTTCATGCTTGTTTTAATGTAAAAACAGTGTTTTAATTTCTTGCCAGTGACTAGCATTGTTGCCCCACAATGTAACAGAAATTTCTACTCTAGAAGTGATATACCGCCATGTTCCTTTCATCCATGGGATTCTTGTGCATTTTTGCCACAATAAAATGTGAACACAGGCTGATAATCAATCAATCACTTTCTCCCCCTCCATACAGAGTCTCTTGCTCTCTCGTCTTCCTACTCATGTCCACAGTGAGCTGCTGACCAGGAGGTCCATCCAACGAGAAGTTCCTTTGGATTCACTCCCTTTTACTTGCCTTGGGGTGAGGAGAGGGAGTACTCCCACCCTCTACAATGGGAAGAACTTCAGGTTTATCACTCCTCCTCAGCCCATCATCTTTGAATATAATGTTAGGTAGGTTATATGCTATATATATGGATGTGGGTAGCAAAGTCAGTGTTGTCACCTCTTACAAAGCCCTAGAGAAGAGTGTCGTCCAGGGTGCTCTTCAGAATGAGGGAGACATGACATCTCTTTGCCATCCTTTGGATCATGGGTATCAACCCCAAGGCAACAGATGAAGTCACCATTCAACATCCTGGTGCCTTGTTACATTCACTAGATGTGAATGTGTGCTTGGAAAGTACACATTTATGCAAATAAAAAGTATTATGTTGGCAGCACAAACACATGTAAAAATTTAGGAAGGACTGTCTTGTGATTTACGCAAAATCACAAGAGATAACGACTTTGTTATGCCACTCCTGAAACGGTGTGAGGAAGCTTGCTAGCTGCTTGTGCTACTGCTTTGGGAGGTGGGTGAGAAGTTAAGGGAGGCTTCTGTCTTCTCTGAATCTAGGCCATATTTTTAGAGCCTTTTTCTTAATTCGAAATGGGCGTGTAATCATTTATTTGTAATTTGTTGTTGTTGTTCACTATAAACAGAGAGGCAGGGAATAGTTTCATACCTTTCAGGTGTGCTTGTAATATCAGCATTAAATAGAAATCTTGAGCCGGGGATATCTTACAGTACAGAAGGCTCTGTGTTACCATTTAGTGGGGACAGACTTCTATGGGCCACTCACCCAGAAGCCTGCAGAATTTCTCCACCAGACAGCTGAGTAGGCTGGCACCAACTCTTCATCTATGTATTGGCTTCAGTGTTTCAAAAGGAAGCTTTTAGAGGAAAAAAAAAAATCAACACACATCAGACATTATGTAATAGGTGAAGCAAAGTTCCACAGTGTCACATAGTTTTCTCAGTGTCCCAGTGTTACAGTGGCAGGTCTTTCATCCCAGCATCTACCATGTGTTCTATCCTCTGCCCCTAAACTGAACCCCTAAAAGTCTGCTGCCTCTAGTAGGCGGGCACTCTATGGATGGCACAGTCTTTCCAGAGCAAAATGTAGAAGCACTTTCTGTTGGCCGGCAGCCCTTTCCCATAGTTCCTGAAGTGTCTCCACCTCTTCTGTTCTCTACAGAGCAGAGGGCATTCGCCCACCCTCTACTCTATACCTTGCCTCAGAGAGAGCCGCTATGACAACATGAAGTGACAGGGTGGCTCAAAGCTCATCCCAGCCTCAAGTAACCTCATGAAGCTTACGCCGCACAGGAGGAAATGCCAGAAATGTTGCTTTTCTTTAGACTCTTAAATTAAATCCCAAACTCCTTCTGCCAGGCAAAACTTCAGCTTCAGGCATCACTGGGGCTCCCCACTACATGCCCAAACTGTTGTGCAAAGGTATTGGGGTTCTCACACTGAGCAAATATTGAGGAGACCTTGAATGTTTTTGCCCTTGTGGATCACTGATCAGCTGTCCATCATCCAAGCCTCCGTGGCCCCTTAAAGTCTAGTGAGTTTGCTGATTCTGTGTCAAATTAGAGGCATAAGAACCTGTGCCAAGGATGACAAATTGGGGCCTAAGTTTTCATTTCTCTCCCCATTTCTGTCCCCTCCAGAAGGTTCTTCCAGGGAGGGGTATGTGGGCCCATGCCATGCTCCCCTTCACCCCTCTCCTTCCCAGTTGAAGGCAATGTCTTCTCCTTTCCTTACTGGTCTCTTTTCTCTGCCCTCCAGGGACAACTGTTCTAACCACCTTAATGAATTTAGGACAGAGGTAACTAACCCATGGCTGGTGGAAGTTTTGGTTTGGCTCATGCAGTGGGTTTTTTTTTTTTTTTAACTGAAATTAGTTACCAGCATTTAAAAATTGAGCAAGATCACATAAAAATCAATAATTCTAGCCCCATAGGGAGATTTGGAAAATCGGCCTTTATGGCAGAACAATAGCCAGCTGAGGCAGAGAAGGGCTGTCCCGTTAGACAGCGGTACTCTGCTTCTGCTCGGCCTGGCCCAGCCCACTTCACTAGTTAACAGCACCTGCCCGACCTGAGGAGTGGTTGACTTTGGAATGTTCTGCTGTGGTCTTTCACAAAAGCCAGAGAGAGGGGCTATTTGGGGGATATTATCCCTAGAAAGTAAATCTAGAAGCAGGTGAGAGGGTAGAGGATCTGGTTATCTTTATAAAAGCAGAAAAGGAACAAATCATAAAATAATAGCAGAATAAATTATCCCTCCATCTTAACAATAAAATACCCACTATATTCAAAGATTTCATCATGTCCTAGGCCCTAAAAGAGGCAAGGCCATTTAATCCTCGCAAAAACCACATGAGGTGAGGGCTATTGTCCCTGTTCTACTGATGGGAAAACTGAAGTTCAGAGAAAAGTGATTTGGCTAAGTCACAAAACTAGGAAGTTGAGGAACGTGGAATGCAGACACGTGTGATTCTTCACTCCTGGGCTACATTGTCTCTCCTACCATAGATGTTAGCAGCCCCTTCTTCAAGGGATTAAAGGCACCCAAATAATCGCCAAGTTTAATGTGGTCAGATCCTGAATTGAAATCAAGTCATCTTGGCACTAAAGGAGTACTAGTGACTACATCCATTCCCGCTCCCTCTTCCAGAAGGAGGCTATTTTCTAAGTGCCTCTTGAAGGCCAGGGTGACACCGTGCTTTTACAAAAAGCAGTTATTCAAAAGATATGTTAATTACATTAGTCCTGGGAGCTTGCCTTAAATTTTACGAAGTGTGCACGTGCGAGTATGTGTGGGGAGGGGACAAGAAGAGGCAAGGAAGGGGAACACAGCTTATGATCCCTCCTGTGGTGGGCCACAGAATTGCTGAAAAGATGCAAAACAGACACCTGCAAGTGATTTTCCAAAATGTAAAGTAGCTACAGAAAAAGAAAAGTTTTAAAATAAGTCAAAATGCTTTGTTTTGTTCTGGGAAATTAATAGAAATAGAGAGATACCTAATATGATAAGCTTTTAGGTTGACAAACATGATTTCATAATGAAGCTTTTAATCAAACCTAGTTTGAATTTGTGTGTTTACAATGTAATGAATCGCACATTATGTAATACACAAAATATTTTATTAGCATTTACTTATGTATATTGAAACAGTTATTGGTACTTCATAAACTTATAACAAAATTTTCTGTCTTGAATTTAAGCTAAAATATGATGATTTATGCCAGAACTGAAGGTATAACTGCTGAATATCACAGAGGAAAGCAAATTCGATTATAAAATAACAGATAAGGAGGCTCTAGATGCTGATGGAATTGTACTTCCATTTCTAGGTGGGATAAATGAGAAATTTCATGTCATTAATTTTGTAGTCTGTTAAAAAAACAATGCCAACTAAGTTGATGACTTTTCAGTAGCTGTGATGAAGTGATTTTAGAAGTAGTAGTATTGTTTGAGGGGGGAAATCCTGATAAAGAAAACTTTGTGAAAATTTTACTAGGTGAAAAGTTTGTTAGTTAAATTTAATAATTTGTCAGATTTTTTCTGATCTGAGATTATTCTCTGGCCTTCAGTGATGGTTTACAATCTAGGTTTTCAGGCTTGCTGGCTCTCCTAAAGCAGAACAATGAGGTATTTTGATGGCAGTTCCCAGTTCTTTTAAAGCTACTACTTAAAGTCTGAGATTGTTCTCATAAAAAGATAATAACTAAATGGCATTTACTACATTTAACTCCTGAACTAAGGAATCATCTAAGCTATCACTGTAGAGCTGAAACTAAGGCTAAAAGAGGTAAAGTGATTTGCCTAAGGTCATGCAGCATGAAAATGGCAGCGGAAGGCACCCCAACTCTGATAGCCTGTGTGTCCTTTCCTTTGGAGACTCTTAGTCTCAGTGCTTTGATCTCCCTTGCCTAAAGTTTAATGCTAATTAATATTTTATACCACTGATAACCTTGTCATTTGCTTGTTGTTGATCTGTTTGCTAATAATCTTTGAGTATTGTCAATGTGGACATCTTTATTAGACTGTTCAACAGAGAATATGGTAAATGACAACATTGGCATTGCATCAGCAAAATTTAGACTGTGGTAAACTGTAGGATACATGACTGGTTTCTTCAATGTAGAGTTTCAAGGAAAAAAAAAGGGAGTAACTCCCATTACATAGATTAAAAGAGATAACAAAGTACATCATATTTTGGAACTTGTTTGGATCCCGATTTGAACAAACTAACTGAAAAAAATTACTAGACAATCACGAAAATTTTAAGTGTATATTGTCATTTAATTTTTACAGTATAATAATGCAATTGTGGTTAAGTACCTAATATTTTAAGATTAAAAAATCTTTATCTTGTATAGGTACATATTGAAAGAGATGAACTGATAAGACGTTAAGCATTTCCTTCAAATCCCTTTTCCTTCCCAAAAGATGTAGACGACTGGTCTTTAGTTGATAATTGTCGAAGCAGTTTTCTGGGTACCTGCTGGTTCACTATATTATCCTATCTATTTTTGAGTCTGTTTGACATTTTCCGCAAAAAAATGTATTGTTCAACGATGAACCCAAAGTAGATCATTACTTCGATTTTATACTGCATAATGGCTCATTTCGGGGAGACCTCTGAACGGGCCTGAAAAGGTCTTAGAAGTAATCTAGTCAGTCGTCTGCACAGCCTCTTTTTCTTTTGGGCACAAAGCGGGGTGCGGGGTGGGAAGTGGCGACCGTTCTCTCTCTCTTCCCCTCTCCCAACTACCACGCCCAAGGTCCAGTTTCAAGCTAAGGTACCTCCAAAAGATACCTAATCTTTCCTAAAATAAAGCCTGAAGTTTTGGGGAAGAAGGGGTGTAACGGGGAAATTGTCGGTTGACAGCATTGAGATGCCGTGTTTAATTTTTGGTCTTGATTTTGCTAATTAGTTGCTTTGTCGTCAGGGGATGGAAGAACCAATACCTTTAATTTCTCTGCCCACGTGATAATGTTTTTGTTTTCAGGGTTATTTCTAAGGTGCAGGAAATTCTCAGAGAGCTTACGTCACCGCCAACAGTTACAGTAATTACCGTATTGACGCTACAATCACACTTTCTTTACAGAGCGTGGAAACTTGACATGCCGCACGAGAACAATTTAGGGATTTTAGGGTTAACACTTATATCATTATTTTTCTGTGACTTAACTTTTACGCAGCGTTGACACTAGGGACCTGAACGGAGGTCTCTCTCTCTTTCGCTCTCTTTTTAATCTCTATTGATGTATTTCCAGATTGTGTGTAGGGCATAAAGCAGAGAATACGTTACATTCACGTTCCTTACCGAGGAACTTCAGAAAGCATTTACGGCAGTAGCGCGCTTGCGCAGTTGGTCTCTATCAAATCGTCCGCCTTTCCCCGTTAGCAGGGGGCGCTGTGAGGTAATGGCTAGTCTTCTCCCCAGGGCTCTGGAACGTAGCTTAAAAGGGCAGGAGACGAAGTGGGCTGAGGGGCGTTCTATCCTCGACTGCTCTCGTCTCTATCACCCTTTGTCCTCCAGCCTCCCGCGGGCGCTGGGCCTGCGGGCCTGGTTGCTAGGCGGAAGCCGGGCGCGGCGGCGGCCGCTGCGGCTGCCGGGGCGTTTGAAAAGCGGCTTCGCAGGCGGCAAAAGGTCTTCTGGCGGCGGGCTGGCCTCTTCCTGCAGACGGGACGGGTCAGGTGGCCGAGCGGCTTTTGCCTTGAGTCGGGGCCGGGTTAGGCGGGGACTGGCGGTTTGGGGCCGGGGAGCTGGGCGCGCTGCAGGCGGGCCGCAGTGCGGGGTCCGGGCGTCAGGGCTGCGGGAACCTGGCCCAGAGCCCTGCCGGGTGTCGGGGGCTCCCCGCACCTCACCCAGGCCCCTCTTCCTCCCAGCAGACCCCGCTTGCGGGCCGCCGACCGCGACCATGGTCTCCAAGTCCGACCAACTGCTCATTGTCGTGTCCATCCTAGAAGGTGAGCGGCCCAGGACTTGCTTTTGCAACCGCTGTTTCCTGAATTGTAACCAAGGAGTGTGGGACCGAGGCTTTGTTAACTTTAAGAACCTGTCATCTTTGCTGGTGCGGTCCTCAGAGACTTGTTCACAGTTGTACGTATTAAGGTCTGTTAGGCAGTGGATTTAAAAATCTCTCAGGGGAGCTCGAGAGCTATTAGGGATAGGTGATATTTAGCGTGACTCGCCGTAGACCCAGAGAATGTTGGAAAAACGATTTCCATCTGAAGCAGCATGTCAGTGGCGTTTATATTATGAGCTGAAAGTGTGCTTGGAAAGCACGTTCTGTTTAGCGACCTCTCGGTAATAGGGAGACAGTATATTCCTAAGTAGGAGAGTGGCTTTTTGCAAATTTGGTTGAATGGCAGCGTGCAGGGAAGAGAACCTGGAGTCAGGAAGGTCACTTAGGTTTTGTTACAAACATGTAAACTTGTCATGCCAGTCCCTCCAAGCTCTTCCTACTCTTGTGTTTGTATTTCCATTCATCGGAACCATACTGTTGCCTCAGACCGAGAACTTGAGAGTCATGGCTTCCTGGGTTCCTTCACCATCCCCAATGTCCAAACGGTCACTAGATGTTGATTTTTAAAATGATGTTAAGTACTTCCTATAAACTTTTAAATGAATGAATTTCCATCGTGAGTGCCGTGCTTTGGGGCCCTCATTATCCACCTTATGTACTGTAGTAATCTTTTCAGTAGTCTGTTTCATAAATGTTTTTTTTTTCTTCTTCTTTTTTTTTTTTCAGAAAACACTGTTCACTTTACATTTTGGAAATAATCTTTCTGAAATGCAAATCTAATTTCTTAAGATCCTTGGATGTCCTAAGACTATACGTCCTTTATGGTGGACGCGGTGCCCACCTTTTCAGCCTCTCTCCCCTCCTGTGTTACCAGTTCTTCAGTTATATTGAGCTGCTTACAGTTTCTTGACTACACTTCTAGAAATGCCCTTTATTCAAAAGAGAATGGGTTTCTCTCGAAACAAAATTTGGGCTATTAACTGGATTCCAAGACTGAGAAACAGGGTTTCTGTTCTCAAGGTATTCATTTTTTTTAGGACGAGGCAGGTACCTCTTTGTTCCACTGCATATCCTCTGTTTTCAAGCTATTGGAGGTTGTAATTAGGATAGTCTGAAAATACAGGTTTTTTGACATTTTTGAAATTTCATTTGGGGGAACTTAGCGATCATTTAGGGCAGCTGAAAATGAGGTCCATCGAGAGGCTAATTGGGAGAGTGGTAGCACATGTGGTAAGACTCCTAACAGGGAGTTTCAAATGAGAATTTCAGGACGAAACTCACAGGTTTGCAATCAAGGTCTTTCTGGCCCGCTTAATTACTTACTGAGTAGCTTGTACTAGGGTGAGTAGCAGCTGGGACGTATTGAGTTAACAGTGGTTAAAACTCCCCTCACTGAAATCCCCCTCACCAGGCCTCTAAATATGTTGGCTGTAAGATTCTTAGTGCTTTTTTCTTAGGTCTTTAGCATCCTGTTTTAAATATTAAGTTTGCCTCTTTCCACTAGACCTTCAATTCCTCAAGGCAGGTACTCTGTTTTATTCATTTTGCATCTCATCTTCTGACATAATACTGACTCTGAATATGCCCTCAGCAAACAATAAAGGAAGAGTCAGGTGGTACAAATGAACAGTAATGTGTAGATAGAATATTTATCTTAATATTGGTAATATAACATTATCCTTGACAGTGAGATGAATAAATATGTTTATTTTCCTTTGGCTAATTGGTAAAGTATTCTTAACTGTGTTAAGAGGACAATTAAGATGCAAGTAAATTTGTTTTTGCTGATTTATTTCTCAACTCTCCAGATGATTTAGCTGTTCTGTATTAAGTACCAGTATAGTAATATCTAAAATTGGTGTAATCATATTTTCAACTCTTTAATTCTAAATGTTATTGAGATTGTTGCTGCTCAAAGTGTGAACCAAGGACAACACCATTGACATTGCCTGGAATCTTGTTAGAAATGCAGACTCTCAGGCCTTCCCAGACCTACTAAACCAGAGTCTACATTTTAGCAGGGTCCCTGAGTGATTCATTGCACATTAGTGTTTGAGAAGCACTGATTTATAAATTACAGCTTTCAATTTGATTCATGTTTCTTATGAATCATGAATTGTAAGTGTGTGCTAGTGAGGTAGTTTATGGATTATATAAGTCAATCACTGTTAACATGTCAGTTTTTAAAACACATGCTAAATGATCCTATTTGATTTTTGGGCACTTCAGTTAACCTGCATAGTCTTTTTTTCTAGGTCGCCATTTTCCCAAACGTCCAAAACATATGCTTGTAGTAGAAGCAAAGTTTGATGGAGAACAATTGGCTACTGACCCTGTGGACCATACTGACCAGCCAGAATTTGCTACTGAGTTAGCCTGGGAGATTGACCGGAAAGCACTTCATCAGCACAGGTGACTCCTATTCTCAATGTGTTCTGCACTTTTTCATTCTGTAATAAGTAAATAAACATATCTCTAATTAGATAATAATATTTGTTGAGAGATTTTTTTTAATATGCCAGGAAATTTTCTTAAATACTTGTGCAACAATTATTCATTTAAACATCAGAACAACCCTATGAAGTAGGTATTATTTCCCCCATATTACAGATAAGGAAACTAAGGCCTAAGGGGTTAAATAACTTGCCTAAGTCAGTAAGCTGGACAGTGGTAGAGCCTGGCAGCCAGGGCAACTCCAGAGCTAAGCTTTTAACCACTACACTTAGCTAGCTTTGTTTGTTTGTTTGTTTTCTTTCTTTCTTTATCTTTTTTTTTTTTTTTTTTTTTGTGCTAACCTCTGAGAGAATAGATATTCTAGAAATGCCACAATGGTACCTACCCAGTATTAAATATGGTTTGGAATTGATTGTAATTTCTGTTGTTTCATTTATTGTATATTTTGTCTGGCTTGCCAAAGAGATATAGAGATAGGTAGTGATTACATAAGGAATTCTTTTTTTAGTTAAATTTATACTTGATTTTAGACCTGTAAACACTGTATTAAGTATCTGAAACATACTTAAAGTTGTAGCTTCTTGTTACTTCATGAACTCTGATGACCAGAAGCAGGCAGGAACACTGATACTTTTATTTTAAAAAAGGTTGAAAGTATGTTTCCTCTGGGTAACATATAATCACTTCACTGTTTGCTCTTTCTTAGTACTAAATCAGAGTACAAAGGTCAAAAAATAAATGAAAGCAAGGAGAAATTTTCTTCCATTGCTAGATTAGTCCATGGATTTACTTGAAAGGGTATTAAATTCTTGGAGGATTCATAATTTTGTATTTCATCTCATTGACTTCTGGAGTATATCCTCAGACATAGTCTTGCTATAAGATATTAGGGCCTGCTTTGGTGGCTATGTAAACAGCTGTGTTGGTGCCAAGTGGTATCACCCTATATGTTGTAGGCTGAGAAAATAACACAGATAAATTGAATATATAAATAATGATTCTGTGTCAAGTGGAGGTTTCTTAGTCATTCCATTAGGTAACAGTGGTGGCAAAATCTAATCAGCTTACTGTATGAGCCGGTATATGGGTTCTAGGCTCAAAAGAACCTATGTTATACCAGTCAAGGTCATGCTTACATTACCTTAGCATGTATTACATTGAATGACTGTTTACCTAATTTTAATAGTTGAAGATAATATGGCATTTAATTCTTAAGTTTATTTCGTTTTTTTTTAGCCACAAAAAGAACTATAAGCATATACATATGTGTATTTGAAACTTTGTGTGTGACAGTCTAAGAAAAACAGTTTAGAATCAATCTTGACTCATGGTTAATTTTTTTACTTAAAAAGACTTCTGTATATTACAGAAGCTTGAGAAACATTGACCTAGATGATAGCTTCTTAGATGAGAGAGACTAAAATTTTTGACGTTTTGTATGTTACTCAGTTGGTATGTAGATGGGTAGACATAATTAGTGCTTCATGCCAGTTGAAGAGTTTGTTGGAAAGTATAGAATAGATACAGGTTATCCAACAAAATTACATTGTCTTGCTAGTAGTAGGCAGCTCTTTCAAAGCTAATAGAAAGTTCAGGATTAAGCAAAGCAATTTTACTTATCACGTAAATTGTTTCGTTACAGGCTACAGCGTACTCCTATCAAACTCCAGTGTTTTGCCTTGGATCCTTTATCTTCAGCCAAGGAAATGATAGGTTACATTGTTCTAGACTTAAGAACTGCTCAAGAAACAAAGCAGGTACTGACCTTCTGATGTTTTGTTACTGATTATGTCAAACAGGTGGTGGTTTTCATTAAGTATCGGATTGATGGAAAGGACATGGAATATTGGACCTGATAGGTCATGGGCTTGAACCAATACGGTAGTTCTTATGTTTTAGTTAATGAATTTGATTTAGAAAATTGTGATCTTTTGGTTGTTCCTTTGACCTAGAACTGTCTTTCTCAAAGAAACTTCTCTGTGAGTTCAAATCTATGTTTAAATTGCTGTTACCTCGAGTTGAACATGTTCATCTCCTGAGTGTTGCTCTCAGAGGTGCGCCTCTTCAGAGTTCCTTGCTTCAGTGGGTGGTCCTCAGTCTGCTGGCAGTTACGCAAGCTAGAATAGAGAAGTCTTCCTAGACACCTCCCTTTTCTGGCCTCCACAGCACCCTTTCCAGTTGTTTTCCCTCCTGATCCATCTACTATTCTGCATTTTCACTGCTGCCCTCTCAACCTCAGCCACCATCCTTTCTTTCCTTGGCCATCATAATTGGCTTCCTGCTTCTTATTTTCCTTCTGTAGTAGTCAGAGTAAGTGACTTACTGAAACACACTTAGGTGTTATAAACAGCACTCCCACCAAAAGAAGGAAGAACTCTGGGTCTTGATTTCTTTGCTTTTTATTACAAAAAATGCCTCATGTCTTTTTCAATATCTTAGAACCTTTTTTGTATGTTTTTGATTTTAGAAATGGTTACTTTCAGTTTTTCTTAATGACTTTGTCACAACTTTCTTAAAGTAAAAACTTTTTTATTTTAAAGTCCTCTGTTGATTTGAATCTTAAATGAATAAAAAACTGCATGTCAGTGATGTGTGCTGCTGATAGCAGCGGTCGAAGCATGCCACGCTATGTTGCACTTCACGTCATTGTGCTTCACAGGTACTGCTTTTTTTTTTTGTAAACCAATTGAAGGTTTGTGGCAACCCTGTATCAACCAGTTGTCTTGCGGCCATTTTTCAGCAGCATTTGCTCACTTTGTGTCTGTCACATTTTGGTAATTCTTGTAATATTTCAAACATTTTCATTATATTCGTTATGGTGATCTGTGATCTCCAATGTTACTGCTGTAAAAAGATTACAACTCACTGAAGGCTCAGGTGATGTCAGCATGTTTTAGCAGTAAAGTATTTTTTTAATTAATGTGTTTTCTTACACATAATGCTACTGCATACTTAATAGACTACAGTATAGTATAAGCATAACTTCTGTATGAACTGGGAAACCAAAAAATTGTTGTGACTTGCTGTATTACAATAGTCACTTTATTATGGTGGTCTGGAACCAAACTTGCAGTGTCTCCAAGGTATGCCTGCATTTGCAAATGAGCTAGTCAGCCTGGCTCAAATTTGGAGTTTTTCAAAAGAAACTGAAATTTTACTTTTTAAAATGTTGCTTATTTTTTAAATATATTTTTTATTGAAGTATAGTCAGTTTACAATGTTGTGCCAATTTCAAAATGCTTTAAAAGTGGACTTATTTCTTTTCCATCCTTGGGTACTCATCCCTCTCTGACACTCAGTCCTGAAAAAGGTTTTCCTTCTTTAGTTTTAAACCCTGAATACTTGTGCAGTCTCTTTGGTTAAAGAGAAGGTAAATCCTCCTAGGAGGATATCTGAGTGGAGATCATGCCTCTAAACGCTCTTGTCATTCCTTTTCCCCTTGTCTAGTCCTTCAGGGCAGTTTGTCGTCATACTGGTGATCAAAGTTATGGAGAAATGTTTCAGATTATTTTAGTTATGGGAAAACCAAATGTTGTCTTGCCAAATCTCTTCTGTTTGCCAGCAGAAATACCTGAAATTGGGTAGTAAAATATTTGTATTTCAAAATAAATTGGTTGTCTGTAAATATACACAAACAGAAAAACTGATTATTTTTCTTAGTTAATGACAAAAATATGTCATAAATTCTGTGAGTAGTTAAAAATCCTTTTTCAGGCTTAAAATTAGAAAATATGTGTCCTAAGAAATATAGGAACAAACTGTATTGTGAATTTTTGCCTTTAAAAAAACTTGGTTGTGGATTTCTTAAATACCTATGGACTAGTTAATCCTGTTTTACTTACAAACATAAGTTGAATATAAAACAGCAGTTTTTGGTTTTGATCACTATAATATGCCTTTTTATTACAGTGATCAGAGCAAGAATGCTTTTTTTAGGTATTGGAATGGTGCCCCTGCACTAGTGCTACCTGTGGTCCTGGGCCATGAGATTTTGCAGGCTGATTTAGGTACTAGAATTTCTGAGGTTACTGTGGGGCTTGTGAGGTGGGGAGGATATTCAGGTAATTTAGGATACTTCATTCTATGAAAAAGCCTTTGTTTCAATATCAATTATAGCCCAGAGCTCTCCCGCTAGACCTTTACTTTAGCCTATTGTTAGTGTTTTTGTTAACATTAAGCTTTTCTTTTCCTAATCTGATATAAATAGAACAAAGCAGAAATGTGGCAGGCAGAAAAGGTGAAAAATTTGGAGTTAGGAAAATGGAAAAAATAGTCTTTTTTTCTGTTGTATAAGGGATGAAGTGAGATTGGGATATAAGAGTGAAGATGGAAAGAAATATACGTATTGTGTTTCCTCCTCTTTAATGTATTATTACCTGTTGAAACATGGGAATGGAAGCAAGGAAGACAATCTAAACCTCTACTTAGTTTTTTTAGGAGGAAATTCAGTTCGTTTCCTAAGCAGAATTAATTTCTTTTGAGGAAAATATGGGGGAAAAATAGTCTAGAAGTGAAATACTGAGAAACTGCAGGAAATACATTTAGAACCTTGTAGAACATTTCTCACTACTGTTTATTTCCTACTCTCAAGGTGCTTTGCTCTTGTTTCGTTGTTACTCTTTAGGCACCAAGATGGTACCAGTTGCTGAGTAATAAATACACCAAGTTCAAGTCTGAGATACAGATAAGCACTGCTTTGGAAACAGATACAAAGGCACCAGTGGATAGTTTTAAAGCAAAAGGAGCCCCTCCTCGAGATGGAAAAGGTTTGTGTGTCATCTCTAAGGACATTCTTTGAGAAGTTACAGCTGTGGACTAGAACTTCAGGAAGAGTGGGGAGGAGCTAGTATAAGGAATTATATGTGGGAGTGGAAATTGATTTTATTCTAGAGCATCAGACAAATGTTGCAGCCTTGTTACATATGAACACTTGTTGCTCTTAGCTCTTGTTCACAAAAATTAGCAATAGGGAAAGATTGTCTTTTCTTTATTTGATATATAACAGAACAAAGAAGAATTTTATATTGTTTATAAAAATTGCTGTTTAGGAAAATTTTCTTCCTAGGATGAGTGCAAGAAAGCCAAAAATGGTTATACTGTTCTCTGTTAACTCAGCTGTAGTTCAACAAAGCCTTCATTTGTTTCTTTTTTTATTAATAAACTTTATTTTTTAGAGCATTTTTAGGTTCACAGCAAACTTGAATGGGCAGTACAGAGTGTTCCCAGATACCTACCCACACACACACAGAGGCGCCACCCCACCTCTATCAACATCTCCCGCTAGAGTGGTATATTTGTTAAAATTGATGAACCCATATTGACACATAATTATCATCCAATGACCATAGTTTATATTAGGGTTTGTCCCTGGTATTGTACATTCTATAGGTTTTGACAAATGTGTAATGACACATGTCCATGATTGTGGTATCCTACAGGATAGTTTCATTGCCCTAAAGATCCTCTGTGTTCTGCTCGTTCATTCCTCCCTCCCCCGTTACCCTTGGCAACCACTGATCTTTTTACTGTCGCCATAGTTTTGCCTTTTCCAAAATCTTGTATTGTTGGAATCATGCAGTATGTAGCCTTATCACACTGGTTTCTTTCACTTAGTAATATGCATTTAAGTTTCTTCCATGTCTTTTTGTGGCTTGATAGGTCGCTTCTTTTTAGAGCTGAATGATACTCCATTGTTTGGATGGACCAAGTTTATTTATCCACTCAGCTACTGAAGGATATCTTGGTTGCTTCCAGGTTTGGGCAATTAGAAATAAGGCTGTTAGAAACATCACTGTACAGGCTTTTGTGTGGACCTAAGTTTTCAGTGCTCTCAGGTAAATACCAAGGAGTGTGATTACTGGATCATTTGGTAAATGCATGCTTAGTTTTGTAAGAAACTGCCAAACTGTATTCCAAAATGAATGTACTATTTTGCATTCCTAACAGCAGTGAATGAGAGTTCTTACTGGTCCACATTCTTGTCAGCGTTTGGTGTTGTCAGTGTTTTGGATTTTGGATGTTCTAATAGATGTATAGTGGTATCTCATTGTTTTAATTTGTGTTTCTCTAATGATAAATGTTGTAAACATATTTTCATGTGCTTACTTGCTGTCTGTGTATCTTCTCAGGTGCCTGTTTGCCTGGTTTTCAATTGGTTGTGTGTTTTGTTGCATTTTAAGAGTTCTTTGTATGTTTCAGATAACAGTCCTTTATCCGATGTCTTTCTTGGAAATAGTTTTTCCAGTCTATGACTTGCCTTCTTATTCTGTTGACATTGTTTTTAGTAGAGCTGAAGTTTTAAAATTTTAATTAAGTCTATCTCATCAGTTCTTTCACGGATTGTGCCTATCATGTTATGTCTAAAAAGTCATCACCAAGCTCAAAGTTATCTAGGTTTCTCCTATATTGTCTTTTTTCTTTTTTCATTTTTCAGTTTTATTAGGTAAAATTGATATCATGTGACTGCACATATACAACATACTGCATATAAATACATATATATAATATATTGCACATACTTTGTTTAATTTAAATGTATGTACTGTTCATTGTTTCTAAGAACAGTTTAGAGCTTTAGTTTTTTAAACTTATGTAGTTACCAAAGGAATAAAGCCAGCCACAATATAAGAAGCAACAGAATACAGTAATCCAGTCATAAAAGACAGTCAGATGAGCTTACACATATTCAAGAAATCAGTTATCTAAGTTATAAATAATAAGTAGTTCATCTGTGTCCCCTCCGGGTTCTTTTTTTTTTTTTTTTTTTTCAGGTTCTACATGTAAGTGACATATGACATTTTTCTTTCTCTTTCTGGCTTACTTCACTTAGAATGACGATCTCCAGGTCCATCAGTGTTGCTGCAAATGGCATTATTTTATTCTTTTTGACGGCTGAGTAGTAGTCTATTGTATAAACATACCACGACTTCTTTATCCAGTCATCTGTTGATGGACAGTTGGGTTATTTCCATGTCTTGGCTATTGTAAGTAGTGCTGCTATGAACACTGAGGTGCATGTATCTTTTTGAATTACATTTTTCTCTGGGTATTTGCCCAGGAGTGGGATTGCTGGATCATATGGTAGTTCTAGTTTTAGTTTTTTAAGGAACCTCCATACTGTCCTCCATAGTGGCTGCACCAATTTACATTCCCACCAACATCGTGGGACGGTTCCTTCCTCTCGACATCCTCTCTGGCATTTATTGTTTGTAGACTTTTTAATGAGGGATGTTCTGATAGGTGTGAGCTGATACCACATTGTAGTTTTGATTTGCATTTCTCTGATACTTAGTGATATTGAGCATTTTTTCATGGCCTATTATCTTCATTGGTTTATTGCTTGTTTAGGTCTTCTGCCCATTTTTGGATTGGGTTTTTTTTTTGTTTGTTTTTGATATTAAGGTGTATGAGCTGTTAGTATTATTTGGAAATTAGTCCCTTATCTGTCTAATTGTTTGCAAATATTTTCTCCCATTCTGAAGGTTGTCTTTGTTTTGTTGATGGTATCCTTAGCCGTACAAGAGCTTTTTAGTTTAATTAGATCCCATTTGTTTATTTTTGCTTTTATTTCCATTATTCCAGGAGCTGGTTCTAAAAATACATTGCTGCAATTTATGTCAAAGAGTGTTGTGCCTATGCTTTCCTCTAGGAGTTTTATAGTATCTGGTATGGCATTTAAGTCTTTAATCCATTTTGAGTTTATTTTTGTAATGATGTTAGAGAATATTCTAATTTTAGGCTTTTACAATTAGCTGCCCAATTTTCCCAGCACCACTTACTGAAGAGGCTGTCTTTTCTCCATTGTATGTTCTTGCCTCCTTTGTTGTAGATTAAATTACTGTAAGTGTGTGGGTTTGCTTCTGGACTTTCTATCCTGTTCCATTGATCTGTGTGTCTGTTTTTGTGCCAATACCATACTGTTTGATTACTGTAGCTTTGTAGTATAGTCTGTAGCCAGGGAGTGTGATTCCCCCGCTCCATTCTTCTTTTTCAAGATTGTTTTGGCTATTTAGCGTCTTTTGTGTTTCCATTCAAATTTAAACTTTTTTGTTCCAGCTCTGCGAAAAATGTCATTGGTAATTTGATAGGGACTGCATTGAATCTGTATATTGCCTTGGATAGTATGGCCGTTCTAACAGTATCGATTCTTCCAATCCAAGGACACAGTACATCTTTCCATATGTTTATGTCTTCAGTTTCTTTCATCAGTGTCTTACAGTTTTGGAGTATAGGTCTTTTGCCTGCTTGGGTATGTTTATTCCTAGGCATTTTATTCTTTTTGGTGTGACGGTAAATGGGATAGTTTCTTTAATTTCTTTTTCTGCTATTTTGTTGTTAGTGTATAGAAATTTCTGTATATTAATTTTGTATCCTGAAACTTAACCAAATTCATTGATGAGCTCTAGTAGTTTTCTCATATGCTATACTATGTATATAGTATCATATCTTCTGCAAACAGTGACAGTTTTACTTCTTTGTTTCCAATTTGGATTCGTTTTATTTCTTTTTCTTCTCTGATTTCTATGGTTAGGACTTCCAAAACTATGTTGAATAAAAGTGGCAGGAGTGGGCATTCTTGTCTTGTTTCTGATCTTAGAGGAAATGCTTTCAGTTTTCCCCCTTTAAGTATGATGTTAGCTGTGGGTTTATCATATATGTCTTTTATCACAGTGAGGTATATTCTGTCTGTGCCCACTTTCTGGAGAGCTTTTCTTGTAAATGAATGTTGAATTCTGTCAAAAATATTTCTGTATATATTGAGATGATCATATGATTTTTACTCTTCAGTTTATTATTGTGGTATATCACATTGATTGACTTGTGGATATTGAAAAGTCCTTGCATCCCTGAGAGAAATTTCACTTGATAGTGGTTTATGATCCTTTTAATGCATAGTTGGAGTTGATTTGCTAGTATTTTGTTGCAAAAATATACATCTATATTTTTAAGTGATATTGGAGTGTAATTTTCTTTTTTTGTGATATCTTTTTATGGTTTGGTACAAGGGTGATGATGGCCTCATAGGATGAGTTTGGAAGTGTTCCTTTCTCTGCAGTTTTTTGGAATCACTTCAGAAGGATAGGCATGAGCGATTTTTAAAATGTTTGGTAGAATTCGCCTGTGAAGGCATCTGGTCTTGGACTTTTTATTTGTTGGGAATTTTAAAATTACTGATTCAATTTCAGTACTGGTAATTGGTCTGCTCATATTGTCTGTTTCTTCCTGGGTCCGTCTTGGCAAATTGTAACTTTCTAAGAAACTGTCCATTTCTTCTAGATTGTCCTTTTTGTTGGTGTATAGTTGCTCATAGTAGCCTCTTGTGATCCCTTGGATTTCTGTGGTATCAATTGGGACTTCATTTCTGAGTTTATTAATTTGGGCCCTCTCCTTTGTTTTCCTTATGAGTCTGACTAAAGATTTTTCAATTTTGTTTATCTTTTCAAAGAACCAGCTTTTAGTTTTGTTGATCTTTTCCATTTTTTTTTTTAGTCTATTTCATTTATTTCTGCTCTAATCTTTGATTTCTTTTCTTCTACTAACTTTGGGTTTTGTTCTTTCTCCAGCTGCTTTAGGTGTAAGGTTAGTTTGTTTATTTGAGATGTTTCTTGTTTCCTGAGGTAGACTATCTCACCGTAAACTTGCCTCTTAGCACTGCTTTTGATGTGTCCCAGAGGTTTTGGATTGTTATGTTTTCATTTTCATTTTCCTGGAAGTATTTTTTCATTTCCCCTTTGATTACTTTAGTGATCCCTTAGTTGTTTAGAAGCATATTGTTTAACCTCCCTGTGTTTGCAATTTTTGCAGTTTTCTTCTTGTAGCTGATTTCCAAATTCATAGCGTTGTTGTCAGAAAAGATACTTGGTACGATTTCAGTTTTCTGAAATTTGCTGGTGCTAGCTTTGTGGGCCAGCATGTGGTCGACTCTGGAGAATGTTCCATGTGAACTTGAAAAGAATGTATATTCTCTTGCTTTTGGATAGAATGCTCTATAGATATCAGTTAAGTCCATCTGGCATAATATGTTATTTAAGACCTGTATTTCCTCACTGATTTTCTGTCTGGATGATCTGCCCATTGATGTAAGTGGGGTGTTAAGGTTCCCCCACTATTACTGTGTTACTGTTGATTTCTACTTGTATGTCTGTTAACAATTGCCTTATATACTGAGGTGCTCCTATGTTGGGAGCATATATATTTACAATTGTTAAAGCCTTTTCTTGGGTTGATTCCTTGAGCATTATGTAATGTTTCTTTGTCTCTTGTAACAATTTTTACTTTAAAATCTATTTTGTCTGATACAAGTATTACTACTCCAGCTTTCTTTTGTTTCCATCTGCATGGAATATTTTTCCATCTCCTTTCAGCCTGCATGTATCTCTAGCTCTGAAGTGGGTCTCTTGTAGACAGCATATATATGTATCGTGTTTTCTTATCCATTCAGCCAGTCAGCATCTTTTGGTTGGAGCATTTAATCTATTTACATTTAAGGTAATTATCAATACATACGTTCTTATTGCCATTTTGATAAGCGTTTTGTGTTTGTTTTTGTAGGTCTTTTTTCTTTCTTTCTTTCTTCTCTCTTTTCTTGTGGTTTGATGACTAGAGAAGTTCCTTTAACATTTGTCATAAAGCTGGTTTGGTGGTGCTGAGTTCTTTCAGTCTTTGTTTATGTGACAGTTTTGATTTCCCCATCAAACCTGAATGAGAGCCTTGCTGGATAGTGTGTTCTTCGTTGTAAGTTTTTCCTTTTCATCACTTTAAATATATTGTGCCACTTGCTTCTGGCCTGAAGAGTTTCTGCTGAAAAATCAGCTGATAACCTTACGGGAGTTCCCCTGTGTGTTACTTGTTGTTTTTCTCTTGCTGATTTTAATATTCTGTCCTTATCCTTAATTTTTATTATTTTGATTATTATGTGCCTTGGTGTCTTCCTCTTTGGGTTGATCCTGTGTGGAATTCTTTGTGCTTCTTGTGCTTGGATGACTGTTTCCTTTCCCAAGGTAGGGAAGTTTTCAGCTCTTACCTCTTCATATATTTTCTCAGGTTCTTTCTCTCTCTCTTCTCTTTTTGGGACCCCTATAATGGGAATATTAGTGTGCTTCATGTTGTCCCAGAGTTCTGTTAAGTTATCCTCATTTCTTTTCATTCTTTTTAATTTTTTTTGTTTTGTTTTGTTTTGTTTTGTTTTGTTTTGCAGTAGTATTTCCACTTATCTGTCTTCTAGCTCACCGATCTGTGCTTGTGCCTCATTTAGTCTATTCTTGGTTCCGTCTAGTCTGTTATTCATTTCAGTAATTGTATTCTTCAACTCTGGGCATCCTTTACATTTTCTAATTCTTTGCCATCATTACTCTAAAGTCTTTCTTGGGTAGATTGCCTATCTCCTCATCACTTATATCTCTTTCTACTATTTTATCTTGTGCCTTGGCCTGGAAGATACTCCTCTGCTGCCTCATACTTTCTAACTTTCTGTTTCTGTTTTTAGGTAGGTTAGTTATGTTTCTTGACCTTGGAGAAGTGGCCCTCTGTGGGAGACCACCTATGTGTCCCAGCAGTACACTTCTCTCTTGTCACCCAAGGGCCAGGGTCTAGGCAGTCCCAGGGTAGGGTGTGGTCTGTGTTTGCAGATTTCCTTCCACAAGCTTTGGGATTGTTGTTTTCTTATTTCTGGTATCTGTCCCCTGGTGGATGCGGCTGGACTAGAGTCTTATGCAGATTTCCTGACAGGAGGAGTAGGTGCCTGCCCAGTGCTGAGTGGAGCTTTGTCCTGGCCCTCTGGTGAGCAGTGCCATGTCTTGGGGTGTGTCTAGAGGCAGTTGTGGGCTCAGGAAGTCTACTGATGATTGGGGCTGGGTTCCTACTCAGTACGTTGTTAGGCCTTGGCTTCCCAGCACTTAAGCCTACAGGCTGTTGAGTGGGGCTAGGTGCTGGTGCTAATAATCCATTCAAGATGTCAGCCTCCAGAAAGCTTTTGTAGGTGAACACTCCCCACCAGCTTTTATGTCCCCTGGGTGAGCCACAGAAGCCCCCTATCTCCCCAGGAGAACTTCTGAAACCAGCAGGTAGGTCTGGCCCTGGTTCTTATGAAGTCACTGCTATTGCCCTTGGACCTGGTACATTTGAGATTCTGTGTACGCTTCCCAAGAGACTGAAGTCTGTTTTGCCCATTCCCGTGGGGCTCCTGGAGGTAAGCCCTGCTGGCCATCAAAACCAGGTGTCCTACGGTCTCTTCCTCCCAATGCCAGAACATCAGGCTGGGGAGCTGACCTGGGGCCCAAAACTCACTCCTGTAGGAGGGCCTCTACAACTTGATAATTCTTCAGTTTGTGGGTTTCACACCTGGGGGATATGGAGCCTGGTTATATTGTGAGCATGCCCCTCCTGCTGTCCGGCTGCGGTCCTCTCTTTATGTTTTCAGTTGAAGAAGATCTTTTTTGCTAGGGTCCAGTCTTTTTTCTTAGATGGTTGTTTAGCAGTTGGTTGTTATTTTTTTGTAGTTGCAAGGACAGGCGATCTCGTGGTCCTACTACTCTGTCATCTTGCCTGGGAAAACCTCTCCTATATTTCTTTTAGGAGTTAATACAGGTTTATGTTTTACACTTAAGTCTATGATGCATTTTGAGTTTATTTTTGTGAAGGTTTTAAGGTCTGTGTCTAGATTCATTTTTTCACATGTGGATGTCCAGTTGTTCCAGTACAATTTGTTGAAAAGACTATTTTTGCTCCATTGTATTGCCTTGACTCCTTTGTCAAAGATCAAGGTGGAGGGGATAGCTCAGTGGTGGAGTGTATGCTTAGCCTGCAGTAGGTCCTGGGTTCAATCCCAGGACCTCCATCAAAATAAAATAAATAAAACTAATTACCTCCCCCCACCAAAACCCCCCAAACCAAAAAACAAACACATATTTGTCAAAGATCAGTTGACTGTATATATGTGGGTCTATTTATAGGCTCTCTGTCTGTCTCATTGATCTTTGTGTGTATTTCACCAGGATTACACTGTTTTGATTATTGTAACTTTATAGTAAGTCTTGAGTTTGAGTAGTATCAGTACTCCCATCTTTGTTATTCTTAAGTATTGAGTTGGTTATTCTGAGTCTTTTGCTTCTTCATAAAAGCTTTAGAATCAATTTGTCCGTGTTACAAAATAAGTTATTGGGACTTTGATTGGGACTACTTGATTGCATAGATCAAGCCGGAAGTACTAGTATTTTGACAATATTGAGTTGTCCTATCCATGAGCATAGAATCTGTCTCCATTTATTTAGTTCTTTTATTTATCAGTTTTGTAGTTTATCTCATATAGATCTTGTACATATTTTGTTATATTTATTTCTAAATATCTATGTTGGGTGCTGATGTAAATGGTATTTTTAATTTCAAATTTCACTTGATCATTACTGGTTTATAGGAAGGTAATTGGCTTTTGTATATTAATCTTGTCTCCTGCAGCCTTACTATAATTGCTTATTATTAGTTCCAGGAATAGGGTTTTTTTAATTTGATTTTTTTTGTTTTTGTTCTTGTTTTTTTGATCTTTCCACAGATGGATAGGCTAGTTACCTGGAAACAAAGACAGTTTTATGTCTTTCTTCCCAATCTGCAAGCTTTTGTTTCCTTTGTTTGTGTTACTGCATTAGTTACTAGGATTTCCAGTATGGTATTGAACAGCAGTGGTGAAGGAGGACATCCTTGCCTTATTCCTGATCTTAGTTTAGGGAAAGCTACTAGCCATTAAGTATGATGTCAGCTGTAGATTTTTTGTAAATGTTGTTTTTCAAGCTGAGGAAGTTACTCTCTATTTCTAGTTTACTGAGAATGTTTTATCATGAATGAGTGTTGGAGCTTATCAGATGCTTTTCTCAGCATGTATTGATACGACCATGTATTGATACGACCATGTGGTTTTTCTTCTTTAGCCTATTGAGATGATAGATTACATTAATGGCTTTTTGAATGTTACGTATCTTCTGTACCTTGGATAAACCCCATCTGGTTGTAGTTTGTAGTTCTTTTTATACATTGTGTTGGATTTGATTAGCTAATACTTTGTAGAAGATTTTTGCATTTATGACTATGAGAGATAGTGGTCTTTGTTGTTTTCTCTTGTAATGTCTTTGTCGGGATTTGATATTAGGATAATGCTGGCCTCATATAGTGAGTTACGACGTAGTCCCTTTAGTATTGTCTTGTGAAAAAAATTGTAGAGGATTTCTTCGTGTGTGAATTTTGGCAGATTGTGTTTTTAAAAGGAATTGGACCATTTCCAATCTAGGTTATCAAATTTGTGGGCATAGAGTTGTTTATACTGTCCCTTTATTAAACTTTTAATGTCCGTGGCATCTGTAGTTATGTCCCCTTTTTCATTTCTAATAATAGTAATTTGTGTTTTCTTTTTTTCCTTAGGCTGGCTAGATGCTTATTGATTTTATTGATTTTTTTTTCCCAAAGAACTGGCTTTTGATTTTGTTTTTTTCTCCATTGATTTTTCTGTTTTCAATTTCTATGATTTCTTCTGTAGTTTTTAGTATGTCTCTTCTGCTTATGTTAAATTAAATTTGCTCCTGTTTTTCTATTTTCCTAAGATGGAAGCACAGATTATGGATTTTTTTTTTGCCTTTTAGTGTGCCTTGTAATTTTTTGTTGATGATAGACATAATATATTGGATAAAGGAAAATAGGCTTTGAGTAATGTAGTGGTAAGGTGTTGGGGGAAGGGAAGCATTGTTTTTTTTACATTTTGTAAAATATTTTGAGTTACAGTCATTTTATGATGTTGTATCAAATTCCAGTGTAGAGCAAACTTTTCAGTTATACATGAACATATATATATTCATTGTCACTTTTTTTTTTCACTGTGAGTTACCATAAGATCTTGTATATATTTCCCTGTGCTATACAGTATAATCTTGTTTATCTATTCTACATTTTGAAATCCCAGTCTGTCCCTTCCTACCCCCCCCGCCCCCTTGGTAACCACAAGTTTGTATTCTATGTTTATGAGTCTATTTCTGATTTGTATTTATGTTTTGGTTTTTTTTTAGATTCCACATATGAGTGATCTCATATGGTATTTTTCTTTCTCTTTCTGGCTTACTTCACTTAGAATGACATTCTCCAGGAATATTCATGTTGCTGCAAATGGCGTTATGTTGCCAATTTTTATGGCTGAATAGTATTCCACTGTGTAAATATACCACGTCTTCTTTATCCAGTCATCTGTTGATGGACATTTAGGCTGCTTCCATGTCTTGGCTATTGTAAATAGTGCTGCTATGAACATTGGGGTGCAGGTGTCATTTTGAAGTAGGGTTCCTTCTGGATATATGCCCAGGAGTGGGATTCCTAGGTCATAAGTCTATTCCTAGTCTTTTGAGGAATCTCCATACTGTTTCCACAGTGGCTGCACCAAACTGCATTCTCACCAGCAGTGTAGGAGGGTTCCGGGAAGGGAAGCATTTTATAGTCCTGTGATTAGGTTTCAGTCTTTCGGTCAGCCTTTGTCCCCTGTACTGTACCTGTTGCTGTCCCCATGTTTGCATACATATACACATATACATGCATACACAGATATATATATATACACGCACACATAAGTATCTGTACATATATGCTTTTATGTCTCTTTTATCCATGCATATACTAAACAACATTCATTCACAGTGACACCTTCAATCCTTTTAATCCTACACCATAAGATTTATCCTAGAACCCCTTTCTGATAATGAGAAACCTGTCATAGTTACTATTTTGATGTCTGAACTCTACTGACCTTAATATTTAATGGCTACCTTTATTAAAGTACTGAATTATCAGGCACTATGCTAAGTGCTTTACTTTTGTTATCTAATTTGATTGTAACAACCCTGTAAAAGCTTTGCAGAAGGAAAAATGGATGCTAAAGGAGATTATATAATCTCCCTGTACAACTACTGAATGACAGAACTGGGATTAGAATTTTGGTCTGTGACTCTTGTCTGTGCTCTTAACCATTATGCTATTTTTAGGCAATGCTGCAGTAAGCATTTTCTTCAGGGTTAACTCCTGAAGGAGTCATGGACTGCTGCTTTATACAGTATGCATATATAAAATTTTGATAAGCCCTGATATATTACCTTCCAAAAAGTTGTATGAGTCTGAACCTACCAACTTGGAGAGTGCTGACTTACTGGCCTACTCCCTATTACAGAATATTGTCTATTATTTTAGCTTTAGTTATTTAGTGTTTTTTTTTCCTTAATCAATTTAAGGAAACCCTATCCCCTTCCAGTTTCTTCATATGGAAGCCTATTTAGTTGTATCTGTTCTCTTCTCAAAATTGTTTTATGGTTTTCTCTTAATCTTTGAAAACTATCCAAATGTTTCAACACATTCAAGAAGACTATTTATGATACAGCCTCTACTTATCACTCTATCCCCTATGCTCTTTCCGCACTTGATCCTCAGTCTGGTCTAGCACGCCTCACCTACTTCAGTTCTCTAACCACATGCTTTCTCTTGGTTCTGAGTCTTTGTATATATTGTTCCTTCTGCCTGGACACTTTTTCATTCTCTATTCAGTCACCTTTCTTTTTAGCCAAATTTTGCTTATTTTTACTCATTTATTTTTAATTGAAGTACAGTCAGTTACAATGTGTCAATTTCTGGTATACAGCACAATGTCCCAGTCATGCATATACATACATATACTCATTTTCATATTCTTTCTCATTAAAGGTTATTACAAGATATTGAACATATTTCCCTGTGCTATACAGAGGAAACTTTTTTTTTAAATCTAATTTTATATACAGTGGCTAACATTAGTAAATCTCAAATTCCCAAATTTATCCCTTCTCACCCTCTTTCCGTGGTAACCATAGATTGTTTACTATGTCTAGGAGTCTGTTTCTGTTTTGTACGTGAGTTCATTAGTATCCTCTTTCTTTTTTTTTTTTTTTTTTTATTCCACATATAAGTGATATCATATGGTATGTTTCTTTCTCTTTCTGGCTTACTTCACTTAGAATGACAATCTCTAGGACCATCCATGTTGCTGCAAATGTCATTATTTTACTCTCTTTTATTGCTGAGTAGTATTCCATTGTATAAATATACCACACCTTCTTTATCCAGTTATCTGTCAGTGGACTTTTAGGTTGCTTCCATGTCTTGGCTATTGTGTATAGTGCTACTATGAACATTGGGTGCATGTATCTTTTTAAATTAGAGTTCCCTCCAGATATATACCCAGAAGTGGGATTGCTGGATCATATGGTAAGTCTATTTTTAGTTTTTTGAGTAATTTCCATACTATTTTCCATAATGGCTGTACCAAACTACATTCCCATCAACAGTGTAGGAGGGCTTCCTTTTCTCCACACCCTCTCCAGCATTTATTGTTCATAGACTTTTAAATGATGGCTATTCTGACTGGTATGAGGTGATAAATCATTGTAGTTTTGATTTGCATTTCTCTGATGATTAGTGATATTGGGCATTTTTTCATGTCTGTTGTCTTCATTGGAGAGTTGCTTGTTTAGGTGTTCTGCCCATTTTTGAATTGGGTTTTTTTTTTTTTTTTCCTTCATAAGTTGTATGAGCTGTTTATATATTCTGGAAATTAAGCCCTTGTCAGTCTCACCTTTTGCAAATATTTTCTCCCATTCCATAGGTTTGTTTTACTTATGGTTTCCCTTGCTGTGCAGAAGCTTGTAAGTTTAATTAGGTCCTATTTGTTTATTCTTGCTTTTATTTCTATTGCCTGGGTAGATTGCCCTACGAGAACATTGCCAAGGTTTATGTCAGAGAATGTTTTGCCTATGTTTTCTTCTAGGAGGTTTATCGTATCTTGTCTTATATTGAAGTCTTTAAGCCATTTTGGCTTTATTTTTGTGTATGATGTCAGGGAGTGTTCCAACTTCATTGATTTACATGTAGCTGCCCAGGTTTCCCAACACCACTTGCCGAAGAGACTATCTTTTCTCTGTTGTGTATTCTTGACAAGATTAATTGACTATATAGGTGTGTGGTTTATTTCTGGGCTCTGTTCTGTTCCATTGAGTCACATGTCTGTTTTTATGCCAGTACCTGCTGTTTTGATTACTGTGACTCTGTAATATTGTTTGAAGTCTGGGAGGGTTATTCCTCCCACTTCGTTCTTTTTCTTCAGTATTGCTTTGGCAATTCTGGGTCAGTTTTGCTTATTTTAGTTCACAGTTTAGATTCACTTCATTTGGGAAACCTGTGATGCCTTTTCTATGTGGTTTATTAAATTGAAGTTTTACAAGTGTCTTATTTCAAAATATGACTTTTATGTGCAGAAAAAAATGGTGGTTAAATAAGGTTTCTTTGGAGAATATATTAAAAATCAAAGGAAACCTTACTGGACATCAACTGTATCTATGAAAACTGCCAAGTAAATGAAAAAGCAAAAGAAAACCAGCTTTCAAAATCTTATAATTGTTTATGGAAAACTACAATGTAGTTTAATTGTGTTTTTTCCATAAAGTACCTGCCAGCCTGTCTGGACTTGACCCAAAGGACATTGTGGCAGTGCTGAATGAGGAGGGAGGCTACCATCAGATCGGACCAGCAGAGTATTGTACTGACTTCTTCATTTTGTCAGTGACCATAGCATTCGCCACCCAGTTGGAGCAGGTTAGTCTTTCCCTCAGATTGGTGATTCATAAAGAACTTTTGAAAACATTTATTTTATTATTATTCTTTAATAGTTTAAAAATTTTATTGAACTATAGTTGATTTGCAATGTTGTTTTAGATTTTAGTTGTTAGTTTTAGATGTGCAAAGTGATTCAGTTATACATACGCATATATATGTATTCTTTTTCACATTCTTTTCCATTATACGTTATTATAAGATACTGAATGTAGTTTCCTGTACTATACAGTAGGTCCTTGTTGTTTATCTGTTTTTTTAATAGTAATTGTATACGGTAATCCCAAACTCCTTATTTATTCCTCCTCACACCTTTCTGCTTTGGTGAACATAGTTAACTGTTTTCTGTGTCTGTGAGTCTATTTCCAGCTTGTAAATAAGTTCATTTGTGTCTTATTTATTTTTTTGGCTCCACATATAAGTGATATCATTTGATATGTCTTTTTATGTCACTTCGTATAATCATCTCTAGGTCCATCCATGTTGATGCAAGTGGCATTATTTCATTCTTTTTTATGGCCAAGTAGTATTCCATTGTGTGTGTGTGCGAACACGCACACACCACATCTTCTTTATTCAGTCATCTGTCGACAGACATTTATGTTGTTTCCATGTCTTGGCTGTTGTATGTAGTGCTGGTATGAACACTGCATGTATCTTTTCGAGTTGCAGTTTTCTCTGGATAAATGCCCAGGAGTGGGATTGCTGAATCATATGATAACTTTATTTTTAGTTTTTTAAGGAACCTCCGTACTGTCCTCCATAGTGGCTGCACCGTTTTACATTCCCACCAACAGTGTGGGAGGCTCCCTTTTTCTCCACATCCTTTCCAGCATTTATTAGTTATAGACTTTGTAGTGATGGCCATTCTGATTGGTGTGAAGTGATACCTTGTAGTTTTGATTTACATTTCTCTAATAATTAGTGATATTGAGCACCTTTTCATGTGCCTGTTGGCATCTCAGTGTCTTTGGAGAAATATCCATTTAGGCCTTCTGCCCATTTTTTGAATGGAGTTTTTGTTGTTGTTGGTTGTAGTTGTTGATACTAAGCTGTATGAGCTGTTTGTATATTTTGGAAATAAGCTCACGTCAGTCTCATCATTTGCAGATACTTTTTTCCATTCCGTAGGTTGTCTTAATTATTTTCATGGTTTCCTTTTCTGTGCACAAACTTTTAAGTTTAATTAGGTCCCCTTTGTTTATTTTTGCTTTTATTTCCATTACTCTAGGAACTGGTTTGAAAAAAATATTGCTGTGATTTATGTCAGAGAGTGTTCTGCCTATGTCTTCCTCTGGGAGTTTTAGAGTATCTAGTCTTAGATTTAGGCCTTTAATCCATTTTGAGTTTATTTTTGTATATGATGTTAGAGAATGTTCTAATTTCATTCTTTTTACATGTAGCTGTCCAGTTTTCCCAGCACCACTTATTGAAGGGACTGTCTCTTTTCTCCATTGTATATTCTTGCCTCCTTTGTCATAGATTAACTGACCATAACTGTGTGGGATTTCTGGGCTCTCTATCCTGTTCCGTTGATCTACGTGTCTGTTTTGGTTCTAGTGCTATAGAAAACATTTTACTTTTAAAATCTGTTTTTTCATTATTAAAAAGACTTGCAAGTGAACTTAAAAAATATGAAGAAAACATTTTTCTAAATTATCGGAAAGCAGTTTTGCTTTAGGAAAAGAATAAGTTGGGATGATTTTGATAGTAGGAGGAGAAATTAAATCTCTCAGAACTTAGAA
This sequence comes from Camelus ferus, assembly GCF_009834535.1. Lineage (NCBI taxonomy): Eukaryota > Metazoa > Chordata > Mammalia > Artiodactyla > Camelidae > Camelus > Camelus ferus. The sequence continues at coordinate 85,304,735 of NC_045698.1, read as the reverse complement.
GAAAGACTATAGGTAAACAGTTTGGCATTGTACTGTGTGACATTATAAGGGCTGGTATGAAAGGATTTTTTTCCAAGTATTAAATAATTTACTTTCCGGAAAAATATACTATGCTGGGAACATTGTCTCAGTCTTTCAGGTCTCAATAGCTTTCAGGTCTGGGATTGGATTTTTTCTTATTTACAAACTAACAAATTAGCCTGATACTGTTTTTCTTGGATGCTGGCAGAAGACAGAAGATTCTTGGGTCAGAGACAAAGGAGTGTATCACTCAGCACAGCAAGCAACAGAAATAGCATATTTCTTTTAGTGCCTCTTACTCCAGGTTCTGTGGCGGTGATATAGGGGGCCTAGTTGGTTGCTCCACACTCACTGGGTGTGTGTCACAGCTGAGGAATATACCACTTTTATTGTAAGCAGTCCTGGTCTTTGTCTGGGAAGACACATTACCTTATTTCTCAGGGTTTCAAGCTGCATAAACAACCCTGGGAGGTGGCCTGGGTAAGAGTGGTCAGTTTTAGTGTGCTCAGCAGAAATATGCAGGGATGCTCGGGGCCTATGGCCGATTGCCTCTTTCCAGCAATGGCTCAGTACAAAAGTAGCTGCTGATTCATTGTCCTTTTCAGGATCACATCGAGTTTTTCTGACAGTATGTTGATCTATAGCACCTGACAAATTAGTGTTTTTAAAAAAAAGAGAATATGGCTTATGACTATAAAATTTTTATCCAACTATTCACATTCTTAGAGGTATAAATTTGCCAGATAATCCATATTTGTAAGTGAAATATGAGTTAGTGACCACACTAAATCTTAGATTTATCAGGTAAAGACTTTTCTGAGGAAATATGTTTAACTTTGTCACACTGAATTTCATGCCCACTACAAAAAGTACTTTTTATATGTGTATTCTTTGAGCTTTTAGTCTTTCTCCCTCAGTGTGATACTCTGATTTCCTCATTGACATTTTGTATGTCCTTTTGTGTTTCTCCATCCATTTCCTTATTTTTCTTCTTCTCTTCATAAAGCTCTACTTGTGGATTGCCCCAGATTTTAGTAATGCACACTGGTTGGGGGGAAAGCTAGATTGACCACATCAGAACGCACATTAGATAATGAGTCTACTGTATTTTTACTATGCTAGTAAATACGTGCAAAGTCTTTAAAACTGCTGTTTTATTTTTAAAAATATTTCTTCAACTCCCCCAGAAGGTATGACTGTTAATATTTATCAATCACTTATGCTATGTTTTGTGAAAGAGACATTTTGCTAATATTGCATTGAGTCCTACCACAACTTTAGGGGATGATTATTTTCATTTTCAGGATGAGGAAACCAAGTCTTCAGAAGGTTTTATAACTAATGGCCTAGTTATTTCTGGCCACATGGTCACCTTCCACATTCTATTGTTTCCATAGTTTGCTCTCTTGTCTCTGAAGGGGTTTTAGAGTAAGATGAATTTGAGTTGTAATCTCATTCTTACTACTTACTAGTTTCTTTATCTCAGGCAACTTACTTAACCTTTCTTAGGCTTGAATTTTCTTGGTTGTATGATGGTGATACTACCAGCTCTGCAGGTGTGCATGAAGGATGAGACAGCACTAACGTGTTTAGCATATAGTTTGTATGTGTGAAGCTATATTTATATGGTGAAAGCTTGTTGTGGGTAATTCACCTATCAAATCCACGAGTAAAATGCAGTTCTTGGTAATACAAAGTAACTTATTAGGACAAATCACTCAGTTTAGTTAAAAAAAAAAAAAACACAGATTGATGTTTTGTAAGCTATTTGCTATCTCTAATGAAAATGCAGCTAAATAGGTTCCTCAAAAGACTAAACAGAATTACCATAGAACCCAGCAATTTCACTCCGGGTGTATATCAGAAGAATTGAAAACAAGGTATTCAAATAAAAACTTGTACACTAATTGTCATAGCGGTTCTATTCATAGTATCACAGAAATAACCCAGATGTCCATCTGTGGATGAATAGATGAACATCATGTATATACATACAGTGGAATACTATTCAACCATAAAAGAAATGAAGTACTGATACATGCTACAACAAGTACGAATGGTGAAAACATGCTGAGTGCTGTAAGCCAGACACAAAAGCCACGTATCGTATGATTCCATTTGTATGAAATATCCAAAATAGGCAAATCCATAGAGACGAAGAGCAGATTTGTAGTTTCCAGGGGTAGGAGAAGTTGCTGGGAAAGCAGAATGGGAGTGACTGCCTTATGGTTCTGGTGTTTCTGTTTGGGCTGATGAAAAAGTTTTGAAACTAGAGGCTGGTGATGGTTGTATAGCATTGTGAATATACTTAACATTACTGAAGTGTACAATTTTTTAAACACCTTTATTGTGGTATGGTTCCTGTACAGTAAACTACACATATTTCAGATGTACAATTTGATGAATGTTGATAGATGTATATACCCATGAAACCACCACAATCAAGATAGCTAACATTTCCATCACTCCCCAAGAGGTGCAAATTTCAAATTCCCAGTTTAGCCCTTCCCACCCCCTTTACCCCCCTGGTAACCATAAGTTTGCTCTCTATGTCTTTGTCTCTTTCTGTTTTGTGTATAAGTTGATTTGTGTCCTTTTTTAAGATTCCATGTATAAGTAATATAATATGGCATTTTTCTTTCTCTTTCTGACTTAACTTCACTTAGAATGACAGTCTCTAGGTCCATCCATGTTGCTGCAAATGGCATTATTTTATTCTTTTTTATGGCTGAGTAGTATTCCACTGTGTGTGTGTGCGTGTGTGTGTATACATACACACAGACATAAATATACACACACGTATACATACCACATCTTTATCCATCTGTCAGTGGGCATTTGGGTTGTTTCCATGTCTTGGCTGTTGTAAATAGTGCTGCTGTGAACATTGAGGTACATGTGTCTTTTCGAATTATATTTTCCTCAAGTAAAATGCAGATATATACCCAGTAGTGGGATTGCTGAATCGTATGGTAAGTCTATTTTTAGTTTTTGAGGAATCTCCATGCTGTACTCTATAGTGGCTGCACCAATTTACATTTCCATCAGCAGTTCTTTTTCTTCACACCCTTTCCAGCATTTACCCTGGGTAGACTTTTTTTTTTCCTTCAAATATTGAATCTTTATTTTCATAGAAAGGGTGACATAGCAATAGGAGGGTTAACCATGGTTGTATATCTTGCTGAATTTCCCAAGGCATACTATTATTTAATATGGAATAGTTACATGACTGTCCTATTTCCTCTTCTCTGTAGTGATTGCCTGCAGTGTATGTAGACAACCTAAATCCCCAGCTAATTCAAACCACTCTTTTTATCCACTTAAAAGTTAGTTCATCACTTCATAAAACCTATTTATCAAACCTCCCAATAAATAGACTGGTTTGAAGATCAGTTCTTGTCATGTTCTCTCCCTGCCATCTGTTTTAGGTATTAGAAGTTAAGAAATGCCTAAAAGCAATAGTCTGAAAGAGGCTAAGAGCAGAGAGCCTAAACTGTCAGAAAACAAAATAATATCCTTGGGCTACAAGGGCTTGTCTAACCAAGTGATAACAGGAATGATGATTAAAATCAATGGTGAATTTACAAATCTCGAAACTAAAATGCATGTTAGGCTTTGGTTACCATTGTTATAGAACAATTGATGGAAGTTTGTGAAGAGGCCATGCACATAGACTAGTTCAGTTTGGCCTATTTATGCTGAGCACCTAGTATGCTGCTACTGTCTGGAGAATGGGAGTAAGACCTGTTCTTTACCCTATCGGAGTTCTCAGTCTTGGAGGGAAGATATTGTTACCAACCAAACTTGGGTTTCCTTATTCATGCACAGTAAAGCCAATTTACTGTCACCGGATTGTGGTGAAGGAAAGTGCAGTGTTTATTGCAAGGCCAAGCAAGGAATATGGGCGGCTAATGCTCAAAAGGCCTGAACTCCCTGATGGCTTTCAGTGAAAGGCTTTTAAAGACAAGGTGAGGAATAGTATTGTGGGGTGCATGATCAGCTTGGACAGTCTTCTGATTGGTTGGTGGTGAGGTAATTGGGTATTAACATCATCAACCTTGTGGTTTCAACTGGTCTAGAGTCCATGTGTTGTGGTCAGCATGCAGTCAGCTTCTTCCACTTGGTGGGGGTTTCAGTATCTGCAAAAGAACTCAAGAAAATAGCGCAGGATATTAACTGTAGGCCTTGAGGAGGAACTAAAGGTCCTTGACTTTGTCTTTTTTTTTTTAGATTCCACATGTAAGTGATATCATATGGTATTTGTATTTCTCTTTTTGGGTTACTTCACTTAGAATGACATTCTCCAAGTCCATCCATGCATGTTGCTGCAAATAGCATTATTTTATTATTTTTTTGTATGGCTGAGTAGTATTCCATTATATAAATACACTACAATCTTTATCCACCCATCCATTGTTGGACATGTAGGTTGTTTCCATGTCTCGGCTATTGTAAATAGTGCTGCTGTGAACATTGGGGTGCATGCATCTTTTTGAATTAGAGTTCCCTCTGGATATATGCCCAGGATTGTGATTGCTGGATCATATGGTAAGTCTATTTTTAGTCTTCTTTCCATAATGGCTGCACCAAACTACATTTCCACCAGCAGTGTAGGAGGGTTCCCTTTTCTCCACACCTTCTCCAGCGTTTATCATTCATGGACTTTTGAATGATGGCTATTTTGACTGGTGTGAGGTGATATCTCACAGTAGTTTTGATTTGCGTTTCTCTAACAATTAGTGATGTTGAGCATCTTTTTATGTGCTTGTTGCCCATCTGGATGTGTTCTTTGGAGAAATGTCTATTTAAGTCTTCTGCCCATTTTTGGATTGAGTTGCTTTTTTTTTAGTATTAAGCTATGTAAGCTTGTTTGTATATTTGGAAATTAGTCTCTTGTCAGTCCCATTATTTGCAAATATTTTCTCCCATTCCATAGGTTGTCTTTTCATTTTGTTCATGGTATCCTTACCTATGTAAAAGCTTTTAAGTTTAATTAGGTCCCATTTGTTTATTTTTGTTTTTATTTCCATTACTCTAGGAGCTGGATAAAAAAAAATATTGCTGTGATTTATGTCAAAGAATGTTCTGCCTATGTTCTTCTGTAGGAGTTTTATTGTACCTGGTTTGACATCTAGGTCTTTAATTCATTTTGAATTTATTTTTGTATATGGTGTTAGAGAATGTTCTAATTTCAGTCTTTTATAGGTAGCTGTCCAGTTCTCCCAGTACCACTTGTTGAAGAGACAGTCTTTTCTCTATTACATATTTTTGCTTCTTGTTGTAGATTAGTTAATTGACCATAAATATGTGGATTTATTTCTGGACTTTCTATCCTGTTCCATTGATCTGTGTGTCTGTTTTTGTGCCAGTACCATACTATTTTGATTACTATAACTTGATTACTGAAGTCAGCGAGTGTGATTCCACCAGCTCCATTCTTTTTCAAGATTGTTTGAGCTATTCAGGGTCTTTTGTGTTTCCATTCAAATTTGAACATTTTTTGTTCCCGCTCTGTGAAAATGTCGTTGGTAATTTGATAGGGACTGCACTGAATCTGTATATTGCCTTGGGTAGTATGGCCATTTTAACAATATTAATTCTTCCAACCCAAGAACAGGGTTTATTTTTCTATCTGTTTATGTCATCTTCAATTTCTTTCATCAGTGTTCTTACAGTTTTTGGAGTACAGGTCCTTTGTCTCCTTGAGTAGGTTCATTCCTAGTGTTTTTTTTTTTTTTTTTTTTTTGGTGCGATGGTAAATGGTATTGTTTCCTTAATTTTTCTCCTATTTTGTTGTCCATGTATAGAAATGCAACTGATTTCTGTATATTAATGTTGTATCCTGAACCTTTACCAAATTCTTTGGTGAGCTCTAGTAGTCTTCTGTCCACTTCTTTAGGGTTTTCTACGTATAGTGTCATGTCATCCACGAACAGTGACTGTTTTACTCCTCCATTTCCCAGTTGAATTCTCTTCTTTTTTTTTCTGATTGCTATGGCTAAAACTTCCAAAACTATGTTGAATAAACGTGGCGAGACTAGGCATCCTTGTCTTGTTCCTTATCTTAGAGTAAATGCTTTCAGCTTTTCACCATTAGGTATGATGTTAGGGTTTGTCATATATGGCCTTTATTATGTTGAGGCATGTTCCATCTATACCCACTTTCTGGAAACTTTTTATCATAAATGAATGTTGAATTTTATCAAAAGTCATTTCTGCATCTATTGAGATGATCATATGCATTTTATTCTTCAGTAGTTAATGTGGTGTATCACATTGATTTGCGGATATTGAAAAATCCTTGCATCCCTGGGATAAATCCTTGATCATGGTGTATGATACTTTTATGCATTATTGGAGTCAATTTGCTAGTATTTTGTTGATATTAATAAGTGATACTGGCCAGTAATTTTCTTTTCTTTTCTTTTCTTTTCTTTTCTTTTCTTTCTTTTTTTTTTTTGGTGATATCTTTGTGGTTTTAGCACTAGGGTGATGGTGGCCTAATAGAATGAGTTCAGAAGTGTTCCTTTGCAAATTTTCAGAATAGTTTCAGAAGGATAGGTGTTAACTCTTCTCTAAATGTTTGGTAGAATTCGCCTGTGAAGCCATCTGGTCCTGGACTTTTGTTGTTGGGAGTTTTTAAATTACTGATTCAATTTCAGTACTGGTAATTGGTCTATTCATATTTTCTATTTCTTTCTGATTCAGTCTTAGCAGATTGTACCTTTCTAAGAAATCTTCCATCTCTTCTAGGTTGTCCTTTTTGTTGGTGTACAGTTGTTCATAGTAACCTCTTAGGATCTCTTCTATTTCTGTGGTGTCTGTTGTGACTTGTCCTTTTTCATTTCTGAGTTTGTTAACTTGGACCCTCTCCCTTTTTTTCTTGATGAGTCCACTTAGAGGTTTATCATTTTGTTATCTTTTCAAAGAACCAGCTTTTTGTTTCATTGATGTTTTCTATTCTTTTTTTTTTTTTTTAAGTCTCTATTTCATTTATTTCTGCTCTAATCTTTATGATTTCTTCTACTAACTTTGGGTTTTTTTCTTCTTTCTCTAGCTACTTTAGGTGTAAGATTAGGTTGTTTATTTGAGGTTTTTCTTGTTTCCTGAGGTAGGCTTGTATCTCTGTAGACTTCCCTCTGAGAAATGCTTTTGCTGCATCCCAGAGGTTTTATATCATTGTGTTTTCATTTTGATTTGTCTCAAAGTATTTTTTCATTTTCCCTTTGATTTTTTCAGTGATCCATTTTTTTAAAAATCATTTTTTGTGGAAGTATAGTTACAATGTGTCAGTTTCTGGTGTACAGCACAATGTCCCAGTCATGCATGTACATACATATATTCATTTTCATATTCTTTTTCATCAAAGGTTATTATAAGATATTGAATATAGTTCCCTGTGCTATACAGAAGAAACTTTTAAAAATCTATTTTTATATATAGTAGATAACATTTGCAGATCTCAGACTCCCAAATTTATCCCTTCCCACCTCCTTTCCCAGTAACCATAGATTGTTTATTATGTTTGCGAGTCTGTTTCTGTTTTGTAGATGAGTTTAGAGTGCCCTTTTTTTTTCTTTTTTTTTTTACTCCACATTTGAGTGATATCATATAGTATTCTTCTCTCTCTTTCTGGCTTACTTCACTTAAAATGATGATCTCTAGGTCCATCCATGTTGCTCAAATGGCATTATTTTATTCTTTTTTATGGCTGAGTAATATTCCATTGTATAAACATACCACAATTTCTTTATCTAGTCATCTGTTGATAGACATTTAGGTTGCTTCCCTGTCTTGGCTATTGTATGTAGTGCTGCTATGAAATTAAGGGTACATGTATCTTTTTGAATTAAGGTTCCCTCCAGATATATTCCCAGGAGTGGGATTGCTAGATCATATGGTAAGTCTATTTTTAGTTTTTTGAGGAATCTCCATACTTTCCTCCATAGTGGCTGCACCAAACTACATTTCCATGAGCAGTGTAGGAGGGTTCCCTTTTCTCCACACCCTGTCTAGCATTCATGGACTTGAACGATGGCTATTCTGACTGCTATGAGGTGATACCTCATTGTAGTTTTGATTTGCATTTCTCTGATAATTAGTGATATTGAGCATTTTTTCATGTACCTGTTGGCCATTCATATGGCTTCATTGGAGAATTTCTTATTTAGGTCTTCTGCCCATTTTTGGATTGAGTTGTTTGTTTTTTTGTTATTAAGTTGTATGAGCTGTTTATATATTCTGGAAATTAAGCCTTTGTCAGTTGCATCATTTGCAGATATTTTCTTCCATTCCTTAGGTTGTTTTGTTTTGCTAATGGTTTCCTTTGCTATGCAAAAGTTTTTAAGTTTAATTAGGTCCCAATTCTTTATTTTTGCTTTTATTTCTATTACCTGGGTAGACTGCCCTAGGAGATCATTGGTAAGATTTATGTCAGAATGTTTTGCATATGTTTTCTTTTAGGAGATTTATCTTGTCTTATTTTACATTTAATTCTTTAAGCCATTTTGAGTTTGTTTTTGTGTATGGAATGAGGGAGTGTTCCAACTTCATTGATTTACATGCTGCTGTCCAGTTTTCCCAACACTACCTGCTTAAAGGACTGTCTTTTCTCCATTGTATATTCTTGCATCCTTTGTTGAAGATTAATTGATTATAGGTCTGTTGGCTTATTTTTGGGCTCTCTTCTCTGTTCCATTGATTCATATGTCTGTTTTTGTGCCAGTTCCCTGCTGTTTTGATTACTGTAGCTCTGTAGTATTTTCTGAAGCCTAGGAGGGTTATTCCTCCAGCCTTGTTCTTTTTCTTCAATATTGCTTTGGCATTTCTGGGTCTTTTGTGGTTCCATATAAATTTTAGGATTGTTTGTCATTGGTTGTTTAGTAGCATATTGTTTAGCCTCCATATGTTTGCAGGTTTTTTTCTTTCCTTATAGTTGTTTCCCAACCTCACAGCATTGTGGTCAGAAAAGATGCTTGGTATAATTTCAGTTCTCTTAAATTTACTGAGACTTGCTTTGTGGGCCAACATGTGGTCGATTCTGGAAAATGTTTGTAAGAAGTGTACACACAAGAAGAAAGTGTATTCTGTTGCTTTCAAATGGAATGCTTTATAGATGTCAGTTAAGTCCATCTGGTCTAATGTGTAATTTAGGACCTGTGTTTCCTTATTGATTTTTCTGTCTGGATGACCTGTCCATGATATAAGTGGGGTGTTAAGGTCCCCCACTATTATTGTGTTACTGTTGATTTCTACTTTTATGTCTGTTAATGGCTTTATAGGAGGTTCTCCTATATTGGGTGCATATATATTTACCATTGTTATATCTTCTTGGATCGATCCCTTGAGTATTATGTAATGTCCTTCTTTGTCTCTTCTAGCAATCTTAATTTTAAAATCTGTTTTGTCTGATATAAGTATTGATACTCCCACTTTCTTTTGGTTTCCATTTGCATGGAATATCTTTTTACATCCCCTTTCAGCCTGGATGTGTCTCTAGCTCTGAAGTGGGTTTCTTGTAGACAGCATATATGGATGTTTTTTCTGTGTCAGTTCAGCCAGTCTATGTCTTTTGGTTGGAGCTTTTAATCCATTTTACATTTAAGGTAATGATCGATAATGTATGATCTTATTGACATTTTAAAAATTGCTTTGGGTTTGTTTTGGAAGTCTTTTTTTCCCCCCTCTTCTTTTTGTTCTCTTTTCTTGTGGTTTGATTACTAGAGAAGTTCCTTTAACATTTGTCATAAAGCTGGTTTGGTGGTGCTGAGTTCTTTTAGCTTTTGTTTATCTGTGATGCTTTTGATTTCTTTATCAAATCTGAATGAGAGCCTTACTGGATGGAGTATTCCTGGTTGTAAGTTTTTCCCTTTCATCATTTTAAATATATCGTGCCACTTGCTTCTGGCCTGAAGAGTTCCTGCTGAAAAATCAGTTGATAACCTAATGGGAGTTCCCCTGTGTGTTATTTGTTGCTTTTCTCTTGCTGATTTTAATATTCTGTCCTTATACTTAATTTTTGTCATTTTGATTACTATGTGCCTTGGTGTGTTCCTCTATGGGTTGATCCTGTGTGGAACTGTTTGTGCTTCTTGCGCTTGGGTGACTGTTTCCTTTTCCTAGCTAGGGAAGTTTTCAGCTGTTATCTCTTCAAATATTTTCTCAAGTTCTTTCTCTGTCCCTTCTCTTTCTGGGACTCCTGTAATGGGAATATTAGTGTGCTTCATTTTGTCCCAGAGTTCTCTTAAGCCATCCTAGTTTTTCATTTTTTTTTCTTTTTCTTTTTCTTTTTTTTTTTTTTGTTCTGCAGTACTGATTTCCAGTAGTCTTCTAGCTCACTGATCCATTCTTCTGTCTCATTTAGTCTACTCTTCGTTCCTTCTAGTGTGTTATTCATTTCAGTAATTCTTCAACTCTGTTCGGGCATCCTGTATATTTTCTCATTCTTTTCTAAGAACCTCCCTTTGTGTATCTATACTTCTGAGTTCTCTGAACTCCTCATCACTTATATCTCTAGTATTTTATCTTGTGCCTTGGCCTGGAAGATACTCCTCTGCTGCCTCATATTTTCTAACTTTCTGTTTCTGCTTTTAGGTAGGTTAGTTACGTTTCTCGACCTTGGAGAAGTGGCCCTCTGTGGGAGACCACCTATGTGTCCCAGCAGTACACTTCTCTCTTGTCACCCAAGGGCCAGGGTCTAGGCAATCCCAGGGTAGGGTGTGGTCTGTGTTTGCAGATTCCTTCCACAAGCTTTGGGATTGTTGTTTTCTTATTTCTGGTTTTCTGCCCTCTGGTGCATGAGGCTGGGCTGGAGTCTTATTCAGGTTTCCTAGCAGGAGTAGGTTTCTGCCCAGTGCTGAGTAGAGCTTTGTCCTGGCCCTCTGGTGGGCAGTGCCATGTCTTGGGGTGTGTCTAGAGGTGACTGTGGGCTCAGGAAGTCTGCTGATGGGTGAGGCTGGGTTCCCACCTACTATGTTGTTTGGCCTGAGACTTCCCAGCACTTAAGCCTACAGGCTGTTGGGTGGGGCTAGGTTTTGGTGCTAATGATCCAAGCAAAATGTTAGCCTCCAGGAAAGCTCGTGTATATGAACACCCCCCCCAATCAGCCACCAGCTTTTAGGGCCACTTGGGTGAACCACACCCACCCCCTGCCTCCCCAGGAGACCTTCCAAAACCAGTAGGCAGGTCTGGCCCAGGTTCCTGTGAAATCACTGCCTCTGCCCTTAGACCCAGCACGTGCAAAATTGTGTGTGCTTCCCAAGAGAGTGAAGTGTGTGTTTCCCCCAGTCCTGTGGCGCTCCTGGAGGCAAGCCCTGCTAAGCCTTCAAAACCACATTTCCTGGGGTTTACTCTTCCCAATGGTGGAACCCCAGGCTGGGGAGCCTGACGTGGGGTCTCAGAACTCTCACTCCTGTGGGATGGCCTCTGTGACTTAATTATTCTTCAGCTTGTGGGTTGCCCACCCCGGCAGGTATGGGGCCTGATTATATCTTAAGCACGCCCCTCCTAATGTCCCACTGCGGTTCTGTCTTTATGTTTCCAGTTGAAGTTCTTTTTTCACTAGTTGCAGTTTTTTTTTTTTTTTTCCCAATGGTTGTTTAGTTAGTTGTGCTTCTGTTGTAGTCACAAGGAGAGACAAACTTGTGGTCCTGCTAATTCTCCATCTTGATCAGATCAGCTAGTCATCTGTTAATCAGGATCCCCTGAAGGAATGGCATGGAGAACAGGTTTCTGTGAACCAAAAGTTGCAGAGAAACTTGTGTTCTTTAAATTTTTTCCAAAAGATTTTTTATTGGTCCTTAGCAGATTTTTTTTTGTGGTTTCTTCTAGGTCTGTCCTTATGATTTATTATTTTTCCTTGGAAATGTTGTCTTCCCAGCTAGATAAATCTTCACAGAGACGACTGTCTGGTTTTCAGATATTTATCACCCAATCCATAGAGCTTTAAGTATAGTCCTGCATCTGCTGGACTCCAGTAACAAGCTGTTGCAAGGCTAGTGTCAGATCCCCATCTGAAGCATCCAGCAGTGTGGTAGAAGTAATCAGGTATTAAGCTGAAACTCCTTCTCATCTATAAGCCTTTGCTATAAAATTCTCTTGGTAACTGGAAAAATACTCGAATCTGGCTGAGCAGTGTTCTGGAAGATAAACTCTTGTGCAACAGTGGAAATGGGAGGGTGGAGGTCAGCAGAGGATTCCAACTTGTAAAACAAAGCTAGGGAAAATGCTTGCCTGTGCAGGTTGGAGCCTGCAGCCTGTTTCTGAATCTGAATTGTACAATTTTTAATGGTTAAAACAGTAAATATTCTGTTATGTGTATTATACAATAATTTTTAAAAATGCACTAAAAATTAAGCCCAATAATTTATTTATCCCTTGATACTGCTTAGTATTACTTGTTTGCTTTTTTTTAATTCTTTACAGACAAGCCAAGGATTAAAAAAAATAATGATGTAGTTTCTTTTTTTTTCCTCACGCTAGTGGAAGGCAGTGTGAGAAATCATCTAGAAATAAACAAACACCTTTGAGATGCAAATGAATGACTTAGAACTTTGATACTCTAAAGTAGTAGAAGGAAGGAATTTGGAGCAGGAATACTGCATGGTCATACTCTTGCTAACTTTTTAAATATTGAAAGTTAAGGGTAAAAAAAAAAAAAACTAGTTTCTAAACCCATGGATGATAAAGGATGTTTTAAAAGAATCTCTTCTCTTAGTGGTAATTACTTAGAATTAAATGGTACTATGAAATATCAAAGGGCTAACTTTATTTCGTAAAATTTTTATTGCTCTCTGGTTACAGAAGAAAATAAAAGAAAATGCAAGTATCTTTTAATTAAACTCCTCAGAAATAATCACCCTTAAGGGTAGTCTGTTTTTTCCTCAGACATTTTCTCGTTCGTGTAACAGCTGACTATGTGCAGAATTGTAGAGGTGAACATATATTATCTCTTTTAGTCCTTTTCAACAACCGTGCTCTTAACAACTACAGGTGTATAGTTGCTGGCTCTCAATGTATATAAATATATATGATTAAAGTCCACATGATTAAAATGTACTCAATGAAACATACATTTTAAAGTATAGGAGTAAAGTAATAATGTACTTTATATACAGTAATATACTTTATATAAAATACTTATACGTATTGACTATTTACTGTGTGCTCAATACTAGGCTGTTTGTATCTAAGTGGTTAGTACTTTTATTTCACAAACTGTACAAACTGTCCTGTAACTTTTTTTGTCTTAACAGTGTCTTAGATAACTTTCATATCAGTATATCATTATTTAGCAACCATGCTGTATGGTAACTCAAACATATTTAAGCCATCATCTCCTGTTGATGAACATGTCAGTTACTTACAATTTATTGTTATTTTAAACAACGTGCTACCAAACATTAAAAGTCTGTTAGAAGATATTGTACATTTTATGGCATAAGAATCCCATGTCATCATGTTCTGTGTGGCCATGAACCTACCAACTTTGAGAAGTAACACTCCTAGTACAAAAGACACTCTTTTGTTACTGTTAATTTATAGGTCTCCAAATTTTGAGGGTAGCTAAAAAAGTTTTTTTTTTAATTTGTATTTTATCAGAGGTCTAGATTAAGATGTTACAGTAAATAGCCTGGGTTAAGATTTGTTAAAAACCTCTCATTTATGGAGTGGATAGTGGAATAAAGGTAAGATGAAATAAGATACGTGGAAATAAGGAAAGCTCCAGGTAAAATATTTGACCACTTTCTTCTAAAAGAACTTTTGTGTATTCATTCATGAATCAATTGAATGAAATGTAAACATTAAAACATAAATCTATAAAAGTAGTTTAGTCTCTGTGCTTGTGTAAGATAAACCTTTAAAAATTAATGAAACTAATTTGGTAGAGATTGGAAATTTTGAGTGATTAATTTTATGACTTGGAATAAAAAAATCAACATTTTAGCAAATATTTTAGGAATTTATCAGTCATGAGCATGTGTAGTGGTTTATAAAGTTAGTAATCTTTTTTTTTTCCCCCTTTAAATGTTTAGTTAATTCCATGTACCATGAAACTTCCAGAAAGACAGCCTGAGTTTTTCTTTTACTATTCTTTACTGGGAAATGATGTTACAAACGAACCCTTCAATGATTTGATCAACCCAAACTTTGAGCCAGAGAGAGCGTCTGTTCGAATACGTAGCAATATAGAACTTCTTCGTGTTTACCTGGCTCTTCAGTCTAAACTGCAGGTAGGTATGGCAGAAAGTTGTTTCTTATTAGAGATGATTTTTTAAGAGGTAGCTAAACTCTCTTATTTCTGAAGTAGATATCATCTTTCTGCCACATCTTTTAAGGTTTTAGGAATTATCCTGACTTGCAAAGTCATAGCATGACAGTTTCTTTAGAATTTTAGGGGATGATACCACCTTAACCTAGTTACTATAAAAAAAAAAAAGATAGATTAGTTATCAGTCCTTTATAATAAAAAATTGTACCTGAGGCTTAAAGCTGTGGGCACGAAGCGGATTTCATTATTGCTAGTAGAGATTAGCTGTCACCATACAACACACTCTAGATTTTATACATCTTACTGCTGTTAAAAGCAAAGAGTTAAAACAACTTTCTAAAACCTGCCCTTGGGCTGAGTATTTCTGTAAACCAATTTTAAATTAGACTCTATTTAGAAGTGAATCTTACCTAGTCCAAAATTACTTTTCTGTTTTTTATTATGATTGCTTTTAATCAGATGGAAATAGGATAGTGAAACAGTGGGTTAGGTAGTCATTTTTTTAAAGTAAGGTGACCACTCACTAGACTTTGCTTGTGTTTTGAGTGGGACATGAAAAGACGCATTAAGAATTTTAGTGGAACTCAATTCTAGAGGTGGTTCTGCTAAATCCAAGGTATTTAGAAAGTTGAAGTTTATATAAAATGATGAAATGCAGGGGAAAAGCACTTTGAATTTTATTCTACATCCAGCATATTTATAGTCCTTACCAAAACTAATGACTTATTTATTAGTTTGATTCTCAAGGACATTTAAATCATAAAAATCCTCTCTCTCCAGCCCATTAAAAACATCACACCTAATAACATTAAGACTGTTTTAGGTCATGGCTGATTCTGGAACTAAGAATATTTTTATGTAATGATTGCATATGGTTCATATGAATATTAAGTTTGCTAAGGCTTCAGTGTAGTAAGGGAAAAGAATAGTTTATGTGATACATATAACACATACCTGGAACAGGTTGTTTTTTTTTTTCTTGGTGGTTGCAAAAGGTGGTCATGTCCAAGTTTTGATGTGCTAGCAGTGATTAACAATACATTCCACCCCAGAGGTATTCTCTTTTACCATTTACTGTTAAGCACTGTTTTATGTATAAAGTTTGAAAATCAAGAAAAGAGAGAAACATTCAAGGTGTGTTATGGGTGAATAAAACAAATTATTTGAGGTTCTTTAATTTCCAAATAGGTCTGGATCCACTGATTTTTTAAGAACTGTGTTTAAATTAATTTTAAAGTGGAAATAGAAAAAAAATGCTTGAGGTATTTGTTTTCTGTTTAAATTCATATATTCCTGATGCAACTTGCATATGTAAAAAGCATAGTAAAATATGAAAGTAACCATAGCTCACCAGAGACAGAAAAGAGAAGAAGGTGACAATCACAGAGTGTACATACTGAAAGAAAAAAGTGAAAAGAATTAATAGCTTTTTAAGGAATTCTGGGTAAACTTTGTGGCTTATCAGCAGTTTTAACAATCATGTGTGATAGTCGTACTTAGTCACTGCAGGCCAATAAGATAACCTGCATTCTGTTTTCCTTCTATGGATCATTTTGTGACTTTTTGTTAAGTTGGTGTGTTTAATATAAAGGAGAAAATACAAAGCCTGATTTTGATTTTCCCTTTCATGTTAGATCCATCTCTGCTGTGGAGACCAGTCACTTGGAAGTACAGAAATACCCTTAACCGGATTACTGAAAAAGGGTAGTACAGAAATCAACCAGCGCCCAGTCACAGTTGAGGGTGCCTTTACCCTTGACCCTCCAAACCGAGCCAAACAGAAGCTGGCTCCTATTCCTGTGGAGCTGGCCCCCACTGTGGGAGTGTCTGTGGCTCTGCAGAGAGAAGGCATAGAAGCCCAGGCAAGTAGTGAACCTGCTTCCCCTCCTCTGGCTTCTTCGATGTTGCTCATGATTATTCACAAAAGTGGAACTTCAGAAGAGTTACCTAGCATAAGAAAATAGTTATTACTCTTCACTGGTGGCCTTCATTATATGATACCTCCTCTCCAAAAAGTCCCTTCTGAAAAGTGCCATGGCTTCTGTCGTGGTTCATAAGTGACTCTATCCAGAGCCTTTCAACAGTCTTCTTGTGTAGTAGAAACAATTCCTCTCACTCCGAGCTCATAGGCAATGACTATGGCAGAAAGGGAACCCCAGTAGAAGAGAACATTTTTAGACCTAGTTTCTGGAAATCGGTATTAGTGAATCTTTTTTGGTTGGCTCAGCCTTAGCTTAGGTAAGAGTCTTGGCTCATGAGTGCTTTTTATAGCCTTCATACAGTCTCTAGGCAATAGAGATGGGCATTTATTTGAATGTGTATGTTTTTTGATTATATATTTTGCCCTAGAATCAACGTTAGTGTCCTGTTCTTTTAAAGAACTACATGGAATCTTTTTATGTAGGTTGTGAATGAAGTGAGAGTTCGAAAAAACATATATTCATGTATTTTTAGAGGTTGGGGAGCAAAGAGAGACCATCATACTAGACATCTGGGTTTTCAGGTTTTTTTTTTTTTTAATTTTTAGTAATGTATAGACCTCCTTTGTATTGCCTTGGTGGGAATACCATTTCTAGGATATTCCCTATCCTCACTTATGCTTGACTTATTTTATCAAATACCCCTTCTTACACATTAGGATGATACTGAGCTCTGGATATCATATTTCCTTCCTGTTCATCTTCCTTTTTCTGGTCCTAGATGCTATAAGAAAATTTGCAAATTATGAAGAAAAATAGACTAGGAATATCCAAACTGGGAAAGGAAGCTTATCTTTTTTAAAAACAGAATCACGTTTTTTGCTTGATTATGAAGGAAAGTCCTTTGCAAATTATACTTTATTTAAAAATTGTTTTTAGTCTTTAATTCAATTAAAGACCCAGAATGAAAATGAGCCACACCATTCAAAGAAGAGAGTTTTAACCCCCATAAAGGAGAAGATACATACTGGGCCAAAATCTCCAAGCGTGTCCCCTGTTCCACCTTACAACCAGTCACCTCCAACAAAAGATGATGCAACAGAAAGTGAAGTGGAAAGCTTACAGTATGATAAGGATACAAAACCAAATCCAAAGGGTAAGATAATCCTTTTACAAATCTTGTAGGTATAGATTTTTCAGCCATCTAATAATTGAATAAATGACTATGAGAGTTTTCATGGGTTCTAAGTAAAAATTGTTTTTAAAGAGCCAATAATGTGTGGTGATGTTAAAAAAAAAATGAGTTTAAAGTAATTACAATTTATTTAACCTTATGATAGAATTTGCTAAAGTGTAAGAATTTTTTATTTACTTTCATACTAGAAATGGTAGCTTATTCAAAAGAAGTTAAAGACTACAGTTCTTTCAAATAGATGTTTAGCAGACTCTTGACTGTCTTGAATTTATTGGAACTGTAGAGAAAAGCTATTAACTGCATCTTATAGGAAACTCATAATAATGATTTTTTTTAAGTGTGATGATCATCTATTTTATTTGTCCCTTATGAAAATACTTAAAGTAAATAAGTGATATGTGCTTTAGAGTATCCTTCAGAATTACAGAATTACAAATATGTTAAGAAATCTAATTTGTATCCTCATAATAATCATTTTTGATCCTAAAGTTAAGAAATAGTCTAAGAATGCATACTTGAATGCATATTTATCTGGCCTTATAAAATTTCTCCGTCTGTTACATAAGGAGCTATAGTTAAATTTAGTAGCATTAAGTAATTAGTGTAGTGGTGGATTAGGAGTTAGAAGTTTGGATGCAAGTTAAGAGCTCTGTCACTGAGTAGCTCCACTACAGGACTTGGGCCATTCACTAAATGTCTCTGGTGTATAGCAGGTTTGGACTAGATACCTCTGTCTTTTCAAGTTTTAGTTTTTTATTAGACTTTGTCACATGTGCTAAAAATAACCAAACTACTTTTTAAAAAGTGATGTAATTCTATCTGCAGTAAGTCTCAAATACAACCCTTCAAATACTAAGTTATGGTCACCTGCCTCTTGGAAATAAGTTAGTGTCTGTCAGGCTGCTGTCATACATTACTGCATCGGTATTGTGTGGTTTTATGTTTTGCAATATATGTTGAGAGTAAGCTGTTATTTAAACAGTTCCATAATGGGAATTAAAATCTACAGAATTTGGGGCAAGTCACTTTAAGAAGTTTATGCCTCAGTTCCTATGTTTATAAAATCAAATAGTCAAATTCCATGTTTGAAGGTAAATGAGATGGTATCTTTAAATTATCTGAATAATTTAAAAGAAACTGTTAGCAAGTGGAGTTTTTTAAAAAAATTTTATGTTCATTTCAGCTGTCACTTCTTCTGTACCTGCTTCACTGGCCCAGCCAGTGACTACATCCATTGCTTCAGAAACAGCTTCAGGACAGAAGATTGCTGTTCCAGCAACATCACATCATTTTTGCTTTTCAATAGACTTAAGGAGTATCCATGATTTGGAAGTTGGCTTTCCAATCAACTGTATATTAAGGTGTGATTTGCTTTTGTTTCAAAGTATTATTTTCTGAGGAGATATGCCTTTCCCCTATTTGGTGGAGTTGCAGAGGAGAAGTGTCACCAAAGGAGTTACAACATTTGTTAAATCAGCGGACTGGTTAAATGGTGTGAATAATGGACAGAATCAAAGGGGCCCAGCACTGAGTGTGATGGTGAAGTCATAGAATGGGGGGAGGGGGCTTGTCCTAATGACTTTAAACGTAAACAGGGTGGCACTGGTGGTTTGAGAAGTAACAGTTTTGCCTATTTTGATACAATAATTGTAGGTATTTATAATAATTTGTTTATGCTCCTGTTTAAGATGCAGTGACTCTGGAACTTAAATGGTGTTTCTAGAAAAGGTGCCAAAGATCGAAATAATGGAAGTACAGTATCTGATTTTAATATAAAACTGTATTATAATGGGAGGTTATATTCCTAATATATACGTTTCATACCTATGAATCTAAAAACCATACCAAATGAACTGTAAGTGGAATGTGTCCACACTGTTCAATTTAAAGAATTAAAACAGATATTTTACTCAGTTAAGTGGCTTTACACAATGGCTTGGTTTTAATAATCTTACATTTCCTAGACTTTTTGGCTGAGATATATATATAGTGAATGTAATAAAATAATTGTTTTAGTTTGGAGTATTTAAGGTTCTCATTGATTACTGTGGAGCGAGCATTAGCATCTGTAATGAAGTTGTTGATCTATATGTGATTAAAATGAGAAAATCTTCCTATCATTGTGGATTGCCACTCCTAGGAATGTCAGCAACTACTCATTGCTTCCTCCTGTTATTCAAGGCATATTTTCCTTTCGGTGCATAAATCAAATCCTTGTATCTAAATTTTCAGTTGATTCCTTTTCAAGTTGTTTCCATAATCCTCTGAGCTCTGGTGTGAATAACAGACAGAATCAAAGGGGCCCAGCGTTGAGTGTGATAGTAAAGTCACAGAATGGAAGTCTGTCCATCCAGCTTAAGTTCTGTATTTTACCTCATGTCAAAGGCAGAGAATCTTTACTAAAATGTTACTTATTTTTAAATTGAAAGGCAAAGAAAAGTTTTCTCTTAATAGACATAGCTTTCCTCACAGAGGGTATATAACAAAGAATTACTCCGTTTTCTCTTCCGCTGCTACTAGAGAAACTGATCTTAGGAACTTAGAGATGATGTTGGCCAGAGCACAGAGATGATTTAAAACTGGATGCTATAAGGGAGAAGCCTTGAACGAGCCCACTTAGAAAGCACTAATACTAGTTTTTGTGTTTCCTTCTTTCCATAGAATCATTTTTTGTTTGTTTTGTTTATAATCATTAAGTGCCTACACTGTGCCAACAGTTTGCCCAGTATTAGGGATACATGGTCCATATAAACAGAGAACTCTATCTGGTGAAGATAAATTCCAGAGTTAATACATGAGGGAGGCTAGACATTCACTTGGCATAGAAAAGAGAAAGTATTCTACCCCAAGGAAATGGTTATGATCAACTTAAGACTCTACAGAAATCGGTTGATAAGGACTCGTGTTTCAGTCTTTGACTCATTGTACAGCTCTTTTTTTTTAAATGTTGGGCATTTAACTTTGATAAAATTTATGTAGTGTAGTGATTAAATGTCTAGGCGATATACTTGCTGAGATGATCTAAATTCAGTGTATGTAATTATATACCAATTGAGTGTATGCACAGGATTCTTCCTGTAGGAAAAGCAGTTTTCACTACGAGAGTTTCAATTCTAGTTTTCTTAATAATAAAATATAAGATGAAATTAAAGTGAGCATTACTTTAAATACAAAATAAGTTCAGCCGTAGTCAGACTTTCTTCTATTTAATGTGGTGTGGCTTTTATGATGAAAGAAAGAAATGGTGTTATGTCACTGTTTGATTCATCTGTAGTATGTATTTCAGTTGCTCTCATTGATTATCAGTTCAAAGACTAAATACAATTTAAAAATTGGTGATAGGAGTAAAACCATAATGTATTTGTAACATTTATTTATCTGTTTTAAAAATTCTATTTGCTCATAATCTTAATATTACACTTTTTAAAAACAGCCTTTCTAATAAATCTCATCTGTAAACTATAAGATTTTGTTTTTCTTAAATTCTAGGTACTCATATCCTTTCTTTGGAAGTGCAGCTCCTATTATGACTAACCCTCCTATAGAAGTTCGGAAAAACATGGAAGTCTTTCTTCCCCAGTCTTACTGTGCATTTGATTTTGCAACTCTGCCTCATCAGCTGCAGGATACTTTCTTAAGGTAATGTATACACTGTGTGTGTGTATGATACTGTTTTCTCAAATCACCAGTTGAAAATTTGTATCTTATTAACAAGAGGAATTCCTGTATATTTAAACCCACAGAAGTTTATGCTTTTGAGTTTGTCTGAGTTTGGATATTAGAACTTCCTTAAAACTATGTGAGTAATGAAGGAACTCTGAAAAGTAGTCTTGTTTTTTCCTAATACAACATGAGAAGATAAATACAAACTGTTTAGTTTTTATTATTGATTCACCTAATGGCTGTCATGTATTATTTCCTTTTTCTGTTTTTTTTTTTTAATCTATAAAATGAAGGTGTTGATCCAGCTATATGAAATGGATTTGTGAAGAAAAATGAGATCTGTGAAATGTCATTTTACTTTCTCAGCGTATCACAATTCAAAAAATTTTTTAGAAGAATGAAAACTAACTACACATAATTAATCGTTTGTATAGGAATCATAGTGTTGGAAGGGTTTTCTTCATTGCATAGAAAGAGGTGTTAAAAATGTAGTAGTATTTTTCTATTTGTTACCTGTAGAATTGAGCCTTTACATTCCAGGTAACAAAAACATCTTTGACTACATGAAAAGAATTCAGAAATTTTAGTCCAGAAGTCTTAGTTCAGAGTTGATAGTTATGGTCATGTGTTTCTCTTTTCCTTAGGATTCCATTACTGGTTGAATTATGGCACAAGGATAAAATGAGTAAAGATTTACTTCTGGGAGTCGCCAGAATCCAACTTTCTAATGTCTTGTCTTCAGAAAAGACTCGCTTTTTAGGTTCAAATGGTGAACAGTGTTGGCGACAAACCTACAGTGAAAGTGTGCCTATTATAGCAGCACAAGGGTAATACGGTTCCTATAATTGGTCTTAGCTTTGCTTCTTATTCTGATTAGCTACCTACATTCTTATCCTTTCGTTTTTGACCTTTTCTCTTTGACCTATGGGGGCTATATCTCAGTTTGCTCGTCAGCTTTTTGACCCCTACTGTATACTCTCACAGCGAGAATGTGTGCTACCATAATACTGTAATGCTTACTCAGAAAGTTGAGTATCTCTCCTTTCTTTAGCCTGGCAATTTTAAGTTCAAGATTGCATGTTTTAAATTTAGTAATTCAAGGTCAAATTTATAATGGAGTTTTACACTGTTTTGAATTTTTCTGCTTGAAAAATACTTTAACTTTTGCCTCAAATCTAGTTTGAGACTGTTACAAAAGATTTGGCACTTTAAAAAATAAGTATTGTTCTTTGCCCTGAAATTCGCTGCTGCAGTGAAAAACTTGAGTTCGTATGTTTTAGGCAAAATAATATTTGTTGCATGAACTTTTTATATTTAATAATAGAAGTTTTAATTGATTTTAACCTTATATATCACATGCCTTTTTTTTTTTTTAAAAGCATAGTAAGAATCTAGAAGAAAATCAGGCCCAGTAAAAAGCTGAGATCTACAAGTATTACTGAAATTTTGTCTCTTATTCTTTCTCATCCATAGCCACTTTCAGAGAGTGAAGTGTCTAGTAAAGCTTTTTATTCAGTTGGAGATCTTGGAACAGGTTTTTAGAGAATGAGTTATTTTGTGTAGAATATAATGAAAACAGTCATTACTTGAAGTTATTTTAATGCTGTTTGTTAGGAATATTAACTTTCATTGCCCTGCTCTGTAGACAGTTTTATGAGATTTTCCTAAAGGACAACTTCAGATATGATAGTGCTTCCTTTTATTTCATTTACTTTTTCTGAAATCTGTGAGATTAGAAGAAGAAAACATAAAAGTTGATTAAGAGTTCTAGTTGTGTGGGATGTATTTGTTAAGGTTTTATTTGATTTAGACAAAGCCATGTTTTTTTGTTGCCAAGAATTTATTTGCCTCTAACATTTTATCTTTATTTAATATTAAATACTACATGCAGTTTTGAGATACAGGAAGGTATTTATTATTAAGAAAATTATCCTACTTCTAGGAATTAATCCTGAAACCATGCTCCTATACAGTTAAAGATTTGTGAATAAATGTGTTCATCCCAGGAAAAGGAGAAAAATAGTTGAGAATAATTAATAATTTTTAATTTTTAAAAATTTTACTACATAAATTCATTAGTATGTTTTACAGGCATTAAAAATTACATTTTTGAATTAATATTTGTCATTACACAGGAGAAAATGCTCCTCTGTAAATGGGAAAAAAGGACAAAACTATGATTTTAACATGCATGAGAGCACCTATATCTACATATATATAAAAAAGAGGAAGGAAATTAAATTTTAGCAGTATTTACTGGTGGGCAGTGAGATTAAAAATTTTTTTATACTTTCGGTCTTTTCAAATAATCTACAACTGTTGTATGTCATTTTCTAGTAAATGTATGTATGTACTTAATATGGTATTGGTGATCAAATAAAATCATTTATATGGAAGGTCTTGAAGTCTGAAGCTGCCACACTTTGAGCAGCAAGTATCAGGCACAAGATACGTTGCCTATTCAATGCCCTAGCATTGGGGAGATAGAAGGAAAAATAATATAAAAGTGTTTCCACGAGTTTTAAGGTATTTCTGATTTCGTTTGTAGGTCAAATAACAGGATAATAGATCTTTCTTACACCGTGACTCTGGAAGATTATGGACTAGTAAAAATGCGTGAGGTTTTTGTCTCTGATTCTTCTCAGGTAAATGTCATTGAATGGCATGAAATTATTCTTTGTATATGTGTGTATGTTTGTTTCAGTATGCTTTTTTCATTCATATCCTAGGGTTTATCTGCTGTACAACAAAAGCCATCTTCTCTTCCTCCAGCGCCTTGTCCTTCAGAAATCCAAACAGAGCCTCGTGAAACCTTGGAATACAAAGCAGCACTTGAGCTAGAAATGTGGAAGGAGATGCAAGAAGACATTTTTGAAAATCAGGTTACTTTTTACTTTTTAAATGTTACTTTAAAACTCTATTTTTGTGTATTTTTTCTTCTCCATAGTAGGCTTTTGTCTCTATGTTCCATGAGTACCCTATCTAGCTAGTCCCTTTGAATTCAAGAATCCTTACTCTTTAAAAAAAAAAAAAAAAAAAAAGGAGAATAAAAAAATACTCAATGAGACATCTGGGCAGAATCCACTTAGGCGGATTCCCCTAAACTTTCTCCATGATTCATGGGCACAATTAGCACTGAAAGTTAGAATTCAGAGGTTAAGAACTTGAAGGTTTCTTTTCATTTCGGGTCCTCATTTAGCATACCCTCCTGGAATCTGGAATCATCAGTTGTTAAACAGGAAAAGGTAGAAAACAGCTTACCATTAACTTTGTCCTGAATTATAATTATATGGATATCAGTCACCTCAGGCATTCTCTCTTTTGTTTCAAATAAAGTAGAATGCCTGAAAGAAATGTATCAGTGATCAGTATTAATTATTTAACTGAAAGTAGCTGATTTGTTGTTTTTGAAATATATAGGGTTTATATTTTTACTTTATTTTTCTTCTTTTTATAGCTAAAGCAGAAAGAACTCGCTCATATGCAAGCTCTTGCAGAGGAATGGAAAAAAAGGGACCGAGAGAGAGAATCACTAGTAAAGAAAAAGGTAATAACTTGTATAAAAATTGAAGGAGGAGAAGAAGAATATTAATGATCGTACCTTCGCTATATGTTAAAGAAAATCTCTTGAAGGATTAACTAATTATAGCAGTTGTATTGGTCTGGATAAAGTTAATGGATAGGTCAGGGCTGGGGGAAGTTTTTCACTGTAAGGTATACTCTGGATTTTGAACCCTGCTGATGGGTTACTTACTCACTCAAAAAGTGAATAAATATAAAAAATGAGCTTTAAAAAAAAAGATCAAAGAAGGAGAAGGTAAGACTACACCAGTTTTTATTTCAAGAAATATTCAAATAACCAAATGATAACTAGAAATCCTTACACATATTTAAGCATTGTACTAGTTTTATTTAAAAGTGACTTTTATGTCAAGTAGTATTCACAGTTTTCAAGTATTATGTTAGTTGAATCTGAGTAATCTGGAAAATATTTAAATTTTAAAATTTTTCATCTAACTTTTAAGATGAGTTAATCTTTAAGCCATTTTTTAAAACAATGCAATTTAAAACAAAACAATTGAGTTTTCCAGTGTTGAGGTTTGTAAAATTCATATTTTTAAAATTAATCTGAAGTTTAAAACAATATGTGACTTCATCAATACTTTGAAAGTTTACCTGAGGGAGTCTATGTAATGTTGGTGGAACATTATGCAACTAATTTATTTTTATTTCTGCTATTCTGCACAAAATAATGAGCTAATAGTAAATTGAAGCTCATTTACTTACTATGAAAAGCTTGTATCTTCCTACAAAAAAAGATATTAACTAGCTAATAGTCCATCAATTCAAGATGAAATGGTGAACCAGTCCGTATAATAAATGACATCAAGTTAGAACTCAAATAGTATACATTATTATTATATTTGTAATAGTAAATGAATATTTCATGCACATGAGCTGCACCTAAAAGTGTATCATTGTGGTTGATTTGGTTTTTAAATCTTCCAGTTCTTTCTTTTTTTGTCATCTTTTGAGACCATTTTGGAAGAATTATTCTGTTACCTGAGAAAGAGTAGATAGATATAATAATTCATTCTTTTCAGTTATAAACTTTTCCCCAAACAAATGAAGCCTTAGTTGACCTTGAAGTAGATAATATTACAGTCAGTTGGGGCCTCAGAGGTGAATTGAAAATATTTGCAACTATACCAGACCTTTATTTTTGGACACCAGTATATGGTCATTTTTTTCTCCTTTTACATTTTGCCTTTTATAATCACCTTGTACAGATGATCATGCTAAACTCAATGATTGTTAACTAATGAATTTGTCCTAAAGTAATTTATGACTATAATATTCTGGTCTTCTGCCCTCTGAATAGATAATATTTATTCTGTCTTCCTTATGACTTCCCATAAGATAGCTGGAATAGCTATCATACCCACAAAGAAGGATGACATCAATTCTGCATAAGGCAGCATGAGGAAGTGGTTCATAGATAAGATCATACTTTCACTTTGGTGAAGATTAATAGATATTGCCAGGTGATCAAGGGACATTATAAATAGAAGTTTGAAACAGGCTTAGTATTAAGAAAATTGTATGTAGCTTGATGTGAAGAAGGGAGGAAAGGCTGTACCTCAAGAAATGAGGAAGGGGAGGTAATGTAAATGCTTTTGTATTCCATTTTGAGGAGTATGGACTTGATCCTTGTTTGCCAGGGTTTTCAGAGAGAATTAAGCCCTAATATCCAGAGGCATCCATGGTTGGTAGTGGAATAACTTTTTCCTATGCATCTACAATGATAGAGTTGTTTACCATTTTAGGAGAATGTAGAGAAAACAGTCACGCAAATCAGTTGACACTGCTGTGGTGCAAATGATAAACCCTGCTTGATAAAGATAGAAATTTGAGAAATTTTCTTTTCATGGTGTCTTTTATATAAGGGAATAAGAAAATTAGATTTTCACTTTAGAACAGTTGTTTTGATGGAGGTATAGTGAATGGAACAAAGGAATGTGAGACTAAAGTCAGGGAGACCAGCAAAGCAGTAATATGTGTATAAATGAAAATAAAGGCTGAAAACCTAACAGTAAGGTAAGATAATGACATGATTGTGAACAAAAGGAAAGTGGATATTAAGGAAATGAAATTAAGGAAGTTCAAGATCTCAAGCCTTAAGGGATCCTCAGTGCTACCCTACAGTCCTACTGCTTGCCCTAACCAGTTTCATTTTCTGAGTCTGTAGAACAATTAATTCACACTGGTTTTCTTAAACAAGCGTCCCTCATCCTCACCCAGTGTGATCTCTGCCTTTCTAAAACACTTCCCTCTACTTGATTTTCTTTACTATCCTACTGTTCTACTGTCTTCACTGGTCTCCTTAATCATCATGCTAGATCCTTCTCTTTATCTCAGCCTCTCTGGGCTTTATTGGCTTGCTCCAAAGCCCAGTCCTTTAATCTCTTTGCTCTCTGTGTAGTCACTCCTTGGGTGATCTCAGCCACTTTCTTGCCATTATATACAAATTATATACACTGTGCACATATTACACATATATAAGGTCTATATCCATTCACCCTCTTCCGTGAGTCTGTGTTTGACTATTCAGCTGCCTGCACTCACTGCCTACTGGCTAACATGCATCTCAAATTTAACATGTCTAAACACAAACTATCTTCATCCTATATAAATTTGTTCTTGTTGATTCCACATCTTAATAAATGGAAATAGGTCAGTCTGAATACTTGCCCCAGCCTTCACTGATACACATATAGGTATAGCTGAGCTGAGCTTCATAAATCTCCATTTAGGTGCAGTAAAGCAATAAAACACAGGAAGGTAGAGAGGTAGGTAGATAGAAAGATAGAATGATAGAGACACTACCCGCCTCCTCTTCCTCCATTAGGCAGGTAGATAGATAGATAGGAAGGTCGGAAGGTGGGTAGATAGGTACAAAGGTAGATACGTAGAAAGGTAGAAAGAATGGTAAGAGACGCTAGCCGCCGCTGCCTTCTCCATTAGGGAGGGAGGTAGGGAGGTAGGTAGGTAGGAAGGTAGGTAGATACATGGAATGAGAGATGCTAGGTGCCTCTTCTTCCTCCATTAGGTAGGTAGATAGGAAGGTAGATAGAAAGAATGACAGAGATGCTAGCTGCTTCCTCCTCCTCCATTAGGTAGGTAGGTAGGTAGGAACGTACATAGGAGGGTAGGTAGGAAGGTGGATAGGAAGGTATGTAGGTAGAGAAGTAGGTAGATAGAAAGATAGAAAAATGATAGAGATGCTAGCCACCTTCTCCACTATTTGGTAGGTAGATAGAAATACAGATAGATAGCAAGAAAGAATGACAGAGATGCTATCCTCCTCTTCCTCCATTCAGTAGGTAGATACATAGATAAGTAGGTTAGCATAGAGATAGAAAGAATTACAGAAAGCAGCCACTACCTCCTCCTCCTCCATTACTTAGGTAGGTAGATAATATACATAGAAAGCAAGACAAAAACAGACAAACCCTAGCTGACTCCTCCTACTCCTTCTCTATTCGTAAGAAAGAGACAGGAACAGGGACAGAATCTGAGACACTAGCATTCTCCTCCTCCTTTATTAGTAAGACAGAGAGACAGGGACAGACACACTAGCTGCTGCCTCCTCCTCCATCATATAGTGAGAGAGATACTGCCCCTACCCTTCTCCTCCTCTTACTCCTCCTCTTTCCTCTATACTCCTCCTCCTCCTCCTCTTGAATCTACAACCATTCCTCACCATTAGTGATGAAGATAATCGTTTCTTCCATGCCTGTTTCTCAGGCTGCGATATACGTGTGACATTTTCTTCCCTCTAGACCTTGTTTCCCTTGACATCATTTTATATAAATTTCGATCTACAACTTTCCAGAACACTACCGTTCAAAATACGATGTTCTACTATTGCAAGTTGTCTTTCATTCCCTGATCAACCCACTTACTATAATGTTATCTGTTCCAGCATTTTAAAACAATGTGTCCTTTTAAAAAAATGAATTATATAGTCAGTTACAATGTTTCAGTTTCTGGTATACAGCACTATGTCCCAGTCATGCATGTACATACATAGTTACCTGTGCTATGCAGAAGAAACTTTTAAAATCTATTTTTATATATAGTCGCTAACATTTGTAAATCTCAAACTCCCAAATTTATCCCTTCCCATCCCTTCTCCCCTGTTAACCATAAGATTGTTTATTAAGTATGCAAGTTCATTTCTCTTTTGTATATGAGTTCATTAGTGTTCTCTTATTCTTTTTTTCACAGATGAGTGATATCATACTTTCTTTTTCTTTTTCTTTCTGGCTTACTTCACTTAGAATGACATTCTCCAGGTCCATCCATGTTCTTGCAGATGGCATTATTTTATTCTTTTTTATGGCTGAGGAGTATTCCATTGTATAAATACACCACAACTACTTTATCCAGTCATCTGTCGATGGACATTTCAGTTGTTTCTATGTCTTGGCTACTGTCTTTAGTGCCACTGTGAACACTGAGGGTGCATGTATCTTTTTTGATTTAGAGTTCCCTCTAGATATATGCCCTGGAGTAGGACTGCTGGGTCATATCATAAGTCTATTTTTTTGAGGAATCTCCATAGTGTTTTTCCATAGTGGCTATACCAAATGACATTACCGCGAGCAGTGTAGGAGGGTTCCCTTTTCTCCACACCCTTGCCAACATTTATCATTCATGGACTTTTTAAAGATGGTCATTCTGACTGGTGTGAGATGATATCTCATTGTAGTTTTGATTTGCATTTCTCTGATAATTAGTGATATTGAGCCTTTTTTCATGTGCCTACTGGCCATTTGTATATCTTCATTGGAGAATTGCTTGTTTGGGTCTTCTGCCCACTTTTGGATGGAGTTTTTGTTACTATGTTGTATGAGCTATTTATATATTCTGGAAATTAAATGTCTGTCAGTGGCATCATTTGCAAATATTTTCTTTTACACTGTAGGTTGTCGTTTTGTTTCCCTTAATGTTTCCTCTGCTGTGCAAAAGGTTGTAATTAAGGTCACATTTGTTTATTTTGCTCTTATTTCTATTGCTTGGGTAGACTGCACTAGGAGAACATTGCTAAGATTTATGTCAGAGAATGTTTTGCCTATGTTTTCTTCTAGGAGGTTTATTGTGTCTTTTCTTACATATATAAGTCTTTATGCCATTTTGAGTTTATTTTTCTGTATGGTCTGAAGGAGTGTTCTAACTTCATTGATTGACATGCTGCTGTCCAGTTTTCCCAACAGCACTTGCTAAAGAGACTGTCTTTTCTCTGTTGTATATTCTTGCCTCCTTTGTTGAAGACTAATTGACCACAGGTCTGTGGGTTTATTTCTGTGCTCTCTATTCTGTTCTATTGATCCACATGTGTGTTTTTTTGCCAATACCACACTTAAACAATGTGACCATAATTGTTAGTTGTGTGAACCTCTTCTTCAACTGTGCTTGAAGTCAAAGATTGAGTCCAATTCATCATGCTTTCTTTAGTGCTTGTACATATCCTGCATTTAGTAGAAATTAACATGTTCAGTGAATTCCACTTAGCAACTTCAGTACATTCTTTCCTCACCCTGTTAATAGGTCTTCATTTTCCTTTGTTCAGTGCAGCACATGCCACGGGTGTGCTCACCTTCTAAAGCAAGCCCCAGTCCCACTCTAATATTACCCTTGCATGAAGTTTGTGAGCCCAAGAACTGTCTTTTTATTGCAGCCTCTGCTAGGGCAGCTGCTCGGGCAGCGTTCTCTTCCCTTCGTTCCAGTTTTAGAGAGATTCCCTCCAAGAGCACTTTCTCTGGGTGCTTGTCCTCAGGCTGAGCAATCCACCTCCACCATCTCAAGGAAGATTTTTAAGGAGCTCAGTTTTGACTAAACAGAAGATCCTACTAGCAGTCTCACTACCTACCAGTGGCAGAAGCGCTTCCTTGGGACACTGAACGTTACTAGAGATAGCCATGCAGAAGCTAGATAGGCTTCCTTCCTTAGAGTAGAGTAGAAAGAATTTCTACTTTGAATTGGTGGATATAATTCATGATTTTCCTATTCTCAGTCCTCTATTTCTGTAAAATAATAATATATACATTTTTAAATTTGTGTTTTGAATTTGAGGAAAAGATAAGGAAACTTTTATTCTATTTTAGGTGGCTGAATATACTATTCTAGAAGGAAAACTTCAGAAAACCCTAATTGACCTGGAGAGGCGAGAGCAGCAGCTTGCCGCTGCAGAATCGGAGGTACTGTATCCGTCTGCCATCTGTCTTTACTTCACAGAGTCCATGTATTAACGTTCATGCCATTCATTTGTTTTTCCTTTATATTTGTATAAAATACAGTTCATGGAAACAGTCTTTGAGACATTACGGAGAAAACTACTACTCAGCTGGATAAAGCACATTTTATATGTCAGAGTGTAAGGAATACGTAGAAAACATTTGTTACTTGAAATGGTTAACTGTCCCTCCGTCAGCCTGGGCTGACTTCTGCCGTAGTGGGGAGAGTTTTGGTTACCTTTCCAATCGTGTGGAGGGAATGGACAGTTGCACTGACCAGAGCAAAGAAAAAATGTAGCACAGGCTCAGGGGCCTAGAACCCCAGCTGTGTTTTCAGTGAGAAGGGTGTATCTTCTTGCCCATTAAAGGTCAGATCCCAAGAAAGTGTACACTTACTTTAGTACTGTGCCTAGTTAGCATTTTATTAGGTCTTCACTAAATTTTACCCTAAATGCTTTTTTAAATTACTATAAAGATCATTTCGAATGATTAGAGTTTCTTCCACATGAAATTTATATGCCTCTTCTTTACCCAAATGTGTTCTTAAAATTTTCTCAGCATGTCACCCTAACCTTAGCTTTTACACATTTTCGGGGACTTCTAAATTGATACACATATTTAAACCTAAATATAATGTGTATTTGTTCCTAATACTAAGGCTCTGTTATCTTCTTTGTGATCAGGCAGAAAATAATTTTCTAAAGAAAAGAAACTTGGGCATATTTGCTTACATAATAAAACAGGTTTTATTCAAATAGGGATTTTCAGCTATTGGGGCCTTTTCAATTGAATTTATATATCATGCATGGATTTTTGGATATACTTTGTATTTTAGAATTAAATGATTAAAAATTTATAATTTCAATAAATAAATGTTAACTCTAACTGAAAATGATCTGATAATAGATTTGTAAAATACTCTGAACATTTGACTGTGAATAAGGATGACAGAATATTGAACAATATAATACAGCTAGTAATGGGTCAACCATTTAAAGATGTACCTGTTTTAAGCTTCAAAGAGAAAGAAAGGAGCTGAAATCAGAACGTGAACGGAACCTGCAGGAACTCCAGGACTCTGTCCGCAGGGCCAAAGAAGATTGTGTCCACCAAGTTGAACTAGAAAGGTTAAAGATCAAGCAGCTAGAAGAAGATAAACATCGACTTCAGCAACAGGTGGGATTAAAATAGCTATCACCTCTTTAAGAGTTTAATTGCATTCTAGACATAATAGAAATGGTTCACTAAAGTTATAAAAATTCACAGTAATTTGGACTATTAATCATATTCCTTGCACTGAGATTCAGGTGTTCTTTAAGTTAGACCTTCTGTTCCTAAGTCAAAGCTAAGGACTTTATTGGAGTAATTTCACCCCCCTTAGAAATAGTTGCTTAAGTTGTACTTTATTTTAGTTAATTCTCAATGTAAAATCTTTTCCTAGTAAATCTCCTTTTAGCAAACATAGATGTTTTTCATATATCACTGGACCAGGGGGTATAGCTCAGTGGTAGAGCACCTGCTTAGCATGCATGAGGTACTGGGTAGAATCCCCATTACCTCCATTTAAAAGAAAAAAATTAAGAAAAATTTAAGGAAACTATATGCATCACTGGACCAAGTTCAGTTAACCAAATTCCATGAGAGAATTGTCTATGCTCCTTTCCATTTTCTCTCCTTCAGTCATCTCTCAACCCACCCCCTGAGCTTTCCATCCCCATCGCCCCAGCCAGCCAGTTGTCAGAGAAGCAACCAGCGGCTCGGTCACTAAGTTCAGTGGGTTTTTTTCTTTTCTCATGTAACTCAGTCTTACTGACAGCATCAACACTATTGTCCTTGTTTTTGTATATTCTCTTGTCTCAGCTTTTGTAACACCATTCTCCTTATTTTTTTCGACTTTTCTGGCCACCTCTCAGGTCCTTTGCAGGCTTATTTTCCTTTATCTAGCCATTAAATGTTGTACTTCCTTCAGGCTCAGTAATTATTTTGTGCAAAACAATCTTACTTATGCCCCTGGCTTCAGAGATAAATCTGTACCTCTGAGACTTACACACTGCTATCCCGAACCTGTCTAGACTCATTTGTCTCATCGCCTTTTTGACATCTCTGCTTGGGTGTCTTAAAAGGCTTTTAAAACCCAACATTATCCTCCTACCCATACTGGACCTTCCTGTAAGTGTTCTGGATTTCAGTAATTGACCCCTGTAACCTGTTATTCCTGTCACAGCCTGAGTGATGTTTTTGAAATTTGGGAATCATGACACCTTTCTCTCATGGGTAAGGATCAAATTACTACCCTGCCCTACAAGACTCTGCATACTTTGGACCCAGCCTGCCTGTCTCACCTCATCTCCCACCCTGTCACCCTTGCTCTGTGCTCTCCAGCGACGCTGGTCTTGTTCAGGTCCTCAGGCATACCGGGCATGTGTCACCCTTAGGATCTTTGTGTGTTCTGTCTTTTCTGGGCCTAGTGAACTATACTAATCCTTCAGTTTCCAGCTGAAGCATCACTTTCTCAGAGAAATCTTCCCTGACCCCTGCTGCCCAAGTCTAGGTCAAGTTTTTGTTTTATGGTTTCTTGAGATATCATTCTCCTATTCTCTTTCTTTAGGATATGTTACAGCAGTTTGTTAATACATTAATACAATTAATTAATACATTATGCATTATTAATACATTAATACAATTTATGGACCGCTTAGCAAAAGAAAAGGAGCCCAGTGTGCCTAGTAGCTTGGTTGATAATGCCCAGTAGTAGATTGATAATGTCCCTGAATGGTCAAAAAATGCCAAATATTAAGTTTATTAGCTTTTGTTTAAAACAAAATGTGAGAGATACTTTGGAGAGGTTTCTGTTCGACTTTAAAAATGTAAGTTTTCATGTTCAAAAGGTAAACTTCAGTTACATGGAAAATTTCCATCTGTGGAATACTAATTACCTAAAGATGCTAGATAAATCTTAATTAGAATTGTTGGTAATTATTAGCATAAAACAAGTATTATTCGTAATATAAGTTCCATTTTTGCTACAGATTTTCTCAGTGTTTCACATTTAGTTAAGTCTTATGTCTAAAGAGATAGATAATTGTTTTATCTAATGATGGAGATAGTCACATTGGTGTATGTTTTCGGCAAGCATCTTTAACAGTACTTATTTGCATTTGATATTTTAAAAAATCCCAGATTTGAAAAACATCTTTATATCCTTTTTTTGGTAGTTCTGAAACTGTTTGAAGGGAAATTAAAGTGTTTAGTTAAGGCAGTCTTCTTTGTTGTTGTTAAATTTAAGGAGGTATTGCTTGCTTTCATTAGAGCATTATTCTAGGGGATGAAAAGATCTGAATTCCGTTCATACGACTGAGTAGCCCACTGGCTCTTTGGCACTGCCTCAGTAATTAGCTCTTTGATCCTCAGTTTTCTTACGTATAAGTGTGAAGGGATAATTGTAAATTATCTTAAGTTGTATAGTATTGGAATTATGAAATTCCAGAGTATCAAATTACTAGAACAGTAAATACTGCATTCAAATTAAGCTTATTTTCCTTAATAATCAGGTTTATTTGTAATCTTCAATCTTACACATGACACTTTGAGAAGTTATTTTTAGCATTTTTATGACTTTTTCATTTGCCACTTAAAATTTTAAGATGTTCTCATGATACTGTTTTTATAAGAAATTTCATACTCCTTTTGTCTTATTGTTAATCAGTTGATTTTACTAAATTTTTAAGATGCCTAAAGATCTTAATTTTCTTCATGATAATTTATGTATTTTCTAAGTTTTCTAAATATGAACATGCCTTAGAGTAAGAAAAAAACAAAACAGTTGAATTCTGTAATATTAAACTTTGCATACTGTAGTTTTAAAATGGCTACATTTTTTTTTTAATGCAGCTTAATGATGCTGAAAATAAGTATAAGATTTTGGAAAAAGAGTTCCATCAGTTCAAGGATCAGCAAAGCAACAAACCAGAAATCCGACTACAGTCTGAGATAAATCTTCTCACTTTGGAAAAGGTACTTGTGTCAATTTTATGGCAACTTAACTAGCCCTAGTGATCAATTAATAAAATCAATACATGATACTTGCATATACAATGTTAGTAACCTCTAACTGTAGTTTTCTGATATCAAAGAATACATTAGAGAATCTGAGGCACGTGACATTGTCAATACATGAATTTCTTGGTTTTTATCAGTTACAGCCTATACTAAAGTCCTTGGTTGCAAACAATAGAACTGAATTAACTCTTGGACTAAGGGAATTCACAAAACTATCAGGAAAGCTAAAGAATCAGTTTCAAAACATGGGCAGGAACTGGGGAAAGCGAGTCATGGGCCCATCCTGTACGAAAAGTTTACTCAGGATGCTACTGTTGGGTGCCATGTCTGCTGGGTTCCAGTGTTATACTTTGGAACTCTTCATTTTGCAGTCGCCATGGTGAATTCTCTCTCTGCGTATGACTACCCTGTAAATGCAGTGTCCCGGATAGGAGCATGTATTTAAATCACACGCCTGCATTCTACTCTTAGTTTGGAAGAAGGGATTGCCACCCTATTTTGTTTTCTAAGGCTGGAAGCCACGTGCTAATTCTCATTTATATTGGATTTGCCCACATAGAAAGAATATTCAAGTTCCAGGCATTAAAAAACATGTAATGCCCACAGACAATCTAAGTTTGACAGTATATGCCCTTGCATTTTGTAGTTTGATATTTTTTAGGCATTATTAAAAAGATACAGCATATTCAGGAAAATAACCTTTAGAAGTTTAACAATTTAATTGTGTCAGCCATTGCCTGTCTGCACTCAGCTTTGTATTGAAGGCTTCCTCGCCCTTTCTCTTCTATACATGCAGCCACTAGGGGCTAGGGGCCACTAACAGGATCGCTGGATGGCAGTTGGGAAGACGCCAAGGTAGTTCTTTCTACTCTTTTTTTTTTTTTTTTTTTTTAAATCTCTCTGCCTCCCTTATTTTCTCTGGTAGTAGTTATATCTTTTTGTGGTTCCATTTCCTACCAGACAGCCCTTCTCGCCTTTAGGCAGTTCCCTCTGTGTTTCTAGCCCACTGGACACCCCCAGTTTGTGGGTTCCTGGTATTAAAAACTACTGCTTCCTGGTACCCTTTTGTAATCCCTCCTACCCAGTAGAGTTAGGGGCTTCTTGCTGCTGCTGATCACTAGACTGCCTCACCATATCCTCTTTGGCATTTCTGGTCTTGCATTATCTGTATAACTAGTTTCCTGTATTAAATTACCTCTGGCTTCCTGGCAGGATGCCGACTGATACAATTGGTTTTTCAGTTTCCAGCAAGGATGTATCCTATTTATGTTACCATGCTAACTGCCATTATGAATGATTCACAAATGTGCAGGATAGAGTCACATAAGTAGTGAGTTACAAAAGGAGACAAGAACTTACCCAAATACTTAGAGTGAAAGACAAACAATAACAGATACCATCTAACCTTTTCTTACTATATACCATGAATGCAAAGGGAAAACAAAGTCAATTCTGCTGAAATCAACACATTAAGTATAACAAAGAAATGAGATTGGATATGGAACCTAAAGAATAGGTGAAACTTTAAACAGGTAAATCTATGGGTAAGGCTATTCCAACAAGAGATACTGAACAGCAGTATGAAGATGAAAAAGTCTGTTGCATATCTGGATAATTACTTGAATAGAAACTAGAGTTTAATCATTATAGGAGTACAGTTGACCCTTGGACAGCATGAGTTTGAACTGCAAGGATCCACTTTTACACGGATTTTTTTCAATAAATACGTACTGTAGTACTACATGTGGAACCACAGGATACTAAAGGCCAACTGTCAAGTTATATGCAGATTTTTGACTGCACAGAGGGTTAGCGCATGTTACCCCCTCATTGCGCAAATGTCAGCTGTAGTTTTAAAAGACATATAAGCCTGATAAGAAAGCTGGAAATAAAGGTAATTTTCAGCCAGATGGGGGAACTGTTTGCTTAAAGAATTCATATTTCATCTGGTAAGAAAAGTCAGGGATGACTGTCAAGTTTAGAAGACTGGCTTAGAAGGGTTGTTAATAGAAATGAATTTTGATGAACTTTTTGGGGAGGTGGAAATTGTAGGGAATTCTGATTTTAGACATAATACATTTGAGATGCTAATGGAATAATCTAAGCAGTTAAAAATGAGAAAATACAGACATACAGATTTGGGAGTCATTTGAGTAAAGTAACAGCTCTGGAGGTAGATGTAATTACTTAAGGAGTGTTTAGGAAGGACACCGATAATAAAACTTAGGGGGAAAGTTTAGCTTTGAGAACGAGCAAGAGTTAGAGAAGGAGGCTAAAAAGATTTAGAGAAGTAATTTAAAAAAACAACCTAGTGTTGTGTCCAGAAGAAAAGGAGTCTCAAGGATGAGTGTGTGAAAGCAATCCCGCATGAGGGAAATGTCAAGAATGGCTGAGGAAAGACCGTGTGCTTGACAGTTAAGAGGTCACTGATTTTTAAGAAGCCAAGTTGCAGAAGGCTAGAGGAGAAGAAAACAAGAAGAGATGTATGTAGCCCAAGGCTCTGAAACTCTTGAGAAAAGCTTATTTAGAGGTAGGAAAATCAGAGTATTTTTAGATTGAGGATAAGGAATTAACTGCTAGAAGAAACTGAAGCTTTAAGTGAGGAGGGGATGGTCAAAGAATAGATATAAATTTTAGTCCTTGACAGAACTATTAAAGAAGCAAAAAGGGTGAATATAAAGAAAGTTTGGAAACAAGAATAAGAGTGTGGTTTAAAAAAATGAGTTGTAAAGGGTATTAACTGGGTTTCTTTTAATGTTTCTGAATTCATGGACTACTTCTGCAGCTTTTCAAAAGCCAAGCTATTTTTGGTTCCTCTTCTTACCCCCATATCTATGTAATTGCAAAGTCTTGTTGATTCTGCTTCTTACATATTTGGACCATTCCTTCAGTCTCCATTTTTGGCCGCCTTATTTCTCTACCAATGACCTTGAATCCAGCTGCACATTTCCCAACCCTTTTGATTAAAACAAGTTTTAAAGCATTTTTTCTTTTATAAATACAAAATGTGTGGCATATTAGAGCTTTTTGAGATATTCAGACAATAACCT
Source organism: Camelus ferus (assembly GCF_009834535.1). Classification (NCBI taxonomy): domain Eukaryota; kingdom Metazoa; phylum Chordata; class Mammalia; order Artiodactyla; family Camelidae; genus Camelus; species Camelus ferus. The sequence continues at coordinate 85,266,759 of NC_045698.1, read as the reverse complement.
CATCAGTTCTTACAAGCTCCATTAAGTAGGTGTCAGGAGTATTTCCACTTTACTTTGGGGAAATTCAGGGCCAAATATCTCAAAATTGTAACAATGTGATCATGTTCATCTTTTCTGAATATATACTAGATAATATCCACTATAGAAATAAATTGTAAGTGATTTAAAAAATTCTTTTAAGTACACTTCTACCAAAAGGATGAAAATCACCAAACATTAAGAGTATAAACAGTACCATGAACTTGTGGAAAAAAATAAAGCATAACTGAACTACCTCTATATTAGCTCTAACACATTCATCCAGTATATTTATATGCCTAGTAAAAGGCTTTTCAGCTGTTCTGAAAATTTTTTGTAAGTTTTTTTGGAGCCAGAAGAGGGCAGAATCTTATTTCTTAAGTAATAAAGACATAGAAGCACAAAAAGGAAGACTTAAGTGGAAAAAAATACCTGATTTAGTCTAACCTCTGATTATGTGTGACTGAGAGCTTTTTTCTTTTCTGATTACTCATTCTCTTCAATATAATACAAATATTCCCATTTTTTCACTGAAATGATCTAAAAATAAGTTAACATTAAGATATAGTTTTACCAGATAGAATTCTTCATTCTCTTTATTATGTGAATAAGTTTATGATTTGCTTTCAGCTCAAAGTGACTTTTAGATGGCTTAAAGATAGCTGGGAATTAAAAAGCATAACATAGGCAAAACATTGTAATCTAGTAGGGCATACAGAGGATTAGATAGAAACTGAAATTTGTGTATTTAAGAACATTTGGCAAGTAGCTACTGTGCCGACCCATGTCTTAGGGCAAAGGGGAAAATGAGAAAAAAGAAAAGAGTAAGAGGAAAAGTACATTATCTTTTCAGATCTCACTTTTAATGAGTTTGTAATATGACTGGGGAAATGGCTCATAGAACCTTAAATGACCATGAATAATCAAATACCAGGGAGTGAACTAGCAACTCTTTGCAATTCAGAAAGGAGAAATCATTTGGTGTCCAGAATACAGTAGTTTTAAGACAGCTCCATGTAGAGGAAGAATTTGATCTGAACCTGAAGTTTTAAAGTAAGCAGTGAAGAAAAGAAAGAATTGATAGGCTCAGGAAGTAACTTGGATAAGGAGGTGGGTGTAGGGGACCCAAACCTGGTGGTTGGAGTAGAGGGTTTCCTGTTGAGGAATACCAAGAAAGCAGGTTAAGCAAGTGGGATGGAAATTTTATTTCAGACTGCCTCCAAACCGAGGCAGAGGAGATCAGGCTCAATATTGGAGGCAAGTAGTAGATGTTGTAGGGTATTTTTTAGTAGAGAATAGATTGATATGATAGTGGTTTGCAAGATTTGTAGGTAGAATACATCTGAGGCTGAGGAGACAAGAGAAGACAAGACGAGCCTGAGCTTAGCAAATGGCAGTCAGAATGTAAAAGAATCAAACTTGAAAAATAGTTCAGGGGAGAAATCTTGAATTCCTTGGGACAGATTGGAACTGCAGAATAGATTAGAGGCAAATGCCATACCTCCACTACAGAATTAGAGCTGTGGTGTATCAAGGATAGAAACAGGGTAACTAAGAACCAGTGAAAGTCTGTGCTTGCTGTGCCTCTGAATTGACTCTGGGTCTTGCGCCAAGGTTGCATTTCAAGAGTCTATAACTTGGCTTATAAGAATACATAAATAATGCAAATAAAGGCTTCCCCTAGTCTCTTATCTACTCACAAAAAGGGCTCTTAATGTGAGGTCTCTGAATGCCCTGAAATTATGTCAAAACTTTGGTTGTGTACACTTTTCTGAGAACTGGGTCCATATACTTCTGTAGAATCAAAGAAGCATCTGTATCCTTAAAAAAAAGTTAGGAATCACTGATTTGGTACTTGGGATGAATAAGAAAAATGATATTATGTGTCTCAGATTTGTTAGCTACCGTTTCTTTGTTAAGAATAAAAAATTTACATGTATTGATTATACATGATTGACATTACTGTGAATAACTAGGCAAATATGAATTATTTTGGTAATCATGGCAAAATTGATACGTCCAACCCAGCTTTTCCTGATGGAGTCTGGTGGGTATAAGCGATCTCTTTAGGTTCATCTGTCCTAACCCTCATCCGGGGGCTTCTCCCGGACACTCAACCTTCTCCAAAACCCAGGGACACGATATCACTTTTATAGTTGAATACTACTTTTATCTCAGTTAAAAAACAGATTTTTGCTCTTCCTCTGACATATGTCCTCTTGTTAAATTACACAGTAATATGTATAAATCTTTGGGGCATAAGTGGGAGAGATCATCTTTAATAATCTCAGAGTATTATTCAACTTAAGATGTATGAGTCTAGTTGTGAAATGTCAACACATTTAAATCCAAGCACTAGGGATTTGTAAAGCAGGAAAGACCTTAACTCCATGAAGTCATATATTACTGCAGAGAATGTTCTGGTCTTTTGTGAAAGGATTTTGGCAATCTGCTTTTCCTTTCATTTCATTTTCTTCTTGAGTTTTCTGAAGTTTGAATTTTTGGCTAGTGTCTTGGGTTTTATTTTTCTGCAAAACATCAGGAGTTTTGTGTACGGGAAAAACTAGACTTGATATAAAAATATTACACTGGTTAACAGTATTTTACTATAATTCAGGCATATTATTACCTTATCATTTAAATAGTAAAACTGTCTGTTGGCTACATGAATTTGTTTGGTACTTGGTTTGAAACAGAGAGTACATTCCAAAATATAGCCAAGTTGGCTTCAGTTCATGCACAACAGATTGCCTGCTGCAAGTATAAATAACCATATTTTTTTAATTGAATCTCTTTCGTGTTTTTCTTTATATATTTGAGGAAAAATAGAAAATAAAAGTTAGTTGAGTGTTATTAGGAAAATTATTTTTCTTCCTCTTGGGTTTATTTTACCATTCTTAAAATATTTTTGACTTTGTACTCTTTCTTAGTAAACTGCTTTCTGATAAAAACATTTCACTGTTTTCAGTATTCTATGATTTTTGCCAAAATAGACTTATAGAAGTATCTCTACTAGCTCTCATCATTGTAAGACAAAATTCCACGTAATGACAGGCTTCCAAAAGGAATAATTTGGTTTCTAAGATTGAGAGTGTCAGCTAAATTGGAATGCTAACAGAACTGCTTTTTGTAAAAAATGAATGTATTTTTCACTCTATGATCTTTATGTAATATGTATTTTTAAAATACATTTATAGCAACTGTCTGGAGGTTAAGACTGATTCAGTTCCTTTTAGTATGGGCTGTAAGGCAGTAAAAATACAACTATATTTTAAACAAGAAAATGTTCACGTGCCATAATATTTACAGTAAATTATATAACAGTTTTAGATGATGTCGTATGTTACACTATATAAACTCTTTTCTTAAGCCAGACTCTTTGTATATATTATCTTTCAGTGATTGTACACAGTGGTATAGTGTTTCACTTGATATGATTTTAATCACTGTTAGGTTGAACTTGAAAGAAAGTTGGAATCTGCAACTAAGTCTAAACTGCATTACAAGCAGCAGTGGGGACGAGCTTTGAAAGAACTTGCCAGACTTAAACAGGTATGTAGTTTATAGCTGATGATGGATTATTCTTTTTATGTCCTTTTCCCTTGATTCTTTACATGTGTGCATATTTGGCAGTATCTGTTATATTCAGCTGTCTGCGTTTGAAGCTTCAGTGCTACATTTGAGATTAGGGGCTTTTTAAAAAAATGTTACATATTAGATCCTCCTTTTCTTAATTAAAAACTGAAACTTCTAGGTCCTTTTTTTAAATTGCCAATTATCCTCTACACAGGAAATTGGGAATAATTTCTTTTACTTTCACTTATAAAACTACCATTCTTTTTCCTTTAGTATTAATTTCCTTCCATCAGGAGTGCGTTTTGGGGGAGGAACTTAAGAACGTATTTTAAATGTTATTCCTGGAAAGACACAGTAATCTATTCATTGAGAAAGGAATCACAGGGTATTTTTGCATAATTTTTCAAGAACTTAAAAGTGTTAGGTAAGAAGAATTCAGGAAACTACTAAGTTTTTTTTTTTTTTTCTTCCTGCTGTTTAGTAACAAATGCTGTTAGCTTCATAAGGAATTAATCTTCATTTGGGCTCTTAATTTCTTCAAATGATTAAGATCAAATAAAACATGAATAAGATTTTTATTTTGAATCTCATGTATTTGACCTAAAACTTTTAAGGCTCACTCGTGGTTAGTTTATTCTAAGTTTTGCTTTTCTTAAATGTATCTGTTGTGTCCTGAGTGAAGTTTGGTCCATAGCGTCTTTCAGATCTGTATTTTTTTTTAATGTCTCCAAAAACTTCAAATGCTATTAGACAATCTTTGTGGTATTGTACTAAATGCTCACCGCATTCATAGAGGAGTACGTACTAGACTGCATGAGACTAAATAGTGCCGTCTGCCTTAACATAGCTTGTAGATGAATTGAGATGTAAGCTTAAGCATAAAATATTACACACAGTGAATAAGTTTTATAAATGTTCATAAAGACTAAGGATAGATGAGTGAATAAGGGCCTCCTGTGTTCAAGGCACTACCTTAGATTTATAGAAGTAGAACAGGTCTTTGCCTTTAAAGGGAGCTTGCAGTTTGGAGTACTCAGGAGGGGGAAGTGTATCTATTTGATAGAACTTAGAGAAAGTGTCTTAGAAGAGGAGGTACTTGAGATGGACCTCTGGAGAACTGGTTGTGATTTAGGAAAGTAATGGGGAAACTGTTGTAAATACAATGAGTAGAATGATTCTGGTGGAGAGGCATGAATTCAGAAAGTATAGATTCTCCTTGGAGAACAGAGGAGGTCCCATTTTAGAAGTCATTTCAGGAAATAAGGACCAGAACTTGAGTGGTAGCAGTGGGAATGTGACAAGGAGATTCTTTTAAAAGAACTGGTTTTGAAGGGATAGACTGGGATTTCAAAATTGTAGAAGAGATAAACAAGATTACACTGTATAGCACAGGGAAATATACACAAAATGTTATGGTAACTCACAGAGAAAAAAATGTGACAATGAGTGTGTATATGTCCATGAATGACTGAAAAATTGTGCTGAACACTGGAATTTGATGCAACATTGTAAAATGATTATAAATCAATAAAAAATGTTAAAAAAATAAAATAAAATAAAAGAACTGGTTTTGGTAGATTTTATACAGTGCAATGTACCTGATCAGAATGCAGAGTGGGATGTCAAAGGTTCAAGCCTTAGTGTATGGAAAGAGAGTTTTCCAGCATTGGAAATACAGTTATTAAGACCAAGAGCTGACTGGGGCATGGGAAGGAGTTTTGATTTTTACAGAAGGAAATTCAGTGAGCAGTTAAGAAATATGGATTGATGTTGGAAGGATAATTGGGCTTAATTAAAAACAGATGAAGGGAATCCTTTGCAGTGGTGATAATTGAAGCTGTGGCAGATAGAATGTAGAAATGTTTTAAGGAGGAGGAAAGAAAGCTGATAAAGGAAATGGCACCTAGCGAGAAAGAGGATAATTACAACGGTACTGACAGAGCAGCCAGCGGTAACTGAAGGCTTACTGCGTGCCAGGCATTGTGCTGAGCCTTTCGTATCTTTTCATTTAATCCCAACCAAGATCCCCGTATAGCAGGTATTATTTCCATTAATGAAAGAAACTGAGACTTGAAGTTAAGTTGATCACGCATGATCACACAGTACTAAGTGACAGAATAGAGCTAGGATTGGAATTACTTGACCAGAGTCCAGGCTGAGCCTCTTCCCCTTTATAATCTTATGGTTTAATTCCATGGAAGCCAAATAATGAAAGAATTTCAAAGAGAAGCCATGGAAGACTTCAGAGATTTCTGACTGAGTACTGAAGCAGAAGTCATGACTTGGCCTGTGGTAGGAAGGAAAATGCCATCACTGACTGTTAGATAGAGTGGCTCTGGCAATGAGAATTAAAGTGACTTTGAAAAAGAAGCTAATATAAAGTCATGATGCCAAAATATTTAGGTTATCTGTAGTACCATAGGGAGGCGTCCCTGTGGAATTAGGAGCAAGCAAGTCATGTGATGAGAGTGGCTGCTAAAAATAATGGGATACAAATTCTATCAGAGGCAGCATACACATAGTTGAGAACACAGCCTGGGAGTCAAGAGGGCTGGATTGAATCTTGGCGCTACCTCTTAGCTACCTCTGCGACTTGGGAAATACCAGTTTCTCTGATTAGTCTCATCTTTTGTACAACGAAAAGTCTTTTCTCACAGGTTTTTCTGAGAATTAAATGAGTAGTCTGTAAAGCATTTAATACAGATATTGGTACATAGTGTGTGCTCAGTAAATGTAACCATTGTTAAAAGGACATGAGCCATAAAGCTATTGTGTAGTGTTCTTGGTTTTGGTCAATGGGAACCTAACTAGATGGTAGCTTTGGATATTGATGAACAGAACAAATAGTGGAAGGATTTGTGACTGACTAGCTGTCTCAGGAAACAATAGAACACCAACAATAATTTGAAAATGTTTAAATGTAGAGATTAGGAGGATGTTGTTATATAATAATAGTGGTAGGGAAGTGGGATTTCGTAAAGTTTCAGTAATAATAGTAGTTAGTATTTGGATGGTATTTTAATAGATGTTCTGTAGAATCTGATAGAAGGAAAAAACCTATATAAGGGCTAAATGTGCAGACGTGCAATAGTGTCAGTACGTGAATTTCCTAAAGTTGGGGTGTAAAGAGATGAGACTGCATTGAGTGTGAAGAAACATCTATAATTATTTGTTCATTCCTTCAGCAGGCACTTATTATACACAGCCTACCACGTACGTCCCTAGCAGATGCCAGGTGCTCTAAATGCATTTCTCTCCCTCAGGGAGCTTACAGTTCAGCTGGGAGGGTTGATATTTAGCAAGAATATGGCAGAGTGGTAAGAAATGCAAATGAAGTTAGCAAATTAAGAGAAAACAGCTATTAGAAAATCAAGATAGTGGGGTTATCATTGTATTTTGTCACTCATAGCTAAGGAAGAAATGGTTTAAAAAAATGTTTTAAGCATCAGTATTAGATCTGAAATCATTCTAGCTTTAAAATAGTAAATAGGGAAGAAGTGGAGGACAGTGCCTGCCATTGAAGAAGTGTATGCAACTTATGAAAGATAAGAGACTAATGCAATGGTAATTAATCATAAGGCATTACCAGAATCAGTAATGAAAAGCTGGAAAACTGTTAGCTGTTGATAAGGGCATGTCTTCTGGAGAAATGAGTAATTAATTATTGAAACATAATTTCATTATCTTTGTCATGTTTCTTATTAAGAAATATCCAGGCAAGAACTTAATTACTTTAAGTAAGTTGATTTTTAAGTTTCGTTCATATGTGTATATTGACAGATAACATTGTTTTCACTGTTTGAGATGGTTTTTTAATGTAAGAAGATAAGAAAACAGTGTTCTAAATAGACTCCCCTCAGTTCATGGACCGAGAGGTAGACTCTTTTAAAAGGAGATTCAGTGTAAAAGGCTCCCTCCCAGCAAAGCGCCCCTCCTTCGTAACACATGCGTCCTCATACATCCACTTTTGCTATCTTCTGAATATTTCCATTTAATCCATTATTTTCTGCTTACTCTCTTTTCCTGTTTTTTTTCTACCCTTTTGCCTAAAAACCATTGGCAAAGTAATTTTAGCTACTTGTGCCTCATAACAGAGACGCTATCACGAAAGTTCAGATGCCTCCTTTGTCTTGTTACTGTAATTGTACTAAGAAAACATAGTGTTAAATCACTGGTTCAACTCCAAACTTCTGCTTCATGAAAGAAAATAGTCTCATTCCTTCATGAGTGCAGTAATCTTCAGTACAGACCACTTCTATTCCTTATCCCACACACTTTCTGCTTTAGAAACAACACTGTAAACAAATTTCAAGGTCACTGGGAATCACTGATGTTCTACAGACCACATTTGAGATGCAACACTTTAGGAAGTGTAACAGACTTTGGGATTACCGTACGGAATTGTGCTCTGCCACTAACTGCTCTTGGAGGATGAAAATTAATAAACGTTATCAAATAGGCACAATTCGTATGTGTAAAGTTACTTCAGTTTTTTTCCTAAAACTTTTTTTATTCAAAACACATTTATTGTGTTCAACTATAAAACTGGAATCTTCTGTCTACTTTTGTTCAGAGGATTGTTTGTGCAACTTCTTGTTTAAATTGGATTAGTACCATGTTAATTTTACATTGCCTCTGGTGAATAGCCACGGGGCTATAATCTCTGCCAGTAATTTGTCACGGCAAAATCCTCTGGAGGGCCATACAAAACATTTGTGTAGTACGGATTAGACGGGGACGGCCATATCTTAGATTGTTAATAAATGTTAATGACAAAATCCAGCTGGGAAAGCTTGGAAATAAGACCTAATGCTCAGCGCCTATTGCCAAAAGAATGTTTAAACAGAGATTTCCATTACTCACAGGTGACCTAGTGTAGTCAATTTGTGAATTAAAAAATCATAATCTTCCAATTATTTAGAAAAAATCTTTTCTTCTGATTCACAACCATAAAAGCCTGTGTTTCCAAGTTGTAAACTATTTTTGTTCTTTGGTAACTGGGTAGGCGACAGCTGTGAAATCTAAGTAAGTATAGCACAAAATGGGTCCTAATCTAGAAGACAAGTGATACCCCTACGTTCTGGATTTGGTATCTCTGGTATGATGTGTAACACTGACTTTAAAAAAAAAGAGTTCTAGTTGTTAGACATGTAAGAGGTAAGTTAGTTTGCTTTTTTTTCCAATCTCCAAGTTAAGATGATCACTTTACTCCTGTGTTCTAAATACCGTAGTTACTTAAAAACACTTCTTGATACATTAGAATATAGTTATGTAAGAAGAATAACAGCCACCACTTTTTAAAAATAAATGAAGCATTGTTAACAGGTATGAATTTGTTGTTGTAGGAAATTTAACATTTTTATCATGTCAGATATATTAAAAGTAGGTACGTTTGTTCATGGGACAGGAAACAGAACTAGGATTTTGGGTAGGATGTGGGTCCCTTACCATATTTGTGCACAGTAGATCTGTTTAAAATTAAGCTGATATATTTAGTTAAAACAACACAGACTTCATTGGCTGACATTAGCCCTATCTTGTCCAGCCTCCTGCTTATCCACTCAGAGTAATTAATTTGATTAATTTATAAGTAATTTAGCCAAGGATGGGGTATAAATCTTTGTTTAAGAAAACAGTTGGAGGTCCAAGTCTTGGTTAAAAACTGTGTCTTGAAACCATCCAGGCCCTCCTACTGACTTGTCAGCTCTGGGTTATTTTCAGAAAACTTGACTTGAGTTCCTTAGTTTAGTTGTAAGTTTTTTCCCACAGACTTCCATGGCGTGTGTGAGTGGGAGAGTAAGTAGTGGCCACGTTTTAGCCGCTGTTTAGTCTAGTGTATGTGTGTTTACATCTCCTCTCGGGATTTATAGGCAGCCAAGGCAAAATAGAGATTATACTTACTTGATTGAGGAGCCTTTAACCCAAGCACCTGGCAGCAGAGAGGATTTCTTCCTCTAACCTCTAATTTTTGTGTGTGCATGTGTGATTATTATTAATGCTGTGTACTTAATTAAAAATTCAAGGCATTTAAAGGCTTTTCTTGTGTTTTAGAATTAAAGTGTTTCAACTTTTATAAAGTTACAGTTTTACAAAGTAACCTAAAATTTAATAATTGACCTTTTTTTTTCCTGCTTGCAATTATATTTGCTTAGTGTAAAAAAATCCAAATTTTGGAGCATCATAACATAGAAAATAAAAATCACCAAAAACCTTAAACCTTATCACCTCTTCAAGCAGAGATAACAGTTGACTGTATTTTTATCTGGATGTCTTTTTCTTTCTTTTTAAATGAAATATATCATACATTCAATATATCATATATTTCAAAGAGGGAAAAAAAGGATTTTTATGCACCTCAACCCCTACCTTTTAGTTTAAGAAACAGGATTAGTGTTCTGTGTGCCCTTTCTTACCTGCATCCTCTCCATAGGTAACCACTTTGCTGAATTTGTTATTTATCATTCCTTTGCTTTTCTTCATAATGTTATAAGATATATTTAAAATATTGGTAAACAACACTGTTCACTTTTGTTTTTAAACTATGCATGAAAATATTCTCTTTGAATCATTCTTCTGTGACTACCTTGTGTGATTCAAAGTTGTTTTTGTGACTTAGCTATTCTGATGCAGATAGCTAGAGTTTATTTTTATTGCTTTATAAAAATGAGTATTCCCAGTTTTCTTACAATAAGACAACACTGAAAAATTTTTTTTTAACATGTAAGAGTTTCTCTAGTGTTTGTATCTAAAAGTAGAGCTTCTGGTAATAGGGTTCCCTCATTTCTGCTTCACTTTCCAAAGTGGTTGCGTGAATCTGCAGTTCCCAAGAGTGGTATATAATTGTTGTTATTCTTCACACATGTGTCACATGTGTAATGCTTGGCTGTTATCAGACGTATTAGTTTTTTCCAGTGTGGTGGGTCTGAAATAGTATCACTGTGTGGCTTAAGTTTTCATTTCCCTGACTATTGACTTCGAGCATCTTTTTCTTTGTTTATTAGACTTTTATGTCTTTACTGTGGAATGCCTTTTTATGTCTTTTGCTCAATAGAAATAAATCAACAGGTAAACCAGATTTTGGAGTCACCAGACACAGAGTTAGAAATAACTACTACCACTGTGTTCTAGAAAATAGGTGATACGATGGAGAAATGTGCGAGGAAAGTGGAATCTTTTCAATCATACAGACATATGGAACTGAAAAAGTATTATTACAAATGAAATGTAAGAATTCAGTGGATGAATTAACAGCAGAACCAGGGATGTGTGAACTGAAGACAAGCCAATAAAAAGTATCCAAGCTGGAAGAGAAAAAAGGATAGAAGATACAACAAAGAACATAAGTACAACACAGGATAAGGGTATATGAGAGCGACTACCTCTGGTGTGAGCACAGACCCCTGCGTTAGTTTGGGCGGCTCGTGAACTACAGAAATTTATTTTTCACTTTTCTGGAGGTTGGACGTCTGGGATCCAAGTGTACAAAGGGTCAGGCTCTGTCTGATGAGGGCCTGCTTCCCAGGTCATAAATGGCCATCTCTCTGCTGTGCCATCACATAGAAGGGTGGCCAGGGGAGCCTTAATAACAGTGCTGATTTAAAACAGCCAAAAAGCAAAGAAAATCTTAAAAGCCATGGAGGGTAGAGGGAGACATTGCCTTCATAGGAGCAACAATGAGACTGACAGATGAACTTTAAATAAACAAACAAAGGAATTCATAAGACTGCAGAATAACATCCTTAAAGTACTGAAAGAAAATAACTGCCAGCCTAAAATTCTGTACCCAGTGAAAATGCCCTTCACAAAATGACATGAGACTCTTCAGACTAACAAAAACTGGGAGAAAACAATAATCCCAACATATTGAATTTAAAATGTATAGAGAATTAAAATTCATGACAAAAATAACAGTACAAAAGAGATGACGGGATAAATAGGGTTAAAATGTTAAAAGTGTTGCATTATCCGTGAGGTTGTAGAAGTCCTAATTTATATTATTTCTAAAAGAGTAAGAATGAGTAACAAGCTGAAAGAAGGGGAAAATGGAATGACAAAATATTAGATTCATCTTGAAAAGGACAAAAGAAGAGAAACAATACAAAATAGATGGAACAAGCAGACAATAGTAGCAGGTAAAAATTTAAACCCATATAGTATGTTACCAATTGCTTTAAATATAGATAAAAACTAAGCATTGTCATTAAAAACAATCAATTAACAACTGACTTAAACAATAGCATGCTACTTAGATAGATATAAGGATGCCGTAAATATAAAGATACAGAATGGCTGAATTTAAAAAGAGGAAAAAGTATATAATACCTTAATATTAACTCAAAGAATGAACGTTCAACAGTACTTAAGACTTTACAGCAAGAGGCTTACTGTAGTTAAAGATTTGAGTTTTTATAATCAAAAGGGTCAGTCACCTGGAAGATGACAACAGTTGTACATTTGTGTGTACCTGGTAACAGCCACAAATTTATATAAAGCAAAAATCTATAGAACTAAAAGGAGAAATAGAAAAATTCATAATAATGGTTTATTTTACTGTAATTCTCCTGGGACCTGCTAGAGCAAATCAACAACAGAAAATGAAGATTTAGAAGAGCTAGATACTGTCACCATCGGTGTGCACAGAAGGATACTTAAAAAAGTCCAGGATTCAAATCGTTCTCTACGCACTGGAACATTTAGCCGAATTGCTCATATGTCAAACTGAACAACAATTTTGAACAAATTTCAGGAAGTTGTAATTCAGAATATGTTCTCTGACCACAGTGAAACTAAGCTAGAAGTTACTAATAAAAAGAGATAATCAACGTTCACAATATTGAAAATAGTACACTTCTTAATAACCCATGGCTAAACTGGAGACCACAAGTGAATTTGAACTGAATAATTAAAACCTATCAAGACATGAGCTTTAATGAAAGCAGTCCTTACGGAAGTTTTTAACCTCAAGTTCACTTGGAAAATAAGAAAAGCATAAAAATCTATTCTCTAAATATCCCTGTCAAGTAGTCAGTAAACGAATAGGAAATTAGGAGGAAGGAAATAATCAACATGAATAAATGAATTATGGGGAAACTGAAAAACAAAGTCAGCGAAGTTGGAGTGTTTAAGGAAACAGAACTTACAAAGCTTACACAGAAACATGATAGTAGTCTTACAACTACTAGAGAAATAGAATCTGTAATGAAGTCTTCACCGAAAGAAGGCTCCAGACCCAAATGGCTTCACATAACAATTTTAATAAATATTTTAGAAATAACACTAATGTTACACAAACAGTTTCAGAAACTAGGAAGAGAGAATACGTCTGACTTCTTTAAAAATGAGACCAGCGTAACCTTGATCCTAAAATCTGACAGAGAAGTTATAAGAAAATTAATTGGCTAGTCAGTCTCATGAATATAGATATAAAACTTGTAAGCATCACAACGAAGTTTATTAAACAGCGGAAGTTGGCTATTTACCACCTTAAAAAATAAAGGAGGAAAAAAAATCAAGTGATCAAAAGTGCAGAAGTCAGTACCCATTTATAATAACAATACTTAGCCAACTAAGAATGTAGGGGACATTTCTTAATCTAATAAAGGATACTTACATAGAATCTATGACAAATCTTAAAGTTTTTCCCGAGATGAGAACAAGAGAAGGATGCCATCTATTACCATTTCTTAAAAACTTTGTTACCAGTGAAACAGGCCAAAAGAAAGGGTGTTATCAGTTGGAAAGGGAAAAATAAAACTGTCATCATTTACAGATGACAATTGTTTTATACTTAGAAAACCAAAAAGTATCTACAGATGACCTATTAGAATTAATAAGTGATATTAACTAAGAATTAATAAGTTTTTTGCTGGAAACAAAATCAGAATATACATAGCATTTTTGATTCTCTAGAGACAATTAAACGAAAAAATTTACACCCTGCCATTTGCAATAGCATTTAAAAACTTGAAATACCTATGCACACTATTCAAAGAAAAATGCTACTCTTAATATATAGGGAAGTATAAAATTAAAGAAGATCTGAACAAATGGAGAGGTAAACTGTGTTCAGTGATTGAATAATCAATATTGTAAAGATAATAGTTTTGGACAAATTGAACTGTAGATTCAGCATAATCCTAATTCCAGCAGGCCTTTTCTTTTTCAACCCTTGAAATTCAGATTTATATGAAAATACAGAAATCAAGAATAACTGAATTTTGAAGATAGAAGACTTCTACTATCAGATATCCAGAGCTATTGTTACAAGAGTTCCAGTAATTAAGACAGTCAAGTTTAATGCAAGGCTTGAGAATCCAGAAATAAACTCATACATAAGAGGACAGAGGTATGACAGTGAACACAGCCCAGGCAGTGGGGGGAAAGATTGTTTTCCAGTAAATATTGCTAGTAAATTGGTAACTCTATATGGGTTAAAAATTGTAATTCTCTATGGATAGAAAAAGAAACTTGATCTCAGCATGCATAGAACCAATTGCATATGAATTTTTGATCTAAATGAAGCTTCAAGGGGTAACATAAAGTAGTATCTTCAAGACTGAGGCAGCAAAAATTTCCCTAAATTGGACATAGAGAGCACTACCCAGTAAAGAACAGAAAGCTAAATTTGGATCATATTAAAATTAAGTTAAAAACACCTTTAAAGGAGTTAGAACACAAGACGAAGACACATGGAAAATATTTACAATTTGAATAATTAACACAGGACCTACCCAGTATATATAAAGAACTACAAACATATCAATAAGGAAAGACGAATGGCCAAGGAGAGCAAAGGGCCAAATGGCTGACCAAGAACTTTACAAAGAAGAATACCATTTAAAGTATTAAAACAAGTTCAGCCTCATCAGTATTTGAAAAAATTGCAAAATAAAATCATGAAATATCACTACTAACCTATCAGAATGGTTTAAATGGGAAAAAAATGGTATTACCAAGTACTGACAAGAATATCGAGCACCGGAATGGTTATAAATCATCACTACTACTTTGAAAACTGTCTGACAATATTTACTAATACTGAAATTCTCATACCCTATGACCAAGCAGTTTGAATCGTAGGTATATACTCAATAGAAGTGCACACAGATAAGTGCAAAAAGGCACGTACAACAATGGTCACATCAGCTCTGCAGTACAAAACTGGAAACTAACCCAAATGTCCCTCAGCAGGGGAATGAAGAAACCATGCAATCATCCAGTGGAATGCGACACAGTAATGTGAATCATCAACTACACACACTGCACCGTTCCATTTATATAAACTTCAAAGCAGTGAAAACTTACTGGTGCTGTTAGAAATTAGAATAGTAATTATCTTTACTAAAGATGAATGGTTAGTGACAAGGAAAGAAACATGGGGGACTTCTGGGGTTGTGATAATCTTGTGTGTCTTGATCTGGCTGGTGGTTATGTGAGTAGTTCACTTTGTGAAAGTTGATCAAAATGTACATTTATAAATATTTGGCAGTTTTCTGTTATCATTCATTGTTTTCTTTTTAAAAAAAGATGACATTACCTATTGATCTGGCTCTCCCATTTTGGGGTTCTGTCCTAGAGAAAGAAAAGCTCTTGTCCCTAAAGAAATATGTAGAAAGATTTATAAACTGTTAGGTGAGAGGATGTTTTATTGTAGCATTGTTTGTACCAAAATGTCTGTTTTTGAGAGAGTGGTTGAATAAATTATGGAATATCCATTCTGTGTAGTGTTACATATTTATATTAAAGAAATTTTATCATGTACATAGATTTTTGTGTGAGCCTGGAGGGAAGAGTAGAAAAGATACATTATTACCTGAGGTAGGAGTGGGGTTAGTTACTAGTGCAGGGCCAAGTATTGAATTTTTCTTGGTACCTCTTTGTATAATTTGTATTTTGTATAGTTTACCATTTCTTTGTATAATTTTAATTTCTTAGATAATTTTGTGTAATTAACCATTTCTTCGATGCTGCTCTTACCATTGGTCCTGTGGCAACTCATTGTGTTGACAGCAGACTCTTTCTTGCCTTTAACTTGTTACCGTATGATATTCAGCTAACCTCCGTCCTGACTGGACCATGAATGTTTACGGCTTATAACAGGAAGGAAAGTCATGGAGTTTTTAAAGACAACCTGGGCATTTCTAGATAAGATGCGACTCACAAAATCTGCAGTGTGTGGCAGTATCACGGTTACTGTCTAACAGGATTAGAATCACAAGTCACAGTCATAGAAATATATTTATTCCTAACATTAGAAATCTGGCTTGTTTCTTTCAAGCGAGAGCAAGAAAGTCAAATGGCTCGTCTCAAAAAACAGCAAGAAGAATTGGAACAAATGAGACTACGTTACCTGGCTGCTGAGGAAAAAGACACAGTAAAAACTGAGCGACAAGAATTGTTGGATATAAGAAACGAACTGAACAGGTATAATAGCTTAAAAAATTATTTTTGTTTTCTCCATACAAAAACTAAAGTTTAAATAGGACAACTTTTTAATTGGTCATTGGTCCAGGAAAAGTACATCAGGCCTTTCAAGAATAGGGTACATCGTGTGTAAAACGTAGCTGACCTGTGTGATACGAAGTCTTTGCCAAAGACCATTACACTCACATTTTTTGCCATGAGTGTAGCTGTATCAAATCTATTCAGCTTTTTTGTTTCCACTCATAACATTAGTAAAGTTTATTCTTGTGTGACAATTTCAGGATTATTGTTACTATTTCAAGGTAACTGATTATCCTGAATTTTTAATTATATAAAGTACAAGAAATTTCAAATAGTTATATTATTAATGTAAATAAAAGAATAGCTCTTAATTATTGCCCTTACTGTGTGTCAGGAACTATTTTAAATGTCTCATATGCCTGTCTCCACTGTTTTTGATCTTCAAAGCAACGTTTTGAGGAAGATATTATCCCCATTTAGAGATGAGGAAACCAGGGATTAAAGAGATTTAAGCACCCTTTCCAAGGTCACACAGCTAGTAAATGGAGGAGCCAGAGCTCAGACCTGATTGCAGAGGTTGCGTTTTTAACTGCTAGGCAACACTGGGCTCCTCTGTAGTGTCATGTCCGTCTTAGGAACAATGTCACAAGTATCTCACGTTAGGAGAATAATCACTAGGAAGCAGTCTAAGAAAAAAATTACTGTCTTATTTTGGAGCGGAGTTTACAGGAAGACTTTTTAACTTAGTTTATCAAGAGACTAGTATTTTTGCTGCAGCAAATCATACTGTCTTAGCTGAGGCTGGCATAACAAAATACCATAGGGTGGGCTTAAACAACAGAAATTTATTTTCTCACAGTTTTGGACGCTAAATGTTCAAGATCCAAGTGTAAGCATGGTTAGTTTCTGGTGGGGACTCTCTTCCTGGCTTGTAGACAGTCAGCTTCCCACTGAGTCCTCGCCGTGGGGGGAGAGAGAGCAAGCTCTCCTGTGTCTCTTCTAATAAGGACCCTAATCTCATCCCGAGGTCCCTGCTAGCATCTCCCAAAGGCCCACCTCCAGGTACCATCACACTGAGGGCTAGAGCTTCAGTGTATGAATTTTGGGAAGACACCACTCAGTGCGTATCTCATAGATTTGACAAAACATCCCACGATACAGCCCTGTATAAACTGGGAAAGTTCAGTCACCATATTTGGTGGATTTGGAGCTGAATTACACAACTGCATTTAGAACATTTACGTATAAATGTCAGTTGGAAAAGGTCGAGGTCTACAGTGCATATACTACAGGGCACAATTCACACTATTATTCTTACTCTCTTTTTATTCAGCAAGTATTTATTTGGTGTCTACTATGTCATAGACTTGAAAGATGTTACAAATTAATTATAACATGCCCCTTGCCTTCCAATATTTTGCTGTAATATATAGCACATGTTTGCTTTTAGTTTAGCAAATACCTGTTAAGCCCCTGCTGTTTGCTAAGCACTGTTTTGGTGGTTTAAATGAAGATAGCCATCCGCCTATCAAATGTGTAGGTCATGCAAAATTGAATCTTATTATTAGTATCTTAATAAATTAAGATTTAGGGAAGACTGAAACCAACAAGATTACATATATTAGAAACAAAAGCAGAGTTTTCTCTATAAATTATAAAAAACATTTCTTAAGTGATAGAGAAGACATAATAAAGCAGTTGAAGTGAAGAAGCCTAGGAGGATTTAAGTGGCGACTAAGAACGGAGTGGCAAAGAGCCGGTGCAGCTGGGGACAGTCATAGAAAGAGGGTCCAACACTCACTGTGGTAAAGCCACCTCTGGGTTCTTACCAGTGTGCAACGGACTTCAAGGGAAATCAGCTACCTAGAGAGCTCCCAAAGGAAGGGGACCAAAAAGTGTTCAGGAGAGTGAGAGATATTGACCTTGTGAAGAACTCTTGGGCAAAGTATGAGAAAGCTCTCTTCAAATATCTAGAGGGCTGCCATTTAATAGCCTCTTGAACAGAATCATAGCCAGTTATTGGAAAGTATAAAGACACATACTGAGTTCAATAATAAAAAGGAACTTTCTAAGAGGGCAGTTCTACAAAGCGACACAAAGCTGGGCGAGTGGAGTCCACACGTGGTGTTTCAAGGAAGTCAGGTTTCCTTTGATAACTTTATGGGCTTCAGCTACAGTGTTCTCAAATCCTGTTGTGATCACGAATGATGATTTGCATTTTAGTAAGAATTCTCAGGGATACTCAGTTGGGTAAAAATTTCATTTATCATAACATGCATAAACAGATGAACAGGGAAATGGTTGGACTTCCTGGTACAGTTTGGCATGGTGTGTCCTTATTCTACCTAGAGGACACCTCTTCCTCCAGGAAAGCTGTAAGAATTGGAGAGGGAGAAACTACCATCCAGTAATCTTATCTTACTCCTCCCCGTGAATTGCTCAATTTTACCGGTATCCCATTAATCACTTGATTTCCACCCCAGTTCCAAAGCTCAGGGCCCTCACTAGGCTTTTTTTTCTTAGAACAGATGGAGTTTTTGGTGTCTTTCTTGGACTGCATACTTCAGTTTCCTATTCTTTTGTGGGAAATCTTAGGAATCCAAGTGTCAGAGAGTCATCTGAACAAACACAACTGTGTCCTACCAGTCAGCCTGCACCTTTTCTGGGGCCCAGAGCTCCTTGTCGGTCAGGGCAGGACACTCACCTGCTGGCTCTTCCCCCCTCTCCCGCATGCCACGTGTAAATTCAGAAGTGGATTTGGTTCTTGTTGGCTTACTTACTGTGAAGACCACCTAAAAGCAGGGGCTTAGACTCAGCTGCTTTTTATCTTACTTACAAAGGCAAAATTTTGGAGTTGTTACAAATTATTTTTGTAGCCAGTTATATAGAGGAGTATAAAGTTAGTTATGTCTCAGTTGTACATTCCAAATTAAATGAAAACCTACTCCACGTCCAAACTTGGTCCACTGACTAAGTGATGGTAACGCCAAGTATACTCCCCATTTTCAAGGCAGTCTGATTAATGATACTCCACTGGAAATGCCCAAACCCCAGACTGGCATCTGCTCCCCTTTCTTCATCTCCTAGATAAGATCGTCATAAACGTAACTTGAAGCTATCAATACAGACTCTTAAAATGTACATGAGCTTTGAACCAGGCATTCATAGCTGTAGAATTTCACTTTCTATGAATAATTAGTGACAAAACTTCACAATAACAGAAAATAATCTTTCTGATGCTCTGCAGTATCCCTAAAACCTAGCACTGCTTGGTACAAATACTTGTGGAATTAATTTAGAAAAAAATTTTATGTTCAAAAAACAACAAAGGTTTAATAACAACCTAAAGATCAATAATAAAGGATGATTAAATAATGGTATATTCCAAATGATGGAATGTAATGAAGCCACGTAATGAACACTTAATGTTATAGGAAAACATTAATAAGTGATACACATATAGCATTGCATATATATCACTAACTTTTTAGAAAAATATGTTTAAAATACATGCATTTTTTTTTTAATTGAAAAGAAATACAAAACAACTATTACTCAGATTGATTATCTCTGGTAAGGTTATAATTATTTGCTTCTACACATTTCCAAAATTTCTACAGTTTTCATTTCTACAGTTAGTTCTGTGTGTGCTAACTGGCTAGCCAAGTGGTTTTTGTTTTGTTCCTGCAACTATTACTAAAAACATTTTACCATTAAATCATTTTGTTTTTAAGTGGTGTTGTTAACCAGAAACCCAAACAGTGATTGTTGCCTGCTAGAGTAGCATTTGTTCTTGACTTTCTCAGGTTAAGGCAACAAGAAGAAAAACAGTACCAGGATTCCAGAGAGATTGCGAGTGGAAAAACGGACGGCCCACATGGCAGTACACTGGAAGAAGGCTCGGATGATTATTTGACTCGCCTCATAGAAGAAAGGGATACTTTGATGAAGACGGGTGTGTATAATCACGAGGATCGAATAATAAGTGAACTCGACCGACAGATCAGAGAGGTTTTGGCAAAAAAAAATGCCAGTAATTAATAACATTTGGAAAATCTTTACAGAGACTCCAGTTCTAAATTTTGATTTAATTGTAAAACCCTCAAAAGAAGGGAAAATGGATATTTTAAAAAGCAATTTAATTTTTTTATAAGCAAACTTTTTTTATGTTACTGTATAGTATTTATTTGATTTTATTTACTTTATGCTACCTCTCCACTCTGGTTTATTGTAACTGCATTTTATCTACTCATTTTAAATGACTTTTTCAGAGTTTCTCAGAATTTATAATTTCATGGCTAACTTTCAAAACAGCTTTTCACTAAATTCGCTCTCAGAGAAATGATTTAAGTAATTTCCAGTTACATAATTTTTTATGTTCAGCCAGAAGAGTATATGTTGCACTTTAAAAATGCTGTCCTGTTCATTTGAATATAGATATCTTAAAAGTTGAGACCACTTGTAAATGGTATGTGAATTACATCAGTAAAAATCACTTTTTAACTCATAACATTTGCAGGTGACACGTTTGAAAACAGAAAGCGGGATCAGTGCAGAGAAGCCATATGTGATCTATTCAGTGACAAATTAGTCATTTATTTAAATAGTTACTAGAGTTTAAATTTGTTTCAACAACTGTTGACTTTTCAAATTTTTAGTGCACTCTTAATTTTTAGGAATATGAAGTAATAGCTTAATAAGGTCTTTTCTGTCAGTTTCCTGCTCAAGCTTACATTGTTTTCTTTTGTTGAAAATAGAAGTTTCATTTTCCAGTAATTGTTATACAAGTTGTTAACTCAAACCCTCTGTAATATAACTTGGAAACAGATGCATAAACGCTTTAGCTAAGAAAGTAGAGTGATGGAAACGTGCTATTTTTTACTCCCCCTAATTTTAATCAGTCTTACAAAAAGTACCAGAGATTAAGTCATTGGATTCATGTAGTGCCATGACAGTATATACATTTTTAAGAATTCCTGTACATCATATTCTTCAAAGGCAACATTTGCCCTCAAAGCAACATTTTCCACCTCATTTTACAGGGTAATGAAAAGCTTTATGCTTTTAGATGAGTCCTGAAATGTATGTAGTTTAAAATTTCTTATTCCCAAATGTAATACCTTTGTCTGTAGTTCAGGAAGTACATGCTGTTTACTGATAGCTGCTACAAAGGCAGAACAGGCTGTGCGGTAACACTGAACTTCCTGCTGTGTTCAAGGAGACGTACTTCTTGTTTGGGAAATTAAAAAGGCCCTACACACTTCATACTTTTTTCCCCCTTGTTAACAAGTATTAATCTAAACACAACCCAGCAGTAAAGAGAGAAATTACTGAATGAGGGAATAATGAATATGTGAATTTTAGCAGGAATATGGATTACTAATTATGGCTAGACATTTTCTCTCACTGATTTCTGTGCCACATGAATGGATTCTTTTTGTTTCAGAAGCTCTCGGGTAAAATGTGCCTTCAATTGCACTGTGTGCTGCGTGTGACTGTTTTCAAACACTAGAGGGGGCCTTAGATTTAAAGAAACAAAAAGGACGTTTCTAAAATGGATGTGTGGTTTGCCGTCTGTAAAGTTATCTTTTGGCTGTGTATTTTAACAAATAAAAAGCCTAACTGTGTGCATATTTGAGTTTGAGTAGTCTGCTACTTTTGTTTCAAACAGACTGGGCAAGTGCCTGGCACTTCCTGTATCAGGTTGCTTTGTAGTTTTGATTTTTAAGTGCTTACACTGCAGATACTTAGATTCTATGTCCTAAAATTGACTGGGAGAGTCTAAAATTTTAACACCTTTTTGTGGTTCTTCAGCAGCAGCTCTTTCATTCGTAAATGGCATTTAATGTATTTACACCGATTTGTTCTACTAAATGATCATCAGTCAGTGCTTGGGAGTTGATTGTGACTACAGCAGATGAATGAATGAGCGAGTGAGCGTGCAAGTAGGTGAGCGAGTACTAAGTCTCCCCAGAACTGTATGTAACCGCAGACCTTTCGTCAAATATTTAAATGTGAAAAGAAGTTTACCTTTAAAATGTTTGTGATTCCTTCTCAGGAAGAAAGTCTAGTTTCCATGTCTGAGGCTTACACATAACTGCATGGGAGGTGTAGCTGTCTTCCACATATATGTGGGGCCACGTCTGTATAAATTTGAAGGGTCCCTTTATAGGTATATCCCAGTGACTTCTATCCAAACCAGGGGTCCTGCTGTGTCCAGAAGATGTGGGAGTTTTGAGTACGATTTAAGGACGCATCAAGGCGCTGCACAAACCACCCTAGCGTACCCAGACTGGTCTGACCGGATGACTCGTCCACTTACTGCTCTGTCCAGCTACTGCCCAGCCCGAGTCTGACTTCTCAGCGTGCCTGTCCTCGGCCACCTCAGAATGGAATGACCTGGTTCTCAGTCTGTAAGAAGGGTCCTCTGTTAGCTAGCTGACATAGACTTTTAAAATTCGGCCTCTCACTACCAATCTGTCTGGCTTGAATACATAATTATTTTTACTGATATAATTCACATACCATACAATTCACCATTTCAAAGTATGGAATTCAGTGGTTTTTAGTATATTCACATGGTTATGCAATCATCACCACTATTTAATACCGAAACATTTTCATCATCCCCCGAAGAACCCCGGTATGTTAGCAGTCATGCCCCCACGCTCCCTCCCCCCATCCCAGCCCTGGCAACCCCTCATCTACTTTCTGTCTCTGTGGATTTGCCTATTCATTTCATACAAATGAAATTTCAAATTTGATATTTAAAATTGGAAACCTGAAGTATTTTTCTATGCCTAGTTTCTATGGTATAGAGCATTCTATCAGATGGTCAATGATACAGAGATGGAGAAGGCCAAAATAAGGGTATAACATTCATCAGTCAGTTAATGTAGCTCCACTGTTCCATCATCTATTACCTAGTAAAGCAGTGACCAGAAATAGTGAAAGGTAGCTAATGTTCTGCTGTAACACCTCCTGAGTGCTGCTGTGGTGCTGGAAATGCATTACCAATCCAAGGCTTGTGTCATGCCACCGGTATCTTATCAAAATTGCACACTTTCTCACATGATTTATAGAGCAGGGATAATGAGAATCATGGTTAACTAGAATATAAGGTCCATGAGGACAGAGGTTAGGTCTGTCTTACTTTCTGCCATATGTCAGGGCTAAAATAGTGATGGCCACATGTAGGCACTCAATTTTTGCTGCATCCATGAAGAAATAAATGAAAAAAAATTGTGTATGGTCTGCCAGTCAAAATAGACATAAAAATTGATGGGGGAAGGGAACTAGCTCTATGGTAGAGCACATGGTTAGCATGCCCAAGTCCTGGGTTCAATCCCCAGCACCTCCACTTAAAAAAAAAAAGAATGCCAAAAAAAATAATAATGATGATGATGCTGGGAAATGAAGTGCTGACAAAATAGGCCCTCCTGGCTTCACTGCTCAGGCGTTATTGAAACTGAGGGGTTTGGTCTGTTGGATTTTTTTCTTTTTTAAGTACGTTTCAAATGCATTGAGACAAAATGTAGGAGGTTACCTGGCAGAGGGGGTGCAAGAGTGGGGAGTTGACTAGGCAGAGTTTCTGTTTAAGATGATGATAGTGGAAACACAGAACTGTGAATATATTTAATGCTACTGAAGTGGACACTTTAAAATAGTTAACATTTTATGTATATTTTACCACAAGTTTTTAAACTGTTTCAGATCTGCATACCCAGGGTTTAAACACTGAAAGTGTTTTGTACATGATCTCCTGGCAAGCCATTTTTGAAGATACTACCTTCTTTTTAATTGTAGGAATGGGTCAGATACTTCATTTTATGTCTGTAGCACCTTTGTTAGCAAAATCTGAAATTAGTGAAAATGAATGGCTACTTTTTCATCCCAACTTCTAAGGGTAAATTGGAGCATCCTTGAAACTTGGAATTATAATGCCTTCATGCTTTATAAAATTAAGGTCTATTAATCCTTTCTAAAAAGAAAAATGGCAACAAAATACTGGTTATTTAATTGAGCAGATTAGTCCACACCATGGACATAAAAGTGAGTGGTAATTTTTCACAATGGATTCCTAGTTCCCTAAATTAGACTTAGTATCTTTTTGTTAGGAGGTAGTCTTATTGCTGGTTCATGGTCTTACCTGATGAAGTGGTTTGGGTGGGAGTGCTGAACAGTCTGAGTGGATAATTTTTAATACACTATGACTTGAAAATTCAAATCTGTCTTCCCTATTTGTGTTTGGGCAACCGGGACAAAGGCCTCGGAGCCCAGACTTTGCAGCCTGCTCTAGAGCACAACCGTGCATCTCCTACCCGGTGGGCCCTCTGCTTCTGTGACTAGGCAGAGGAACATGTAATTCCTCCATCTTTTTGTAAATGTGGAAATACAGATGGAATTGTTAAAGCACCTACATTTTTCACTGAAACCAAAAGAACACAAGTGCTCACTGACTTTGTTATATAACCTCTATTTGGCATCAAATTAGAATCCACCATTGTTAGGAATGTAACCGTAGAAAGGCTGCTCTATACTTAAATCTCATTTTATTTGCTTCTCTGGGGGTTGTCTTCATGTTTTCATTAGAAATGTTTTTACAGATGGAGGCTCTTCAGATATAAAGTTGCTGAAACAGAGACTCAGAAGTTTAGCTTTCAAATTGAAAGGGGGTGGAAATCTGTTTAGAAAGATGAATTTATAGATAAATAATTTACTGACTCTGATACATTAATGTACAATAATCCCTAGAGGCTTTTAAAGATGTAGTCATTATATTCTTAGGGTTTCAAAGAATGTTAAACCTGTCATTCATAATAGGAGAGAACTAAAATAGGGCCCATTTATAATTTCTTCTTGGAAACATTTCATCCACAAATTCATAGACAAATATTTTCTCTTTTCCAAACAGCTTATCTAATAGTTGGACAGCACAACCCTTTTTTTGATTAACATGTTAACTAGTCAAAAGCATGCAGATACATTGGATGAGTGCTAAATTTTTCCTCAATATTTGAGATTAAAACTTGGCCAGAGCAAATGAAATATTACTGCAAAATCCTCCTTTGACATTATTGTAAATTTTAGTGAATGCCAACCTAACAGTGAGAGAGTCTAGGCCTAGCAGGTTTGCTCAATTCTTCAGCAAATTCTCGTATTAATGACTAGATGGAGCAGGACTGAAACCATTACAGAACTGGCTTCATTTCTATGACTTCTTTCTGTAATCTGAAAAACTGAGAAAGATTTGGTTACTAATCCTTGAGAGAAATCCTGGATTTCAAGCAAGGCTAGTATTGCACTACCGGAGTTCAGTTCTCAGATGGTGTGCATGCAAAATGTGATGCCCTGAAGATGGGATGGCAGATCCAGAACTTGAGGTGTTAATACTCAGCACCTGTTTAGACTGGATGAGCCAGTACAGCAGACTGGTGTAGTCTCTCCTGATTGCTGCCTCAAGGAAGGAAATTTCAATTCCTGATGGTTGGCAGACGAGATGAATGGTCTTGTCTTGGTTTCTGACATAAGTTTATTTAGGTAACCAACTGAAATTTGTAAAATTTGCACAAAGAAAATAAAGGTACCAAATAGGAAAGTTTGACAAATAGTCTTTAGAAGTAACTTAACCCACAGACCTTTTTCGCCAAGACAAATTGTGTTAGCCAGGCCGTGTTCAGCCTAGGGCCTCTTTCCCTATTATCAATCCGCACTTCTTTCTCTCTTATCTCCCTGTCAGTGTGCGCTTGCCAGGAACAAATGACACCTGAAATTGTCCCTAAGAGATTCTTTATAAACCCCTCAAAGAAGGGAAGGGGAGGGGAGGGAAAGCAAAGCTTGTGAGACAACTTCCTTTGGCCACCTGTCCTTTTCCTCTCTAAGGTCTATAAAATTGTCAAGTGGTTTCACTGGTTCGATTATTCTTGACCCCTTACATTATCACCTGAATTTCAGTGTCACTGTCCAGATCTGTCTACAAATCCAGCAGTATACGTACCCAAGAAAAGCCACTGTCAACCTAGTATGTTCTTGTATGAACCCAAACTTAAAATCCGGAACACATGTGCAGTAGTCATGTTAACACTACCTTCAGGGGGTGTGAAAATTTAGCAATTCCCAGTCACATGCCGTTCTACCAAGTGAAAGAGAATCATCTACCCATGCCACTGAGATCAACTAAACTGAGAAATTCATTACATATATTTACATATATATATATATATATTTTTTTTTTACACACATAATGTGGCAGTGCTTTTTTCAGTATAAAACTCTATACACAGCTGACCCTTTACAATACAGTCAAAAATCCACCTATAACTTTAGTCAGCCCTCCACTCTGGTTCTGAATCTGCAGATTCAGCCAGCACAGACCACACAGTACTGCAGTAGGTATCTGTGTAACTGGATCTGCACAGTTCAGATCCATGTGGTTCAAGGGTCAACTGTAGTCATGTATCAAGCATTAATATTGTTCTTCTTACTATGATATCTTGGAGAGAGATTATGCCCTTTATGGTTATTGGTAAACTACAGGTGACTTTTGGGCTCCAATCCCTTCATGTAATCAACAGCAAAGAATGACCAAAACAGCATTTGTGCCTTTTCCTTCTCCTCGTCCTTTATCTACACTCACTGTTCTACCTTTCCTCTGATCAATTCTGTTACTATAAAGCAGAGTAAGCAAGTTTCCAATCACGGCATTATTACCAAAAGCTCTGCTAGTGCATGTTAATTATTTTATTTCAAGAGACTTTTTCTCAGATTTCATGTGTTCGGATAATAAATGTGATATTAAAAGTAGCATCAAACCTGTTTGAACTAGAGGAACAAATTATGCTATAAACATTAGAATATCTGCTAGTCACTCTGAAACTTCAGAGGTAAGTATATGAGAATGAAACACAACAACAACAAAAACCAGTGTGTTTATAAGCCTGTGCTCCTAAAAGTTAACTAGCAAAGGGAGGTGTGAGTGTAGGCAAACTCAGTCAGAAATCTAAGATGGCCTTAAAATCCATAGGGTCCAAAGCATTTCACAGAACATGGCGGCAACAGCCAGTTTGGAGTACAAGTGATAACAGTGGTCAAGTTAGAAAAAGCATCTGTCAAAATCCAACATCCATTCCTGATAAACACTCCCAGAAAACGAAAAATAGAAGGGAACTTTCTCAACCTGATAAAAGACATCTACGAAAACCCTGCAGCTAACATACATGATGGTGAAAGAGTGAGTGCGCTCCCTCAATAGCAAGAACAGTATCTGCTTTCACCATCTCGACGCAAGATTGTATGGAAGGTTCACAACCAGTGAAATAAGGCAGAAAAGAACAAAATGGTGGAATAGGAGATATCAGCCTTTGTCCCTGAAGAAAATACAAGTATGCAGCTACCCAGGAGTGAACACAGCCCTGAGAGGACCCAAGAGTCCAATTAAGAGCTTATATATAGCAACATAGTGGAGCCAAACTGGAGAAAACTGCACAGAAGTGCTCTCTGGGGAGATCAGCACAGCCGAGGTGTTCAGAGACAGCTAGGAACCAAGAGATAAAAAACGTGGGGGCTTTCCGTATCAGCCACACGGCAAAGGCGACCACATTCCCCACAGCATGCTCTGCGGAGGACCCCAGCAGCCTTTGCCACTGAGGACCTCAATAGCCCCCACAACAGCTATGAACTACCCCATCGTGTTTGTTCGTCTGGATCCCAATGGCCTGCTCCAAAGAGGACATCGATGGCTTTCAACACTGAGGTAACCAACAGACAATGCCATCGTGACCTCAGGAGACACTGCAACCCCCCAAGAATGAGCTGCTGTTGTGGTGCCCTGGGACCAGGGGCACCATCCCACCTTCAAAACCTACACCTGTCCCAGACCCCAGAGTCTCAGCTGCTCAACAAGTCCCTGAACTTTAGACCCTGACTATGCATGGGCTCTGTGTGCACCCATATCTCAGGCCTGGAGCCATCACTACTGAGGGCGAGGCGGTGCTCCAGACGCCAGAGTTACCATTTCTACAAATGCACGCGCTCTCTGGCTCATGGTTCCACGGCTGCGCAGCCTGCACGTACATCTCAGACACCAGGGTAACCACCGCCGTGAGCCGGCCGGTGCCTCATGCCCTGGGCCCGCTGCTACTTGGTGAGCATCCACACGCCAGAGCTCGGCTTCACAGCTGTCCCAAGGTGCCTATCAGACACCAGTGCCAACTCTACCACAAGGGCATTCATGAGCTGCACCTGGATTCAAAAGGAATACCCTCAGCCATAACCTCCAGCAATAGAAAAAAGATCAGGAGGTTCCCAGCAGCGTTCACCACCAAAGACTCCATCAGACCCCACCACTGCTTCAGACAACCATGGCCCTGGCTGGTCAAGACCTCATTAGTCTTTGCCAACACTGACCTCAGCTGACAGAGCTGCATGGAACACCACCACTGGGACTTCCCTGGAGCTAGAACCACAACACCCCACTCAGCCAGTGCTCTGGCACCCACCATCTGATAAAGGCCCTTTCCCACCAAAACCAGTCCATAAAATCTGGAAAAGGTCCTATTCTGTCAAATGCAAAGACATCAACACAAGGGTACAAGAAACACGAAAAATCAAGTAAACATGATATCATTAAAGAAACAATTCTCCAGTAATCAACGCTAAAGAAATAAAAAACTACGAATTGACCAAGAATCAAAAATAATTGGTTTAACTATAACTCAATAAAAAAAGTTTACATACAAAAAATAATTGATTTAAGGAAGATCAGTGAGCTATAGGAAAACACAAATAAGACAATAAAATTAGGAAAACAATACATGAACCAAATGAGAAGCTCAAAGACAAAAAGGCTATAAAGAAACCAAGACTATGAAGAAAAGTCCACACAAAGTCGAGTAGGA
Organism: Camelus ferus; assembly: GCF_009834535.1. Taxonomy (NCBI): domain Eukaryota; kingdom Metazoa; phylum Chordata; class Mammalia; order Artiodactyla; family Camelidae; genus Camelus; species Camelus ferus. Next base: position 85,237,825 of record NC_045698.1, on the reverse strand, counting down.
AGGAGAGGAAGCGAGCATGTCAGGACCTGCACCCCTGTTAGGGGACACAAGGTAGCAGTGGGGTGGGAAGGCGGGGATTACATGGACTTGGAGATCCTCCTTGTGGGGGATGGAGTTGGCTTGTACCTGGCGCTACATTTGAATGGGCCAGTGTCGGCCACTGCTGGCACTCTTACAGGCAGCAGATTAGGAGTGGTCTGGAACTCCGACTGGTATACCAAGACTACCCCAGTATGTGCTCTGGCCCCTCTTGCTCCAGCCCTGCTTCCTTCTGGAGAGAAGGGTGCCAATGCTGAGGGGGAGGGCAGCACACATTTAAAGGAACAGAACCAGCTTGGATCCAAACTTCAGGCTTCAGGGGGTACAGCTTAGGTAGAGCATTTGCCTGCAAACTTCAGGCTTCCCCTGCAGCACCTTGGGACCTGACCCCATTTTCCAATAGGGCAGTGTCAGCCACTGAACACAGAAGCCCCAGCTCACACCTTGCTCTGGCTCTAGCTGCACCATCTCCAGCCCCACCTTGGTGATAGCTGCCAGCATACCCTGGGGGAAGATATAACTCTTGTTCATGTCGGACCCAGCTGTCTCACCATAGTCACTGGACACACAGGCTACAAAGGGGCACACCCACCCAAGGACACCTCTTCAAGACCATGATAGGTAACTGTTTTAACCTAATTTCACAGAGACAGAGAAACATACTCAAAATGAGAAGACATAGGAATTCAAATGCAAGAACAAACAAGAAAAAAACTTCTGAAAAAACAACTAATGAAACAAATAATTTGCCAGACATACAGTTCAAAGCATTAGTAATAAGAATGCACATTGAACTAGGTAAAACAGACAGTGAGAATTTTAACAAAGAACTAGAAAATTGAAAATGAAACAGAGCTGAATACCACAATAACAAATGAAAAACACACTAAAAGGAATTGAAATTGGACTAGGTGATATGGAAGAATGCGTAAGTAATCTAGAAGACAGAATAATGGAAACCATCCATTCAGAATAGCAAAGAGAAAACAAATTAAAAAAAATTATAACAGTTTAAGGGACCCGTGGAACAACAACAAATATACTAATATTTGCATTACAGGGGTCCGAGACAGAAGAAAGGATTAGAAAATGTATTTGATGAAATTATGTCTGAAGACCTCCAAAACTTAAAGAAGGAAATAGATATTCAGATACAAGAAACTGATACAACATTGTAAATGGACTATACTTCGCTAAAAACAACAAAAACCACCAAAACATATCATAATTAAAATGGCAAAGGTAAAGGGAATTCTAATGGCAGCAAGAGAAAAAAAAGTCACATACAAAGGAACTCACAAAAGGTTATCAGATGATTTTTCCACAGAAACTTTGGAGGCCAGAAGGGAGGGGCATGATATATTTAAAGTGCTGAAAGGGGAAAACCTACATAACCTTGGTGACTCTACCCAGCAAGATTATCCTTCAAAATTGAAGGAGACATAAAGAATTCTTGGATAAGCAAAATCTAAAAGAGTTCATCAATACTAAACTGACCCTAAAAGTAATGTTAAGATCTTCTCTAAGTGGAAAAGAAAAGACTACAATGAGAAGTAAAAATTTATAGGAAAGGAAAAAAACCTACTAGTAAAAGCAAATAAATAGTAAAGGCTGTGGATCAATCACTTAGATGAGCTAGTATAAAGATTAAAAGCTAAAAAATAGTGAAATCAATGATAAGTACAATAAACAGTTAAGGGATAAACATGAAGATGTAGAATGTGACATCAAAAACACTAAATGTAGGGTAGGGGAGTACAAGAGTGTAGATACCTTAGAATGTGTTTCTACTTAAATTATCACCAGTTTAAAACAAGTAGATACAATTATAGGTCAACATATACAAACCACAAATCAAAACCTAGAGAGAAAGGAACAAGCATACAACTAAAGAAAATAATCAAACCACAAAGGTAGAAACTGGAAAAAGACAGTAATGTAAGAACTACGAAAACAACTAGAAAACAAGTAACAAAACTGGCAATAAGTACATACCTATTAATAATCACTTTAAATGTCAATGAACTAAATGCTCCAATCAAAAGACATAGGGTGCCCGACTGGATTAAAGAAACCAAGATGCATCTATATGCTGCTTGCAATAAACTCACTTCAGAGCTAAAGACACATACAGACTGAAAGTGAGGGGAAAGAAAAAATATTTCATGCAAATAGAAACAATAAGAAGCTGAAGTGCCATATTCATGTCAGACAAAATAGACTATTTTTCCCCCTTTGAGCTGCCTTTACTTATTTATATGGAATCACTCCAGGTTGAGGATGTTGAATAGCTTTGAAAATCCCATCATCTACAATTTACCTTGGGGTTTTTTTGTGTGTGGTTTTTTTGCATAAAAAACATTTTTTATTGAAATTTAGTCATTTTATAATGTGTATATTTCTGGCGTACAGCATAATGTTTCAGTCATACATGTATGTACATATATTCCTTTTCATATTTTTTCATTGTAGGTTACTATAAGGTATTGAATATAGTTCCCTGTGCAGTACAGAAGACACTAGTTTGTCTGTTTTATATGTATTAGTATCTGCAAATCTCGAACTCCTAATTTATCCCTCCTGACCTGACACCATTCCCCCACTGGTAACCATACACTTGTTGGGTTTTTTTTTTTTTGGTGGGGGGAGGTAATTAGGTTTATTTGATTATTTTTTAAATAAGACCACATATATACAGAAAGCTGATTTTTGAAGAGAATGAGAAGTCAGTTCAGTGAGTAAAGAATTGTCTTTGACAAATGATTTTGGGAAAACTCAATGTTCTTAAGTAAAAAACTGAACTTCTTTTCACACTTCACACCATATACAAAAGTTACCTCCAAATGGTTCATAGATCTAAATGTAAAATATAAAACTATAAAGCTTTAGAAGAAAATTTTTGTGGTTTGGGATTAGACATATAACTCCAAAAGCACAATCCATAAAAGAGTAAACTGATAAATAGAAATTCATCCACATTAAAAGTTCTGCTCTTCAAAGACACTGATTAGAGAATGACAAAAGCAAGTCACAACTTGGGCGAAATATGTGCAAATCACATATCTGATACAGGATTTATATTCAGAATATATAAATAACTATTCCAAGAAAATAGTAAGAAAAACCACTCAAACTCAATTTTTAAAAAGGTAAAGCCTTAAACTACTAGAGCTGATCAAAGAATTCAGCAAGGTAGCAGGCTACAAGATTAACATTCAAAAATCAGTTGCATTTCTTTACACTAACAATGAATCAACAGAAAAAGAAAGTAAAGAAACAATCCCCTTTAAAATAGCACCCAAAGTAATAAAATACCTAGGAATAAATCTAACCAAGGAGCTGAAAGAATTATACACAGAAAACTATAAACCATTGATGAAGGAAATTAAAGAAGACTTTAAAAAATGGAAAGAAATCCCATACTCTTGGATTGGAAGAAGCAATATTGTTAAAATGGTCACAATGCCCAAGGCAATCTACAGATTTAACGCAGTCCCTATCAAATTACCCAGGATTTATTTCACAGAACTAGAACAAATCATAATCAAATTTATATGGACCCATCAAAGACCTAGAATTGCCAAAGCATTACTGAAGAGAAAGAAAGAGGCTGGAGGAATAACTCTCCCAGACTTCAGACAATACTATAGAGCTACAGTCATCAAGACAGCATGGTATTGGTACAAAAACAGACATATGGACCAATGGAACAGAATAGAGAGCCCAGAAATGAACCCACAAACTTTTGGTCAACTAATCTTCGACACAGGAGGCAAGAATATACAATGGGATAAAGACAGTCTCTTCAGCAAATGGTGTTGGGAAAACTGGACAGCAGCATGTAAATCAATGAAGCTAGAACAGTCCCTTACACCATACACAAAAATAAACTCAAAATGGATCAAAGACTTAAACATAAGACAAGATACAATAAGCCTCCTAGAAGAAAATATAAGCAAAAACATTATCTGACATACATCTCAAAAATGTTCTCCTAGAACAGTCTACCCAAGCAATAGTAATAAAAGCAAGAATAAACAAATGTGACCTAATGAAACTTACAAGCTTCTGCATAGAAAAGGAAACCATAAGTAAAACAAAAAGACAACATATGGAATGGGAGAAAATTTTTGTAAATGAAACCGACAAAGGCTTGATCTCCATAATATATAAGCAGCTCATACGACTTAATAAGAAAAAAACAAACAACCCAATCCAAAAATGGGCAGAAGACCTAAACAAGCAATTCTCCAAGGAAGAAATACAAATGGTCAATAGGCACATGAAAAACTGTTCAATATCCCTAATTATCAGAGAAATGCAAATCAAAACTATAATGAGGTAGCATCTCACACCAGTCAGAATGGCATCATTCAAAAGTCCACAAATGACAAATGCTGGAGAGGCTGTGGAGAAAAGGGAACCCTCCTACACGGCTAGTGGGAATGCAGATTGGTGCAGCCACTGTGGAAAACAGTATGGAGATTCCTCAAAAGACCAGGAATAGACTTACCATATGACTGAAGAATCCCACTCCTGGGCATATATCCAGAAGGAACCCTACTTCAAAAAGACACCTGCACCCCAATGTTCATAGCAGCACTATTTACAATAGCCAAGACATGGAAGCAGCTTAAATGTCCATCAACAGATGACTGGATAAAGATGTGGTATATTTATACAATGGAATACTATTCAGCCATAAAAACTGACAACATAATGCCATTTGCAGCAACATGGATGTTCCTGGAGAATGTCATTCTAAGTGAAGTAAGCCAGAAAGAGAAAGAAAAATACCATGTGAGATCGCTCCTATGTGGAATCTAAAAAAAAACAACAAAAACAAAACCAAAAGAAACAGATTCATAGACAGAGAATACAAACTTGTGGTTGCCAAGAGGGCAGGGGGTGGGAAGGGATAGACTGGGATTTCAAAATGTAGAATAGATAAACAAGATTATACTGTATAGCACAGGGAAATATATACAAGATCTTATGGTAGCTCACAAGAGAAAAAATGTGACAGTGAATATATATATGTTCATCTATAACTGAAAAATTGTGCTCTACACTGGAATTTGACACAACATTGTAAAATGATTATAAATCAAAAAATGTTAAAGAAAAAAAGAAAAGAAAATTACTACATCTATAGACTAGATAAAAAAGATTATATTTTAGAGCACAGAGAAATATATACAAGATCTTGTGGTAGCTCACAGCAAAAAAAATGTGACAATGAATATATGTATGTTCATGTATCACTGAAAAATTGTGCTCTACACTGGAATTTGACACAACATTGTAAAATAACTATAACTCAATAAAAAATGTTAAAAAAAAAAAAGTTAAAGCCTTTGAACAAATGCCTCATTGAAGAAAGACATGGATATCCAATAAGTACATAAAAAGATGCTCAATATCAATAGTCATTAAAATGCAAATTAAATCCACAATGAGATATTACTACACAACAGTTAATATGGTTAAAATTAAATATACTTGATAGACTAAATAAACTAAGTAGATCAATCAGCTTCTAGGTGTTTACTCAAGAAATAAAGCATATGTCCACACAAACACTTGTAAACAAATGTTCATAGAAGCTTCATTTGTAGCCAAATGGTTATTAGCATGAGAATGGAGAAATTATGGCATATCCATATAGTGGAATACTATTCCCCAATTAAAAGCAATAAGTTATTCATAGATGCAACAAGGATTAATCTCAAAGTAGAGTGTATGCACAGACTGAAAGAAGTCCAAACAAAAAACAGCACATAATGAATGATTATATTTATAGAGAGTTCTTATAAGTTAAAATTAACCTATAGTGACAGAAAGCAGATCACCAGTCGATTTATATTAAGGTTAAGGAACATGAAAGAAAAGGAACAGAGTGGAGGAATTATAAAGTGATACAAGGAAACTTTCAGGGGTAACAGATATATTCATTATCTTGATTAAGGTGACGATTTCACTGGTTTATAACATATGTCAAAACTTCCTGAACTGTATACTTTAAATGTTTGCTGTTTATTTTGTCAATTATACCTTAATAAAGCTGTTAAACTTTTCAAAATAGCACTATTAGAACAACAGCTGCCAAGGTATTCTTGGTTGTTTCCTCAACCACATTAAGTTTTTAATATACTATTCAGTATAGTGATAATGTATCTATTGTCCATATTACGGCATATACAGTTGACCCTTGAACAACATGGATTTGAACTGTGCAGATCCACTTACATGTGGACTTTTTTCAATAAACACACAGTACAGTACTACATGATGAATGGTTGGTGGATTCTACAGATGGCTGATTCCACAGCAGAACATTGGATACAGACTGCCGACCATAAAGTTCAGTTGTGAGGAAGGTCAGGGCCTCTAATTCCTGCATTGTTCAAGGATCAACTGTACTTTTCCATCTAAGTGGATTTCCCAGATAACTGAGGCTTAGCATTTACCACACTGAAACTTGCTTATTTTAACTATTTTAAAGATAAACATTTATTTAATGTATCACAGTCATCTTTGCTTTTTGAAACAGAGAATATAGAAACAAGTAGTTTATGACAGCCGTATCAGAGGTAGGAAAGCACTATATTTGAAGTTATTTGATATTACGTACAGGTTTATATTTGCTGCCCTTTACAAGAAATTTCAGATGAGTTACAAAATTAAGTTTAATTCAAAAGGAAGTAACAAATAACTGAAGGAACCAAGATGAGAGAAAAATACAGAATGGCAAATACTAATGCCAGAGAAAATATCAGCGAGAAAGGACATAGTCATAATTAAGTGTCTTCCTGTTAAGTGACAGAAAATTCAGCTTTCGAAGTGCCTAGGCACTAAAGAGGCTATAACCACCACACTAAAAACAATGGCAGTAATGAAATGGGAATGGACTTGAGATTAACTTCATTAGTATTCTCTCTGTATGTTGTTATCTTTGCTTCCGTGCACATGAAGACTCCTTCTTTCCACACATTAAGGGGTGAAAAAATAAGGATGTAGAAGATCTAAATATTATTAATAAGATAGATATAATATATGTGTGCATTTTATATCCAGAAAACAGTAAATAAATCTTTACAAGTTCATGGAAATAAGCAGAAAAATTGAGTGCATATTAAGCCATAGAAAAGTTGCAGGACACAAAATTAACATAAAAATTCAGTAGTGTTTCTATACACTAGAAACTAACTATCTGACATGAAGAAATTGATCCCATTTCCTACAGCATCATAAACAATAATATTCTTAGAAATAAATTTAACCAAAGAGGTCAGATATCTTCTACAATGAAAACTACAAGGCAGTGATGAAAGAAATCAAAGAAGACACAAATAATGGGAAGATATTTCATGCTCATGGATTGGAAGAATTAGTATCTTTTAAATGTCAATATTACCAAAAGCTATCTATAGGTTCAATATAATTCCTGTCAAGATTCCACTGGCAATTTTTACAGAAGTAGAAAACAACACTCCTAATATTTACGTGGAACTACCCAAGACCCCAAATATCCGAAGCAATCCTGAGAAAGAACAAACTGGTAGGCATCTCACTTTTTGATTTCAAGCTATATTACAATGTTATATTAATTAAAACAGTATAGCACTCTGTGAGCAACTAGCAAGTTCAGGCATATGTGTACCTCTCTTTCCCATGCTGAATTTTCAATTAAAAGGACTTGTCATTAGAACCATTAGCTTTGAAAGTAGGTTTGCTGAGCCCAACTCCCTGGCTTGATAGGCAATATTTTGCAAATTTAAATGTAATTTGCAAAATTGCAAGTATACTTTTATTTCCTGAAGTCTGTAAAGAAAATAAATGTCCTTGTTTGAGGAAAGAATCATAGGCACTATGAAGTTTCTTTTTTTTTCTTACTTATTCTCACCACAGAAAAGAAATGATAATTATCTGTCACGACAGAGATACATAACTAACACTACGGTGGCAATCGTATTGCAATATACAAATTTATCAGATCAATGTGTTGTACACTCTATACTTACACAATGGTATATGTCAGGTATATCCCAATAAAATATATACATGATAGACAGATAATAACCAAACAACTTAATCCCTGGAATCTGTTAAGTGCCCAAGCATATACAGTCAAATAATATTTGACAATGGATCCAAGCATACTCTGTGGAAAAAAGACAAGTCCCTTCAGTAAATGGTGCTGAGGAAATTGGATACTCATAGTTAAAAGAATGAAACTGTATCCTTATCTCACACTATTGACAAAAGTTAAATTGAAATGGATTAAAGACTTAAATTTAAGAGGGAAAACCATAAAACTTCTAGAGGAAATCATAGGGTAAAAGCTCTTTCACATGGGTCATATAATTTTTTCAATATAACACCTAAGGTCCAAGCATCAAAATGAAAAATAAGCAAGTGGGATGATATCAAACTAAAAAGCTTCTGAATAGCAAAAGACATAATTTAAAAAAGAAAAGAAAACACAACCTAAGGAATGGGAAAAATATTTGCAGACCACATAAACCTGGTAAGGGGTTAATATCCAAAATACATAGAGAACTTACACAATTCAATAGCAAAAAAACAACCAACCAATGATTACAAGGAAAAAAAGTTTTTCTTTTTTTTATCTATATGATAGATGATAACTAAACTTACTGTGATAATCATTTCACAATATACGTAAGTCAAATCATTATGCTGTATGTTTTAAACAGTGCTATGTTGATCAAATGTCTATAAAACTATAAGAAAGCAAATAGTAAAAAATTCAAAATTATATTAAATATGTTTAAAAAGTTAAAGAAGAACATGATCAAGGGACTAAAGGAAATCATGAAAGCCATAATCAACATGAGAATATCAACAGAGAGATAGAAATAAAAAGGAACCAAAAAGAAATTCTGGTCTGAGAAATACAGTAACTGAATTAAAAAATACACTAGAAGTGTTCAACTGCCTACTCAAATGTGTAAAAGAAAGAAAATCAGCAAATTTTAAGACAGGTCATTTGAAATGATCAATTCTGAGGAGGAAAAATATGTAGAAAGTAAACAGAGCCTAAGAAGCGTACAGGATATCATTAAGAAGATCAATATCCACATTTTAGGAGTTCAGTCGAATAAGAGAACAGGACAATAATTTTATGTGAAGAAATAATAGCTGAATTTGAGGAAATACATGGAGATACATATAAAAAGATAAAAGACCTCTAAGTAGGAAAAACCTATTACAAACAAACTGTTGAAAATCAATGACAAAGAAAAAGTCTTCAAAGTAGCAAGAGAAGAGTGACTAATCACATACAAGGGATCCTCTGTAAGAGTCAAAGCAGAGCTCTTAACAGAAACCTTGGAGGCTAAAAGGCATTACAATGACCAATTTAAAGTCCTGCAAGAAAGAGAAAACAGCCAATCAAGAATTCAATATGCAGTAAAACTGTCCTCAAAAATCAAGGAGAAATGAACACTATTCTGAAATAATCAAAGCTAAGGGAGCTCACTACCACTAGAACTGCACTACAGGAAATGCTGAAGGGAATTCTTCAACTTGAAATGAAAGGACATCAGACAACAACTTGAAGACATATGAAAATATAAAGTTCTCCAGTAAAGGTAAATACATGAACAAAGATAAAACCAGTATTTTTAAAAAGGATTTAAAAGATAAAAACATAAAAATTATATATCTATGTTAATGGGTAGTAATACATAAATATGCAATTTGTGATATCAATAACATAAAGCTGGGTGGGGGTAGCCGTAAAGCAGAAATTTTTCCCCTTCAGCTTTATTGAGGTATAATCGACAAAAAAAGGAAGAGTTTTTTATGTAACTGAAGTTGTTATAACCACAAAGAAAATACCTACAGTATGTACACAAAAAGGAAACGAGAAGGGTACTAAAATGCATCACTAGAAAAAAAAAATGAACAAAACACCAAAGAAGGCAATATGGAAACAAACAAACAAAAAACCTGTAAGATATACAGAAAACAAATAACAAAATGGTAATAATATATCTTCCTACCAGTAATTACTTTAAATGTAAATAGGTTAGACTTCTTTATCAATAAAGAACAGATTGGCAAAATGGGTTAAAGAACAAGAAGCAACTGTGTTCTATCTACAGGAGACTCAATTTAGATCTAAGGACACACACAGATTGAAAGTTAAAGGATAAAAAAAAGACACTCTATGTGAACAGTAACTAAAAGAGAGTAAGTACAGATACTAACTAATATATATAAAATAGATAAACAAGTTTATACTGTATAGCACAGGGAACTATATTCAATATCTTGTAGTAACTTATGGTGAAAAAGAATATGAAAATGAATATATGTATGTTCATGTACAACTGAAGCATTATGCTGTACATCAGAAATTGATACATTGTAAACTGACTATACTTTAATAAAAATATACATATACAAAAATTTTTTTAATTAATAGGAGTTAGAATGGCTATAATTATATCTGATAAAATAGACTTTATGCCAAAATCTGTTATGAGAGTCAAAGAAAGGATTTACATATTAATAAAAGGATTTACATATTAATAAAAGGATTAATTCACCAAGAAGACATAACAATCAGAAATATTTATGCACTGAACCCTAGAGCTCCTAAAAACATGAAGCAAACTTTGACAGAATCGAAGGGAGAAAATACAAACACAGTAATAGTATGAAACTTCAATAGTCCACTTTTGATAACAGATAGGAAAATGAGGCAGGAGATCGATAAGGAAATAGATGACGTGACCAACACTGCAGGCCAATTTGATCTAACAGACAAACAGTGAACACTCCACTCAGACATATATTCTTCTCAGGTACACACGAAACATTCTGCTAGGCTACAAATCAAATTTACCAAAACTGAGATTATACAAAGTCTTTTGCTATCACAATAAAATGAAACAGGAATCAAACAAAAGGAAATCTGGAAAACTCATTTATATGTGGAAATAATACTTTCTTAAGCAACCAATAGGTCAAAGAAGAAATAATAAAATAAATTAGAAAATATCATGAGACAAATGAAAATCAAAACAAAGCATACCAAAATTTATAGGATGCAGTGAAAGCAGTGCTAAGAGGAAATTTTATAGCTATAAACACTTACATTTAAAAAGAAGATATCAAATCAGTAACCTAACTTTATACCCTAAGTAACTAAAAAAAGAGTAAACAAGACCCAAAGCTAACAGAAAAAAGAAAACAAATATTAGAGCAGATAAAGGGAAAGAAAACAGAGAAAAATCAACGAAATCAAGAGTTGATTCTTTATAATGATCAACAAAATTGGTAAGAAAAAACACTCCAGACCTCCAATGACCAAAGTCAGGAATGAAAGAGGGGACATTTCTACTTATTTTGCATAAATAAAAAAAACTATAGACAAACCATAGACAACTATAAAAATAAAATTGGATAACTTAAATGAAACAGACAAATTGCTAGAAATGGACAACCTACCAAGACTATATTACAAATAAAAGTATGAATAAAACTTTAGCTAGTAAAGAACTGAACCAGTAATAAAAAAATCTCTCCCACCAAAAAAAAGCCCAGGAAGCCCAGATGGCTTCCAAATATTTAAAGAATTAAGACCAATCATTTGAAAACTCTTCCACCCACTTCACTTTTTTGGAAAACTTCTAAACTCATTCTATGAGACAGCATTAACCAAGTAACAAAGACACTAAAAGAAAACTGCAACTCAATATCCTTGATGAGTAATAATGGAAAAATCCTCAATAAAATACTAGTGAACCAAATTCAACAACATGTTAAAAGGATTATAAGCTATGGCCACATGGGATTTATTCCTAAATGCAACGATAGTTCAACATACGAAAAATCAATGTAATACATTAAAGAGAAGGACACAAAGAAGGACAAAAACAGAAGTCTATCCCTTCCCCTCTAACTCTCTTGGCTCAACCAGCCAAGAGCCAGGAAGAGGAAGGAGATGAAGTTTCCTAGAAACTAATATGGCCACAGTCTAAGGAGCTACTGGGTTGCTAAAGCCTGGAGTGAAAGCGCAACCAGAAAGACTCCCCCAGCTCACAGGCCTCGTCTGAGCTGGGAGCAGGCTGGAGACTTATTACCTGGTGAGTAACTGAGTGATTTTTAAAGTAATTTTATTTTTTCAAAATGTAATACATTTACATGTTTCAATATTCAAAGTAACTGAAGGTTACAGGAAGAAAAGTCTACCTCCCACACCAGTGCGCCAGCAAAACAGGGGCTCCCCAGTCCTCACCAAATAAAACCCAGCATGTTCAGATTCTTTGCATCCTTCCAGAGGTATTCTGCACAGGTACAAGCAACAATGACTGTTAAGTATGGGGTTTTTTTTTCCCATTTAAAAAATAGGAAATGACCATAATAAGATACTTCTACCCACCTACCAGAAAGGATAAAATAAAAAAGACTGACTCCACAAAGTGTTGACATAAATGTGGTAACTAGAGTCCTCATATATCACTGGCTGAGAGTGTAAAATGTCACAACTACTTTCAAAGTGTCTGGCAGTTTTTAACAAAGTTAAACATACACAATCCTATGACTCAGCAGTTTCACTTGTAGCCAGCCATCTACTCAAGAAAATTGAATGCAGATGTGCACAAAAGATTTGTACAAATTGTTCATGGTCGCTTTATTCATAGTATCCCAAAATTAAAAATAACACAAACCCATGTACAGCAGACTGGACTAAATTACAAATACTCACACAACAGAATACCACTCAAAAACACCATAAAGAAAAAGAATGAACTGCTGATATATGAAACAACATGGACGGATTTCAGAAACATTAGGTGAGTGAAAGAAGCCAGACATTATATGGTATGATTCCATTTACATGAAACATAAGAATAGGCAAAACTAATTGATGATGATAGAAGTCAGAACAGTGTTGATGTTTTGTTTCGAGAGGAGGGGAGCGAGGGATATCGCCTCGAGAGAAATTTCTGGGAGAAGGAATGTTCTAGTTCTTGTTCTGAGTGGTGATCACATGGGTAGGTACATGTGTACAAATGTATTTATACAATTTACACACTATACTGTGTAATCCACTGTACAGTAGAGTTCTCAATTTTCTTGATGTAATCCCTAATATTTTTACATCTTACTGTATGTGAATTATATCTTAATAAAGTGCCATAAAAACATACAAGTTTAGATTTAAATAGGATGACATTTGAATTTTAAACAGAATTTTAATAACCTGAAGTAACTGGAAAGTTCTGACATTTGTCCAAGGATGTAGTTAAGCATAGGAGAGATTTAACAGAGTACGAGCAGTGAGTGAAGAAAAATTAAATCGATTCAGACTTACATCGTATTGAGAAGAGACTGCTCAATAAACCAGCTATAATCCCATTATGGAACATTCAATTACACATAAAATGATGCAATCAGTTGCTTATGGAACACACATATATAATAAAAGTTAAAAAAAGGACAGGAATATGAACATTAATGCAGACATTTAAGAGAATACTCAGAAAGGAAAAGGAAGTGCAGAGTGGTCAAAGGGATTAAAAAGGATATGAAAGGGTTTCCAACTTTTTCTTAAAAGGCAAAGATTAAAAAATAATAAAATGTTAATATTTGTTAAATCTAGGTGGGGTCTTTAAGAGTATTTGTTAAATATTTGCCTGTAACCATTGTTTAAATATTTCATATTAAAAAGCAAGATAGGTCTTTATATACTAATAGAAAATTCTTCATATATTAATAGAAAATTATCTCCAAGATTTACTGCAAGCCATCACAGTTTCATAGCTTGCTTGCATTGTATACAGAAAAATTCCTGAATACCCAGGAAACTGTTGCTAGTCATTGCCCCTGGAATAAGAAAGAAACTTAACTTCATTGTATAATCTTTAGGAACAACTGAATATTTCTTTTCAGTGATATTTACTAATAGATAATGTTATTAAATGAGTGATTTAGATTACATGATCTTTAAGGTATTTATAGGTTCTAAAATGCTATATAATCATACAACTTTCCAGAAAGGACTTTATTCTGAGGTCTAAAGACAATTTTGAGATATTGAAGTATAGTTGATTTACAATATTTTGTTAGTTTCAGGTGTACAGCAAAGGATTCAGTTATATATTTTTTTCAGATTCTTTTCCACTGTAGGTTATTACAAGATATTGAATATAGTTCCCTGTGTTATACAGTAAATACTTACTGTTTACCTATTTTATGTATAGTAGTGTGTATCTGCTAATCCTAAATCCCTAATTTATCCCTTCCCTGACTCCTTTCCCCTTTGGTACCCATAAGTTTATTTTCTATGTCTGTGAGTCTGTAGCTGTTTTGTAAATAAGTTAAGATGTATTATTTTTTTAGATTCCACATAAGTGACATCATATGTCTTTTTCTGTCTGACTTACTTCACTTAGTATAATAATCTTTAGAACCATCCGTGTTGCTGCAAATGGCAATATTTCATTCTTTTTTATGGCTTAGTAATATATGTATGTATGTATACCACATCTTCTTTATCCATTCCTGCATGGATGGACACTTAGGTTGCTACCACGTCTTGGCTATTGTAAATAGTGCTGCTATCAATACTGGGTTTTCAAATTAGAGTTTTAGTCTTTTCCAGTTAGATGGCCAAGAGTGAGATTGCTAGGCCATATGGTGACTCTGTTTTTAGATAAAAAAAAACCTCCATACTGTTTACCATAGTGGCTGCACCAGTTTACATTCCCATCAATAGTGTAGGAGGGTTCCCTTTTCTCCACATCCTCTCCGCATTTATTATTTGTAGACTTTTTAATGATGGCCATTCTGACCAGTGTGAGGTGATTATAGTTTTGATTTGCATTTCTCTAATACTTAGCAATGTTGAGCATCTTTTCCTGTGCCTGTTGGCCATCTGGATGTCTTCTTTGGATACATGTCTGTTTAGGTCTTCCTGCCCATGTTTTTAATCAGTTTTGTTTTTTTTGATATTGCATTGTATGAGATGTTTGTATATTTTGGAAATTAAGCCTTTGTTGGTCACATTGCAAATATTTTCTCCCAATCTGTAGGTTGTCTTGTTTATGGTCTACTTTGCTGTGTAAAATCTTATAAGTTTGATTAGGTCCCATTTGTTTATTTTTGCTTTTATCTCTTTTGCCTTCGAGACTGGAGATCACACATATTTTGAGTTGGGATACTTTATTAAAATTACCTTAGGGAAAAAAGCATTAATATCTTCATCCTTCAATCAGCATTATGCCTGTACCACTTTAAAGTTACTTAATACTAGTATATATGCATTGTGCTGCCATTGCACTGGATTTTTCCCCCAGTTTTATTGAGAAGTAATTGAGATTCATCACTGTATAATTTAAGGTGTGCCGCACGATGGTTTGACTTGTATATTTACACTAAGTTCAGCTAACATCTATCATCTCATATAGATAAAATTAAAAAACAAAAATTTTCTCCTTGTGAGGAGAACTTTTAGGATTTACTCTCTTAACAACTTTCCTGTACAGCAGTGTTAAATATAGTTACTGTGTTGTACATTACATTCCTAGCACTTATTTTTCCTATAACTGGCAGTTTATACCTTTTAACCACCTTCATCCAATACCACCTCCTCCACCCTCCACCTCTGGTTACCACCAGTTGTCTGAGCTATTTCTATGAGCTTTTTTGTTTGTTTGGTTGATTGGTTGGTTTTTTGGGGGGGATTTGTTTTTGCTTTAGCTTTTTAAGATTCCACATGTAAGTGAGATCATACAGTATTTGTTTTTCTCTGTCTGATTTGTCCCACTTAGCATAATGCCTTCAAGGCCCAACCATGTTGTTATAAATGGTAGCACTTCCTCATTTTTTTATGGCTGAATAATTACCACTCTGTGTGTGTGTGTGTGTCAGTCACAACTTCTTTATCCATTCACCCATTTGATGGACACTCAGGTTGTTTCTATATCTTGGCTCTTGTAAATAAAGCTATGGAAAATAGAGGTGTAGACATATTTTTGAGTTAGTGTTTCATTTTCTTTGGATAATTTCCCAGAGGTGGAATTGCTAAATCTTATGATAATTCTATTTTCACTATTTTGAAGAACCTCCAAATTGCTTTCCATAGTGGCTTTACAATTTACAATCCCATCAGCAGTACACAGCATTCTTATTTCTCCATTTCCATACCAGTATTCGTTAGCTCTTATCTTTTTGATGACGGTCTTTCTAACAGTCATGAGGTGGTATCTCACTGAAGCTTAAATTTGCATTCCCCTAATAACTACATTGTTGGGCATCTTTTCATGTACCTGTTAGCCTTTCTTGTACCTTCTCTGGAAAATTATCTATTTAGAGCCTCTGCCCATAGTTTAATGAGTGTTGTTTAATTTTCATGTGTTTGTGAACTTTCCAATTTTCCTCTTGTTATTAATTTCTAGTTTCATGCCATTGTGGTCAAAGAAGATTCTTGGTATGATTTCAATTTTCCTGAATTTGCTAGGACTTGTTTTGTGGCCTAACATTTGGTGTATCCTAGACCATGTTCCACTTGAGAGGAATGCATATTTTGCTATTGCTCTGTATATGTCTATTAGATACATTTAGTCTATACTCTTGTTCAAATCTGTTTTTTTAAATTGATTCTCTGATTTTTCCATTGTTGAGAGTGGGGTATTAAAGTTCCCAAGTATTACTGTTTATTTCTCCTTTTAGCTCTGTTAGTTTGTTTTATTTATTTAGGAGCTCTGATGCTGGGCACACAAATATTTACATCATCTTGATGGATTAACCATTTTATCATTGTGTAATGACCTTCTTTGTCTATTTTTACCATTCTTAGTTTAAAGTCTATTTTGTCTGATATAAGTATAGCTACCCATGCCTTTTTTAAATTTTTGGTTATCATTTGCTTGAAATGACTTTTTCCATTCCTTCACTCTTAGTCTATGTGTGTCTCAAAGGCTAAAGTGAGTTCTCTTATAGGCAGCATATCATTGTATCTTGTTTTTATTCTTTCAGCCATTCTAAGTCTTTTGATTGGATAATTCTATCCATACTCCATTTACATTTACAGTAGTTATTGATAGGTAAGGACTTACTATCACCATTTTGTTATTTGTTTTTCTGGTTGTTTTGTAGATCCATTGTTCCTTGCTTCTTATCCTGCTTTTATCATGTTTTGATGCCTTTTGGTATCAGTGTGCTTTGACTTCTTTACCATTTTCTTTTGCATCACCACTACAGGCTTTCTCCTTGTGGTTATGAAGCTTATGTAAAATATCTTAAAAGTGTAACATCCTATTTTAAGCTGGTAACAATTTTAATCAACTTTACACTTTTACTGCTCCCCCTACAATGGATTTTTGTAAATAAAGTTATTGACCTTGGTATCAACGTTTTAAAATCTTAAAATATCACCTGGGAATATATACTAATTTGTCTACAGAAATTTCATATAATCAAAAGTTATAACATACATCCTGTTTCTACCATAACAGATTTAATATTCTGTTCTTAGTGATATTTAAAAATATTTAGGTTGTCCATTCTATTTTAGAACCAGCTTTAAGAGACTTGCATTCTTGTTAGGCATGCCTCATATTAATTATATAACTAGCAAAAGTCCTAAGATTACTGTTTATATATATTCTTCATTATTTAAACTTTGATTAACTCTTACTCAATTTAACATCTTTTAAACCAGGCAATTGTGCAGATATTGTGAGAGAAAGAAGACTAAGACATGGGGTTTGCAATCTAAATAGTCATGTGCACAAATCACCTGTACAAGGTATACTGTGGGATTAGAGCTATAATGGAATTGAATGTTAAAAACTATTGTAATGACGCTTAAAGGATACAAATACTTCGGAGCAGGAAGTTCATCTAAGAGGCAGCATTTGAACAGGCCATAAAAGATGAAAAACTTAGAATTCCCTTATATTATTTCCTTTAAAATTACTCTTCTTTTAGTTGTGGTATATTTATACAATGGAATACTACTAAGTCATAAAAAGAATAAAATATTGCCATTTGCAGCAACATGGATGGACCTAGAGATCGTCATTCTAAATGAAGTAAGCCAGAAAGAGAAAGACAGATACCATATGGTAACAATCATATGTGGAATCCAAAAAAAAAAAAAGAAAGAAAGAAAGAAAGAAAAAGGACACTATTAACTCATTTACAAAACAGAAACAGACTCACAGATATTGTAAACAATCTTATGGTTACCAGAGAAAGGGGATGAGAAGGGATAAATCTGGGAGTTCAAGATTTGCAAATGTTAGCCACTATATATAAAAATAGATTTTTTAAAAAGTTTCGTCTGTATAGCACAGGGAACTATGTTCAATATCTTATAATAACCTTTAATGAAAAAGAATATGAAAATGAATATATGTATGTATATGCATGACTGGGACACTGCTGTTTATCAGAAATTGACACATTGTAACTGACTGTACTTCAATTTAAAAATTACTCTTCTTTTCTCTGAAGTGCTCAGAAGTCATTGTTTTCAATGCAGTTGTTGAAAATTTTCTATATTTCTACATAAAGAAAAACTGTTTCTGTGTAAATGTATGCACTACCAAAAAAGAACGTAATTATAATGAAGTGTTAAATATCATATCCATAATGATACATTTATTAACAGCATGTAATTTTATTTTATGTCTTCTCAGGAGACATATTACACAGGAAAATCCAAACTGTATCACTTATTCACTCAAGAATTTACTAGATAAAAGAACACCTATAGTATTTCTTATTCAATATATATAATAAAGTATCAGATGGCCTAGATCATTACAGTAATGAGAATTTAAAATACAGCATATTCATTGCTAAAAATGTCAGAGGTGGTCAGGTAATAAGCAGCAACAACAACAAGTCCTAACACTTTGAGGTTTGGATCAAAAAAACTCCCGAAGAGAAACCTCCTAAACTTGCAGTGTGGAGGTCATGGGAAGCACTGATAGCAGAGATAGGAGTCCTGGTTTTAAATCCCAGCTCTGCTCCCTAACCTCTTAGCACCTCTACTTTCTGAGCTGTCCAAATGGTAACTCAAAGATTTATGCTGTAAGCATCAACTCTCTTAGGTGAATGTGCTTTATAAAATATAAATCATTATCAAATGTAGTAGTTTACCAGTCAGGGGTGACTTAAACTAGCTTAAGACATCTTGGAGAAGGGAAGTTGGGGATCCCATACGGTGTATCCAATTAGGGCTTTCCCTTACAGTTTTGTATTTACTATTGCACTGAGTAAATTTTGCTAAGAAATAGTTGAGGATACCTCTCTACACAATCAGCTAGCTGCATGATTATGGAATTTTTCTTCTACTCTACTCAGCTTTTGTTTCCTCATCGTAACAGTACCTCCTTTCTAGAGTATTTGGAGGATTAAATAAATAGCACATGTGAACTACTTAGCACAATGCATACACTAAGTTCCGACTATATGATAGCTCTTATTATCATATTCTCAGAGCAACGAGAGAGTACTTACTGATACATTACGTAAGTCCTAATGAGAAAACCAACTTTCCAGCTTGTGAATCTACTCCTAAGGAGATATAAAAATGTGTTTTGAAGTTCATGGTTAAATTAAAAGACTTTTTTCTGGAATTATGCATTATTTCCTAGCACGTCTCATTGAAAATTTAAAATTCTTTTTACTTATTTGTTCTCTTTAAAACAATTCTTTCCCCTTTTCAATCCATCTTTTTCCTATTCTAAAGTATGTGCATACTTATAGAAGCACCTCCTTTGATCTTACAAATGGTTTGAAGGGGTATTCAGAACACAGTTCTGACTGACACAATAATAAAATAAAGAAAAGAAAGGCCTGTTGAAGGTTAACCAAAGCCATAACTATTCCAAAAGAAATAAAGTTGGTTCACTAAATGTCATATCATAGGCCAAAATAAATCCCACCAGGGAAAAGGGTTTAAAAAAAAACCTCAGGGTGCTAAAGGATTTTTAAAACATAAGGCAAAGGAAGAATCCCTTATGGAAAGGATTGATAGATTTAATTTCTTTTAGTCGAAAAGACAACATAAATAAAACTAAAAGGAAAACAACAAATTAGGAAAAATATGTGCAATATATATGACAGATTTATGCCTTTATTATAGAAGGAAATAATAAAGAGTTGTTGGCAAGGATTATGTGAAAAGATTTTATAATTGTGATAAATTAAGCAAATAAAATGGGGATAGTTTATGGAACTGGCTAAAAAATGAAGAGTATGCATTTATTAAAAATTATATTGTAAAAGAATACTGTAGAATGGTATACTTAAAATATACTTATAATACTTAAAATAATACTTAGAAGATGTTCACATTTAATTAAGTGAACATAATGTTTTAACACAGTATGTTTAATATGGTACAAATTTTATGTAAGTGTGTATTTTCACAAAGTATGGTTAACTCTGGAAGACGTGATTATGGGTATTTTGAGTTTTCTTTTCCTTTTCTATGTTTTCCAAAATTTTAACAATGAATACATATTAACTGAAATCACAAATGCTATTTTAAAAATACATCATAAATAGTTTAGAAGTAAATGACAACTGAGAAAACTATTTCAACATATTTAACACAAAGTTAACATTCTTAGTGCTGGGTCTCTTTTCTGAGCTAAATCTTACCTTTATCCTCTTAATTCCAATAATTAAACAGAGAAGTCACAAATGTTACATTTATGAATGTACCACAGAAAAAATAAGTAGACTTGATACCAATGTCCAACCATGGAGTTAAAACAATTATGCTCACTCATAAGATAGAATGATGTGCATCCATTAAAAAATCACATTTTAAAGAATAATGTTATGATTAAAGCAAACTGTAGAGCAGGCTGTTTGAAATCATCCCAATTAACATCAATTTTCCAGTATCACCTTTCAATAAGGCCTCCCCTGACCCTAGGAGAAATGGATACATTTCTACAAACATACCAAAAGTAAATCATGAAAATAAAAGAAAATCTACACAGACTGATTAGTACTAATAAGATTGACTCAGTAATCAAAAACTCTCAACAAACAAAAGTCCAGGACTTAATGGTTTGCCTGGTGAATGCCACCAAACATTCAAAGAAGAATTAATATCAATCCTCAAATTTATCCAAAAAGAACACACTTTCAAACTCCTTTTACGAGGTCAGTATTATCCTGACACCAAAACCAGACAAGGATGTCACAAGAAAAGAAAAATTTAGGTCAATATCCCTGATAAGCATAGCAAAATCCTCAACAAAATGTTAGCAAATTGAATTCAACAATACACCAAAAGGATCACACAGCATGGTCAACTAGAATTTATTCCAGGGATGCAAGGACTGTTGCAACATCTGCATAATGACCAGTGTGATACACATTAACAAAGTGAAGGATAAAAATCATATCATCACCTGAATATATGCAGAAAAAGCATTTGACAAAATTAATTTTCCATTTATGACTAAAAACTCTCAAAGCGGGTATAGAGGGAAATTACCTCAATATAATAAAGGCCATCTATGACAAGCCTGGAGCTAACACCATACTTAATGGTAAAAGCTAAAAGCTTTTCCTCTAAGATCAGGAACAAGACAAGGATGCCCACTCTAACCATTTGCATTCAACATAGTATTGGAAGTCATAGCCAGAGTAATTATGGAAGAAAAAGAAACAAAATCATCTAAATAAGATAGGAAAAAATAAAACTGCCACTATTTGCAGATGATATAATATTTTACATAGAAACACTGTAAAGATTCCATCAAAAGACCGTCAGGACTAATCAACAAATTCAGTAAAGTTGCAGAATACAAAATCAATATCCAGAAATTTGTCACATTTCTAGAACTATAATGAACCATCAGAAAGAGGAATTAAGAAAATAATTCCATGTAAAGTATATCAAAAATAATAAAATACCCTACCAATAAATTTAACCAAGGAAGTGAAAGGCTTATACACTAAAAATATAAGACTTTTTTTTTAACATTTTTTTATTGAGTTATAATCATTTTAAAATGTTGTGTCAAATTCCAGTGTAGAGCACAATTTTTCAGCTACACATGAACATATATATAATCATTGTCACATTTTTTTCTCTGTGAGCTACCAAAAAAATGTAAGACATTGATGAAAGAAATCAAAGAATACACAAATAAATGGAAAGATATTCCATGCTCATGGATTGGAAGAGTCAATATTGTAAAATGTCCATACTATATAAAGCAATCTACAGATTCAATGCAATCCCTGTCAAAATACCCATGGCATTTTTCACACAAATAAAACAAACATCCCTAAAATTTGTATGTGACCACAAAGACCCTCAAATAGCCAAAGCAATTCTGAGAAAGAAGAACAAACCTGGAGGAATTACACTCCCTGGTTTCAAACTGTATTACAAGGCTCTGGTAATCAAAATAGTATGGTATTGGCCTAAAAACACATAGATCAATGGGACAGAATAGAAAAGCTCAGAAATAAACTAATGCACATATGGTCAATGAATTTACAACAAAGGTGTCAAGAATATACAAGTGGAAAGGACAGTCTCTTGAATAAATGCTGTTGGAAAAATTTGACAGCCACATGCAAAAAAAAAAAAAGGGGGGGGGGGGAACTGTACTATTTTATTACACCATACACAAAACTTAAAATGAATGCAAGACTTGAATGTAAGATCTGCAACCATAAAACTCCTACAGAAAAACATAGATGGTAAACTTATCATTGGTCTTGGCAATGATTTTTTGGATTTGATACCAAAAGCAAAGGCAACAAAAGTAAAAACAAACAAGTGGGATGACATCGATCTAAACAGCTGCACAGCAAAGCAAACTACCAACAACATGTAAATACAACCTACAGAATGGGAGTAGAAATTTGCAAATCACATATCTGATAAGGGGCTAATATCTAAAGTATATAAAGAACTCATACACCTCAAAAGAAAAACCAAAAATCAAAAAATAAAACCTCAAACAATTCAAATTGAAAAATGGGCAGTGGATCAGAATAGACTCTTCCAAAGACAGAGAGGGCCAATAGGTACATGAAAGATGTTCAGCATCACTAATCATCAGGGAAATACAAATCAGAACTACAGTGAGTATCGTTTCCCATCTATCAGAATGGCTATCTTCAAAATGACAAAAAATTACAAGTGTTCGTGAGGATGTGGAAAAAGGGAACCCTTGTGTTGGTGGGAATGTACGCTGCTGCAATAACTAGGGAAAAAAATATGGAGCGTCCTCAAAAAATTTAGAAATAGAACTATCATACAATCCAGTAATTCTACTTTCAAGTATTTATCTGAAGAAAACAAAAACTCTTGCTTGAAAAGATACATGCACCCCCATGTCCAGTGCAGCATTATTTACAATAGCCAAGATATGGAAGCAACCTAAGTGTCCACTGACAAGATGAATAGATAAACTGTGACACACACACACGAATATTCTCTAGTCATTTAAATAAAAATGAAATCTTGCCATTTGGGACAACATAGATGGAACTTGAGGGCACTATGCTAAGTAGAATTAAGTCAGAGAAAGACAAACACCATAAAAAATAAGAAGTATTCCACTGACTAAATAAAACTATTTCTCTACCCTATTAAAAAAAAAATTACAACCCCCTCTACTCTGTCCTAGCATCTCAGACCGCATTAATCAACCTGCACTATTTTTTTCTTTATACACTTAATATCTTCCACCATTTCACCTCATTTTCCTTTTATTATGATGATTGTTTATTGTCCTTTTCTATATAGAACATTAGCAGGTTCCTAATGAGAACTGGCTGAATAACGAGTGACTGACTCTATGTGGACAGATAGATTAAAAAAAAAAATAGGAATACACCAAAATACTAACTCACTCTTTTTAGATGGTGTGATTATTATTTTCTTTTTTGTACTTCCCAAATCGTACACATTTTTTGCAACGAATGTGGATAACTTATAATAAGGGAAACCAGTGTGTGTACACATACATATGTTTCTAGAATGTTAAATTAGATCTCCAGGGTAGATCTTTACCCCTGAGTCACTCTAGATATTGTACGTTTTCAAAGACTCCCTGGAGAAATGATTTTACAATCTTTCTCATCAACCTATGCCAGGGTTTAGCAACCCTGAGAGTCAAGAAATATTTCTATCTGACTTAGTTCTGCTTGCCATTGGCAAGGTTAAATGGTGCCTCTGGGTCTACTGTCAGGCATTAAACATGTGTTGAAGACAAGAAAAAAAGGAGCAGGAGAGAGAGAGAGACTTTTTTTTTGAACAGTGACTGAATAATGACAATGAGAATAAACGTAAGTAGGGGAGAGAAGAGGAGGAAACGCACAACAATTATAAGTTGCAAACATTTACTGAGCATGCTTCATGTGCCAACACCCTATACTGGATGCTACGGTTGCATAAAGTTGACTGTAACAGGGTGCCTGTCCTCAAGGAGTTTATAATGCAGCAGGAGAGCTCAAGGTCTCATGTTTATGCTTTGTCTTCTCCCATAACCTCAGCGGGCATTTCTGACTATGGGCTTTCTGCTTCTCAGTAACTCTGTTAAAGAGGGCAGCTGCTGGGAATGCTGGACAGCTAAATGCAGTAATGCTGTTTGGACAGTGTAAAAAGTGCTGGACTAATTTCAACCATCCTATGGATTATCTCCCATATGTATTATCTGCAGATTTTATTGGATGGTGTCTTTTGTCTCATTTGAATCCTTGACTAGCTTTTCCTTAGCACAATTAGGACACAGGCTTGGAAGATTTCAAAATAACCCTAAGAATGGTCTAGGTGAAACAAACATGTAAATCCGGACTAGGAAAGAGAATTAGAATTCCAGAACCAAGCACAAGCAATTTCCAGATTTGTCATTTAGGTATGGATCCTAGCGTGTCTCTTTCTCTTGCCAGGAAACGGAGAATAGTTTATAGGGCTGGTGTAAATCCTCCCTGCTTTCTACCTCCTGGGAGATGACAAAGAGTTAGCTGGTCATTGTCTGTCACAGAATGTTTTTGATAAGCTACCTTTGATATTTTTCTTCAAAGAACCCAGTTTGACTTTCCCTCCTGAGTTTTTATTTTCTAGTTCTTCACACCCTCCTGAAGCTATGGGACCCTGTCCCAACATCAGTGTTACAAGGTTTGAATTTTATCAGATTTCAGAGTAATTGTACTTGGCTCTGATTTTGAATTGTACTTGCTTTTTACATCCTGATAAAATGTATTCCCTCAGGCACCAGTGTAACCAATATTACTGCTGATCTATACACCTTTGAGTCACGTGGACCCTGTCCTTTCTGCCAGGCTCACACTGCCCTCCCAATGTCCAGCTTTGGTCCTCCTTTGGGCTGGCCAGCCATTGTGCTTTGGTGGAATAACTGTGGGAAATGAAGTCAGGAGACCTGGATTTGGGTCCCAGAATGACTATTTCCTGTCCCTGGCCTTGGTTAAACTGTTTGTCTCTAAATCTACCCAAGATGGTTGTGAGCATTCAACACAAGAGCAAAAGTGAAAATGCTTTGCAAACTGGAATCAAAATCATCAAGACCCACCTTCTGTTCTTTTATTTTTGGTAGCAAATTTCTTGAACTCCCCTTTCTCCTTCCCGTTAAAAGGCATTTCCTTTGTTTAAAAGACTCCAGTGGCCCCATTTTACCTAGTTAATGTCCACTCTGCCTTCAGATGCATCCTAACTTTCTCTATACCAGCAAGCCTCCCCTGACTTCTTACGTGGGTAATTTCTTCTTAAAACATGCTTAATGATACTATGACTCTCTCCTCCTCAGCTCTTGGAACAGCTGTAATTTTAAAATGACTCTGAGTTTACTTTTCTTACCCTGTTCTGCCCTGTATTTGCTGTGTTTTCTCGTAATGGTTTGTTCTGAAGTTTTATAGATATAGGTAAGTTAACCTGAATTGTTGCCACAGTATCAACTTTTAGTCTGAAAATCAAAATATCCTAATGACGGTAAATGTAATAAAAGCACACAGTGAAAAAAGTAATTAGTTCATATAAAATACATCCTTTTTTGGTTTCAGATAATTGGGTCTCTGTTTCAGTGAAGTATAAACAGAAATGCACATTCTGCAAAATGCCAAACTATGGAGAATGTAAAACAATCAGTAGTTGCCAGGGGTGGGATGAGAAGAGATGAACAGGCAGAACAGAGGATTCTTAGAGCAGGGAGGTACTGGTATAACGATGATGGGTATGTGTCATTATATATTTGTACATATACATGTACATATACATACATATGTACATGTATATGTATATTATATGTATCTCCAAATCCACAGAACGTACACCAAGAGTAAGCCCTCAGGTAAACTATGGACCTTAGGTGATTACGATATGTTGATGTAGGTTCATCCCCAGTTTTTAAAAAATGTACCTTTCTAGTGTGTGATGTTGACAGTAGGGAGGCTGTGTATCTGGAGACAGGGGGTATATGGGAAGTCTCCATCCCTCCTCTCTGTCAATTTTGTTGTAAGCCTAAAACTGCTCTAAAAAATAGTCTTTAAAAAAACTAGGGCATAAATCCTCGTCTCCAGTTTCTGGTTTAATAGTAGACCACTTAACCTGGCTAGTTAAGTCTCCTAGATGAGGAACTATCTTAAAAGTGCTAATTAGATGATATTATACCCAATAAATACCATTCCTTGGTTGAGGTGGTTTTAGAGGGTGGAAATTAACCTGATGTGGTAGTCACTGTGTTGCCTACCCAGTGACCTTTCACTCCTGCTCTCTTCCTTGTGAGCAGAACTCATCTCCCCAGAAAGGCCCAAATGTTCAACAATTGGATACTCGGCCTTCCTCATAGCGGGAGCATGGGTGTGAGACCCAGGGGGATCTGAGGAGAGGTCTGCACGGCAGCTTATGGGAAACGCTTTTCTCCTTAATTACTACTACTCCTCCTGCTGCTGCCGCCTCTACTACTACTGCCACTTTTTTCTGCCTTGATGTTGTTATGTCAATAACATACAGCCTGGCTCTTTGAGTTCAGTTCAAGGGCTTCTCATGGAGCCCTGAAGCAATACCTTCAGAACCACGAGTTTTCCTCCATCCCCTCTTTCACCCTGTAACAGCAAAGCTAAATGTGTACAACTGGGCTTCAGATGGGGGGCAGTGGGTTCCAAGTTGATTAGGTTCCACTGAGCAGTGTTTTGCCACCGATGCTCAGATGAGCAATGGCATTACTTGGCAAAGGATGATTTTGTGGTTCCCAAGGTCAGTAGATCCAGGTTTCAAAATATTTGTTTGTTTTAGCTATGCCACTGCTTTTCAAAGTGTTTTTCACATAATGGCTCTGTTCAATCATTCTCATTTTTTTTTTCCCAAATAATTTTTTTTAAATGGAGTTATTGGGGATTGAACCCAGAATCTTATGCATGCTAAGCATGCACTCTACCAGTGAGTTATACCTTCCCCTCAATCATTCTCATTTCTATTGCCACAAAAGGGATGCCAGACTAAAAGGGAACACTAGCAAATCCAGCAAGTGGTGTCAGGAAAACTGGACAGCAGCACGTAAATCAATGAAATTAGAACACTCCCTCACACCATACACAAAAATAAACTCAAAATGGCTTAAAGACTTAAACATAAGACAAGACATTATAAACCTCCTAGAAAACATACGCAAAATACTCTCTGACATAAATATTAGCAATGTTCTCCTAGGGCAGTCTATCCAGGAAATAGAAATAGAAGCAAAAATAAACAAATGGGACCTAATTAAATTTACAAGCTTTTGCACATCAAACGAAACCATAAGTAAAAGAAAACAACAACCTACAGAATGGGAGAAAATATTTGCAAATTGTCATGCTAAGTGAAGTAAGCCAGAAAAAAAGAAAAATACCATATGATACCACTCATGTGGAATCTAAAAAAAAAGAAAAGGAGACACTAATGAACTTATGTACAAAACAGACTCACAGACACAATAAACAATCTTATGGTTACCAGGGGAAAAGGGGTGAGAAGGGATAAATCTGGGAGTTTGAGATCTGCAAATGTTAACCACTATATATAAAAACAGATTAAACAAATCCCTTCTGGATAGCACAGGGAACTATATTCAATATCTTGTAATAACCTTTAATGAAAAAGAATATGAAAACGAGTATGTGTGTGTGTGTGTATATATATATATATATATATATATATATATATATATATACACACATGACTGGGACACTGTGCTGTACATCAGAAATTGATACATTGTAACTGACTATATTTTAGTTTAAAAAAACAAAAGCAAACAAAAAAACCCGAAGGTTTGATTCCTCTTAAAAGTCAACTGGAAGATATAGAAAGATAGACATGGTGGGAAAGTTCAGATTGAACCCATGTCTTCAACTACAGATTATTTTAGGAATTCACATGAGGGATCTGCTACTCACTTTTTTCCCTCAGAATGTGCATCCTTATCCCAGTGTTGTTTTCTTCCTTAGGGAAGCCTGACTGCGAAGCTAGACAAATATTTTTGAATTCTTAAGTGATTGTTGAGAGGCATGAAGGCCTGAGACACAATGGCTTTAGCCGAACCTTTATCCAGGAGCACAACATTTCGTCCCTATTTATGGAGTGCACCCTGCTCTGTGGGCAGAGCACAGAGCATGCGTACTAGAGCAGGACAGATGAGGACTAGAGACTGCAGGGTCTGCCCTAAAAAATCTTATGGTTCAATTTTGAGGAAAAGCCAAACAAGCATGGCAATCTAGTAAGAATAGTTATTTGGAAGCACAAAAATAAACTATTATATATATGGATACAAAATCTGGAAGCTTTTTATGGTTATAAATACTTAGGAACCTGTGAAAATTGTTGTATCCCCATATATCATCTTCAGGAAGTCTAAGAGATTTAGGGTTTTTTTTTTTTTTTTTCTCATACTGCATGAAAAGTTGCTCAAACAATGAATTTAAGGTTTAAAAGTCAAAGGATGCAGAATGTACTTGGGGAGTGAAACACCAAGCTTATATCATGCTTTCAAGATGATCATAAAACATTTTTATTTGGAAGAATATGTTATAAGGTTACAAAGTGGAATATAATTTGAGTAACTCTTCTAAGGTTCAGTATCATTAAGACTGGATAAAGACTGGTGAAATTATTTTCTAAGAAATAAAACTTAAAACATTAGATGAAAAAGTTCTAAGAAAAATATTAGCAGACCAAACCCAACAATGTAAAACCAGTTCTATATCATGCACAATCAAGTAGTTTTCCCCTAGCCTGGAAGGTTAATTTAACATTAGAAAATCTATTACAGACATTCATCACAGTAACAGAGAAAAACCGTATCTCAGTAAGTAAAAAGTATTTGAAAAAGTATTTGACAAAATTGAATATACATTCATAGAAAAAACCTCTTATCAACGAAAGAAGAGAACTATACTGACTGAATACTGATAAAGGGTATCTACTGCAACATCACATTTAATGGTGAAATGTGGAGAGTACTCCCTTAAAAGTTAGAAGTAAAACAAGTGTTGCCTGCTATTAAAAATTCAACCTTTCTCCAGTGAAGTTAAGGCAACAAAATAGAAGTATTGGAAAGTAACAAAAAAACTATATTCTCGGATAAAACCATTGTGTAAAAGAAAATCTACAGATGAAGAACTACAAGTTGCTAGATACAAAATCAATATATAAAAATCAATTACATTTATTCAGTGCTGAAGTACAGAAATGCCATTTTTAAAAGATACCATTAATACATTATCAAAAAATTAAGATTACAGGAATTAATTTAAGCCAAGATATGTAAAACTTCTAAGAATAAAATTATAAAGTTTTCTGAAATGCGTTAGAGAAAGCTTGACTCAAATCATGTACCATGTTCATGGACTGAAAAGTTCAACATCATTAAGGTGTCAGTGTTCTCCAAATTAATACTTAGATTCAATATAATTCCAGCAAAAATCGTCCTAAGTTTTTTTTCCCTATGAAACTGACAAGCTGATTCTAATATTTATAGTGAAAATCAGGATGTCAATGGGGAACTTAATTTTATCGACATCACCATTTACAATGAAACTATAACTGATTCAGTATAGTATCAATTTAGGGATAGACAAATTGATCAAAGAAACAGAGTCCAGAAAAAAAATACATACACACACACTTAGTTTATAACAATAATATTGTATTTCAGGGACTTTTCAATAAATGATGCTGGGACAATTGGATATCCATATTGTAAAAAATAAAACTGTCTGTACTTCATGCCACATATGAAAATCAATTCCAGGTGGATTAAAGCTTAAATGTGCAGGTAAAATTGTAACACTTAGAAGACAACATAGGAGACTATCTTTACAACCAACGATTACGGATGGGTTTCTTAAATAAGACACAAAACCCCCACGAACTATAGAGACAAAGTAATAAATTAAACTTCATTAAAACTAAGAACCTCAGTTCATCAAAATTTACCATAAAGACAGTTAAAGGACATGCCACAAATCAAGAGAAGATACTTGCAAAATACGTAACTAATAAGCGGAAATAGGCAATGGAAAAGAAAACAGACCCTTCACAGAAGAGGAAATCCAGATGGCCAATGAAAAGATGTGCAATCTCATTACTCACTGAAGAAATGTAAGTACAAATAACAGTAAGGATCCATTTTGTTATCACTAAATTGGAAAAAAAAAAAACTGATACTATTAAACATTGGTGAAGGCATGCACAATTCCTCTCTATACACATGCGAGTGAGAGAGTAAATCCATATTCAGTACAGAAAACAATTTGGCATTATCAGTACATAAAGATGCACCCAGTAATTCCACTCCCAGTTTTATACTCTAGGCCTAAAGAAATTCTAGAGTGAATATCAGGAAAAGGGTATAAAACATTTACAACAGCACTATTTGTAATAGCAGAAAGTGGAAATAACCCAAATGTCCACCAACAATAGAATGGATGAAAATAGCAGTGAACCTAAGTGCTACCATGCTCCATGCAACAAAACTACTCCATGCAGCACATGACTGCTCTTTATAAACAGTATTATCTGTAAGGAAGCCATAAACATATATGTAATGATTCCCTATGTATATAGGATTCAAAACCATGAAGAAATCTTAAAGTATTTTTACAGACGGAAACACATAGTAAAATTACGTATTAAAATCATAAGGGACTGCTAATTGAAAATTCAGATGGAAGGAGATGGTGACACTGGATTAGAGAGGAGTTCAAAGATCTTAAAAGGAAAGAGCTGTGTTCCATACTACATATTCATCGTATCATTATTCTTTATACTTTACTTACATTTTAAATATTCTTTTATATCAGGCTAATAGCCAAGGTTTTAAAAAAGAGAAATACTGACCTGTAGCCATCTTTACATTGATTAAATCTAGTTAAATACTTTCCTGTAGAAATACACTTCCTAACGTTAATATTGGAATAGAAGTAAAAAGTAAATCCTCATTATCCTAATAAGCATGACAGAAAAATCTTCAAAGAGGAACTTCAGGCAAAGGAGGAGAGAGAGAATAAAACAACCACCCGCCTTCATGAAGCCAAAAATCTCCTTTGGAAAAGAAGCAAGAGACCTCCTCCCCAGCAGCCGACAGCGCCTTTAACTCCGTGATAAGGCTGTAAATTCTCTTTGCCGGCCTGGAACTTAGTGTAAACACTCCAAGAGCCTGAGGGACCACAGAGAGAGAAATGGCCTGGCTCTGGCTGCCTCTCCTCTGGGGGAATGCTCACTATCAACTGTTGAATCACAAAACCCAAACTCTCCGCATCCATCAAGGGCAGTGAGCCCCTGCGGTGCGGAGCGTTTCTGGCGCAGGGGGAGGAGGGCGGGGCCCCCGCCCAGCCACCAGAGCTGGCCGGGTCCTGGGATCCCCGGCAGGGCGCAGCGCCACAGGCCAGTCTCCCGCCCATCACCGCCTTTCCTCCATCTCTCCATCTGGCAGACTACACTTCGCACCTTCAGCTCCCACGTCCAACTGGCCTCCGTGAGCGAACGCATAGCTAATACTCCAGAACTGCCACTTGAGGAATCAAAAAGCAAGATGCGCTGGGCACCAAGCTGATAGATACGTATTTCGACGTTCACGTGGCAGATTAAAGCACATCTTGCAAGTCGTTGGGGTATCTTGCGATCCCTTCCCTGAAATACAGCACCATGTGTATATAAGGCAAGGAAAACTGAGCCGCTTAGGGGAGAGCAGGCGGCCTGCCCTCCGCAGGCAAGTCAGCCCGAAACTTCTCAGATAGCAGTTGGCAATAACAACTCAGCCTGTCCGCTACAGTACTTAAAGCTGATGGATATATATTATTTTTGTTTAGGGGTGGTGGGAGTCTGTTCTACCATTAATGACTCCTAGAGCATTAGCTCAACTATTTTCTTTTATATTAAAATAAAAGATGATTTAGGAAGGTTTCCCATGGCTTCTCAGTAACTTATGCCAGTGTATAGTATTTAAATCAACTTTATTGAGGTGTAATTTACATACAATAAAGTGCACTCACTTTAAGTGTATAGTTCTAGGCATTTAATCTGTACAACTACTGCAGTGAAGATGCAGGGCATTTCCAATACCCGACCAAGCTCCCCTGGCTCCTTCCTGTCCGTGGTTCCTCTTCCTGCACCCCTGGCCTCAGGCAATCTCTGATCTGTTTTCTGTCACTGGAGGTTAGTTTTGCCATTTCTAAAATTTCAGTTAGAGAGCAGAGCCAAGATGGCGGAGTAGAGAGACTCACAGCTCGCCATCTCCCACAAATACACCAAGAATTACATCTACAAACCCACTGAATCACACAGAACACCTACTGAACTCTGGCAGAGTGTCTCTCACTTCAAAATACAGGAGGATTCTCACAAAATCCGATAAACAACAAGTGTATACTGTATAGCACAGGGAACCATATTCAATATCTTGTAGTAACTTAAGGTGAAAAAGAATATGAAAAGGAATATAGGTATGTTTCTATACGACTGAAGTACTGTGCTGTACACCAGAAATTGACACATTGTAAACCGACTGTACTTCAATAAAAACATATTTAAAAATAAAATAAAATTTCAAATAAATGGGATCAGCCAATATATTTTTAATTCAGATTTTCTGAATCCTGATAAACTTCTATTTTCTCAGGCATTTCTCTTGGTTTGTATTTTTCAAAATGGCATGACATTATTTTGCTTTGTTTTCCCCCCAAATGGTTTTTCCAATTTTAGTACATGCAGTGCTGAAAGGAGCACTTTCAGCCTGGTTTTTAAACTTATAAACCAGAAAAGTTAAAGATTTTTAAATTAAAGTGAAAATATGTATGACTCACATCATGATATTTAAGAAAACACTTCCATCCTATCTGTTCCATATGAGTTAACTGGACAAGTTGTCCAACCCCATGGCTGTGGCTGACGGCAAGTGTCAGCTTCTGAGGGGGTGTGACAAGGTTCATTTACAATATCCATGAACAGAACAAGAAAGAAAATGCTGACAGATCAGCCAATTATCAAAGAGTGAAAAATAAAAAGCTGCCGATTGGAATTACCGAAGAGAATCTCATCTCTGTCCAGTCACTGGTGGGGGCCACAGAAGGTGGTTTCTCTCTCCACGTTTCTATGCTGCCTTCTGAGAGGCAGGAGAGTTTTAGGTAATATAACTGATTCCACGGATTGCCAGCTGTGCCCAGTCCAGGGAGACCAGAAGCCTCTCCACAATGGGCAAGGCTGAGGTTCCCTCTCTTCTCAGTAATGTCTTCTTGGGCAGAAAGCTTCTTAACTCAGGACTGGACTTGCCCCTAGCAAAATTTTCACCTTTCTCCTTTATCTTCCAGACCATTAACTTTGGAGACTGTTTGAGGCTGCAAGTCACACAGAGAGCTTCTTCCACCACAGCAGAAAAAAGGAGACTACAGTCTGTTTTCCAGCCTTCTATTTTTGTTACCCATCATATCTATTTTAATGGCAATTAAACTCTGGTGCCCTCTCTTATCTCTGCTGGCTAATGTATTTAATTCCACCACTCCCAAAGGGAATAATCCCAAATCTAAAGCCTGTGCTGTATTAAAGACCCATGAATGCTTAATCAGAGCAAACAGAGGATTTGGTTTGTATAAACAGCAAAAGCTCATGTCTTTTATGTCCAGAGAGCAGGACTAAAAGAAGAAAATGACGATAAATCATTTCAAGAAACAGCATAACGTAAATGTTGTATGTTTATTTAAAACTTCATACAGTCATTTGTCTAGAGCTACAGCCCAGCTTCACAAAATGACTTGCCATAGTGAGGTTCCGAGGCAAGCAGCATTCAAGAGCCAAAAGACGTACTGCCTCCTTCCCAAACGGGCTATGGGGAAAATGATAAGCTCTTAAGCAGAACCAGAGCATCTAAGAGGGTAATGCAGCAGTAACTCATACTTTGATAACTGGGGTTTGTGTTTTGCTTTTTTAACAGTTCTTTGTTAAGGTATCAAGTTACACAACGATCTAAGATGGTTTTAAAAGAGTAAAAGGATGTGACTTTTAATCCAAGCTGATAACATCCTTAAGTTTACTTCCAAGAACGAACATAAGAAGAGTAAAGAACATGAGGCAGGGTGAGGGGGACCTGGTTGCCTGGGAGTGCACTGTGTGTTAGCTATTTATGAATACAATGTTTTCAGGGATTTAGAGCTTGAGCTGGCTCTGCCTTCAGGCTGCCTTAGTGTGAATTCTGACTTGACTACTTCTCAGCTGAATGGCTTGGGTAAGACTTCTTTACCCCTCAGTCTCCTCATCTGTAAAATGGAACGATGATAAAGGCACCAGCCTCAGAGAATTGTTGCAAAGATTAAACATACGTGGAGTGTTTTAATAGTGTCTGGTGACTAATGAGTAAGAGCTGGTTTTCGAGGGACAGACCTTCCACAAATCTCTAAACACAGCATGAAAAAAACCTCCATTATGGTTTCACTAGGAGGTGGTGATGGGCAGGGATGGACAAGAAGACAGTTACCTGGCTCTGTAACCCTGAAGACCACCTTCCCTGGAGAGAGGGAGCAAAATCATCCTCAAATTGTTTCTAATGTGAATGGTAAATACAATTCTATTTCCACATCACCTCAAAACCACAACATATGAGGTCAGAGTAAATCTTATTTCCTAAGTTTGTACAGTCTTTGAAGATGGGCATTCTTTTTTTTACTTAGAACACTACAGGACCAGCTAGAACACTGAGCTTTCTTCCTTTTTTTTTTTTTTTTTAATGGAGGTAGTGAGGATTAAACCCAGGATGCACTCCACCACTGCACTATACCCCCCCCACCCTCATTCCCCACCTTGAGCTTTCTTAATATGCTGTGGGTTGTCACAATGGTAGCACACATGATCATATATAAAGCCTGATTTCCTTAAGAGACAGAACACTCCCAACATGGTATGCTATGGCCTCTTTAGTTAAGGAACTTTTTCTCTTAAGTTTTTTTAGGTAAAGTCATGATGTATGTGTGTATCCTGGCACATTTCTCATTCAGATAAATAAGGACTCATTAAAAAATCAATTACGTTATTCAGTGAGATCAGTGTGTTATTTATGATAAATATTCTCATTTAATCCAGCACGTTCCAATCCTGTTTTTGAGACCCTGAAGCAGTAAAATAATGTGGCTGGTGTCTGGGTTTTCTTGTTTGTCTTTAGTTTCCTTAAATTTAAAGATAAAGTCTTTTTTTTTTTTTAAATAAAACCCTAATCAATATTTTGTGTTACAAGCTTTGAGGAAGCTAAATTGTGAAGCCTCTACCTTTCCAAAGCTTATAATCCAGAGGCGGAGGTAAGATATAAACATATAAAACACTTTACAGCAAAAGATAAATAACTTTCCAACTAAATATTGAACTAGTTTCACTGTCTATATATGATAAATTCTTCGTAAAATTCATTGTAGAGATATTTGCTGGAGAAATTCAAAGGAGGAATTCACTTCCCAGGGATAGGGTGGGTGGGAGAGAGAAGGCAGAACTTTGCTTGAAGGATGGGAAGACAGGAGGGGGTGGGGGAAAAGCATGCTTCAAGACTTGTACATTTATCCACCCAACGAATGGTTATTGAGCTTCTATTACATGCTGGGCACTGTGCTCATTTATGAGGTGCTGGGGTATAGACTGAATGAACGGGTCCAGTCCCTGCCCTCTTAGAGCTGTTAACAATGAAACGAGCCCCCAAATGGAGATGCTGATGCTAAGCCCCATGACACCAAACTCAGACTCAAAACTCAGAGTTTCAGCTCTCCCAGAAATGGAAGCTTCAGTCAGTCAGGAATTGCCTCATTAGCACTAGTTATGTAAACTGCCTGACAGACCCCTGCCATCCCCTAATGGAAGGGAACGTTGCAATAACGGACTCATTCTTTTGCCTGGTGAACTTCCTGTCCCTGCTCCGTTCTGACTATAAAAGGTCTTTCATTTTGTGCAGCTCCTTGGAGCTCCTTTCTATCTGCTACATTGGATGCTGCCTGACAAATTGACTTCTGCTCAAATAAACTCAAACTTTTTAATATGCCTCAGTTTCCCTTTTAACAGAGCTTACAAAGAAAAACTTAATAGAGATAAGTACTTTCATTTTTTATTCCCAGACTGATTTAAACTCCCACTTTAGATTGTGCCAAGTAGGGAGACAATGGCTAATTCATTTTCCCTGTTCTCCCCCTTTTGTTGATTCCTGTCCTCAGTCAGGAATGCAAGTCCTCATGTGCTCTCTACCTTGTCCCCTATTAAAAAGTTGTTTCCATGAACAACTGGATACATTCACATAAAAGACTGAGAAGACCCAAGGGCTGTCTCCTTCAGATGCGTAAGAGGCGATATATTCACAGCTAACGCTGTAATGCCAGGTACCAGCAAGATTATCCAGGAGGCAATTTCGGAGTGAGGAGGTGGGGGCGGGGTACATGCAGAGAGCCTTCCTCTCCTCTCACCTGTGCGATCACATCCCCAATCAAATATACCTACAAATGCTGATTTATCACACATCTAACATTTCTTTAAAATTGCTTGAGATTTTCAATGTGTCCACTAACATGTCCATTTCTCAGAAATCACTTAAACGAAAACAAAAATAAGAAAATGAAACTCCTGGAGCAGCTTTACTCTGTTCATATACCTTGGAGATCTTGTCATTGATTTCTTCTCACTCTCTGCTTCTTTGAGGATTTTAATTATTATCCTTTTAATTGGGGGGAAATTCTTAAATTAAAATATCACTAATAGATCATTTTAAATATTTTCCATTAGTAAGGGCCCTACTACGGTTATCTTTGGTACAGATTCTGAGGAGGAGGGCTGGGAAGGTACGATTTCACTGTGTAGGAAGTAAAGTGTGGTAAAGAATGACAGCCTGTGGTTACACTGTCCTCAGCTGTACTTACGTTTTACCACCTAATAAACTGTATGGCTTTGGATAAGTTCTTTAACCTCTCTCAGCAGGAGCTTTCTCATTTGTCAAATGGATAATTATAGCATCTGTCTTATTAGAGTGTATAAGAATTTGATGAATGAATTAATATAAAATGCCTAGCACTGATGAAGGCCTTACTAATCGTTAGCAAGTAGTCATTCTTTTATCTACCAAGTGTTTATCTCCTATGACGTGTCAGGGATTGTTTCTGGTGTTGGTATATAGCTGTGAAAAGAAAGCCCCTGTCTCATGAAGATTATGTCCTAGTTGGAGCTCACATGCAATCAATACATAAATATGTAATGTGCCACATGGTGATAAGTGCTGTGAAGAAAACCGAAGCTGAGGAAGGAGGGAGAGGATGCTGGCTGAGAAGACGAGTTATTGCAAATAGGTCAAGGCAGGCAGGTATCTGTGATATTTAAGCAGAGTCCTGCCTGAGGGGGTTGGTAAGCCATGGGGTATCTGGGAGGAAACAAAGAAGCTGAGGTCAGTATCACAGGATATAGTCTAGGAGCCCAGAATTTGCTTTCTCTTTGCTGGGTCCACTTTTGAGTTGTTCTGTATCTTTTAACATGCCTGTTTTTTTTTTTTTTTTCACTGCTCTTTAATTTCCTAAGTTATAAAATACAGACACTTTCATGTGTTTCCTTGGAGCTGCTGGGAGGGCTGAAGAAAGCAACTGGGATGAGCTTGCAGGAGGGGGCCATGGAAACGTGGGCGTGCTTGGAGGAGGACGCTACGGGGGAACTGAACGTCTTTCCCGCCAGCCCCACTCCACACCTAGAGAAATCTGCACTTGCAAAATGATGCTTAAGCTAACCCTGAGACCCACCTCTGATGACAGGTATCTCCTCCAGACCCTGAACCTGGAAACATCTAGGTCATTTAAAACCCCAGTCAGCCTGCATCAGGAGCAGGTGTTCTGAGTTCCATGGTGCCTCAGAGCAGACTAGAAAATGTTTTTCAACCTGGGCAGACTATTGCCGGAAAGAACTGACTAATTTAGACAGGTCACTCATGTCAAATCACTCCACAGAGGTCAAAAACGATGACATCTGATTTATCTGCAATCCAAATTGGATGCCAGTAATGCCTTCCAAGAAAACTCATTTTCTGGCTAAATCATAAGTATGTCAAAACCAGAATCAGCTTCTGGTATTATAGCAAGGCTAAGCATGTTTAAACAAGAGAATGGAGTTCCTCTTAGCCAGACCATTATTCAATCTGCCCATCATTTATTGAGTTTCTCAAGGCTCCTCACAGGGGCCTTGAAGAAGAGGGACCTTA
Organism: Camelus ferus; assembly: GCF_009834535.1. Lineage (NCBI taxonomy): Eukaryota > Metazoa > Chordata > Mammalia > Artiodactyla > Camelidae > Camelus > Camelus ferus. The sequence goes on along the minus strand of NC_045698.1, from coordinate 85,199,060 downwards.
CAATCACACAGTGTGGTCAGTAGAAAGTGCTTGATGCTTTGGAACACCTGGGACTGGGATGGGGACAGAGATCCCTGAGAATCAGGAGAGAAGTACATCATTAGTTTATACACAATAGTTCTGTCCACTATTATCTATAGCCTACTCAGTACCCTACAATTTGTCCAGATGAACAGTACCTCCTCTCGAGAAGGGATGAAGCAGCAGATGAGCTGCGAAGAAAAGAGCGTCAAGTGCCTTGAACAGAGGAGGAAAGTGGAAAACTCAGCCCTCTACAACCACAGGGTGGCAAGCCCTGGGGAAAAGAAGCATTGCATATACCACAGTCCTCTGGAGTTGTCCATGCCCCTCATACATAGCAACCTAAAGCAACATGATAGATGAGTCCTTGTCACATTGTGAGCTAGCAGTACATGTATTCCAGAACTTTCCACACACTGCTTTAACTTTGTCCTGCAACGCAATTCCCTTACTATCTGCTCAGAATGCTTCCCCTTCCTGAAGCTCTACCCTGCATTCCCTTCGCGAGCCACCTGCTTTCCCATTTGGTCATCTTAGGACCAAGGTCACATTTCTCTGACGTTCTGGTCATTCCTGTAGTTATTACTCCACAAGCCAGTCTTCCCCACAGATTCGGGAGTCCAGGAGGGGAGGCCCTGTTCTGGAGTGAGGTGTCTTTGAGTCAGGAGTTGGCATTAGAGTTTCCAACCTTCACTCCAGCACTGGAGGTAGATTTTATAGCTAACAGGTAGAGGTGTGGAGATTCACACCCTTATTCTTCTGGGTTTAAAAAGGGAGCCTTTAATCATCATTCTGTGCTTACTGTCCTAACATTTTAGTATATGCTATGTCCCTTCCTTAACCCAAAAGAGTCAATGAGGAGTTTGATCAGCTAGTAGAGAAAAGAACTGTAGGAAGATTCCCAGGTCCCACCACCCAGGTGTTTCCATACTTGGTCTGGGGATAGGATAGGCTCAGCTGTCCGAATAAAGGGCCCAATGGAGGGGAGGCCAGTGCCTCCAGGTAATCCTGGGCATGCTATCTCAAGTCCTGGAGATCCCAGAAGTTTAGAAGCAGGAAGTACCTCCTTCAGTGGCCACAAGTCCTTGTCACTGTGATGGGTGATGTTTGGGGCCCTGATAAGTTTGTGATAACTATTTTGAAGTCTACCTGTTTGTTTTTTCTACTCTATATGATGTGTGCTTACTGACCATTCTTTTTTTTTTTTTCTAGAATATATATATATTTTTTATTGAGGTATAGTCAGTTTACAATGTTGTAAAGTTAAGTTTCCCCACAGCATGGATGCTCAAGGGTTACTAAAAGCAGTCAGTGATTATTTTCAAATCTGTAAACATACTTTTTCTGGACCACCTTATCAAGCTTCATAACTGGGACTGAGTTTTCTTGAATGGTTTTTACACAGTTTGAAAATGTCTTTCCACACACAGTGTAATGGAAAAAAAAAATCCACACAAATAAGAAGTCCTGCTGGCAGGTGTTTTAACAGCTCTAAAATTATAAACCCAAGAGCTCATTCTCCTATCTTTAAAAATGACCAGGCCCTGGGGGCCCCTATTATTGTTTTCTCAGTTCTATTAATAGACATCCTTAGCTGGTGCCCTGCAATGCATAGTACGTGGCATGTTTTATGGAAACACTAACACAGACTATTTTGAAAGTTTTTCTTTCCTCCAGACTTGACATTACATGTTTGATCAGAAGTCATCATAATTTATACTTTTTTTTTTTTTTTTAGTACAAGCTACTTGTTTTAGTTTCTCAAAGTGGGGAATGTCAGTGCAGAGAAAGGTCTACTTGTGAGTTAAAACCCTCTGAAACACAGAACATGTTTGATCCTTGAAAACTGTTCCAAAAGTCTGTTTGGTTTCCCTCTTCAAAGTGGTCAAATGCAAGCTGAAAATGTTTCCTATGAAAACTCCACTGCTGTCTGTCATCTCCTGGGCTTGATAAACACAGACGAGAACTGAAAACTACTGACTCAGCTCAGACAACCAGTCAGTCCATCCCAATTTGCAGAGAATTAATTAATTTGTTGAAAAATTTCTACAAAGAGCTAAAAATTCAAAAAAAAAAAAGCCACCTACCTTTTACACTAGCCCCTTGGTCCTCCAACCTCCTAGTTTCTTATGTGTCCTTCTAGTAATATTCCATGCATATAATAAACATTGGTAGCCTACTTCACATGCATTTTAAATCCCGCTTTCCTCACTACATGGTGTGTTTTGGAGATGGTATCTTATTAGCACCTATAGCTCTACAGAAACATTTTTTAAGGCTGCTTAGTATCTCACGTGTATTTAACAAGCCCGCTTTTAATGGGCGTGGAGGCCACTGCATGTCTTCAGCTGCTGTAATCAGTGCTTAGCGAAGCCCGCTTGCCAGGGACGGGCAGACCTCTGGAAGTATGGAGGAGGGGGGTGGGTAAAGCATGAATACCACAGAGAAGCAGCGCTGCCTCCACGGGGAAGAGGAAGCCCTGCGAAGTGAAGGACGGGGTACACTTTTGTTTGGAGATTTTGTCTTTATAGCTATGCGGCTGCCACACTAACATGGTTTTAAAATCAGTAAGAAAAATACAGTAATTTCACTCTTTGTGACCTCAAAAGTATGCAGTAGTTGGTCCTGAAGCCAAGAAGTTCTGTTACAGGATTTTTAGTGAAAATGGTGACCTTTGCATATTCATTTATTTCTCATTTTCCTTTGTTTGGTGTTTAATACACAAAATCACCAACTCTACTAGTTACCCAGAGCCACTTTTTTGTGTTGTTCAGAGTATTTCAAACAGAAAACAAATCATTGTTTATTTCAGCATTTTAAAATTCAAAATTATACCCCCAATAAAGCAATCTTGCCTCAAATATCGAACATGAATCTAATCAAACCTCTAAATCGAATTACTGAAATACAGAAGATATGGGGAGAAAGGATTGAGTTTGCACCATGAAGAAGTACTCAGCCAAATCAGAACAGGAGGCATTCCACAAGACAAGTAATTCAGCTTTTTCCATAAATTTATACCACAGAAAAAGATAGCGAATCAGGTATGTTCTAGAATAAGAGACTTAGGAGAAGCAAAAACCCAAAACACAAATGGAATTTGAATTTTGATTCAAACCATCTGTAAACAAACACCTTCTTTGAGACAATTGGGAAAACAATATGACCTGAGTATTAGATAATAAGAAATTGTTAGTTTCATCAGGAGAAATAATGCTCTGGTGAGTATGTTAAAAAAAAAAAAGTGCTTAAACAGAGATGCATACTAAAATATTAAAATATTTGTCAGGGAAAGGATATGAGGTCTGGGATTTGTTTTAGAACAGCCCAGGAAAAAACACCAGAGGAGATACGTGAAACACGATTAAGAGGAATCACTGATAACTGCCGAAGCTGGGTGATGGGTACTTGGGATTTATTACACTACCCTTTGAATTTTAACGTACTGTGCGAGTTTACCAGGGCTGCCGTAATAGAGTACCATGGGTGGCTTAAGCAATTCAGTGGCTTAAACAGAAATTTATTGCTTACAGTTCTGGAGATGGAAGTCCACGACCAAGGTGCCAGCAGGGTTGGTTTCATTCTGAGGCCTCTGTCCTTGGCTCGTAGGTGACGGTCCTCTCTCTCCGCCTTCACATCGTCTTCCTTCTGGGTGTTTCCTCCTTCCTTATAAGCGTTTGGGTCAAACTGAAATAGACCCGCCCCAATGACCTGATTTAACCTTAATTACCACCTTAAAGGCCCACTCTCAAAGTGCAGTCATACTCTAAGGTACTGAAAGTTAAGACTTCAACACATAATTTGTTGAGGGGTATGGGGGATACAGTTCAGCCCATAGTAGGTGCCTGTGGACATTTCCACAGTGAAAAAGTTCTATAAGTAAAAGAAATGCTGGCTTGTATAAGAGGCAGTTTTTCACGGGCGGCTTTTCGGCTAATCCACAAGTAACGTCAGGTGAGCCAGATCTGCTCCCTGCTCCTCTCCAACAGAAGCACACAGCCGCTGACCACAACCCAGATCAGCTGAGGTGTTTCAGTTATTTGATAAACACAACAGACCTCAAGCTCTAAGAACCCTCTTTTGGAGGATTATGTGTTTTTTGGTTTGGAAAGGTCACTGCAAGGCTGGGAAGCGTTCGCACTCTGAGAGGAGCCCGGTTCTTCCCATAGAGGCTGGTGTATGAGGCAAACTGATGTATTAAAGGGATGGGTTGTATCTGTTTAGCTCCCGTTTTTAAAAAAACAAACCTTTATGCTGTACACCAGAAATTAACACATTATAACTAATTACACTTCAATTAAAAAAAATCTAATTACCTCCCCCCCAAAAATTTTTTTAAAAAACCACAAAAACCAAAAAAAACTTAATGGACTTCTTTAACCCTACCACCCACTTTTTTTCTTCCTGTACTTCTTGCCCCTCCCCCTCTTAAAAAGTAAAACCCAATGGCCATTTGTATAAATTTTATATCACAAATAAATGTCAGACAATCAGGTGTCAGTCTTTTAGAAACACATACAGTTTTCCTGATATTATATAAGACTTCTTTTGTGTAGCAAAAAGGTACATATGTTCATTTGTACCTGCAAATACTCAGGTGTGTGGAAAGAGGCACGCTGGGCCCCAGGTGTTGGCTTTCTGGGGAATGAGATGTGATTGAAGGCGGGGAGAGTCAGATGGAAATCACGTTTTGCTTTCTACAATTTTATACCCTGATAACTCCAGATAAGCAGGTGTTTATTCTTATAACACAAAGCATGAAAGTGACAGTTACGCAAATATTAGACGATCACAGGAAATGTTCAAAATGCTGAGTGATAAACAGGAGACAAAACTGAATCCGCAAAATAGGAAAAATTCATATAACAAATAAAAGGAACTGAATGCTCTCACATGACAATAGTTTGTGATTTGATGATGGTATTATAGGGGATTTTTTTTTTCTCTGCTACCTAAATTCTCTGCCATCTGCTTGCATGGCTTTTCCATTTTAAAATGATTGCAACAAAATAAAGTAAGCATACCAATTTAGTTGACTTCAGCTAAAAACCCCAAATCCACGTATACCCCAGCAGCGGGTGCGTGACGAGCAAACCAGAGTGAGAAGGCGGCGGCTGACCCAGAAACCTGGACTCAAGAGGAAAAGGTTCTCAGAGGCTGGTACCTTGGCCACCCAGTATCAGTGAGAGGTCTCAACTGAGCATCCAGAGAACCAGCTTTTTACCTTGATAGTTCTGAAAAACGACGTGATTTCTTCTTGTCTCAAGTCTATGTGTCCTCAGTGATTTCTCATAAATCATGGCTCACTTATTTTCTCCTATAGTCCTGTTCCTCTCATTCTCTCTGGCCCTTAACATAGGCCCTACTCCTCTCCATACCCCCTCAAATCCTTACATGTGTCATCTAGAACTGTCCCACCCTGATCTAAAGCCCTCCTGCATCCTCAGTCTTCTCTCATCAACCCATCTACTCTCTGCCTTCATCAAATCTGGCAATTTTGCCTGACTTCCCCACAGGGATCTCAAGGGGATGGTTTTTTTTCTCTTGAATGTTCATAACAGTGTTATTCACAATAGCCAAAAAATGGAAACAATCCAAATGTTCATCACTTGGTGAATTAGTGGTGATAGCTGCACAACTTTGTGAATATAGTAAAAGCCACCAAATTGCACACTTAAAAGGGGTGAATATTTTGGTATACACATAACCGATATCTCAATTTTAAAAATCACATCAGGGACCAGGAAGGGCGAGGTTGTTTATTCCCTAGTGTCCTACCCATTGGCCCTACCTTTGCCTCCCATGACACTGCCACTCTCAAACCACTATGCCTCCCAAATATGTTTGTCTTCCAGCCAGGACCCTCTTCTGAGTTCCAGATCACATATCCCCCAACCTCCTTAACAGATCTTCTACTGGGATGTTTCATAAGCACTAAGAACACAAAACATCCCAAATCTGATCCTTCATTTTCTTTCCATGAGCCCACTTTTCTAGTGCTTTCCGTCCTGGTAAAAGGATCTATTTGTGCCCCAAACCTGGGACTCCTTTTCCTTTATTCCCATATACAAAATATCACCAAGTTTGATGGACTCATTCTTGAATACCCCTGGGTCCAGCCACCATGCTTCTCTTTACTCCCCATCCCAGTCTAAGCCACTCTTATCTCTTACACAGACTATTGCAATCACCTCCAACCTGGTCTCCCCACATCTTCTCATGCCTCTCTCCCAGCTGGTCTCCACAAAGCACTCCTACGTGCCTAACACAGAGAAATGGTCACATTCTCCTAGAGATATCTCGTATGTAAGCCTTTGCTCACAGGCTGAAGCCCGAGTGCCTTAAAGCTCTATAAGGCTTTTTATAATTTGCCTACACTCCAGCCTCCATCCTACCCCAAATACTTAATGAGAAGACTAAAACAGAAATGGAACCTGCCTTAGGGGAATAAACAAGTAAACAAATAAATATGACCATGACAAGGGCTAGGATAGAAATGAACAGATTCTGAGAACAGGGAAGAGCTGACCTCTCTGAGATGGTTGATAAGGAAAGACCTCTGGGAAGAGATAATAGTTAAGCTGATTCCAGAAGTATGAGAAGGTACTGGGCATTGGGAGACAAGAAGAAAGTATTTTAGCACCTGCAAAGTCTTAAGGTTAAAATACGAGACATGAGAAAGAGAGGGCACTGTGGCAGAAGTAGAGTGAGTCACAGGATGGCACAGGATGAAGCTGGGGATTTAGGCAGGGCCTCAGCTCCATGATCAGGGAAGGAGCTGGAATGTTATTCTAAGGACAATGGGAACCACACTCCTTTCACCGATTGTATTCCAGTCTCACTGGGGCTCTCATTTCTTTGAAGGGTTCTACATCAGTCCTGGTCAGGGCCATCCAAACCTGATGCTCTCCTGCCTGTAAAGCTAATTTCTTCTTTTGTCAACGGGCTGATGCCAAAGCAGTGGCCATGCCTGGCCTCTCAGCTGAGGTCAGACTCTGAGGTCACATAGACACATCTACCTGCATTTTTCATTGGTGGCACTTATCATGACAGAAATGGATTCTATGTCTGTTTATCTATCCCAAGGACTGAGTACAGGCTAGGTACTTTAAAAATATTTTTCAATAAATGAATAAATACACACATCTGTGAAAATCAAGGCAAACTTAGAGTTTGTTTGACCGAGGCTGACAATGACCATAGACACTTGAAAGTTGGAAGAGATTCAGAATCCACTAAGTCAAGCCAGTTGGTTTGCTGACGAAGGGTGGGTCCAGAGAGAAGCTACACGTCCAGAGTCACTGAGCTTCCCAGCATGACCCGCTTCTGGACCCAGAGATAAGCCCTCACATTTTTCTCACTGAACTCTGTGGGACTTGAATAAGGTCCTGGGGGAAGTGAATTCCTCGACACAAACTTTTTCTGGCTGCGAATAACTGACTAAGAAAGGAAAAATAATGTCGACAGCATTAGTATTTCACTGATGGATTTAGTTACAAAGATTAAAGTGTCAGCTTGGTCAGGTTTCAGCATGTCTGGTCTGACACTAGTTTTAGAGTGAAGGTAAAGACGTACAGAGCTGGCTCCGTGACGAGTCGGGGAGTAGGGTCCCATGAGTCTCTCTCTCTCAGAACCTTGGTTCAGTTTGTCACGGTGGGTCTGATTGGCTCCAGAGAGGCCCCCAGCTAGAAAGAATAACAGGGGTGTGCAGTTTGGGCCTGAGACCTGTTGGCACCAAAGTGTGGGAAAAGCTCTCACAAGACCTGCCCACAGTCAGCCTGGTCCAGACCGAGGTTATTAATCTTTCATGTCCCCAAACACTCAAATCACAGAGTTTTGAAAAGGAAAAATAAAGTGGGATGGCAGGAAGGCAGTGTGGTAGAGTAGGAGAAACAACAGAAGGTGACTTGGGAGCCTGGCCACCTGGAGCTTCTCAACCAGAACCAGGTGATGGCCAAGCTGTCGACCAGCTTGTTGACTAGATTTGAGGATTCTGAATTCTGTTCATATCTGACAGATCTGAACATATTTTCAGGCAGTGGGGGTAGTTTTACGATCACGGAGTCAGACTGTCTAAGTTCCAACCTGGGCTTTATCGTATATTTGCTGTCTGCTCTGAACCTCTTTGTGCCTCAGTTTCCTATCTGTAAAATGGGCCTCATAGGGTTGTTTTGCAGTTACAGGGCTACTCTATTAAAATGGCTAGCTCATAGTAAGTGCTCAATAAATATTAGCTATCACTGTTATTGTCTTCTGACATAGGGAAAGCACACCCAGAAAAGAAGTAAACCACAGAGAACCAAAGGCTCATGATCGCTTACCCAGAGTAGAAGAAAGATAGTCCCTCAGCTGCCATCTGTACTCAAATGATGTCAAGGGGTATGGTGCTCAGAACATACATAAATCAACAGTTCCCCCAAGTGTTCATACACCACGATTTCAGTTTTGCAAAATTCCATACAAAACCCATCGTTATTGTATAGATAAGGAATGGCAAGGAGGCGCACAAAAGAATGTTAGCTCGGCTTATCTCTGGGGGGAGATGATGATATTACCTGTGGTTTCTGTTTTCTATTTTATTTCTTATTTGCCTATTTGTGTTTTCTAAATTTGTTCAACAAACAAGTATTACTCCATGAAAACTATTTTTTTTTAATGTACAGGTCAGAGGAGAGGGGAAGACATGCATAAATCAAATGTCTGTCAGTGACTTTATTATGTTTATAGATTTCTCATCATCCAGGACGCTGAATCGCTGTGATTTTGTACCTTTCCATTTGGAAGTTGTTCGTAGAACTGTTTCTGGGCTTCCAGTCACAGAACAAAACTAAAACTGAACAAGTGACATGTCAGTGGGAAACTGAAACATGGAAAGGGTGCTCGTGATAATAATTACTTGTTAAATGAATGAATATTGTCACTAGAATGTTCATGACATGGCAAATGACAGTACACAGTACAGAGGGCAAGACTCACTCTCCTTAACGTGACTCCCAGAGTGATTCCAGTTTTGCAGGAACACACGCAGACACACGTGCGCACACACTCGCATGCTATGCTGCACCGTGAATTTCTCTGGGCCTTAACAGCCTGTAGGTACAAATGGAGTTACATTAGTGGTAATAATTCAGATTGCACCCATGCTTGTCCCTACCTGTTGAACTCAGAATCCCCTAAAAATAATGAGGTCAATGGATAATGAGAAAGTAGAGGCAAATGCAAAAAGAAAATAATGTGCTGCTATCTTTAAATTGGCTATTCTCAGGTGATTTTAAACATATCAGACTTTCAACAGAACTTTCAAGATGTACTCTTTGGAAAGGCTATTACATTTCTCTGCTTCTTTGAAATCTAAAAGTGGTGACCGTGCAGGTGTACGTGTCTCCTCTCCTGCACGCTTTGTGTCCTTCAGCCAGTCTCTCCCTGGAAGGCAGTGGACAGTTAAATGTTTTCTATCTCCCATGGCCCTAGGTCAGCACTGGGCACATGTCACAGAATAAAGAAATGTTCAATCTGCAGAAAAGCTTCAAAATCTCTCCTGCCCTTTGGCCTCACGATGTCTCCTGGACTGTCCAAAGCCAGACTGTCATTTCATGGCAAGACTGGGACTCTTTTTGCTAATACTGGGCAATTTTTGTTTCTCTGCACAAAATACTTGTTCATTGAAACAGAAGCCAGGAGTGGTAGCTGGGGATGCACCAAATAATTTCACTCACAAACCCTCCATCATCCTCCTTCCCCTCAGTAATCTGAGAAATAGAGTGGATCACACTGAACTGAAAGATTTAATGAGTAAAAGAAGTTCTGGCTTGCAACACCTTGTTTCTTCTGAAATATTTTAAACAATGTTTTGGGACAAAGGAAGGGTGAAGACAGGTAAATAAAGAGTTGAATTCAGTTCTCCTGCTCCTATTCATGTGAAGCATTTTATTAAACTGCTGCAGCTGATCTAGAAAAGCCTAGAGCCCCCCAGGCTCACTCTTTGCTTTGTGATGGCTTCCCCGTGGCTTCCGCACTGACCCTCCAGTGCCAGCTCACCACCACTTATCCCTGGAAGAGGCCTGCCTCAGCGCACTAATGAAATCACTAATGTCTGTCCATATACACACTAATACCACTGTTTCGAGAATGACATTTATATTATGCTCTGCCTCCTGTATCTTTCATGAGGTAGTTTTTATGTGTCACTAAAACATACCGGATAACACTCTTTATTAGCCCCCAGAAACCCCAGTCCATCAATACCTGTCCAGCCTGATGAGATCATACTACGGTTCTTAATCAGAGTGAAAGAAAGCATGAAATACCTTTATTAAAAAATCAATTAAAAACCAGTTGCCCCAGGTAAACAAAAAGCATCATCAGGCCATGAAAAGAGGACAAATATTGAAATGAAGTGACAGGAGGCACAGCTCAGGAGAAGGCCTGGAGATGACTGGTCACTTCTGTGCAGGGCGGTTTTCTTTTTGTTTTGTTTTAGACAAAACTCTTTCATTCAGATATAAACATGCAGCCACTTATTCTCATGTGCTCTGAATGGTTTCTCTGGGAGCAGGGATGGACTGTTACAGAATCTCTGATAGACACACCTGGACCTCAATATACCTAGCCCCAGGGAGGAGGCCTGCCTGACTTTAGCAGGGTGGCACAAGCCTTGGATTTCTGCTTCAGCATCAGAGGAGGTGGTTTGAAGACCAGATTTGAGGGTCCCATTCCCAGAGAGCCCAAGAATCTGCATTTTTAAGCAAGCATTCCAATGGGTATCATGCAAAACTAAAGGCTGAGAAGCACTCTTGTAAGAGGTGTAATCTCTGGGCCTAAAATCCTTCAGGAAGAGAGTTCAGATGCTTAGGTCTTTAAATGAATACACCCATGTAACAACCCATTCCAACCAAGACATGGAACATTTTCCTCCCCCCAGAAAAGATCTCTCAGCCCCACTGCAGTCCTGCCTCGCTGCCTGCCCAGGCAACCACTGATCTGATTCTAACCGCCAAATGTGGATTAGAGAGGTTCTAGAACTTTGTATAAAGTATGGAATCATATTCTTTTGTGTCTTCCTTCTGCTGAGCAATGACATGTCTTTGGGATTTCCTTATATAACAAATGTTAGCAGTTCTGGGCCACACGTACCTGATTTCAGCTACTATCACCACCATCATCATTACCATCGTCACCACCACCACCACCATCATCATAAATATCGTGCTATCCTCTGAAGACTTTTTATTATTATTTTGGTTTTCTTTGCTATTCAAAAATAACTGGAATAAATATGGTGACCACACGCCTGGCAAGATACTTTTTTGGCAGGATGAAGTGTTGGAAGGTCCAACTGCATTAGAGAAATCCTGAGACATCAGACACCAGATGGTTGATTCACCTGACGGCGGCGTGGCTCCCCACAGACACTGACCACTGGCGCTCCATGACTCTGACCACAGCAATTTATCATGATTTCCCAGACAGCCAGGACACAATCATTATACGAATATTCCTGCTTAAATCATACTCGTTCACAAAGCTCATGAGTAACCGAGCCAGATTCCCTCAGATATGGGGAGAAACCCTTAATTTGAGAGCAGTTCTACCCACATCTCAACTTCTAGAAAGTGGGCCATGGAGTTGCAAGCGTTCTCTTTAATTGCTTTCCAGGTCTAATTACGACACTTAGGATACAGTTATTTAGACAAATAGGGAGAACAGGATAGGACACAAATATTCCTGTCTTCATTTCTTGTTCGGTTGGGATTCTTTATATGGAAATGTAGATAGAAACTTGTGTCAGATTTATTTTATTACTTATGTATTTATTTTTGTCATGAAGGTTTTCAACCTGAAGTCCCTCCAGAGCAGACCAGAAACTCTTTCCAGGAAAATTAAATCTAGGCCTAAAAAAATATGTGGCACTAAGCTCTATTTAGTAAGGTATTCCCCTGATAGAAAAGCCCAACATTAGACACTAGACATTATGCCTTGCTTGGAAAAATAACATTCATATTAAATAGTTCGCATTTGGAAGAAAAAAAGGAGAGCAAGAAACAAGAAAAAAAAAAAAAAAAAAGCAGAAGTCCCGAGTAAGGGCAACTTTTCTCTGTCGTGTTGATGGCGACAGAACAAAGTGGTTCATGAGAAGGACATAATATTTCATTCCGTGGCAACCAAGGTCTGAGACAGTGATGGAACAGAAAGAGAGCTGAGGAGTCAGAAACCTCTGTGTGAACTCTTGGAACAAGCACTCTGAGGTCCTGCCAGTCCTCTTCACTTATGGTTAGTTTGGAAGAATCTCTTTGCTTTGCTCTTAGTACATAATTTCGTGGCCATTTCTCTTCATTAATTTGTTCAATTACTATCTACTCGGTGCCAATTTTGCGCCAGGTGCTGGGCAAGCTACAGGCGTCTTCTGGCTATGTCTTGAAAAATAAAGAATCTCATTTTCCTGTGGAATGGTAGACATGCTGATTTCCCAAAAATTTTGTTTTGGCTCTATTTTAAAATTCATAGGATTATTTTTTTCTCTCCAAGAGATATAACTGTAGGGTTTGATTTGTGTCTAGTTCCTACGTGGTCCCCAGGACATTATGTTTAGTGTATCTTATTCCGTATCTTGTCTCCCTGTGATCTGATCTCTTTGATAGCAGGGGATGGGTTTTGTTTATCTTTATCTCCCCAGAGTTTAGCAGAGGGCCTAGGATCCAAAATTACTCAAAAAATTCTTTGATAGATGAATGAACAGAAACAGTGAATAAAAACTTTACACAAAGTAATGCAATTAAGAATCACCTGGAGAGCTAATTTGAAATACTCATTCCGTGGTGGGCCCTCCAGGAATCCTGAATTAGGTCGGGATAGGTCTCAGGAAAGTAAGTATTAAACAAGCTCCCTGGGTTGCTGTATGATGGAGCACATTTGGGAAACACTGCTCCAAAGTAAATCACAGCAATACAGATACAAGAGCAATTTAAAAATAAGGAATTACGTTTTAGCCAGAGACCTTATTTGTACAGACAATAAGCACTGACACCTAAAATATACTTAAAAAAAAAAAAAGTTAATGCCAGTGTTCATTTACCTAGATGCTCTGTTTCAAAGCCAGCCTTCCTCTCCACAGTGAGTGATCACTAAGTGATGTGACTCTGCCCCACGGTATCAGGCTGGCAGCCCCACGTCCTGAAATTGCTGGACCTCAGCAGTCCTACTGTTACTGCTTCCATTTCCCTGTTTCAATTCCTGATGTAAATGAGGGCCATTCTAAGGTTGTCTGAGAGGTAAATTTACTGCCCATTGATTTTCACAAATCCGGTGGGTCCTGTGAAATCCTCTTAAACGAGTATCAGATACTGGAACAAAACAGTGAAATTGAATAGGAAATGCCATAGCTCAGAGTGAAACGCGAACGTTCATCTGTTCTGCTGAAAAACACAGGCCCAGTGTGATCCAGCGTAAGCCCAGGCCGATGTTGGTAAACACATATTTTAAAGAAAAGCCTCAAACATGCCCCAATTATTGTACAGATGTCTAGGTTAGAGCAGAACAAATGGGGCAGTGACTCTAATTGGCTCCTTAGACAAATTCAAATTTTGAATAAGCCAGAGAAAGGGTAAGGTTATTGTAGCACCTTTTAGTGGTAGTTTCCTGCAAAAGCATTACTTAGTTGACATCCTAAAACATAATACAGCCCCTCCTAGAACGAGTCACGAAGTGCCACTTGCGAGCTTATGAATCCATAGTGACGAGCAATGATACCTCTGCCAGTGAGAGCCTGGTAACATGAGTCAGTCACCTATTCTCTATCCCAGACTCAGATGCAACAGGCTTTCATGCAAATTCGCTCATTTGCATTTTAGTGTAAGTGAACTGATTGTGTATCTACTGTTAATGTCTCCTCTGCTAGGTGCTAGAAGTGTAAAGCAAAATGAAACTTGGTCTCCAACCATGCCGAGTTTATAATCTGATAGAGCAGTTGCCCAAAATAAAAATAAATAACATCATCTGGGTAGAATACCCTACATCCCCAATTGTAATAGAGACCAGTGCTTAACGTGCATACGAAACTGGGGGTCTCGTTATAATGCAGATTCTGATCAGTCAGTCTAAGATGGTGCCCCAAGATCCCACAGTTCTAACTAGCTCCCAGGTAACGCAATGATGTTCTCAGAATCACACTGAGTCCTAAGGTATCAGACATCAAAGCAGAGGTGTCAAATAGGCAAGCAGATATATGCCTTGAGAGCTCAGGAGAAAGGTATAGATATAATTAGGGGAGTTAAAGACACATGGACGACATTTAAAGCCATGAAAGTTGCTGAAGTCACCAAGAGAAGGAATGTGGGGAGGGAAGACCACACTGGTAATGCTGATAATGCATTTCATGTACGCAAATGTGGCTAGAGCATAAGGCTTTCGAGGGTAGTAAAAACTAGTTAGGAGCTCAAAGTTGGAGTCTGGTTGTAGAATGCCTCAAGAACCCCTTAAAAGAATTTGGACTTGAAGAAACAATTCTTGTTCTTGATGGTCCTGGGGGAATGTGGCGGTTCATGTAGCTGATGGCAAGATGACATCAGCCTCATGTAGTCACATCACCCGGTACTTATACAAATAGTCATATTAAACAAGTTAGGCTAATATGCTACTCTGGGGCTCTAATAATTCCGCAAAACATTTAAGAAAGCAATTTGGGGTAGCTTTCTCAATGCTGCAAGCAAGTTATTCCTGTAACCCAGGGCAGACTATAAATATGACACATCTATTTTTGGTAATTGCTTGATTTTGGATTAAGACTAGCAATTTTCTTGTCAGAGACAGGCATGCAGTAGAAACGGAGTGGGGACATTTGGACAGCTCAGGCAGTTTTTGCAATTTGAAAAGCCAACTACAGTTATTTTCTTTTAAATTAACATGGCAGATTCAGCATTAGCACCAAATTTGTTTTCTCTTGTGGTCTCTTTGGTTTTATCCTCTTTAAAGCTAAAAACTTTATTAATCCTGTTAAGTGCAGATCTGTTGTGTCTTGTTCTTTCCCTCTAATCTGGACTGACTTTATCCCAAGAGTTCTGGGGGGAAGTGGTTGAGAAAGTTGGAAAAACTGGATTTTGGTAATGGGCACCCAGGTTCTCGAATCCTATCCACCCTAGTCATTAAATTACATGTGCTCATTCTCGGGGCTGCATTTAGCTCTGTGTAGCCAGCCAGTCACCATGTATTTATATGTCTTTTATATGTTCACATGTGTGTATTAATCCTGCCTTCCCAAGGGCACCAATTGTGGAGATACGTACCCAGTAATTACTTGATGAATGTGACTAACTCATTCCATTTACTGAAAAGAGCATTCATAATTTTCCCCACAAGTTTTGGCCAATTTTTTTCTCAAAATCATTTTTGGAGATAGTAAAGCATGCCAGGAGAGGATAATAAAGCAGACTTCATCTCTATCAAGTTCTCCTTCACCTACATATGAAAATCTGATATGGAAGCAGCAAAATGTTAACATTCGTTAATTCTGGCTGGTGACTATCCTGGTGTGTATTTGTTTTTTCCCCTACCATTTAAATAGTATTTTACCTTTTCTCAAAACAAACAAACAAAAATAATAATAATAATAAGCTCTGATGAGAATTCAGGGTAAACCACCCTCAAGGCACCAAGTAGTTTTCCTCTGACTTGTCTTTCTTGCCTCCACTTGCTTTGAATCAGAAATCATGTCAAGAGATTTAAAAAGGAGTAGTAATATAATTTTGCACCTTAAAATTAACTTAAAAATACTTTTGGTTATGGTGATTGTTTCATACTGAAGTTTTGGCTAATTTACATGCATTGAAACTCACTCTTTGGGATGTACAGGTCAATGAGTTTTGACAAATGCAGAGTCTACACCACCACCAGAGCCAAGATACAAAACAGGACTATCACCTTTTGCAGCCGACCCCTTCCCCCACCTCAACCCCTGGCAACCACCCATGTGTGTCAGCCTCTAGAGTTCTGCCTTTTCCATTTATTTGCAGATGACTTCTCTTTCCTAGGTTCTAATTGTGAGAAGTTCTTATTGTTCAATAAGCACAAGATGATTTTTTTATTTTCCAAAGTAGCTGGAGGCAAACAGTAACAGTAAAACAGTTTCTTATGATAGAGCTCTCACTTCATTTTCCAGTCCCAAAATATCAAGCCCAAATCTTCCAAAATTTACTTTTAATTTCCTGATCTTTTTGTGTAAGTGGATTTCCTATGGCTTTCCCATAGAGAGCTAATTGCAGCTCACATTTAGTCATTAGAATCTCTCATTCAGTTTCTGTCAGCATCCTTGGGAAGGGTGCAGAATAAACCAACACCAAATTTATTTCACTCTCAAGGGCCACACAGCACTTCCTTTCCGGTCTCCATTTTGTGTCAGAGCCCACAATAAGCTGAATTGACATAAAGGTGGCAGGGTTTCTTTTCTTCTTCTGTTTCATTTAATTAGCTTTAGCAGAGACATAAAGAAGTATTAAAATGGCTTTCAGCACCTTCTTTTCAAATACTACATTCCAAGTTTAAGCTCAAACTTAAGCATAATGAGCCTGCTATCAACACCTGACAGAAAAGAGCATAAGGAGAAAGTACGTATATTCAAACACCCTCTTGACAAGACCGCTTGTATCTTTCCTTATGAAAGCACGGTGTAGATTATTTCCGTCTGCTTTTCATGCATATCATTTTCATAATCTACCTTGGTGCCTTAGCAATTCCAGGATTTTTTGAGAAAAAGTTTCACTCAGCAGACACTTTGGAGAAAAAAAAAATGAAATAAATGAAAACACCCATTCCACCTTTGTGCTCACTTCAAGAAGTAACCTTAAATTTTCACTCAAAACAAATAGAAGATATATTTCTACTTGGGAAATACATATGTTCTATCAATGGAAGTCAGTAAGCAAGCATGATTATTTTCTTGCATAATTTAAAGAGAAGACAATTGTATAGCACGCATTAGGGAAAAAAAACCTCAGAGATTCAGAGCCCATATGAGATGGCAAATAAATCTATAGATGAACAGATAGACACACAGGACTTTTGATGGACCATTTATCATTTTAGTGTTCATTATTTTAAAGTGCTTAATGTATACATTTACGTGGTAGTTTTAACTGACTATAATGTTTCTATGATATCAAATGAACAAAAACTGTCTTCTTTCATTAGGAACAAAACCAACACATATGCATAAAAATTAGTTTTACAGCATAAAACGCTCCAAACAGTCAAGAGGTCTGTCATCTTTTAACTTAATACTTAACAGCTTTACATGGTTTTTCAATATGAAAACTGTATTTATATGTATTCTATAGATAAAGCAAGGAGCTGTTTCATATATTTGAAAAACTAGCAGCCAAAATAATCAGCTCCCAATCTACATTCCCATTATAACACATTGGACATTTTAAATTTACGCATATGGTCCACTGAATACACAAGCAAATACACCCTTGCAAAGAAAAGACAAATATTTATGTACAAATAAATAGTGTTTTAGCACTCAGGCACTCAGATGTGAGGGCTGATGTTTTATGATTTGACTCTTAAAACATGCTCACAAGGCAACATTTTTCTTTGGGGATAAGTCATAACTTTGCCATGGAGGGCTATTAGGGGACCATTTACTGACATGGGACTGAACCTACAATTCCCACAGAGAAATGTTATTTAAAAAGGAAGACCGATAGAGGGGATTTTTGGGAAAATCCTCCCAGGGGACCTGACGTTCCCTGCCAGTGCCAGAAAGGCAACACAACATTCCTTATTGGAACAGAGACGATGATGTTCCTGCAAGTGGTCCTGCGTGAGATATGGCAGGAGCACATTACTTCTCCACGTAAGACATTTGTAGGTTTACACAACGGAAAACTAACAGCATGAAAGCGCAGGCTGTTTTAACTTTCACTGGCTTGCCTGAGAGATGTTTGTTTCCCTGTCTATGTGTAGACATGTGTACTTTAGTTTAATGTCTAATAGTACCTCCTGGGGGAGGACCTGCCCAAAGATCTAATGGGATTGAGTCTTAGGAGGTACTAAATCGATTTCATCATAAAGCCACAACTTCAGTCCTCTGTTGTCCCAGAGTAGTTATAAAAAGTAGTCAGGGCTCTCTCCCCTCCAACAGCTGCTGGAGCTGTGGTGAGAACTTTGCAGCACAGATTCACCTGCAGGCATCCTTCATGAGCATTCCACCCAAAATTTGAATCAGGCCCTGGGGAAATGTACCATTTTCTGTCAGAGGATCAAAAGCAATGTGGATAACAACTAAGCATTTGGGGGCCATTGTATTTAATAGAGAGTAAAGCAGTTAACACCCTTTGTCTCCTGCCTGTGTGTCTCTTGATCTCCTGAAATTTCTTTCTTGTGCAAAAACAGTCAAAGCATAGATGAACTACAGAGAGGAATTAACCCTGATCTGGGGCAGGTCCTAAGGCAAAGACCCAGTTTGTACATTCCCTTCTGCTCACCAGTGACTGGGTAAGAATGGCAGGCGGGTCCCCAACAGCAGGCAGAGCATCAATCATTCGATTCTTACTGAATTGGGCTGAAGTCACAATATGAACATTTTGATTGTATATGAGACATAATTCATGTATATTTTTGCATACAAGATTCTACTTTTCAAATTGCTACCATCGTATCTTGTTTTATCCATCCATCAGCCCATCATGGGATGAAGGAGGCTTAGTATTACTATTAATTTAAAAATCAGGACCCCAGAGAGGTTTCAGCTTTCTCCTCAAACTGATCAAGTTCCTGAAGAGGTCATCTCCTCCTACAACTGACACTCCAGAAACAAGAGCCAACATTTTCCCACTTAACTATGCAAAAGGTATTCTGATGAGTTTTTAATATGCATTGATCTAATTTATTTATCCAAATCGATGAGCTATGCATATGATACATTATATATTTCTTATATATTTGCATCCATCTAATTTATTTATCCCGAACTATGAGGTATTTATATAATGGCACAGAAGTGACAGATGAGAAAAATGATGTCCTTTAGTGTAAACAGCACTGGACTTTGAGTCTGATTAAAATTCTAATTCCATAGGTAGTACAGGTTTATGGTCAACCAGAGGAAGTGTTGAGTAGCCTGCTGGCCCTGAAAGCCCATTTCCACCTACCAGTTCTCTGGCCTTGGGCAAGTTACTTAATTATTCTTCCCCTCCCTTTCCTCTGCAGTTTAAAAGGGGGATAAAACTTTGCTGAGTTGTGACTGGATTAAAGGAGTTGATATAAATAACCTGCTGAAAGCAGTGTCTAACATACACAAAGCACTCCATAACTGTCAGTTCTTAACATTCTTTTTATCTCCTAGATGAATGTCATCGAAGATGCCACATCGTCTCTCTGAATCTCAAGGTTCTCACCTAAGAAAATGCTTATGATGATACTTGCTTACCTCATAGGTTCAGAAGAGATAATATATATGAAATGCAAACTGTTTTTGCATTATAAGGTTCTAGACAAAGGTGGTATCATTTTTATGACTTCTGAATTTATCACAAGCCCTGACCAATCCACTGAGATCCACTCCTGAACTTCCTACTGCCCATTTTTGTGTGTAATTAAGAGGCATTAATTCCTTGATTCATTTTCTGAATACATACTTACTACTAAGTATTTCCTCTGTGTTGAGAGATGGGATATGGAGAATATGTGGTGTATGCCTCAAGTTTGCAATCTGATTGCCGAGACAGACAAGAAAACCAATGTTAACCACACGGTATCCTAAGTGCTATGACTGATGGGTCTGAAGGAGGCAGTGTGGGGGCCTCTGACGAGGCTTACGGTGGACAGGGGGCTATGGAAGGACTCTGTGGGAGGTAAAATTTCATCATCACCAAGTCTTAAAACAACTCACAGTTGATATGTTCAATCTTGCTTTCCCTCTGTATCTTTTAAAAAGAGGTGAATTTTTAACCAACTCAGGTGTCTTATGATGACTTCCCATACAGGAGGGACAATAATCAAGGGCCTGTCAAACCATTTCTTTATGTTGTAACTCTATCAGAGTTGGAACTGAATGATACCAAGAATTATGGAACTCACTATAAACCTTCAGATACAATTTCTTTGGCAGGGTAAAATCTGGATTTTCTGAAACATGATTCAGAAACTGTTATCCATGATCATTCTTTCATTGAATATTTTAAGAATTTGATATTAGCCAGAAAGAGTTATGGAAACATAATAATTTTCACCACCCTAGATATCTAACTCCACTATTTCCACTCTTACCCCAGTGCTTCTCAAACTCTTTCTCTAAAATGCTATTAGTGGCAACTGAGAGGAACCAAGGATCTGGGTATAGCTGGGGACCCCAAACAAATACATTTTTTTGAAGTTTTACCTTTTCCTAAAAACTAATACCGATTTTGCAGTAGAAGCCATAAATGAAACATATTTATTTTAATATCAGATTATTGTGTATCATATACTATATAAGATTTTCTCTCCAAATTTTTTTGTTTCATTTCTTAATATTTCTACTTTTTCCAATCATAAAAGCAATGTCATTATAGGAAACTACATCAAATTATGAATTAAAAAACAAGGCTTACCTATAATTCCCAAACTGCTAACCAGATGGTGCTTTCCCTTCTAATTATTTTCATATATATACACAATATATAAATATACAATTATGTAAATACACATATAATTTGAGGTTATGATTTATACATATTCATCTTGAAGGCTATTATCTTTACATAACAGTAATTATTTGATGAGAACATTTTTATGTAACAGTTTGATGAGTGTAAAATTTTTAAGTACAGGATCTATAGCCTGGGTTTCAATTCAAATTCTGCTCCTATACTGGCCTCTAGTTCCTCATCTATAAATTGAGGTTAATAATACTACTTTCTTCAGAAGGTGGTTGTAAGGATTACTGTTATTTCGTCCTACTAATTTGAGAGTATACTGTCTAAATACTGAATGTGTATTTCAGTCTGGGAACTTTTGGGTCTTCTATTTTCTTCAGTCTGTCTATGTGCCAAAGCTACCTTGTTTTACATGTTGTCTTTGTACAAACAGGTCAAACCGGCTAAGCTAATTCTCTTTATTACACTTCTTATTCAGAATTTTTCTGGTTATTTTTTCTTGTCCATTTTCCTACATGAATGTAGAAAAACTTGCTTAAATAAAATTGTTTTCTTATCATTTGCATTTAAATTGTACTTTTGCCAAATATTTGAATACATAACCCTTTACAATCCTTGTGTAATTTACTGCCCTTCATTTTCATGCATTTCATGCTTTATTTTTATCTTATTCTACTCTATTCTTAAGGCTTTCTTCTACCACAATCTCCCCCAGACCTGATACTTACTCAATTAATTTAAACAATTTTATCTCAATATAAAAAGAAAGGACAGGAAAGAGAAATAATACTCTGGCACTTCAAAAGCCTGGTCTATATAGCTAAGTACTTAGGTTGCATTCCCAAAGCATGTTCCTTGAAACGTGGGTGCTACAGGGTGTTAACAGGTTTTATTTCACAGGAAAAGAATAGTGGGCTGTATGGTTAAATGTGTTTCATAAATTCTAAGTTAAACAATATTTTAAAAGTTTTATTCTGCAGGAACTCTCACAAACTTTAATATTGCCAATATACTTTCTGAATTTCCAAAAAGAGATATATTTTGCAGAAGTGCCCAATCTTTTTCCAGGAGGAAAACCCCTTAGGAATTAAACTCCTACACACACCAGTTTGGGAAACTCTGCAAAAATGGGTTGCTTCCAAGATTTGGGGGTTGGTACCAAGGGAGAGATTTTTTTTCCTTTTCCACAAGCATTGTTTAGGGAGGTAGACTATTCATTTTAAAATCAAGGATAATTGGTCTTGAATCTAAAGGAAATTCCTCTCAGATTTGGCCCGTGTGTTGCCTGTGAGTTCCACTTGTTGGCAATGGTGTACAATTCACCTTTTCCAATGTCTTCATGTGTGTTTTAGTGAAAAGTTGGGAGACTCTCAGCAAGCCAAATGGTATTCTAAAGGAGAAGCCTGGTCCAATATTCTATTGGTTACATGCTGAAGGGACTCAACACTAAGTCAGAATTGTTGACTAACACAGAGCAAATGGCTCCTAAAATATATACTAAATCTATTTCTAAAACTCTCCATTTGGAAGAAAATGATTGTTTTCTTTCAAGGATTTAAAACAAATTCCTATTTAAATAAAACAACACTCTGTACAAGTATTAGGCTGCACACCAAAATAAAGGGTGTTTTTTTTTTCCTTTTCCTTTTTGTTTTCTTTTTTGGCAGGCGGGAAATCATTTTCATGCAGTCATTTGTTGGACCTTGGGGTAAAATTATATTTCATAGTTCCCTTGTTCCCAGGCTTTAGTAAAAAAGAGATTGATGTCTGAAATTTCAACTGTATTTGTCTTACCAATTTGTTTGACTCTCTTGGGAATAATTATCTCATATCATTTGAAGGTTAGTAATTCCTTAGGAATGACCTCTCTCTCATAATTAAGTAAGGGTACTTACAAGCAGCTAGGAAAAGTGAAAGCTAATGGACTTGTTTTCTGGCATTACTATTTTATTAAATTGTTGCTCTTTGAAATAAAAAGCAGGAGTCATAGGGACACTGCTCAGTTGAGTAATCAATTTTTCCCTTCATTTTCTGACAACAGACAATGTTGAAACACATGGTAAAATAACATTCAGTGAGAAGTCTCTCATTGTACAATACTAAGTCTGTACAGACCAGGTGCATTGAATGGCTGTCAGGAGGAATTTCCCCAAGATTTCTTCTTTCCCAGTTTGGTACCAATAGTTTAGTGAGACCCAGACATTCGATTGAGGACTTCAGTGGAGCTGGAACAAATAAAGGGAGGGAGGAGGGAAGGAAAGAAGGAAATGAAGGAAAGGAAGGAAGGAAGGACTGGTCTTACAAATGGTGACTCCAAAAGTCACAACCTTTCAATAAAACACAAAAAAAAAAAAGAAGAAAAGAAAAAGGAAAATCAAAGAAAAAGAAAAAAAAAAAGACTTAGCTTATACAAGCCACTCAGAGCTTCGGTGAATATGTATGAACTGGCAAAAATGGCAAGAGAACTAAATTATCATAAGCCCTGGATAACTGTAATAGAACGTTTGTTACAATTATAGTTCAAAACTAGAGGATGCATGTTTCATTAGCACTTAGTGAAGAATATCAGAATAAGACAGCCCTAATAGAACTTTAAGAACACAGGCTAAGACTAATTAGCCATTAGTCTTAATTTAGACAAAGAAGGAGGTTATAAAACTGAGTTTCCTCAAACTCAGTTTAAAGAAAAGAACTTTCCTGTGATATGCAGAGTTTTTTTTAGTATTTCCAAGGACTGCCCAAGACTATGAGTGCTTGTTTTAGGGACCTACATGTGTTAGATTGTTTTGTTGTAGAGAATTGTGTTTGTTCACTTTAAATTGTATACTATGTCATAGGAGGTTGTGACTATGGCTTTAGCGATCTTGATATAAACCATTTTCTTATTAAGTTAGAAAAAGAAAAACACTTTGCCAAATAAAATAAAATAATAGTTATTTCAAAGATCATTTAAAGTCATAAGAAAAGTATCTCCTTCTTCCATAGCTGATATGGCTGAAAAGCTGGAGAATTTTCTGAAATTGAGGAAAGACATGAATCCTTATGTTAGAAAGCAAATCAGTCCATCAGGATAAACAAGAAGTACTGTGTACCTAGACACACCTAGATACAGCAAAACAACAAAGATACAGAGGAAGTTTTAAAAATAACCAGAATTAAAAGATAGGTCACCTACCAAGGAACAATAATCACAAGTGACTATCCATCCTTCAACACATTCCTCAAATAGTTATGAAACCACTACTGTATGCCAGACACCATTATAGGTGCTTGGGGGTAAATCTGCAAACAGAACAGGCTGAAAAGAGAGGAAAAAGGGAAGGTGGTAAGAAGATGGAATATTATCTTTAAATTGGAATAACCTTGTTATCTCATTAATAATTAACTTATTAACCATAGCCTCTGTGATCTCATTTTACTGCACTCAATCTGCCTACTTTTGTTTCTACTATAATATAGTCTGTAGTAATTATACGTCTCCTGTTGCACCTATAACAGATCACCATCAACTTAGTGTCTTAAAATAACACAAATTCATCTTACAGTTCGGGAGATCAGAAGTCCAAAATCAGTCTCACCAGGCTAAAGTCAAGGTGTCAGCAGCTGGTTCCTGCCGGAGGCTCTAACGGATGAATTCATTCCCTTGCCTTTTTCAGCTTCCGGAGGCTGCTTGTATTCCTTGGCTCTTGGCCCCTCCTTCATGTTCAAAACAGACAGGGTAGCATCTTTAATTTTTTTCTCTCTCTCTTTCCCTCTCTCTCCTTCCCTTCATTTCCTCCCTTCCATTCTCTCTCTGTCTCTTCTTTCTCTGTCTCACACACACACACGCACACGCACACGCACTGTTTGCTTCTACCATCATATCTCCTGCCCTGTCTCTGACTCGCCTGCCTTCCTCTTATAAGGACGCTTGTGATTACATTGGGCCCACCCAGGTACTCAGATACTCTCCTGATCTCAATATCCTAATAGTGTTTGCAAGTCCTTTGTGCCATGGAAGGTAACATTCACAGGTTACAAGGATTAGGATGTGGACTTGGACATCCTTGGGGGGGGCCATTATTCTGTCTACCAGAGTAGTGGTTTCACCCTTATTTTTGAAAATTAGTCATCCTAAAACTCTGTATCCAGTTAAATAAATCATTCAAAGAGTGAAGGGAAAATAATAATGTTTCAAACCAGAATCAAGGGTTTAACCGTCATCAACACTTGCTGAGAGAACCCCCAGGGGCTTTTCTTTAGTAAGAAGAAAACTGAATACAGAAGGAATAATTGAGAAGCAATATGCCATAGTTTCTGAATGCATATAAATGCATTAGCTATGTTACAAACAATGATATAAAGTCTAATTCTAAACGTTCGAAAAAAAGGGCAGCATACAGATTGTACAGAGGACGGCGGGGCCTGGGAGTGATATGAGTTATAAAACCTCTCGTGAAGTGTAGGAAGAAGGGAGCAATGCTGATTAACTTCAGAGGTCACATATTAACATCTTGAATAACCTCTAAAAGAACACCAATATTTAGAAAGGTAGAAGGAAAAAAAATCACCCAAAAGATACAACCCTCAGGCTCAAAAAATGCACCTAACAAAACAGCCTCAAAATATCTCAGACAAAAATGGACAGAATTACAAGACAAAATTAATAAATGCATTTTTCTGGTAGGAGGGTTTTAACACATCTCTCTTAGAATCTGATCAGCAAAAAAACAGTAAGGATGTAGGATGGATGAACAATTCAATTAACGAACATCTAACGAACATGTAGTCCTGTACCCACCAAGAGTCTGCATTCCTTTCAACTACATCTGAATACTTACAAAAATTGACCAAACACTAAGCCACAAAGCTAGCGTCAAAAATACCATATAATCTATACCAACGTTGTCCAATAGAAATAGAAAGTGAGCCATATAGGTAATTGTAGAGTTTCTAGTAGCTTCATTTAAAAATGTGAAAAGAGGCAGGTGACATTAATTTTAAGTGTATTTTATTTTACCCAATATCTCCAAATACTATTTCTTTCTTATACTCAGTCTTAGAAATACAGCACATCTCAGCTCGGAGTAGCCCCATTTCAAGTGCTCATCAACCACACGTCATTAATGAGGACTGTGATGGACAGAGCAGCACCTTGTCACACTGACCACACTCTCATACCTCGGTGTGATACAATAAGAAATCAAAACCAAAGGATTGCTTACATGATAACAAATGCTGATGTTTGGAAATTTCAATAACAAATTTAAACAAATTATAAATCTAGACATTTGTAAAATTAAGAAACTTACTTCTAAATAATACACTGTCAAAATCAAACGGAAATTTTGAAATATTTAGAACTGGAATAAAAACGCAAATACATATATCAAAATCTGGAGACAAATTGTGTAGCTTTAACTATCCAGAGACAGGTGTCTGACATATGGGAATTTGGTGTCTGACAAAAGTGGCCCTTCAAGTTACTGGGGAAAGAACAGACTATTCATTCAAGGGTGCTGGATGACTGGTTTTCCTGTGGGGAAAACATATAGAATTGGAATCTTGTCTCACACCATATACACAAACTGAATTTTTGTTAGTAGAAAATCTTTCCACTTGAAAAATGGGAAAATCTTACCAAATGGCTTAAATTATGATTCAATATTAAATCAGGACAAAAGAAACTATCTCTTGCCAAAACCCTTCAATGATTATATCCTCTTTTTCCACAAAATGATGTGAGATTAAGCAGATAGATAAAAGGACCATAATTTATAGATGAGTTGGGGCACAGGGTGAGCCCCCCCAACTCTGTGAGAGAGCTGTGAGAGTGAGCATCATTAAACAGTATTCATTAAATAGCCCTACGCACGGAGCACCAGGCTACCCAAGTAAGTAGAGCAGTTGCAGTCCACGTCCTTTGGGAGCTTACAATATCAAACAGGAAATTTTTCAGAGCCTGGAGGCGCACTGGTGAGGTGTGGCACTAAAACAGTCATTCACATCACAGGGACCAGCCTTTCTCCCAGACAGTGGTTCACTCCGTCTGGCTTCCCAGGCTCTAGGCTATCATTTAGAAGCAGCTAAGCCTCGGCTCACTTAAAAGGTCCATTATTGGGAGAATTCACTGCAAATCCTTGTGCTAAATCAGCCCTTGTACCAGAACCTGCACAAGCCTAGTCACTTCCCTTCCACAAGATCCATCGAGCCCCATGTGGATTACAAGGTGAATGCCACAGTGTCTCTTCTGTCCAGCCTGCTGCTCTTCCAGTGGGGTGAGGCACACCCAGTAACCCTGGACTATGGCAGAGGCCAGCAGGCATAATACAGCTCCCACTACACACATCCTAATACAAAACGTAGGACATGCAAATAAGCACACAGACGAGGAGACTGATCATTCTGACATGCGCGGATCAGAGAAGGCTTCAAGGAGAGGAGACTATTTTTTTTTTTAATTGAACTGTAGTCGGTTTACAATGTTGTGTTAATTTCTGGTGTACAGCATAGTGATTCACTTTTACATATATATATTCCTTTCCATGTTCTTTTTCATTATAGGTTATTACAAGGTATTGAATATAGTTCCCTGTGCTATATTGTAGGAACTTGTTCATCTATTTTATATATAGTAGTCAGTACCTGCAAATCTCAAACTCCTGATTTATCCATCCACTACCCCCCTTCCCTCCTGGTAACCATAAGTTTATTTTCTATGTCAGTGAGTCTGTTTCTGTTTTGTAGATAAGTTCTTCTGTGTCATTTTTTTAGATTCCACATATGAGTGATATCATATGGTATTTTTCTCTTTCTGGCTTACTTCACTTAGAATGACAATCTTCAGGTCCATCTATGTTGCTGCAAATGTCATTATTTCATTCTTTTTTATGGTTGAGTAGTATTCCATTGTATAAATATACCACAACTTCCTTATTCAGCCATCTGTCAATGGACATTTAGGTTGCTTCTATGTCTTGTCTATTGTAAATAGTGCTGCTATGAACATTGGGGTGCATGTATCTTTTCAAATTAGAGTTTCCTCTGGATATATGCCCAGGAGTGGGATTGCTGGATCACATGATAAGTCTACTGTTAGTTTTTAAAGGACTCTCCATATTGTTTTCCATAATGGCTGCAGCAAGCTACATTCCCACTAATAGTGTAGGAGGATTCCCTTTTCTCCACATCCAAGAAGAGGGCATTTGAATTACATCTTGCAGTCAGGTGAGATTTTGATGGGCAAAGAACAGGAGGGCAGGCATTGCAAACTTTAATGGGTTCTGGAAGAGCTGGGGAGAATCGATGATGTATGGGTCAGGCTGTCAAATAATTCCTTCCCACACAAGGCATATTTCATTTACTTCAAGAATCCTTGAATCTATAGGTTAGAAGCTTGATTGGGATATAGTCCATATGGGCTAGGTGTCACTCCTGTTCCCCTTCTCCCTGCTGCTACTCCCCTCCCTCTGTTTCAGCTGGAGATGCTCCACTCCAGGAGCACAAGAATGACAAGCGGAGGAATGACCACAACCCAAACTGCAGCAGTGCCAGATGAAGGAAGATTTGGGGGATGGTTTAGAAATACAAAATCATCCAGCCACCCCTGCCATTCTAGGTCACAGTCGAATGACCAAAAACAAGGCACTCTGAAAACATTGTTGAACACATGTGATCATTTTCTCCCATCCTGGGAGTCAACAGAGACCTCTTAGGGCATTTTGTCTACCAGGTGCTCAACAGAGGTGCTGATAGGGCGAGAAGCCAGCATCAGCCTTGTAGCCCTGGAGGGCAAAGGGAGTTCCACAGTGACACAGCTCAGCCCCCTGCCTGCAGTCTGGAGAGCACACAAGTCAAAACGCAGAGCTGAAACCAAAACAGTTGTTTCTAACTCAGTGAGTTTCTCGACGAGACATGGTTTAGAAATTGGTATGTCCAGCCTGATACTGGAATCTTCTCTCTTGAGCGTCTTCCGCCCACGGGCTAACCCTCTTTCTCTTCCCGTGGATTTGGGGTCACACATTCAAAAGGCACCTGCCTAGAGTTCTTTCACTCCACATTGCCAGAGTTATCAGAGAAAAGGGTGGCCTTAACCAAGGGCCATCTTCTCAGGAGACAAAGTATCTGCTTTGCATCAAATTCAAATTTAGTTATATCCTACAATTTCCTCTGCCCTCAGTGATCTCAAGTGAAAGTATACAGAGATACATTTTTGTACCCAAAATAAGCTATTATTACCTTTTTTTCCTAAAAGAATAGGATGCCTTTGTCATTTCTCAACCTCATATATAAAACCAGCCAAGTTGGAAGGAAAACATTTCAGCTACACAAAACAAGGCTCTTACATGTGAGAAAGGATTCCTGCTTCCTGTGGATATCTTACTCAAGATTTTCCTTGATTTTGCTGGAAGCTTCCAGTTTTCCTATGAGCCCCTCCCCCTTCATCTATCTGACTCACAATTCTTTTTCAATGTGGTCACTTATTAAAAACAAATATGTTCTGCTTCTATCCTGCAGTAACAGCCCATGTTGGGATTACATTCATATATGTTATTTAGAGAAAACTGGACAGTGTCATTATAAATGAAATTCCTCTGGAAGCTGATAACTTGTATACTGTGATTTCATCTTTCAGCCTACAAATATGAACAATTCTAAAGATTTTGTGAAATTAAGTGAGGCGCTATACAGGAATTGCTTGGAAATTATCTGGTTAATAGCAACCAGCATTTGGGGCTTTGTTACTTTTATTGTTATGATTTTATTATAATTATTTTGGCTGAACTTGTTTCTTCAATTTATTAATTAGACACTAGATAAAGTAGCCTAGACAGGAAGTTCCCACCACTGAAGGTGCAATTCAGATCTGTTACCCCAGATGTAAACTACCAATAAGATTTTTCCTCTTTTGAAAAATAAATGAGTATGTATTATTTCATCCAGGGCAGCAGGAAGAGTAGATCTTTCATAATTTTTATATTATTAACAATGCTACTCTCTATAACTTTGTAACTAAATGACAATATATGGCAGATGAGTAGTCAAAATCATTCATCTAATTTGCTTTAACAAATTATTTGAGCAGACGAAAAGATTAAACTAAGATGACTCTTTGTCAGAAAAATTAAGCTTTTTTCCTTCATTGTAAACATTACATACTTACCACAGGAAAATAAAAGGAAAAACCGCCCATAATCCAAATACCCATAGAGCAACAAATCACAAATGTTGGTAAATTGTGTGTGCTCTTTTCTCTATTCATCGCTATTGGGTTGAATGTTGGTGGTCACAAATTTTACATTATAAGTTAACATTACAACATGACAACTTTCCATGCATTTATTAATTCTTTGTACATCTTACTTTAAATGGCTGCATAATTTGCATTCAGCAACTAATATACTTAAAGGCATTAGATTGTTTTCCTCTTTTAAATAGAATCACATCAGACATCTTTCTGCATAAAACTTTCTCTGCCTTTAGGATTAATTTTCACTGGATAAATTTTTAGAAACGAGAGTACAATACCAGTATGTCTTTCTTCTTTATTTATAAGAATGTTTAAAGCCTATAATTCTTTTTTTTTTTTTTTTTTTTTTTTTTTTTTAAGTAGAATCTTTGTCCCTGACTTGGGAACACTCCCTTGTCCACCATAAGAGAAGAAATGATGTCAAGGTTGCAATGAATAACTTCATAATATCAGAAGATTCTCTTTTCATAATGTCCCTGTTTTTAGGAAAGTCACATCTTGATATGATTGCACTATTCTTTTTCAAATTCAAGATTTCAGTGTTCCATTTTAGAAATATCTAGGGCCTGATTCAGTGCCTAGTATAGAGAAGGGAACTCATTCAAGACTGGAAGGAAAAAAAAAGAGAGAAAGAAACAGACAAGTTCTTTTGGCAATATTAAAGTATTATTTATGCGGCGGGACCATAGTAATTTTATTTTGTTTTTGCACCATTATGTTATATTGTCCCTGAAAGGGTATGACACCAGGGTATGGGAATGTCCCCTTGCATGCAGTTCACATCTGCTTGGCCATGTGAATATAACTGTGCCAGGAGCCCGGGATGTCAGTTTGCAGCACAGAAATCATGCTGTCGAGATTTAGTTCCTGAGCAACTGGAAGAGAGATTCCAGAGGGACAAGTTCAAGAATGACTTAGAAATTATAGACCAGATCACACAACTGTCATAAAGCTATCATCAGTTAATAAAACAGGGTTTTCTTTTCATTAAAAAAACGTTGGCTTTTTCCCCCCACTTAAAAAAAATATTGACGTTGGAGGCCTTTGGAACTTTGTCTGACCTTCTTTCTGCTGACTTTTTCATTTCCTGTTTCTTTCCTTTTTTTTCTTTCTTTTTTCGCATAGAGTGGAGATCTCTGAAACAAGCTCCCAATGTGTTAAAAACAAACATACATTCCCTAAAAATAGTCGAGCTTCAATGTCCTCGCTCCCAGGGCCCTGCTATTCTAGGGTCCATTGCTTCTGTGAACAAAAATTCAGTCTCTCTCCCCTCCGCCTCTTCCCGCCCACCCCCCCCTTCTCCCCTTTGGTCCCACAGAAACGAGGCTGTGCAGACATTTGTAGGAAGAAGTCCAAGAATAAACATGAGAATATTCTGAATGAAAAGCAAATCTCTAGAAAGGATGAATATCAGTGTCTGTAAAATGCTTCATAGATGAGCTTGGTTGAAATGCAAATCCTTATTTATAGATTCATGGAGGATAAGGAGGGCATAGATAGTCAGAACAGAAAATCACACATGCACTCACTCCGGCTCTGCCCTGCACCAATTTCCCTAGTACTAAGATGGCACTCTGGACCTTCTCTGAAGCACTGAGGAAGTGCTTATCAAGTACCCAGGCCCTGTGCTAAGCACTGGGAATAGAGCAATCAATATGACAGACACCATCAGCGCCTCTGTGGAACTTACATACACTGAACAGGTGCACAATACAGGCAGGGACAGAGCAGTCCAGGTGCTGCTGTGAGATCCCAGAACAAAGGATCAGATCTTGTTGGGGTAGGGCAACGTCCCTGAGGAACGCATATTTCAGCCCAGACTTGGAGCTTGCTAGCACTTAGCCAGGCTAAGAACATTCCAAATTCAGGACCAGTTTATTTGGAGACTCCAGACCCAGTTTACTGCAGGCCGGGAGGACTGTCCGAGGGTGTCTGAGAAGGACGGGAGAGGGGGATTAGAGCAGCTGCAGAGGGGGCAGGGATGACATCATGCAAAAGCCCCCAAGACTGTGAGATACATCTGAACTTGATCCCAAGGGCAATAGGAAACAATTTAGTGGGGATGGGACACAAAGAGATTTGTACGTGGGACCTGAGAGTATTGTGAAATAGTCGTTTAGGCTTTTTTCTCTTCCCAGCATTTTCTTCTGTATCTTTTTACTTTTCAAACACATTCTGAGTGTGCTTAATCGCTATATTTGGGGAGGTGTGTTCCTCGCAGGGTAATAAGAAGATACACCATACGAGAATGTCTGCTTTTATTTTTAAAGCATAAGCAATTAGGGAACTTGGAGATTTGCAAAGGAACTGGAAAGGGGTTGGAGGGAGAAGAGGGACTTCCCTGCAGGTAAGAATTTTTTCTTAGATTCCTTTGGAGTTGGGGAAGAAAAGCATGATTAGTAGGTCCTGGAATGATGGGTGGATGGGGACAAACTCTCAGCAGCAGTGAGACCCTAGAGAGCTCCTAAAAATGAATCAGAGATGTAGGCAATGGTTAACCCAGGGGACATCCGTTGAATACCCCTAAACCTTGATCATCCAAGATTCTGGAAGCTTGACACAATGCCAGGGAGCCAGAGAGACCTCGAGAACACCTGGGAGGACATTTCTATCAGCCTGGAAGGATCGGCCTTCAATATTGAGAGACGGGTCATCTACGAAAAAGAAAGTCCTGTGAGATTTCTGACATGGCTGGCGTTGCGGACCATGATTCACACCATCTGTGTGTATCGAAAGGCTTAGTCTGGCTCCCGTGTGAAAAAGTGCATTGGAGAGAGGCAAGTGAAAGATAATAGTGGCTTATACCAGAGTGATAGAAGTGAGGATGAAAAGAAGTGGATGGATTTGCAAAATATGCAGGACACAGAAGAGTTAGTACTCGGTGACTGGTTGGACATGGCAGTGAGTGAGATGGAGGATTCAAGGATAACGCTCAGGTTTCAGGCCTGGACAATTAGGTGGGTGGTGGAATAACAGACGAGTCCATTTCTTGCAGTGACTAACTGTGCAGTGGGGCTGAAAAAGGTCACTTGGAGATTTTACTGGGATGATGTGTAGTGGTCACATAGGGATGTAACATTTTACCAACAGTGTATGAACAAAGAGGTAGTAAATGCTCCCAAAGACAGAACCTGCAGTTAAGGATAGATAATCTCAGAGGTCAACACATTGCTGGAGATATCACCGAAGTCCTTTCTGTCCACTGTCTCAAATACAGAAAATGAAATATTAATGATGAAAGAGGCCTCAGGAGTCCTCCAGCTAGAAGCATTCCCGAAAGCAGGACTCTTCTCTCAAAGGTTTTTGACAGCAGCCTTTGCTTCTGCACTCCCAGTACCCTAGCACATGCTGTCTTTAAAGCCAAGACTGCATTTGGGACTCATTCCTAATTTTAAGGAAGTTCTCCTTACCTTACATGGAAAACTGCCTCACTTACCCACTCCTCCCAGCTTTGCTCTGGAGCTACACAGAATAAGTCTGATTCCTCTTTTACATGACATTTGAAAGCTGTTATCATGTTTTCTCTAAGTATTCTTTACTCCAAGCTAAAACTATACATCATTTCCTTCATCTATTACTTTCAACGGACATACAGCAACAGAAACAGCAACTAATATTTATTGCAAGTTGAGAATGTGGTAAGGAGTAGGAATGTCTTCCCTGCTGGAGTAGGATGTCTTTGCCCTCTGCCTGCTGAATCAGAGGATTCTGAAGACTAAGAGGTAGGTGAAGGCAAAAAAAAAAGACAGTGGGAGCCTGGGTCTCTGTTCGTGGACAGACACCCAACCAGGACACTTGCATTAGACTGTGATGTGAGTAACAAATAAATTTTCCCACATTAAGACAATGAGAATGTGAAGTTAGTGTTACCTTAACTAATACAGAGCTTCATACTGGAAATCAGAAGCCGCCATAATGAAAATCTAAAATGTGTGTCAGTGGCCTAGCGGTTAGTCCTGGAAGCTTTAGAAATGGTAGAAAAGGTCAGAATGATGGTGCACATTGGTTACGAGCTGGCTTTAGCAAGGTATTACAAGAAAGAGATGAGCTCGGGAAAGAACTGACCAATTTTCAAGCAAAACTGGAACGAACAGAGAAAGTCCAGGGATTAAGGAACTCCCAAGGTTGGAAAGGTCAATCGCTTCCGGACATCAAAGATTAAGAGGTGAAATTGAAGAATGCTTTGGTGATAATGGCCCAGTAAGACTTCTCAGTTGAACAAGGTGACTCAGTCTTGGAGCAAAAACCAGATTAAACCTGTATTACCCTACATATCGTGACCTCAACGAAGCTGCTATTTAATTGAGAGAGAAGCATGGAGACAAGAAAGCTAAGAAATACGAAAAATTGAGAATAATATCTAAGAAAGGACTTTGTGTGTGGTTACTTGCACAAAGAATTAACAGAAGCAAATAGATCAGAAGTCTTCTAAGTTTCTAGGAATATTCTATTGCCAAAGAAACCCTGAGCCTGAACCAAAACACAAAAACAGAGACTCTTTTAACTGTTTAAATGGTAAACATCCTTCAGATCCCTGAACTTACACCATCAGGAACCTGAAGTGACTGAAACGGATACTTCTCAATGCCAGCTTAGGTGTGCTCATGGAGGAGAATGGACAAGGAAAATTTCCATTTTATAGATGAAGAAATTGGAGACATTAGTAACACATTCAGGATGACCCATTTGGTATGAGGGGCATCCAATCCTAGAATCTAAGTCTATCTGGTTCCAAAGCTCAAGGTTTTAATCAATGTGTTATACTGTTTCCCAGAAGAGCTGGCTTCTAGATTCTGTACCCACTGGCTTGCCTTCCCTGGGTGTTCTGAGTTTATCTATATTTTTTCAGAATCGAACACAATAATTTATGTAATAATTTTGGGGTGATATGACTTAAGTTACTTCTCTCTTCTGGAATCATCATCTATAAATGAAGCCCACGAGCTCTCTAGATATGTTTGTGGCCAAGCCTCAACCTAGGACCACTGACTTTAATCAAACAATACTCCTAGATTTTCTGACCACTGCCAAGCCCCTACCCAAATTGGGACTTAAGTCATTATTTTTAATCTAAGGGCAGATTTTAAAGTCCATCCTGTTTAATTCCTTCTTGATAATTCCAGCCCAGGGTTCAAGCCTGTCCACATGCTTCTTGAATCATCCAGACGACTAACCCATCTGGGACTGTCCTCCACTGGGATGGAATCAGCCCCATGTGAGGAAGAGAATCTTTGGATTCATACTATGATGAGTCACTGTGCTAAGGACTTTATGTGCTTACTTCACTTAATCTTTTCCTCATGCCCACTTTAGAGATGAGAAAAGTAAGTTTCAGAGACCTTAAGACTGCACAGTTGGTAAGTGGAGCCCATCGTCAACCCTAATCACTGAGTGATATGAATTGATAGTTATGTAATATGATGATTTTTCCCCCCTAAAGTGGAAGATAAATAATATTTACTACACACATATTTTGTATAAGGTGATTTACTCACTCCACCTCACTTAATCCTCACAGTGATCCAGAGCATGGTGAAACTTGGAATAACTTAAGAGATTTTTTAAGCTTGAAATAGAATTATTTGGGGAGGCTCTCTATATAGTAAGAGTCTATACAAATAAATAGTGGAAGCAAAAAGAAGTCACTGAGTAGCTACCTTGAGCCCAACAGCAAGACTAGGATTCTATGAAAGCAGAGAACTTTTCCCCCTGAAAACTGCCTGGCACAGAGTAAGTGCTCAATAATATTTATTAAAATGAATACCTGAATGTGGACCTTAGTGAGCGGATATAAAATTCTACATGAGACAAAAGCTTCACTCAAACAAAAAGTATTTATCAGGCAGCTACTATATATGAGACACTTTTGGGAGCCCAGGGCTCAGAGAAATGATAAATAATCCAAGTAAAACAGTCCCAGTCACTCCAACAACGCATAGATATTGACTATCCCCGACTAATCTCTTTGGGGGTTGTGGAGCCGAGCTATACTCAGACCAGCAGCATCGTGAAGTAGATATGCAGATTACCGTTCTAGAAGCCCTGAATTTAAACCCAGCACAAACATCCAGACTTAGCACAGTGTTCAGGTGTTGATCCTCTTAAATCAACATTGGCAGATGTTCTGCTGAATTGGAATATTTGAAGCATAACCCTGCTAGAGAGTGGGTAGGAAGACAATCCAGCCAGCCAGCCTTTTCAATGCCACGGAGTGTGTGGGCTCTCCAAAACTCCCCAGAAACAGACACCAGGGGATGGATTCCATGTACACCAGGTCGGGAGCCTCGTTTGACTCTCCTAAGTGACAGCCCTTGTATCTAGGGGTTTTCCTCTGTCCTGCTCCTACCTACGTCTTTTCTTATTCTGCTCTGGTCTCCTCCTGCCCATCTCTCCCTCAACCATTCTCTTTCCTTCCTTCCTTTCTCCCTCTCTTTCTTCTTTCCTTCCTCCTTTCCTTCTCTATGTCTTCTTTTTTAGTCTCTATTCTCTTTTCTACCACACTACTCTTTATCAGTGTCTCTCTAGAAGATAGGGGAATTTAGAAACTCCAAAGTGGACTTAAGCACCTCCTTGTCCTTGCTTTGGAGGCTGAGATAGAAGCTGGCAGGGAACAATTAGAATGAGATTTTAGCAGCAGCCATTCACAGGCTACATCATATTTCCTGCTCACAAATTTACCAGCTAAGCTATTCACATGCTGTCATTTCAGGCAAAATTGTTTATGCATCACATAATGCTAGTCTCTGTTGTGTCTGTTCGAGCCCTGGCGAGGGCTCTGTCCTGGATTGGATAGTTGGACCCAGGCATATGGTCAACACAAAACATGAGAGACCCATATTTGGTCAGAGTATGCCTTAAACACTAATGGAGTTTGGCACAACTGTGGCTCTGGAAATCCAGCCCACAGATCAAGTCACACATCAGGGAAAATCAAAACAGAATTAAGTTGGCCACTTTTTCTTTGCACAGACATGAGAGGTATTTTGAGTTAAGTCTGTGAAACCTTGTTTTTCATGTTCAAGTCAGCATTCGGGCATGGCCAAATGTTATCAGTGCCCTTTTTTATACAACTTTTTCCCATATACAGATGAGGACGGCCTAGAGACAGACCCAAAGCATGGACTGAAAGGCAGCACATGATCAAGTGGTGCTTGTTTTCCTGAAGAGTTTTGAGACCACTGAGGAAACACCCACGTGCCCAGGACAGTTTACATATGTTCCAGCTCAGTGGATGGGCGAAGGAACAGGGCCTGGCCTGAAATTCAGAAAATTCTGGGGCTTATCCTCCATGATCCTTCTTGAGGACCTCAAAATCTCAGTCATCTTGGTTAACTCTTTGTTTGCCTAATTCTCTTTCCTTCCAGGTCTTACCTAGTGTGATCCTTTTTCTTTCCACTTTCAACATTTCCAAAGTGTAATCATCCTTCAAGTCCCAGGTCAAATGTTAGTTCCAAATGGAAGCAACCACTCCTCTCTCTAACCTTGTAGCACATTATCCCTCTTAAAGATGCTTGTCATTTTCTACTGTGTCCAATTGTAACCTAAGAGAATTCTTGTGTCACTAGAGGGAGTGCTAGACAAAAAGAATGGAAAACTCCAGGACCTACTGGTGACTCTGATTCCAGAGATAGGAGTTTGCGTTTCTCGGTGCTCCCAAGACCCCCACCCGACTCCAGCATCTTTCTTGCACCACCTTTTTGTAAAACATACATTTTTTCCTTCTTCATATTTTGGAAGCTGTGAGAGACAATCACTTGAACTGGGAAGAAAAAATAACAGCAGCAACTCAGGAATGAAACTACAAGAGAGTTTTCCCCCTTCCATATGTTCAATGTAAGGGCTTGCTTAGTGACCAATTTAGAAAATTAAATGATCAAGGCCACCAGTGAGGGAGAGAAGTGCAGCCCTTAGATGAGACCAACACTGAGTCTTTAAGCATTCCAGGCAATCCCGAAAACTGGGGGCTTGATTACCCAACCATTAGCCACAGTCAGTACACTGGAGGAGGGCTTGAATGAGAACCCTGGATGGGAAGAAACCTCCTTTCCCTACCCAGAGGTGGGGAGTAATGCTGATGGACACTTAAAAGTTTGACATCTCTGGCTTATAGAATCCAAAGACTTTGTGTCTACCTATATCCACATATACACCCTATCAGTTAAATCTATTTCTTTACCCAGTGTTAAAAGTTGGAGGTAAGGGCGTGATGAAGGGGAAAATGGTGCTCATGCAGGTCCAGGATAATAAGGAATTTGGCTGACCTCTGTCCCCGGCTTCAGGGAGGATGCCTCGAATCCCTTGCAATTTCCTGAGTGTTCCCCTCCCCCATCACACACCTGTTCATGCCAACAGCACGACTCAGGATAGGGCTGCTGATGCCCGAAAGACTGACCACGTGATTAAAGGATTCATGCTTTGAGCCATGTGATGTCAGCACCGTCTGTGGGGATGGGGACTGGAAGTTGAGCTTTGTGGACAATGATTCACTTATTCATACCTGCGTAACAACCCCCCAGTAAAACCTCTGGACATTGAAGCTGGGGTGAGCTTCTCTG
Source organism: Camelus ferus (assembly GCF_009834535.1). Lineage (NCBI taxonomy): Eukaryota > Metazoa > Chordata > Mammalia > Artiodactyla > Camelidae > Camelus > Camelus ferus. The sequence goes on along the minus strand of NC_045698.1, from coordinate 85,160,625 downwards.
GTAGTCTTACAGCAATGTGCCAGGAGGGTGCTGCTTACTGAGAACACAGAAGCTTTGTGTTTGGGAACCTCCCAGACCTCATCCTGTGTGTCTTTTCTTTCTGGTTCTGATTTGTTTCCTTTCACTGTATAAAACTGTAATTGTAAGTAAAGCCCCTTCCTCAGTTCTGTGAGTCATTCTAGCAAAATATCAAAGCAAATTTGTAGCCAGTTGGTCAGAAGTACAGGTGGCCTGGAGACCCTGAATTTGTGGCTTGTGTGTAAAGTGAGGGTAGTCTTGCAGGGGACTGACAGTGCTCTCAACCTGTGAAATCTAACTCCAGGTATTTGGTATCAGAAGTCTTTGCAGCAGAAGAGTAAATATCCACAGGACAAGATTTGTGACATAAAGATACTATTCTTAAATCTAGAGACCTGAGTTTCCCATAAAAGAATCAGGACCCAAATAAGAACTCCATGTTTACATATGCCAGAGGCAGGGCTGTGCCTAAACAGCCCTGTGATTCCCTATATAACCAGAGCAAAGTCTTAACCTATTGTTGAGTGAAGTAAAGAATTCTCATGACTAATTCTGTCACCTTCATTAATTTCAATGGGATCAAAGTTTTGAAAAAAGTCATATGCCTTCTATGCCTTGGTTTAAAAGAAAGAGTGGAACTACATGCACCAAACGTTAATTAGGTAGTCCAAAGCAATCTACAGATTTAATGTGATCCTTATCAAATTACCCCCAGGACATTTTCCCCATTACTAGAACAAATAATCCTAAAGTTTATGTGGAATCACAAAAGACCTAGGATCACCAAAGCAATATTGAAGAGAAAGAACAAGGCTGGAGGAATAACCCTCCCAGACTTCACACAATACTACAGAGCTACAGTAATCAAAACAGTGTGGTACTGGCACAAAAACAGACATATGGGTCAATGGAATAAACTCACAGACAGCCCAGAAATAAACTCACAGACCTACGGTCAATTAATCTTCAACAAAGGAGGCAAAAATATACAATGGACAAAAGACAGTCTCTTCAGCAAGTGATGCTGGGAAAATTGGACAGCTGCATGTAAGTCAGTGAAGTTACAACACTCCCTCACACCATACACAAAAATAAACTCAAAATGGCTTAAAGACTTAAATATAAGACAAGACACAATGAACCTCCCAGAAGAAAACATAGGCAAAAAACTCTGACATAAATCTTACCAAAGTTCTCCTAGAGCAGTCTACCCAGGAAGTAGAAATAAAATCCAAAATAAACAAATGAAACTGAATTAAACTATAAGATTTTGCACAGCAAAGGAAACCATGAGCAAAATGAAAAGACAACCTACAGAATGGGAGAAAATATTTGCAAATGATGTGACTGACAAGGATTAATTTCCAGAACATACAAATAGCTCTTACAACTCAATAACAAAAAGAACAAACAACCCAATCCAAAAAATGAGCAGAAGACCTAAAGAAACATTTCTCCAATGAAGACATACAAATGGCCAATAAGTACATGAAAAATGCTCAATGTCGTATCACCTCACACCAGTCAGAATGGCCATCAATCAAAAATCCACAAATGACAAATGCTGGAGAGGCTGTGGAGAAAGGGGAACCCTCCCACACTGCTGGTGGGAATGCAGTTTGGTGCAGCCATTGTGGAAAACAGTATGGCAATTCCTCAAAAGACTAGGAATAGACTTACTGTATGACCCAGGAAACCCACTCCTGGGCATATATCCAAAAGGAACCCTACTTCAGGATGACACCTGCACCCCAGTGTTCATAGCAGCACTATTTACAATAGCCAAGATGTGGAGACAGCCTTAATGTCCATCAACAGATGACTGGAAAAGAAGATGTGGTATATTTATACAATGGAACACTACTCAGCCATAAAAACCGACAACATAATGCCATTTGCAGCAACATGGATGCTCCTGGAGAATGTCATTCTAAGTGAAGTAAGCCAGAAAGAGAAAGAAAAATACCATATGAGATCGCTCATATGTGGAATCTAAAAAACAAACAAACAAACAAACAAAAACAAAGCGTAAATACAGGACAGGAATAGACTCATAGACAGAGAATACAGACTTGTGGTTGCCAGGGGGGCAGAGGGTGGGAAGGGATAGACTGGGATTTCAAAATTGTAGAATAGATAAACAAGATTATACTGTATAACACAGGGAAATATACACAAAACGTTATGGTAGCTCACAGAGAAAAAAATGTGACAATGAGTGTGTATATGTCCATGTATGACTGAAAAATTGTGCTGAACACTGGAATTTGACACAACATTGTAAAATGATTATAAATCAATAAAAAATGTTAAAAAAAAAAAAAGATACATGCACCCCAATGTTCACAGCAGCACTATTTACAATAGCCAAGACATGGAAACCACCTAAATGTCCATCGACACATGACTGGATAAAGTGGTGGTATATATATACAATGGAAAAGCCATGAAAAAGAATAAAATAATGCCATTTGCAGCAACATGGATGGACCTGGAGATTGTCATACTAAGTGAAATAAGCCATAAAAAGGAAGAAAAAATACCATATAATATCATTTATGTGTGGAATTTTTTAAAATGACACAAATGAGTTTATTTACAAAATAGAAACAGACTCACAGACATAGAAAACAAACTTATGGTTACCAGGGGGGAAAGGTGAGGGGGTGGAGGGATAAACTGGGAGTTTGGGATTTGCAGATACTAACTACTGTATATAAAACAGATAAACAACAAAGTTCTACTGCATAGCACAGGGAACTATATTCAATATCTTGTAATAGCCTATAATGAAAGAGAATATAAAAAGAAGTATATATATTTGAATATATGACTACATATATATGAATCACTATACTGTACACCAGAAATTAATACAACATTGTAAATCAACTATACTTCAATTTTAAAAAGTGTTAACAGTAGTTATTTCTCAGCAGAAGGGATGGAATTTTCCAAAATATATTACGTTTTGCTTGCTGGTTGGTTTGTTTTTATTATGCTTTGCTTTTATAACTGGTTAAATAATGTGTGGGAGGAGGGTGTGGCAAACTTCTGGGAATAGAAGGATGTCTTCCAAAGGTGAGATAAAGCATTAGGTTCTTTCTAGCACCGTTGATGCAGAATTTATGTAAGTAATAATAATTCTGTCATGTTGGTGTCATCTTGGCTCTATGATCTTGGACAAGTCATTTCACCTTAACTTCACCATATGCTACACTGGGGCTTAAACAAGATGATGGCTTATATTTCTTTCCCCTTTAAAGTTCTAACTGTACATCTAAAGACTTAAGTTTATGTGCCCATGTCTCCAAAACATCCACAGCTGTGGGAGATGAGGAAGAGGAGTTTCTGAAGAGGTGAGCCCCACTAGGGGAATATTTGCATAACGCTGATACTGCAAGTGAAAAATGGACTGTGACAGATTAATGCTGGGAGGCTTGATCTGCTCAGTGTCTGGCCCACACAGCCTGGGTCTGATCAGATCTTCAAAGTCATATGGTCCCTATTTGGTTTTACAATAAATAACTCAGACTTATGAGTTAGACACCAATTAATGAAATCATCTAGCCCAGAGGAGAGCAATCCTCCTGGGCAGTCATTATGGAAGCACAGACCATCCACTGGGTTTGCCAAGCTTGGAGCTTTTATCCTGCCGGTGATAGAAATGGTAGGAATCTTCCCAATTCCAGATTATCTTTGCTCTGAAATACACCAGTGGTTTCCACGGAGGTCCAAGAGGGATTGGCTCCCATGGACTTTACTGATGACGAAAGGGTGTTCTAATTCTAGTTGGAGTTTGGACTTAGCACTGAGAGGTACTGGGAGTCCGAAGATGAAGGACAAGAACCTTCTGATAAAACTATATTTACTTAGTATTTTGCTTATATCCATCATGAAGGGACATAGGAATGACTCCACGTAGAGTTGTTTTGGAAAGCATTTAATGCAGCATCTTGAGGCATCATGTTTCAGGTTGAGAAGGAAAACTATTGATGTGTTCACATATATTGAGAACTAAACCCACCATGGGTCCTCAATAAATATCAAGCAATCAATCAATTCTCCAGCACAGAGATGGTTCCTGTTCCAAACATGCAGTCATGGAAAGGAGCTTGGCCTAAGACCTATCTCTCTTTTCCAAATGATGTGGTTCCAAACTCCAGGAAAAGTTCTGGGTGATGTTTTTCATCCTACAGCAACTGACGGCACAATCCTTGGCAGCCCTGGAAACAGTGACTTCCAGATCAAGACACCAAAGCAGTGGGTTCTGCTATGCGTTGGTCAAACTTTTACAACTTAATGGAAAGAGAATCTTAAATTATCACTAGGCAGTTGATTGGAAGTGGCTGTACCTACTTTCAGAAATGCTCTAAGTAAAAATTGATGAGATTTTTAAAATGGAAATCTATTGTATGGAACTCTTTAGCACTGAAAGCACTTGCTGGAAGATAGCCATAAACTGCATTTATTTGATTCAATTTTGCATCAATCAATATGCCTCAAAAATGACATTCTTCATTTTTTATTTAATGATATATATATTATAAATTTTACCTCTAAGTGTTGGGAAAGAGAACATTAAGAATCCACTGTAATGGTTGACAAGCTACCAACAATTGTTAAACACTACTGTTGCAAAAATGATTACTACTACAGCTTGAACATTTGCAGCTATCCACTTTTCAGTGTATAAAACTGAGGTTTCACCAAATGTGAAATTCACTTCTGAGGGTTCCACTTTTATACTGCCCTTTAAAATGATGCATATTTTAATGGTTCCTTGGGCACATATGATTTGTAAGACTGTTTCAGTTATAACTTTATAGATCTTTTGATGGACCATTTGTCTTTGGCTTTTGGAGAAGAGAACTAAAGTTATGTGATCATGTATGTTTTCTATTTAATAGCCATGTATCAAATCTCTACATACTTTTTAATGGAGTAGGATAATAATTTGATATATTAACCATATGAGGTTTTCTCCCTCTGCTTTTTTCTTTTTTTACCCTGTGACCCTGCAAACCTCTCCCATTCAGGCCATTAGCCACATGGCCTCCACTGGAGGGCAATTTCAGAGTGGATGGGTGAACCAAGGGGCAAATTATGACTTCTTAAATTCAAAAGCTGCTGATCATTGAGTAAGACAAAAGAAGTGATGAAGCTCAGACTGGACTAATCTCTCTGGGGTTCTACCCCTCACCCTCATCAAAATAATGATCCTTAGAGCTGTTAAGCAAAAGAGAGCTGAGAAGATTTGTGAGAAGCCATAAGTGGGGGGTGGATACTTTGCCTAGGTGGGGGATGGGTAATTAGGGACTGAGAATTGGGCCTGTTTTCCATTGTGGGTACAAGAGGTGACCAACCCCTTAGAATTCCTTTTGTTACCTCGCCACTGGAAAGCAAACTAGATGGCACACAGCAGTGGGAAGAGAGAGGGAAGAGAAAGGCAGTGTTCAGGAGGTCCAGAGGCCGAGGTAAGCAGTCACTACAGAAGGAGTCATGGCTTGTGGCTTTCAGCCACAGCTCTGATGGGGCATCAGTCACTGCAGCAGATGCCAGCAGAGAGGTGAAGACCGGCTAGGACTCAAAATACATGGAACGTCTTAGCAGAGGGAGGAAGGTACAGATAGAAAGAGACCCAAGCACTTGCCACCTCCACAATACGCACCCCCGAAACTCACCCCAGACGCCATATTGCTAAAGAAGACTCAAGCCAACTTAGATGATTTGCTGCCAAGGAAGGCCCCTCAAACCCATAATTCTTTGCAGGAGAAGGATGGGAAAAGGAAACCCTTAAGAGATTGAATCTACCCTTAAAATGACTGATCAAATATTAGAATTGACTAGATTGTGTTTTGGCTGTCAGATGAAGAGAGAGATTAAATGCAGTAAATGGAGCCAAGATTCTTACAAGCCTGCACTGAAGAACTACACCTCTTCCATCACTGTAACGTGACATGAACACTCTTCTGAATAGATACACAAACAAAAACAACATACTGTGTGGAAAACAGAGAGGCAAAGTAAACTGTGACTTAGTAAGATCATAAATTAAAGGTTTCTCCGTTGAGTGGAAAGTCACCAGTAGGCTGGGGTTCCAGTCTCAGCCCCACCACTCACTAGCCATGTACACTATGTGAGTCATCTGGTCTTTCCCAGACTCTGTTTTCTCATCTGTAAAGTGGGGATAACACTGCTCTTTCTCACAATGACTTGCACAGGGTCACAGTGAAGATCAAATAAGAAAGTGTGTGAATGTGCCTCCTAGGCCACACAACACTGTACAAACATAAGATATTTCAACTATTTCTTCCTGAACAACAGAAACACGAAGAGGTCAGTTCCAAGAGGCAAAAGAGCATTCGGCAGGGTACACCCAGTTCATTTAAATGGTCTGCCCTTAAGATCCAAGAAGCAAAAGCTCACCTGAGATTTCAAATAATTCTTCTTAACTGGCATATTAGAATAGTTGGTAGTCTGACTATTTTTCAACACTATGACTTTAATCACATATAAATCTAGTAAGTGTGGAAAGCATGACATCTCCCCACCCACCTTCACCCAAAACGCCAGGGGAAAGCCCTTGAAATTGATTTGGTCCAAACATGTGTTCCTCTTTCTTTTACGAGGCTGATTTCTGACTCTATCAAACTAGTTCTTCATATTAGAAGAATGTATTATAAAGTTAACAACTAATCTAAATAAGAAATGTCAATCCTCTTACATTTCATCTCAAGGAAAGTAAATCAGATGCCAAGCAGCTACGAGACACTGCAAAGAAATGGGACCATAAAAAACAGGACTGGGTGATGGATAAACAAAGTCTAGGAGTGGTGGTATGTGAATACAGAGGAATTATTCAGCGCTGGCCCCAACGCCTGTGTGGCCCACACACATGCCCGCCTGCGAGAGGCCATACACACACACACGGTTAACTTACAACAGCTCAGCCACACATACTCAGGCAGGTCTGTCTTTCTGTGCAATTAAAAATATTATAAAATTGTTTCTTGCACATGTAATCTTTATTATATATTGCTTCACTATATAATGAAACTTTTATACATAAATATTACTGTACTTTATATGCATTATAAGGGGTTTTCAAGGATGACTGGACTACACACATTTCTTGCCTTAAATACTGACTTTGGAGTCAAATCTCCATATAAAGTGGAACTTCATTACATAGCTTAGCGGTCAGTTCTTGCAAAGCTGAACAAAATGTTAAACATGAAAGAATCATGCAACTCTCTAAAGTGGAGTTATCTTATCCACATTTACCTACCTTTGGAGAAGGAAATGGATTCCAAATTTATTTGGAAGTGAATATCCATACTAGATTTATAGACCTCCTAGATAGGGTTTGCACCTCCTCTGGTAACCTGTTTATTTCACTTCCAGCTAACTCAATTCCAGGGCTAACACTGTATGTTCAAAATCCTTAGGAAATTGGCTTCCAGAAGCACTGGCTTCACCAGTGGAACAGAAGGTAGGGTGAGTAAGGCATTACATGCACCACCAAGGCTTGACAGAGGACGGAGGTATCTGATTTGAAAACCAATCCATCTTTATCACATCCCAAGTAAGGATGCTAGACACACAATCCTCAGGAAGGGAAAGTGCATGCAAGAAGTCAGAAGACAATCTTCCGTGTCCTCTTTTGCATGTGCTAGCAGTCTCTGGAGATCCAAGTGAATTTTGGGTGCGGCTACTTCTACAAGTGCCACGGATATGAAATTACTACTGACATTTTCAATAGGCAAAATGGGATAAAATCAGCTTTCCTCAGGCCTTTCAAACTGGTTACCTAAACATCAGCAAATTCAGGAATTAGTGACTGGAACAGGTATTCCCAGCCCAGGAAAGACTCAAGATAGACACCACATGTTCTTCACACCCAGAGGAGGCAAGTGGAAGATGACGGCAGCCAATAGCATCAGTTCTGTCCCTAACAGTATCATCTGTGACCAAACCAAGCCCAGAAGCTTCATCTCTAGAAATGCTAGGGCCATAAGATTCACCAGCTCCAGCCCCTCGGGAACAGGTTTGTTGCAGATACCTGGTTCAGTGTGTCCCTATTGATTAGGTTTTTAAAATAATTACCTAAAACACAAATTTTCACACTCTTTTCTATGGAGTAGTGGGGGTTTCAAGCAGCAAAGAGGAGGCCAGTGGGTCCTCCTCTAACCAAAACATTTCCACTTTTATCTGTTTTATATTTTGGGATTTTGCTTAAGATTTCATTTTTTTAAAAAGTTCTACTGTTCACAAAAAACTTAAAAATCACTGATCTAAAGTGTGCTTCCAACTATTATATTTTCTGCTTCACTTGGACCTAAATGACACCCCCAAGGTGATGAATTTCATAGGTTAATGATGCATAGACTTAAAGAGCATATCCTTGAATCAATTTTCAGTGCAAGCCTTTTGACTTAATTGAATACTGTCTGGGCCATGAATTATGAGAGAACAAACCAGAAACACCTGTATGGCAATGCATTCCTTCGACGTCTGTCATTTCTCCCCTGCTATGCCTCATTCTGGCTAAATGCTATAAGCCGGTAACTTCCAATTGGTTTTATGTATCATTTTCCATCCTTTAATATTTCAGTTTCTTTCTTATAAGTCTTAGTAAAATACAAAGTTAGCTTCCTTCTGCTCTCCAAACCAGGAAGTTCTTAACCTTCCCTCTTCTTGCTGGTCAGTCTTGCTGGTTGCAAACTTCTTTTCCAGCCAATATTGGATGGTGAATTAGAGATATGAGAACAATCTTCACAGTTTCCCTAAGCATGAAACTAAAATGTCCCTCAAAGATCAGAGTAAGGTCCCGTAGTTTTAGCACTTTTCCTGGCAGCAGGAAAAAGAAAGGTCTTCCATACATGCATGCGTGATCCTGGTACATGGTTCCTGGAGCTCATCAGTCGCTGGCCAGGTTTTCCACCACTTTCAGCGTTCAGCTCCTAACACATAGCTCTTGGCATATGAGGAGTCATGTTCCATGTGGAGACTTATTCTATAGACTGAGTGACACCATAAGAGGCAGAAAGCTTGATACTTGTTTTGAGGGGAGAGCTTCATTTGGAAGAGACCAGCTGTCATAGAGGAAATGCTCTCTGGCTTCAATGAGGGAATCTCTACTCCCCTTGGAGCCAGGTCACTTACAAGATGCCCCTACTAGTCCTGCACAAGAATGTTCCGTGCCAACGACCAGGCACCCGGGCAGAGAGGCATATATAACTCCATAGCAGGTCATTCTGAAGAGGAAACTATAGTCAGGCAGAGAAGGAGGGGTGCCTCCTTATCACAAAGGCTCCTTTGATAGAATCAAGCACACTTGACTGGTTGATAAACCTTGGGCCTCCCAAGGCCACCCTCTGCACAAACCGCTCTCTGTGCATTCCTACCCTCTGAGGACCTGGCTGAGAGAGCTCCACGAAGCTGGAGCTTACAGCATCCCTCTAGAGCATTCTCCCAGGGCTTTGCCAGCTACAGCACTGCTTATGGCCCCTGGTTCTGCCAGGGCCACAGAAGACAGGCCTGTAGAACAGCAAAGCCCCAGAGTGGGGGAAAAAAGAGCCCACAAGACCCAGCTCTTGACCCTGTCAGCGATGGAGCCAACCAAGCTGTTTCCACCCACCAGGCCAAACCCAGAAAAAAGTGTTTGGCTGGACATGGTATTGAGTTTTTCTGTTGGCTTCTCAGGTTGACCCATTGACCAAATATGATACCTCACCACTGCTTGGGATTTTGCAAGTTTACAATTCATATAGAAGAAACATTGTTATATAAACCTTGCCAAGACTATAGGCCTTTTAAATTCCCAACTAAGAAGCTGAAGAAATTTATGGCAGTGTTGCTAGATGGGGAGGCCAAGTAAACTCACAATGTTGATCTTAGGTCTGTTTAAATTTCTCTTGCCTTCTGGCACTTTAAGAAGTAGTGGAAAGAAATCATTTACTCATAGGTGCATTAAGCGTTTGGAAACACGGGGGTACCAGGGAAGAGCATTAGGAAGGTAATTGATGTGCCACATGTGGTCCTGGCCTGTGGAGGGCAGAATTTCACTCCAACACCGCAGCCGTTTCTGTCCCGGGTGGCACAAAAACCTAACAGTACCTTCATGCAATAAATAGAGTGAATTATGCAGAGGCTCAGTTTTCCTACCAGTGAAGCCTTGGTAATTAACCAGCCTCTCCCTGCACCCCCATAAAAGGACACACTGCTTGGAAACAGAGCTGGTCATCATATAAGGAAGATCCAGTTGTCCTCAAAGTATAAGGACGTGGCTTTTTTATGCGGGTTTCCTTGGCTCCTTTGTGATTAGCTCTGGGTCTCTCTTCTGCTTTTTGGGTCTGTAATGACGGCAGGATTAGCAACAGGAGTCGCTCAATCTCAGATCCTTTTAGGATGGTAGCTGGAGGAGAATGAGTTGAACCCTAAAGAGAAAAATCAGCATTTAGCAAATGGCTCAGCATTCATCCTGCACACTGCAGGTCTCTGTGGGAGAACCTGGGATTCAATCGGCAATGAATGCTTTCGTCCAAAGGCTGTGCTTCTGCAAGCCTCATGGAGGAGGGTGAGGCCAAAATGCTGCGGAATCTTCATGTCCTGCCCAGAGTTGGAAGCGAAATGAAGGAGCCTATTTTTACATGCCAGATTACCTTGATTTAATACAAGATGAAATGCAATCTGATATGAGAACTGGTAATGGACTAACAAATGACTCAAGTAAAAAGTCATTTTAATGTAAAGTCCTGGACATGATGTATAACCTCTCCGGGAAGCCTGCTAATTGTGCGCCCCTAATGTTCATGGCTATAGGAATTTTCTGGATATGACGCCTAACCCTTATCTACCCTCCTCCCACCATCTCCACTTTAGTGCTCACTTGTGTGTAATCTGAGTATTTTATATAGGAAAAACTTGCTGGAGTTGAAAGTAGAGGAAAATATGCCTTAATAGAATTTATAATTTAACAACCCAATAAGTCAGGCTAGAATTTATTGAAACAACCTCTTCTAAGAATCTTCTATACTCCGACTTCCACAATCAGTGACCTAGATCTTTAAAAGAAAAAGAAAAGAAAAGCATGCCTCAGAATTTTTTTTTCTAGCTGAAGAAAGCTGAACTTATTTAACGTCTGTAGGGTTATTTATAGACGGAGAGGGTAATGAAAGAAAGAGAAAGAAAAGAAAGAAAAGAAAGAAAGAAAGAAGAAAGAAAGAAGGAAAGAAAGAAGGAAAGAAAGAAGGAAAAGAAGAAAGAAAGAAAGAAAGAAAGAAAGAAAGAAAGAAAGAAAGAAAGAAAGAAAGAAAGAAAGAAAGAGAACAAAACAAAGGTCTTGTTTCTAATTTCCCTGTAGCAGGAATGACTTACTTCTGTTTTCATTCTCTCTAGTCTCCACCCTACTCCCATTAAGTTCTCAGATTTGTGTATCTTTAGATGCAGGCACTTGAATGCTTTCTTCACTCAGGAAGTTATTCTCCTCACGCCTTGTGAGGTCTTGGAACAAAAATTAGTTGAGAAAGAAACAACTGCTGCTTCTCTGTCCAGAAAAAAAAATTACATTGCATCATGGAGCTCAAAAAACTTTGGTGGCTTTTTTGTGTGTGTGGTGTGGGGCGGGGGGAGGGTGGAGATAGCATTGAGTGGGGGGCAGGGAGAAAGGCAGAAGGGGAGAGGAAGCTCCTGTCCTACATGGGTAATCTTCTCCTTAGGGGAACACAGGGGCCAACAGTTACTGTCTGCAAACGTGGTTTGTCGGGGAAAAAACAATCACAAAGAGTGTTTGGGTACAACCGCCTAAAGTCAGAACATGTGGTGTTTGTGCCTTTAAGGATTTTGAGTCTCTTTTTTGTCGAATTTCTTTGTGTTATCCCCACTCTCACTCCTACTAACCCCTCATCCCCACCCCCAATACTAAGGCTTCTCTCAGTGACAAACAGAAATATTTTACGAAAAGTAGGTTTTATACTCAGAATGTTCACAGCTCACTCTCTTGAAGGAGGGGAAACATGGTTTGGAAAGGCCTCCTTTATTGGTCCATAAATCATGGTCACCATGTCTGACCCAGCCGCTGGGGTGCCTGGGGTCACGGGACCCTTTCAGAGTTGAGACGCTCTGAAGCTTCTCTTTTTTGCTGGGCTCTTAATCAACCCTCCAAAGGCAGAAAGAACATCAAACAACTAAGACCTCAGAGAAGGATTGGTGGTTGAAATGACTCAGCCTCTGCTTGAGAGAAAGAATTTCTTAGAGATTCAATCCCGTCGTAAGTGGTTTTTTGGATTATTTGGAGGCAGAGGAGGGACTGACAAGGGAAAATGAAGAGATTGTTCCAAACAACACAAATGATTTAAAACCAGGAGCAAAGACAGTAAATATCAACCCCTCTGACTGAGTTCCCTCCTTCTGATAATAAAGGTAACAGTCACTGCTTCCTAGTGACACTGAGAGGACCCACGGGTGATGCTCAGTCTCCCAGTCAGTCTGCCAGGTCAAGTTCTGGCTATTTGGACCTCAATTTTTCTCATCTGTAAAATAGTGATAATTATATTCTCCACCTTACAGTGCCGTTGTGAGAATTCAATGAGAAAAGACAGGCAGTGTGTTTAGAATAGCCGGGTATATAGTAAGTGCTCAATAAAAGCTAGCTATGAACAGAACACAGGTCGAGCTCCTAGCATGATATCTAGGCCCCCAATAAAAGCTGATTTCCCTACCCACAATTCTGAATTACCTAAGCCCATACAAAATGAAGCACCATGAAATAATTACCAATCAAATCTGGGTTCAAATCCTGACTTCTCTACTCATTAACTACATGATCTTGGAGAAATTACTCTCTATGAGCTTTGGTTTTCTTCTCTAAGCTAGAGAACCTCACAAGGAAGCTACAGACAAAATCAACGGGTCCACAGAGGGAAACGTTTCATTTGATGGTGATGACTGGCTTAGAAGCTGTCAGAAACCAAAGATAGACACTCAGGGTTCATTGGTCTGATAAAATAAGCACGGACTGAATTCCCACTGTGGCCAGGTGCTTCAATATTAGGTACTGAAGATATAAAGGTGTATATCACATAGTCTTGCCTCAACGAACTTCAAGCCCAGGGAAGGAGACACAGAAGGAATCATTTAAATTTCTGTGGCTCTTGGTCTCGTCAAAGCATAGTCACAAGATCAGAGAAGACTTGATAACATACTTTTCCCTTGCCTGATACATCTTTATCCAGGTTTTCACCTAAGTTTCCCCTACTATCCTTCAGCTTTCAGACTAGACTTTGCTTGGTCAAGGAAGCTTTCACGAACTCCAAGATGTTACACAATGTGAAGGCACTTCATGTTTCCCACTCAATACTTATCACATATTTAATGGCTTGTTTATTACATTCCCCACTACCTCAGCCCACTAGTATTTTCAGGGCTGTGTTAAACTCATTCACTTGGAAAATGCAGTATAAATCTTTTACACACAAAGAACTGATAAGCTACCTAAAGCTGAATGAACTGAATATGAGGTGAATCAAATATTCTAAGACCTCCCGAGGGCCTCAGTGTCTAGCCTCTGGTCTGAGGGACCTGGAGGCAATTCTGTGATCATTCACACAATCCAATGAGTCAAGAATTACTCTGAGAACCCAGAAGTAAATCCACTCATAGATGGCCAAATAATTTTCAGCAAGGGTGCCAAGACCTTCAGTGGGGAAGAGACTGTCTTTTCAAAAGATAGTGCTGGGAAAACTAGATATTCACATGCGAAAAAGTGACCTTGGATCCTCACCTTATATCCTATATCAAAATGAACTCAAAATGGATCAAAGACCAAAATGTCAGAGCTAAAAATATAAAACTCTTAGGAGAAAATATAGGGAAAGCTTCATGACTTTGGATTTGACAATGATTTTTTGGATATGACACCAAAGGTAGAGACAACAAAGGGAAAAAAATAGATAAACTGGATTTCATGAAAATTTAAAAATTTTGTGCATCAGAGGATACTATAAAGAGAGTGAAAAGGTAACCCAAGGAATGGGCGAAAACAGTTGCAAATTGTATCTCGGATGAGGGGTTAATATCCAGAATATATTAAACTTTAACAACTCAATAACAACAACAATAAAAAAAAATTAACCTGATTTTAAGATGGGGAAAGGACTTGAACAGACATTTCTTCAAAGAAGATATAACACATGGCCAATAAGCACATGAAAAGATGAACATGACTAGTCACTGGGGAAACAAATGCAAATCTGTACCACTTCGCACCACTAAGATGGCTATTATCAAACAAACAAACAACCCAGAAAATAACAAGTGTCGGTGAGGATGTGAAAAACTGGAACCCTGTGTACTGCTGGTGGGAGTGTAAAATGGTATAGCCACTATGGAAAACAGCATGACAGTTCCTCAAAAACTTAAAAATAGAATTGCCAGATGATCTAGCAATTCCTCTAGGTATATATCCAAAATAATTCAAAGCAGGATCTTGAAGAGATATGTGTACACTGAGATGCATATTAGCATTATTCACAATAGCCAAAAGGTAGAAGCAACCCAAGTGTCCACTATGAATGAATGGATAAAGAAAACATAATATATATATAGAATGAATATTATTAGTCTTAAAAAGGAAGGACATCCTGACACATGACACAACACGAATGAAACCTGAAGATATTTAAGCTAGGTGAAACAAGCCAATCACAAAAGGACAAATGCTGTATAATTCCATTCATATGAGCACCTAGAGTAGTCAAATTCACAGAGACAGAAAAGTAGAACAATCTTTGCCAGGGGCCAGGGGAAGAGGAAAACTGGGAGTTATTGCTTAATGAGTCTAGCGCTGAAATTTCAGAAGATGAAAAAAGTTCTGGATATAGATGGTAGTGATGATTGTACAGCAGTGTGAATATACTTAATGCCTTTGACCTTGTCAGTTAAAAATGGTTATAATGATAAATACCATGTTATGTAATTTTTTTTATCACATTTTTAAAAAGTGAAATAGAAGATCTACTTTGAACTAAAAGCATTTTGGTAATGAAAGAAATCTGAGAATCCCACCCCAGGTTTGAAGTCTGAAGTTGTTCTCCGTAAGGGTGAAGTCAGTTTTCTTTGAAAAGCTGAAAGGCAGTATCAGTTCAAGCAGACAGGTGAGGAGACGGCAGGAGGAAGCTTGATGTTTGGAGAGAGGCTGGAGTTTGGCAAATCCAAAGACACCAGTTTTCAGAAACTTCACTTCCTGTTTCTTTAGATATTCTTGTCTTTTTCAGGGAAATGAACTCCATCTGGTCTGAGTCATCAGCACTTCTTGAAATGTTTGCTTTGAAGAGCTTGTTGATGTGCAAGACAACCTTAGCCTCCCCTTATCTCCTTTGTTTTTAATGAAAGAGGCTCTGTGATTGGCCAGAAGACTATAAAGCCAGCAAGACCCAAATTCATATCCAAAACTCAGGCCTGTGGAGTTTGAACATTTTCAAAACTTGGCCCAGAGGGAAAAACTCTGTAAGGAAATCTGCAGAAGAAAAGTTGCAGAAGTGTCTGAAAAACGAGCTGGGATAGACTCTAACTCCTTAAGCAGGAGAAAGAAAGGAGGCCAGTTTCCAGGTCTTGCCTTTTAGTTGCTTGGCTCACGTTCACAGAGGCACAGTCTACGGAAGAGTAGCCCACCAGGCTAGCGCTCAGGGTGCATGTGCAAACAGCTCAGTCCAGGAAGGCCATCTTAAATGGAAAACAAGCTAGAAAGTGGGAGGACTACCAGGGTGCCAGCAGGAAGCTCTTAACTGTGGGAAATGGTCTTTTAAAAGATGAACCAAATCTATTAATGATTCTTCATACTTCACTTTGTGAGAGTCAAGGAACCTCTACATTGAAGCCAGTTTACTGGCCTCATTTGAGGGACCAGTGAGTGGCCTTTGGTTACTTGGCCCAAAGTACATGCATCGAAGTTGCCCCCAGTGAGTAGCAACGGGAGATGCTAAATATATTTGTCCCAGGGACAATGTCAACTTTTAGAAAGCCAACTATTTCTAAACCTGAAAACAGAACTCATCCAGCTGTGGATTTTGGCCTATTTCCATATGGATTATCTAAGGATAATTTTTCTTAGAGCAGTTACTTTTTGACCTGTTTTATATGGGGGTTGCCCTCATATTTGGGCATATTTGCCTCATTAAGAGGCACTTTAAGACTCACAGCCAGGGAAAATCTTCCCATAGGAGGCGCCCGTCGAGGGGTGGGCAGTGCATGATGGGGGACAAATGTAGCAAAATGTGAAGAATGGATTTTTTTCCCCAGAGTCATGTACAAAACTTGCTCAGAGAAGCAGCAGGACCAAGAAATAGCAATTCACTGCCCAACCCTAAGGGAAGGTGATGCTTAGAGCTGAGTCACTCTGATTTGGCCCATGAAGGGAGCTGTGTAAATGCCGTGTGGTTGCAGGACTAGTGAGATCTCCAACCTCAGTTGCCTCTCAATTATGCATTATTATATTCCCAGTCCACACACACACACACAAACACACACACAAGAATTCCAAGGTGAAACAATGAAATGCAAAAGAAGTAATAATAACAGTAATAAAGATACACATCTTAGGATAATGCCCTAATTGTAAACGATCACAGGAACTCACGTGCAAATATAAAATATAAAATATGTATCTATATAGGCTGGGCTGAGTGAAACCGACTATATGATATCTGAAAAAAATAGATTTTTCTAAAATCCTCCTCTCTGTTTACCCCTGGTCTCTAGTATGTTATCTGCTAAAAAAAAAAAAAAATCATCATTTAGGGTCATGAAGCAACTCGAGCCTTCCTCTTGTTTTTAAACACAGCACAACAACCTTCCTGATAAACCAACAGCTTTTCTAGAACATGTACAAAATAATACTTTCCAGCAAGCAATTTACAAATTACGCTCTAAGGCATCAGAGAAACCAAAAGTACAGAGGCATCATTTAAAGTGACATTCTCTACAGCAAAACAAGTCACACTATTGCCAATAAGCTTGAAAAGCCAGCTAAATATTTACTGATTGATATCATGTTTGGCAAGAGAACAGAAAAAGCTATTGGAGAAGCTCCCTTTTCAACTGGCATTGTGGTTGCCATGTAATAATAATGACATAATAAGGACCAATGTCCATCAGTTATAGCGATTAAGAACATGGACTCCAGAACCAGGATGCTGAAATACACGTTCCAACTCTGCCACTTGTTAAGTGTGATCTTGGGCAAGGTACAGTGCCTGGCACAGAGTACCTGCTGTATCAGTGTTTGTCAAATATGTAAATAAAACATGTGCTAACAGATATTCCACCCTGCAGTTGGACAAAACTGCTGATGGGCAGTGTACAAATTCAGCATACATGTATATGAGGGAGCATTATGTGATGATTTTTGTTCTAATTAACACTGAAAGCTAATATGATAGAATTAAGAAACTTTTGGGGTTACCTTAATAATTATTTTGTGAGATACAATGTAAATAGAAAAGGTGAGTTAGTTTGAGTATTGATGGGATACTAAGTATGTATGCACCAACAGTATAATATTTGTCAATTATTAAATAAGTGTCAATCCATAGCCAGCTTTATTCATAAAGAACAGTAAGTGACCAAAAATCTGCCTCCGAATCTTAATTAAATGTTGAAGGAAATCATGAAAATTGTACATATAATCAACTCACAGCCACTGAACATCTTTTTGACGTGCTGTATGAAAAAGCAGCAGTGAACACAGGCACTCTGATTCTTTACACTGAGCTATGTTGGTTATTGTATTGATTATCTAATGCCACATTTACTCCATGTAACAAAGAATTGCCAGATCTCTGTGGCACACAACAGTACATGTATCGCTCATGTCATTAGAACCATTTGGGAATTAGCTTGGCGGTGCTGTTAAATTTGGCTGGGCTCACACACATCTAGGGGTTGGCTGGCTATCGGCTAGGGCTACTGGGGCAACATGGCTCAGTTCCAAGCATCTCTCATCCTCCAGCAGGCTACCCCAGGCACAGTATCACTGTAACAAAGAGATACAAGGGAGCAAGCAGAAACACATAAAACCTCCAGGGCTAAGCTCAGAGCCACAGTCACTTCTACACAGGCTATTGATCCACAAATTCTACTGTACAGCACAGGGAACTCTATTCAGTATCTTGTAGTAACCTATAACGAAAAAGAATATGAAGAGGAACATATGTATGTATATGTATGACTGAAACGTTATGCTGTACACCAGAAATTGACACGTTGCAAACTGACTATACTTCAATAAAAAAATACTTATTATGCAAAATTTTAAAAAGCCAGCCCCTATTTGAGGTGTAGGGAAATAGACTACACCTTTTCAGTAGCCAAAATTACAAGTTCAACATGGCAAAGGCAATGAATCCACCGAGGAAGCAAAGTGAAAGACCATTTCAATGATTCAAAATGTTGTCCCCTCAAGATTCATTCTCCAAGGGATGTATTTCTACAATTTACCGAAAATTGGCAGGCTGTGTTTCTATGAACTGCTCGCAACTCGCTCTGCAGTTTGAGAATGTGCTGATTTCTACAATCAGTCCTAAGATTTCATGATTTTTAAGTTAAAATCGTATCGTCTTATAAGACCAAACTGGAATGCAAATGTCTAACTGCCAAGAGCTTTTTGATACTGGATAATTTTTATTATTTGTTGGAAAAAGTCAGTGATGATACATTTTAAAACCATAAACAAATACAACAGGATCATAAGAAATACCTTCCACAGCCATAAGCAACCAGCGTGGATTAGGAAATCCTTTGCCTTTAGCTCTCAAGTTAAAATTTCAAATTTCTAGCTTTGAAACAGCGTATGTTCTTCAGGTTAGAGTCTGACACACAGCTGAAAGTAATTTTCAGTGATAAAATAAATTCTCCTTAAATTTCTGGGCTTGTGGCTAACCTGACTGTCGATGACTTTGAATGAACCATCAAATACCTGCCACCACTGCCAATAACACAATTGGGAATTAAGTGTTTCTAAATTAAAGGAAAGAAAGAAAAAGAAAGAAGCTACTAAGATGTGGAAATTGACCTATGGCTCAAACTATCCCTCAAGGGGGCCAGATGACCAGACTACCTTTCAGGAAGATAATTTGGGGAAAGATTATAGATGTTATCATTCTTATTGCTGACATGAACAAAATTATGATTTATTTTTAAATGTTTTATTATTTAAAAACTTAACAACTTTTAAAAAATATACCTAAAACTGGTGGACTACATGTAAGCTCTTTGCCATTGTAATGTTCTGCAGATGACAAAAGTTTGAAAAACGAGCAATGGTCAGCAACTGTTTGAAAAACAGCTTGCCAACCCCAAGAATCAGCACAGGAGCTTCTGTATAGATCCAGGCACTTGGAATTATATTCTAGAATACTCATCAGTCGGGAACACTATCATTTTGCATTGCAAAAGTGACATGGCAAGGACTGCCAAGAACTCCTATTTTGAAAGTAGGTCCTCATTTCTGATGGAATCCTTTTCTCAAGAAATATTTGCATGGCATGCCTGGACAACGGAATACCCATTTGGTGTGACAGAAGTGGCAGGATAAAATTCAACTCCTTGTTTCCAGGTTGGGGCTGGCTACTGAGCCTGGCCCCTCAGGAGAGTCAGCAACCTTGTCAGACAGCTGCCGGGTGGCAGGATCATTTTCACATTGATTACAAACTCACAGAAAGGACAAGCAACCAAAAAATGGAGTGTAAACTCCCAAATCTAAAAATTGCATCTTCTAGTTGATTAGACCAAAACACTTCGGAGTCAGCCTTGACTCTTTTTCTAACATCCCACCTCCAACCCATTAGCAAACCCTGACAGTCCTCAAAATATGCCCAGAATTTAACCCCTTCCTGCCACCTTTACCACTAACCCCCTAATGGAAGACACTATCATCTCTATCTGGATTGAGATATCCTCCTAAACATCTCCTGTATTCAGCCCACATTCCTCAACAAAGCAGCCAGAATGATCCTTTTCAATCAGTTCACACCCCATCGCTGCTCCCAGCCCATTTCTCCCACCTCACTCAGGAAACAGCCAAGTTCTCATAATGGTCTCCAGGCTAGAAATGGACCACCTCACATTGCCTCTCTAACCTCACCCTTTACAATCTCTCCTTCTTTCCATCCACTCCAGCCTCAGTGTCCTCCTTACTCCTTAAAGCTCACAGATATTTTTCTCAGAGTCAAGTGGAATTTTGTTTTCTGACAGAATAAGAGATACATAAAACAGCTGACTTTGGCTTTCAGACTGAGAGCCCCTGACCCTGGACACTGAGAAGAATCACAGACCCAGTTACTTCAAAGCAAGAGATTTCTGCTCTTGAAGTCTTATGGAGGCCAGAGACCAAATATCAAATCCATCCTGCCACAAAATTGTGAGTTTCCTTGAGAGTGGACCCAACTTGGTTCAGCAAATGAGCACGAGAGCACAGGAAAGGAAAACAGCCATCTCAAATATAGCTAATAAACCACAGGCAGAAGTTTTAACAACATTTCTGCTAGCTAGCTCTACAAGCTTTCTCATTCCATTTGCTAGCTAATGTCTTCCCCCAAAGAGTCTGTTGACTGCCTACTCCCTCAGCAGCACGCTAGCAATGAAGAGTTTGCACTTGGGAAAAGGACCAACGTGGGACTAGAGACAGCCCAGGGGCAGATCAAGTTATCATGGGAACGTTTTATTAATCAAGTATATTTACATTTCTTGGCCAATTATCTCTAAATGTGTGCCTGTTTTTCATTTAAACATAATCTAATCCTGGTAGATTCTATCCTAAGAGTACAGCTGCATGCATGATCTCATTGGTTCTTTGTAGTTTTTTTTAAGACGTGAGTTTAATAAGCTAAAAAAAATTAACAAATTGTTTACCACTCTAATTGCAGGATAATTGTTCTTGTCACATCAGTGGCCTTTACAGCAAGAGGTCCTCACCACCCACAGAGAGCTTCTCTTCATTCTCTTGACTGACTTGCTTAAACTTTCCAAACCTCAAAATCAGAACTGAAATTGAGTTCTTAGCCTAGTCATTTTATTTGAGAGGAAGTTGGAGAGAGACATATTTCTATTTCAATAGGGAACAATTACAGTAAATTTTTAATTAGCATGTTAAGGAAATGTATACAATGCCTTGACAGCATCTAACTATCCCAATTCTATTAGCATACTACAAAGTTGGACGGCTTCCCCTTGATAATAGAAAATAAATTAAGGGGACATCAGGTTTCCAAAATAATTTTGCTAATCTGAGCCAAAGTTTTCTTCATTATCTGAGTCACCAACTTGACATTTGCATTTATACCAGGGGAAACCTCTTTCACAGAGTACTCAGAACTTCCCAGGAGAGAAACTTTGTCTTTATTTTTTGGCCATTTCATTCTTTCCAAGTTGGGAGAAGCTTAAGTAGGCATACTAAATTGTTCGGAGAAAGTGAGTCTACCAGGGCTGATTTCTAGCATTAGGCAGTGCTTGAATGGGGACTGTGAGATGGTGGATATTTGGTCTAGAATGGCTTCTCTCCCCAACATGTGGTGATCACCTGCTGTGGTGACAGGATTTTTCTTTTCTTTTTTTTTTTTTTTAACAAGAATGAGTTTGGCTAGAGAAAAATATCTCCAAGTTGTTGGAAGTTTACTCAAGATTTTTTTCAGTCGGGAGTGATGTGCTAAGCTTTGAGGGAAGAAAAGCAGCAACAGTGATGCTTTGCAAGGCAGGAAACAGGAAATACCAACTGGAGCCTACCATGTTTCACTGATGGGGAAAATGCATTCATCCTTTTGACAACCATTGTGCCTGTTAGAATCCATATTTGGGGGGAAAAATAATATATATTATAGTTTCAGGACCAGGGTAAAGAACTGCCCCGTAATTAAGTCAGTTCACAAAGAAGTTTTATAAACTTACTTTCTGAACACCTCTGACAAATCGTCTCATCTAGATTGTCTATGAACTTGAACTGGTTCCTTGAGGACCTCATGCATTTAACTACCTTATCTGTGCCTTTGACAAAGCAAACCTATAATGACTCCAGTCTTTCTAGCTCAGTGCTTTAAACCAACAGGCTAACCACAGAAGCTCATATTCTTAATGGACACAAGTGCATAATTACTCCATTGATGCCTGAAAAGTAACTCACTTAGCATTCAATCAGAACAAAGGAAGAAAACTAGATTTCACTTAGCCCCCCGTTCAGGATGTGTTTTCACTTGTCGATAGCGTTCAAGCCCAGTTCTTTTTTGGCCAATGTCCAATGTAACCTGCCTTTCTGCTTGTTGCCATTTGTCCTGATGTATAGTACACACTTGAGAGGATTTTTTTCTCTTAATGTGGAATTTTAGTTGCACGTTTAGAAAAACAAAACAATACCCACCAGCAATGGGATATTTGAAATTCTGCTGTCTGTAGGCACAGATTTAGAGATGATGAAATCAGTAACTACAATAACATATATATATTTAAGAATATTTTAGCACTGTTTCCACAAACATATTTCACAAATAAATGGTACTTGTTTATTTTAAAAAGCTCTAACTCTTCAGAAGAGTTTGAATAAGGAAATATTTTCCCTTTTGAATAATTACTGTCATGTGGTTTTGGAGAGGGAAAAATGTAAACCTGCTAAGACAAGATTGAGTATATAGGAGAAGAGGATAATGATAGTATCTTCGTTATAAGAATTAAATTAGGTAATTCATGTTAAGCAGTCAGAACAGTGCCTGGCAGCGATTACACAACATAATGCCATCATTATTATTATCCCCATCAACTTCTGAGGAAATAAGCTCAGATTTTATTTTTCCATCAAAATCTACTTTGCAGATTCTTTTGTAATTCTAAGGACAATGGTAGCATCTCAATACATAGGGCAGACAATTCAATGGTTTTAGGTATTCACCCTGTTTTCTGACATATTTTTCTCTTTTTAAATCATTTTTCATATTGATTTGATGAAACATCTGACATCCATTACTGAGAAGAATAAACTCAATAAATATTTTAAATGTTAAACACAACAATAGATTACAGTCTAAACATCTGTGGCCAGGCTTCCACAGATAAAGCAGTATCCTTTTCAGTTTGGCTCTCTTTGGCCAGTTGTATGTGACAGCTGATTGCTGGGTTTGTAGAATTTAATCTTGAGAAGGCTTGAAATATGTGACTCTTCCTGGGACTCTTATGTTGTTATTTTGTGGTAGTTCAGATAAGTGCTAGTGATGGGAAAAACCTCAAACTCTTGAGTGGATAAGGACCTAAATATCTAGTCACTTCGTAAAATGTCTCCAAAATTCTCTACCTTGAAAGGAACTTGACAAATGAGTGACATTCCTGGAACCTACTGTTATCACTTAAAGAAGCATATCTCTTAGTATCTCTCAGGATTTGGTGTCAGGAATTGGTAAAGGTCTATGGGAAATAAAATTCAAGTCACATCAAGGAAAGAAAATAGAAACTAACTTTTTTGAAAAATGTGTTTCTTTAGCTCATTTGTTATCCCTGGCCTGGTTTCTGCAAGCATAGGTAGCCTTAATATGAGAATGAGCAATGTGGCTCTCAACACTGGCTCCTGGGCCTGCTCAAAGCAACCCACTGACCCACGTTGTTCAGGAAATGCTCCACTTGGTAAGACATGCTATGTTTTCCAAATTTAAACAACTCAACAGACACTTGCACTTGATTTTTAAAATCAGTGCAAAACAATAACAGTAATTTTGCTACTTCCACTATGAAAAGCAACTAAATACAAGTTTCTTACATGAACACAGCATAGCCAATTATTAGCAATTAGTTTTGCGATAATGTACCAGGTACTTGGGTGCCACTGAAGAGGAAGAGTCTCCAGTTTTACTGCGCCAAGAGCTTGATACTGAGGTTCAAAAGCAAACTTAATCCAACAACTGCTATTTTTAAACCAGCGGTAAATATCCCTTCTGACACTGCTCTCCAAAGCCTCTGAGTACAATTTAGGAGTCCCTGCCTCTGACAGCACCACAGCCACACCCTGGGGACAAGGGCTGCACTGCAAAGGCTTGACACTAACGAGCCCACTCAGACACACACAGAGTCTACAGAGCTCCTGCCCTGAGCAGTTCCAGCCCTGTCCTCATTTGTTGCCTTATCACTGGAATAGGGTCATAAAAACCTTAAGACCCAAACTCCAATCCTAGTATCTTGATATTGTTGCTAAGAACCAACAGCCAGGTTGGTCAGCCAAAGACAACCAAGTTGCGTACTGTAATTTGTTTTGAAATTTTCTACCTTCTGGTTGCCAGCTTAGTTTACATCTTTCTGATTCTCCCAGTTGTAACTTCACTGAGACCACAGTCTAAAAGACTAAAATACTCATGCTATTAGCCAGCCACTTACAAGAAGAATATTATTTTCTCACCAATAGTCATTTAAATAAAGCTCCTTATGGTGAACACCTAAAATGGAGTCTCTATACAAAATAAGAGTTCAAAAAATATTTGTGGAATAAATGAATGAAACAATGAAGCAACCAATTGATGAAAAAAATTTGATGACTTGGTAAATGTTAGTAAATCTTTCTATATCTGGACTAGAATGAAGTTCTTCCAAAGCACAATCCAATAAATTCGCCAGCCCCATGAGGATAGACATGTATCATAATCCTTTTCTGTTTGCTTCCCCCCACAAGGTTATACTTGAATGGATGTTCAATAAATATTTACTAAGTAAATCAAATTATATAAACTATACAAGATTTAGTTTTATAGCTTTAATTAGCCATACAGTAACTCTATAAAAGTGTATCTCCTCTGGAAAAAAGTCATTTTTAAAGATAAAGACAACCCAAATGCAAAGCTTATATTAAAAAAAAAAATCATGCACATTTCCTGGGGAAAATATTCAGCTTTCCCTAAGGTTACTGAGATTCTTCTAGAAATATGATGTCTACAGGCCCACCAGGCATTACCCATTAGCTTAGACTCTTAGCTAGAGCATGTGCTAGAATGGCATGTCTTACTCTGGGTGAAAAAAGAAAAAAAAAATTCAGTCCTCATTGATAGAAAGGAATAAAAAAGAATTGCTTCATAAGCCAAACAAAGATTCAGCCCTGACAGTCTTCTGTCTCATCACAGATATCCTTCCCTCTACTTAATAACTCAGTTTTTCTTCTCTTTATATCATGATTAATTAGGAAATTGCTAATCAGGGAAACCGGCAAATCTTGATGGCTGTAGTCTCTGCCACCCATTTGCAGTGTCCCTCGGGAATATCAGTCAGTTTTAAATAGAAAAGGCGAAAGCAGTTGCTGGGAGGTTTTAAAGAGTATCTCCCTCCCCAGCACATACTTCAGTGACCGCAATACCAGCTCCAGGGTTCCATGTCACTTTGGGCTCAGCAACGTGGAAATTCTGAATGTCCTCAATCTTCTATTCGCTAAGTAGCAAATATTTTCGGACCAAATTTGGTGGACAATACGTGCCCCAAATTTCCTCTACGAATAAAGGAGAAGAATAGACTTACATATGCAGTAGTCTAGCAGACTTTGGTAGAAAGGTTACTACCACGTGAAGTGGGGGTTTGGGAGCAGCTGGCAAAGCCTTTAGAGTGGCAGGACCACTGTTAGGGAGACTCTGCCCACACTAGCTATGAAGAGAGGGGTGAAGGCTTCTCACACTCGCCTACGAACTCTGAGGGGGTGCACTGTGTCCACCTGTGAAATGAGGCAGATAGCCAAACTGACTTTTCTCGCTGAAAAAAATATTAGAAACATACAGGTGAGTCCCTCATGATTTGGAAAAAGCACAGGCAAAGGTTTCAACTTGCATAAACGGAACAGCTTGCTCATGTGTACAACCAATCTGTTGTTTTCTGGCAAGTTTCGGGTTAATATGGCCACAGATTTTCCCCACCCTTGCCAATGGCACACATGTTTGTCAAAGGTCTCCATCACTTAGAACAAATAACTGTAATATCAGAACACATTTCAATCTACCAGAGAAAATATTTTCCATCCAAAACAGTTACATAGCGGCACACATTACTTATTACTCCCATGACAAGGAGTCGGCAAGAAGTGGGGGTAAATCTGAATGACTTCAGATTGGACAACAGTCAAAATTAGCCAAATTCCTCTGTGGGACCCATCATCTTAGAGATCATTTTGAGAGCGATATAAATAAATTACAAACACAGTTAGTGTGGCCCGGTTTTACTCCATTTTAAATGTGACAGCTGGGGGCTAAGGGATGGGGACAAGAAATGAAAACGGGAGAGAAATTTTCTGAGAACCAAATACACAATGACAGATTAAACCAAACCACGAGCATCCTCGCCTTTCAGCGGCCAGTTCAGTTACAGGTCTCCTATTTTTCTTAAGGGAAGATGATGGGAGGGCTCCTTAAAGGCTGTGTCCTGCTATCAGGTGATCAAGAAATCTACAAACAGAGACAGCTGCTGTTCAGCATCTAAACTGTTCAGTTTTAAGCTAGACTTGATCTCCTCGACGCTGCTGGGAGCTAACAGCCAAAAGTGCGAGAGCCGTCAGTTCCTGGTGTTGCATCATTGCGTGGAAGGGGACCAATCTGACAGGGTGCTGCTGATGGACTTCCCAAAGGCTAGCGGAGGTAATGCTCACTTTCCTAGCCCTCAAACGAAGATCAGAGAAATCGTATACACACTCCTTTCTCTTTTGTGGGTCAACGTTGAGAGAATATTTATCAAGGGCCAGAGGAGATGAGAAGGTAACTCTTCTTGATAAAATGAGCTGTTCCGGGGGCAGTCTGTTCTAACCACCACCCTCGCCGCAGCTCCTCCTCTCCAGGTTTCCTTGTTTGGGCTCTTTCCACCTATTTTTGCCGAAATGCTTCTCCGCACTCAGGAGGGCCTCCCAGGCTTCACCTGGAGGTATGAGGAAGATGCAACTGCCTAGAAGGATCTGGACCAGGGGGCTTGGCACTATTTTTGCTGACATATTTAACACTTTCACAGACACAACAAAAATTACTGGAAACCTAATACCTTATATTCAGCCTCGTACTGAAGAACTTTATTTTCGTGGGTTTTTTTTTTAAGCTAAAATGTTAATTGATAACAAAATTTTCTCAACTAGCTGCTTCGGAACAAGATACTGTATATGAAGCTCCATACATTTGAAATGTTTTTGAAATCCCGCCAGGACACAGTAAGTCCCTCCTTTTCTTTTCCCTTGAATTTTGAAACCATCTTCTTCCTCTTCCAGGCTCTTCTGCATCAAGACCAGGCTGATGGATGGAAGGAGCCATAAGAAAAGTGCATGAGAAGGAAGCGTGGAAAACACAGGGATGGAGAGCCCGTGAGGCTGAAGATGGCCCAGACTCAGTGAAGGCTTCTGCTTCTGCTCCCTTGGTCCCCACTGGGGCAGCCCGAGGCAGGCCAGGCCGAACTGAGACAGCAGGAAGACGGGCTGTACGATGGGTCCCCGCAAATCATGCTACTAAAAAAGGTGCAACGAGAAACAAGTCCCTGTGCATTCTCAGTCACGACTGTGGGCAGAAGAACCCATACGATTCCTCCCTTTGGTATTAAATAACAGTTTAAAAAAGCTTTTTAAAAACAAAGCAAATACACGGTGGGACTTGAAATGTGAGGCATCCCAGGTTAGTTGTCCACTGAAATGAGTTTCATCCCTAGTCATAAATAAATAATCTCTCTCCTGGTCTGAATCCCACGCCAGGATCAATATCTCTTAACATCTTACTTATTTTATTACTGCTTTTGCTTTTCTGGGACTGATTGAAAGTTGCTCAGAGGAAATCTTTGGTTTTGCCTAAGTGTCCATGACATTTAATCATGACTTTCCTTGCAGTTTAATTCCAACCAGTCAATCAGTTAATCCACTTCAATTGATTCTGGGCTCTCAGTTATTGGCTTGCACTCATTGGGCATCCGCTGGTGTCGGCTCAGCTGGGTGGCCTGCGTGAAGCTCCTCTCACACCTCTCGCACCTGGTGGAGGCAAGAGAGAAAATTGAGACCAGGGAGCAGGGCCCGCTGGGTGATGGGCTTCCTCTCATCCTGCCTAATCAGAACAGACACTCCAAAGTGGCTTCAGATTTTACCGGCTCAAGAGGTTTAATTGGTGGCTCCTTCCAAGGCCTGGATGCCTGTGATGGGACAAAGCCCGTCTGATGCAGAACAGAGGGATCTGTCAATAGGCAGGGGGAAGGTGATTTCTCCAGAGAGCCCTGTCCTGCTGCAGCTCTGATCACTGTCAGTTCAAATAGATAAAGAACAAAAAGAGATTTTTAGGAGTGAGCCATCAAAGAAGCAGCTTGTCTGCAGTTTTCTGCTCCGTAACCCCAAAGAGAAATTGATGACAAATAGAATTTCACCTGCTGCTAATTTAAAATCGGGACTTCTACTCCCTTCAGCACAGCAGCCAAAGAGCGATTATCTCTGAATTTAGAAACGAGAGGAAGCAATACATTAGTTTGCAGTGACTACGTGGGTGGATGGGGTGGATGTGGGCAGCTGCTTTTGTGCAAAAGCTAGTTAGAGAAACATAGCCCAACCAAACACAGGGTTAAAAAAGGTTTGTGGTGAGATAGGGGACTCAGGAAAATCCGAAATCATCCAATGTTAGTGTGCTTCAAGTTCACCTCACTAGTAGGTAGAAAAAAATGTACACGGGGGCCATAATTAAGGATCAGGGTGTCTGATAGGGAGAAAACTGGCATCACATTTCAAGAATATCTCCCCTCCTTAACCTAAAAAAAAAAAAAAGATGGTAGTCTAGAGACCCTGGACCCAATCCACCTTCCATGCAGCACACATTGACTAGATCGATGGCTACACAATCTTCAAAACACATACCCATACATATACACGAATCTAATGGTGGCCTCTGGTATTTCCGTGGTGCTTGTCACTCCTGGCTGGTTGTCTCAGATTACACACACACACACACACACACACACACACACACAAACTGCAGCAAGCAAGCTGGGCATAGACAGTGACTTCCCTTCACCACTCTGCTCCTCCGTGCTGCCGGGAGCACTATGGCCACCCCGGCTCTCCCTTTAATATCCTCTCCTCGAAACTCTGAAGGAAGGGATATTCAAGAGAGTTGCAGACCACTGTTTCTCTTTTAAGTAATGCAACCTGTGGTCTCAGGTCCTGGCACAAATTGGGGCTGTGGGAAAACCATCACCAGAAAGTCCAAATTGCCCTATCCCATACCATGTGCCCCAGTGTCAGCGGGCGGTCCTCTCTTTCTCCTTTTGAGTAAATTACACAAAGTGCCTTGCCACAGAAATAATTACCTGTAAAAAGAGAACACGTCCATCCATACTGGGGATTCTTGCATATCTTTAAGGTTGGGAGGCTGGAGCTGGACTATCACGCTGGGATTTTTCAGGGCTCCTGCGCCAGCTGCACGTGTCAGGGTGAGGAAGTTGTGTTTCTTTGATTGTCTTTCGGGGAATATTTTTAGCAGCCTGATCCACTGTTAAAAACTGCACTGTGATCTTGACAAATGTATAATGTCAGCTTTAATGTATCCGACCTATCAGCTCAATGAAAATAACTCAGAAGTATTGATCAACTAATGATTTTTGGTGTATTCATTAATGTCCACAGGCAGCTCACCCCCTCTCCAGAGCTCGTGAAGGGCTGATGACAGGCTAGCGAATTGCTGATTGTTTATTAGAAAACTGATTACTTACTGGATTAGTGTGTCAAAATATACTACCTTTCACTGCTTGACAAACTTTCAAATTATTACATTCCTTTTTTTAAATTTTGAAGCTCTAGAATCAATTTCAAAGACAGCAGGATAATTTGAACAGTTCTAAGGAATGACCAGTTACCCAGGTCATGATTTTGCATCTCTGCTCTTGTGTATTAGAATATAAAGAATTCATCAGTGGGGAGTTTAGTGCTTCATCTAAGGTAAATGTATATGTCTCTATGTAATATTTAAACATCCATATTGGACAAAGACAGGAAGAGAGGAGTTAACATTTTTCTCCTGTGTTTGCCTAAGTACCTCACAGATACTTACACTCATGAAACCAGTTGTCTTAATAGTTGGGAAATATACTATGTCTATAGGGCTCCTGAGATCATCACTGACAAATTATCTCTAGTGCCATCTGCCCACCAAGTATGAGTAAAAACACACACAGATGTGTAGAAAATTACCTTAACTTAGATCCCTTTCCTAGGAATCTCCCCTTCTTGAGGAAAGTGGGCTATTAGAATAATACCTATGTGTGTTGGTAATTATAAAAATACAGTTTGCATAATTAAGGAAGTAAAGTTCTTGATATAAAAATAATTTTTAGTAAGGGAAGAGCCTCAGTTTTATGTTCATAATCTTTAATTTTAGGGGAAAAAAACTCTTCACCAATTATTTTCATAGTTTAATGGAACTCATCAGAAAGACAAACGTAGGTTCTGGCAGGTCAGAGCAGAACTTCAGCTGGGCTGGCATTTAACTAACCCTGAACTACAATCTCAGCAAGTGACCAGGCGTGGGTACCTCTGAGCCCAGATTTTACACAGTTTAGCAGAATAAGAAATGGAAAAAGATGCAGGTAATGATCTGGAAGCAAAAAAAGTGTTCTGACATACAAAGTACCTTATGGTGCTGGCGTCACAGCCTTGAAAGGAACATTGCACGAACAATGAAATGAAAAGTCATCCAAATATTTCAGCAAAGAGAAAGCCCCCAACTTTCTTACAGATGGACATCTTAATTACACTTGATTTTCTTTTAGTTTTGAGATCATTCTTTACTTAACATGATAGTTAACTTGCTTCTAGGTACAGAGGGAGCTTAACAATTGTTATTGAAACTGACAGAGGTGCAAACGATATCAAGTTCCTTTCTGTTACACAGAAAACCCGTGGGAAGCTTGCTTTCTGTTTCTTTACGGGTTGTCTCGAAATATTTCCTGAGTTGAACCAAACTGCTCCATACTTATGTGCTTAATGCATATTTACTGATGTGCTTTTTTGATTTGCTCTGATTTTGCCTAGATCTTGTTAAAATATTAGACGCTCTTTGGCATATCCTTTGTTTTTCATACTAAGCCAAACTTTACTTATGGTAAAAATGCCATGGTGAGTATTTTCCCTGCTTCTAATGAAGATGAAGGAAAGAAACTCTCCTATGGAAAGTTCTGGTCTTCCCAAACGTAGAAGC
Organism: Camelus ferus; assembly: GCF_009834535.1. NCBI lineage: Eukaryota > Metazoa > Chordata > Mammalia > Artiodactyla > Camelidae > Camelus > Camelus ferus. The sequence goes on along the minus strand of NC_045698.1, from coordinate 85,129,414 downwards.
CAGGCATTGGGCAGCTCACACAGATCCCAGGCAGAGCAGCCTCCTGAAATCTCGAGAGATTATGTTTAGTAATAGAGAAGTAGAAGCAGTCCTCACTGTAGAGAGTAAGTTTTAGACTGACAATTTCCTTCTTTCCTCTTTTCAATAAAGCACTTGGGAATTGCTGTGAGATGAAATGATGTCTTGTTTTGGTTCCTTGTTCTCCACGACTTCCAGTCTCACAGCACAAACTCAAAGTACAAACTTCAGTATGATTCTGTGATACATGCTTTTCCTATGAGCTCCTTTGGCTTATAAATTCTGAATCCACAGCCTAGGTTAGATGTCGACAAGCCCATGATCTACCTACAACTTGGGGGATGGAGTCTTTCAGTGGGATTTGAGCCAATCAGATTGTGAGACAAAGCCAGACATGAAACTCTGAACTCTTAGTGTCAAATCTTCTCCAGCCTTCTTGTATGGCAATAATCTTGATCTGCCTTAAAAAAACACTTTTCAGCAGAAGATTTTTGGAAGCTGGAAAGGGCTTTCCCCTATTGTGATCTGGCCCCTGAGAATTCCTGTGAAGGCCTCCAGGGCCCAGGGTGGGTGGGACAATTTGGGGACAGAGCTGTTTGGGGCATCTATTTGGAAGCTGTCCAAGGTGTAGAGTTTAGGGCTGTGCGTCTTTACAAGATTCTTATCCCTCTTTGCAACATTGTTTAAGCCAATACCCATTAGTTAAAGCAGTAAAATTAACTGTTGTGGCAAAACCCATTTTATTGACTAATCTGCAACAAAAGTTTTTTTGAATGTTTGTTTTATAAGCTTGTAAAAGGATATCTTCATAATATTTACAAATGTCCACAGGATGGATATCCATGAGCTATGATTGGAAGAGTCCCAAAATTCCCTTGGGATAGTTCAGTTGTGAACGATCTGTTGTATACACTGAAGGATTTAGCTTTCCATTTCCTAGAAGACGTTTAAACTTTGCATTTATAAAATAAGTGTACACTCAGTTCTCCCTGGCAATATATATTTGATAAGTTAAAAAAAAAAACTTACAGCATGTGGCTATCTTAACACGAGAAGCAGCAGAAGGAACTAAAACATGCACGTAGAATCTAATCCAACCATCTCTGGTGTTTCCTTAGTTGTTTTTTCCAGATGAAATTAGGTTATGGTCCCCAAAAATACTTTAAGAAAGGAAAAACATGCAAGTACTAAAGCCCTTAAAGAATTAATCTGATGAATTAAAATTAAGTTAAATGGCATCTCTATTAGAAACATGACAAAAACAGGATGTTAAAGAAAAAAAATTGAGTGGAGTCAATGAGGTTACACTTAAGTAACACCTTAACATTAATAGAAATCTATTTCCCATTTTGACCCTGGAACCTCTTCAATTAATTACTAAGATCTATTTACACAGCAACAAGATAAAAATCAATCTGATTCTTGGCACTGTGTCCATCTGGCTACCCGCTCTAACATAAGGGGCCAGAAGGATTGTTGGTCCTCCTGCATCTCTGCTTCTGAAAAGCTCTCTTGCTCAAAAGCACGGGAAGTGTGCCGCTGTCACCTTCCACATCCCAAGCAGTGGTGAAGACAGAATCTGTGAACTCTCTGAGGGCCTGGGGGGGCGATAACAAAGTCCACTGTGCAGGACACCAACACCTGCAAGGGGAAACTCTGCGATGGTGCTAGCCCACCTGGCCCTTAGAAGAATAGGGCCCCTGTGGGCTGTCGCAGCCCCAGAGGGCACTACATGGCTGGTGTTGTGCAGCCTGGACTTTTAGACCGCATCTAGTCCCCTCAGCCAGATGCATTTATGCAGTAAAGTGCACAGACAAAAAGTGAAATGTTTAATTATTAATGAATATCATAAATTAAACCACAAAGGAAAACAGTTAAGAACAATGAATAAAAGTAACTAATTCATGGGGAGGTGGGGGGAGATGACAGCCTTTTATGAGCTTCTCCCTCTGTTAGCAGACCCGGAGTCTGGCAGGACCTGGTCCGGCAGGACTCTACCACCTCGAGCCAAGCCTTGCTTCAGGCTGAGCACTATAGTGACCATGCGCCATGCCAGCAGGTCCAGAGGAAAATCACAGATTTTGGGAAACTCCCAGGCTGAGACCAAGCAAGGAGATTCGTCTCCTACTGCCTGAATTATTTCTTTTCTTGCTGCATCTTGTGCCACTGAAGGCAAACAGGCTGTACCTCTATGCCCTTTTAATGTTCCTTCTTAATCAGGGAAAGTCATTATGACAAATGAGCAAAGAGAGGTATAAGAGGGCTGAACAAAAGAGAGTCTATTACACAGACAGTAAAAACTGCTCTGAGATGAGCAACCCGTCACATGTGCTGGTTCACACTCCTAAGCCTTTCTATGTCCCAAGTGGGGTCCCAGAAAGCCTCCTTCCCTGTGTATGTCTGGAAAATGCCTATTCATCATTCAAACACGTCTTAAACACCATCTCCTCCAGATAGCACTGATTATTCCACTTCCATGTTACCCTGAAACATGGTACATGCAAGTCTTATGTTTTTCGCTTTTGTACCTTTCACCCCATGTAGTAATACTTGTGTATTAACTGGGCTTCCCCATAAACTATGAGGTCTTCAAAGACTGGGGATGGAGGGTGCTGAGTCTCACTCAACTTTGTAACTCCTGTGTCTAGCAGGGTGTCCAGCATAAAAGAAGGTGCTCAATAAATATCTGCTATATGAATGAACACATATACATGAATGAATAAATGAAAGAGTGAGTGAATGAACAGGCCATCTTGCATGATTCTGAAGTCCACTCTTTTCACGATGGTGCTATATCCAGAAACACACTCTCTCGCTCAAGTGCCCTTACCTTGCCAAAGCTCTTGGAATTCAGTTCTATCTTTTCCCACATTTCCCAAATCCTCAAGAACTCAGACATTGCCCTGTGTTTGGTTTTGTTTTTCTTTTTCACCAACAGAGTAAGTCTAAGATCCAAAGGGCACACTGAAAAGTCACCAGTTGGCTGCTATTACAGATTCAAACCTCCTTAACACATATGAAAGAGGAGGAAATAGTCCACCAGAATCTTCTAAAGGGTTCAAGTTTCCCAAGAGACGATTACTCAGCAGTCCTAAATTGTGGCCCCATTGCTGACGGTAATGGGACTGGCTGATGGCCACAGATGGCACTCTGCATGCCTCCTGGGTCAAATTCTAGAAGCAGAGACCCTCCAGAACTAGAAAAAAATCTTTAAATTATTTACTCCTACTTCCTTATTTTATGGATGAGAAAGCAGACCCAGAGAGACTGTCTTACATCCAAGGTCGCACAGCTCAAGCCAGGATCAGTGTTTAGGTTTCCTGACTTCATTTTCCCAGTGTCAGCCATTCAACAAGTAGGTCCTTTTGCAGCCTGGATGCTGACTTTCTAAACAGCCTCCTCCACCAGCTGGCTGAGCCGGGCAGTGCTGTGCCACTTTGTCTGGCAGCTCTCAGAAAAGGCTAAGAGAAAGAAGAGAGGCAGTGCAAGCCACTACTTACTTGAAGGGCTTCTCTCCAGTGTGGGTTCGGATGTGGTTGTTGAGGGTGGTGGCCCCAGCAAAGGCACGACCACAGTAGCCGCATTTGAAAGGCCGGTCACTGGAGTGAGTGACCACGTGGTTCCTCAGTTCTGAAGGCTGGGAAAAGGACTGGGAGCAGTGGCCACACTGGTAAGGTCTGAAACACATGAAGAGACTGCCCAGTCATTACGTTCTACCTAAGCCAGGGGAAGTCAGCATCATGAGGCAGGGACCAAAACATGTGGGTGACATTCTCTCACGTTTTGAAACAAAGCACAGAGCTTTGGCTGCTGGGATCCCATAAGTCCACTTGTTGCCACAAGAATGAAATTCACAGAGCTGCTGAGACACATTAATCCCCCTATGACTGTTCCTTTCCGGTCTTACTCAGATCATTTCAAGAAATCCTACTTTCCTGTTTTCATCCCTACCCCCAGGCAACTCGGGGAGCCTGGAGAGTATAGACTTGATGAAGCAGAATGTTACAAGAGAAAGTATGTCGTTGTCTCTCATAATTCCCCAGCAATTCAACTTTTCCCAGCACTTCAACTTTTCAAAGGGCTTTCAAATCAATTATATAGTTTAATCCTTACAATAATCCTCTCAGGGAAAGCAGGTGTTATGATCTCTGTCAGTTCAGAAAAACTGAGGATACACTGTCCTCAGAGGAAAGAAGCTCTTGATGCCAAGGTCACTTGAGGGTGACTAGACCTTACTCTAAGTCCCAGGTAAACATGCAGGTAATTCAGCAAGGTGCAAGGTGTGTTTTAACAGATACTAGACTGTCCTGGGGTCCATCTATATGACATCCCCAACTTGGGGTCATCTGATCGTGCACAGCTGAACACTGGTGTGCACCCAGATTTCTTTGTAAAAGAAATCCTGACTTCTACTTACTCTCTCCTCACCCCCAATCACAACGAATATTTATTCACTGGATCTTTTTCGTGAACTTCAGCTCCCCAGTTTCATCTGGTAGCAAGCAATGATTTATAGAGGCAGAGAGATGACAGGATATCACTGTGTCTGCCAGAAGGAGGACTAGGATGCAAAAGCAAATGGGAGGAAGTTGTGACAAATACCTGATAATTAGCAAGATTATCAGAGAACCTTCTTTTCAGCTCATGAGAAGAAAATCAATTTTTGGTTTTCTTAAAGTAGATTAAAATTCTGTCTTCTCTACAGAAGTTCTGCTTACTTAAGCAGAATCTGGTGAGTGATATAAAACCTGGGAAGTTTTCCCTATTCGAGGCTATTTCATAGCATTCCTTGACAGGGCTCTAATTTGTTTATCAAAATTTTTGTTAAGAAAATGAATAATCTGTCATGAGCGATAATAACCGAACTCAGGAAATCCTGGTTTGTGGCCCAGACACTGCTGGCTGCATTTAGAAAGCCAGTGGCCAAAGCAGATGTAATTGTTCTACCTTTAACAAATGCATAAGCTCTAATGACCAGAAACTGAAATGAAGGGCTAGGAGACAATGGTGACTGAGCATGTACAACAATTCAATTAAGTGCAAAATAAAGTGTACCCTCTCATTTGTCAAGTGAAGTGCTTAATTGTGGCTACTTGCCTCACTGAACACAAATACTATTATTTTACCAGGCTTCAGCACACTGAGCACTGATTGTAGAATTTTTTAGCTTGATTAATAGTCCAGGATTGGTCAATAACTCAATACTATACAATTTTAATTACTTACATTTAGAAATCTATCTAACTGCTCTCAAACAAGTTTCAAAGAAATATGTAAGAGTCCTTGGTAAGGAGTTTATCAATCTTGACAAATTGCACATGCATTTTATTACAAGTATAAAATAATGCTTCAAAGCCATTAAAATCATGTGTAGATGAAAATACCCTTTTGCCAAATCTGTTCTTTGTAGTAACCATTAGCTTTAAGGGATGCCTCAAGAAATCAATTCTCTTGGCATGAATTTTTAAAATTTTACTAAAGATTATTATAAGCAAAATAATATATTAATATATGCTATACCCACTGACAATTGATTTTTCTAATAGTGATGGACCATTAACATTTATTAGCCTCTGGTTATCTATTTTTAATAGCTATCACAATATACAATAAGCCGCTAAATAAAACCAATTAATCTTTTCTTTTTTTTTCTAACACTACTGTCAAAAGTTGGGGTGATTTATTTCCTGTAGTCAGAAGTCATTCCATCCCTTTTAATGCTAAAAGTCACGGTGGCAAAATTTTACACACGGAAGAGGAGAAATGACCACAGAGAGACTTATGATGAATTCTTATCTCAAGGTAATACTAATGAAAGGCAAACATCACTTTGCCCAGGACTGGCCTAAGAGGTTCTTATGAGGTATCCACTGGCCGACTGCACAGCTTTTAAAACTTTGCAGAATTGAGCTGACTGACTGGAAGGGCCTGGATTGGGGCAGATGGGAGAGGTGAGTCCTGCTTCAGCTTCTGATCCCAATCAGCAGTAGTACTTGACAAGTCACCCAACTTCCCTGACTCTCCATCTCCTAATCTCTCTGGTAAGCAGGATGGACTGAATCACATATCCTCTGGCAACCCATCATACTCAGCTCCTACCTTCAGATAACCAACAAACATGTGGATACAGCCTCACAGGACAGTATTAACGATGTGACCTCCAACCTCCATTGTGTGTACTAGCCAGTGCCGTGTATGGAGAGCTATCCATGGTTTTGTGTGTCTAGTCATGCTAATTAGAATATGGACCATTTAAACTTACTTGGGAAACAGCTGAGAATTCAGAGCAACAAGAAAATCTAGTACCAAGATACAGGACCAAACCTTACTTTAGTTGATTTCCAAAAAATAAAATGATAGCCCTTCAATTCTGAGGAACCTTGAAGAATAAGATTTTAGACCATATGGTCCTACTCACCTTTGCAGAAACTGTTTTAATGCCAAATTTAGAACTAAAATGTGTACTCTACTTGCCACTATAAAAACAGACTGTCTCCCTCAGCCTAGAAATGTACAGAAAGTTAGCCCTCAGAAAATACAGACAAAATCCTTCTTACCCTAGATTTTCAGTATTTCCTAAAAACGAATAAAAGGAAATGATCATAATGTAATTTCAACATTGATTGTATCCTAGGGTTGCATCTAAAGACACAGGAATACATTCAAGACAGAATGAAATCTTCAAGTCCAAGAGCAGGGCTTAGAAAACATCACCAGTACAGAATCTCAGACATCACAACTTCTTGTAGGACAACTGGCCACAGGAGTTAAGACTCTGAGTGCACATTTCTATCAGCACACTATGACTCCTCATATCTCAGTTTACTGCTGAGGCCTTTAGGGCACAGAATCAGCTGGCACAACTCAGCTTTTTATTCTGATGACCAACATTCCCATTAACTCTTCAAGGTCTGGTTAAAGGGGCCTTATGGGGTGGGGAACAGAAGGCACAAACTGTTGGGTGTAAGATAGGCTCAAGGATATATTGCACAATGCAGAGTATATACCCAATATTATGTAATAACTGTAAATGGAAAGTAACCTTTTAAAATTATATTTTAAAAAGACTCAGAATAAAGCGTGGGGGTTTGGAAAGTTCTACAAATATTAAAGTGATAAAAAAGTGAAAAAATGAAATAAAATACATCATCAACAATAAAAAAAAAAGATAAGCCTTAATTTATTAAACTTTGGATATAATCAATTCCAACTCCAAAGTTCTGTCTGCCTTCGATGTGTCATACCAAAGCGAGCAGGGAGGGCTGTGTTCAGCTTCACTCTTTGCAGGATCTGATGTCACTGAACAACTATATCTCTTTTCTAAAGCACTTTGATTCTACCCCGGTCATCATACACATATTCCATTTTATTATTCTCAAAACAAATGCAATGAGCACTCTTCACAAAGTGATAACATCTCACAACCAGAGGAAGCTTTTGGATTTTTTTTTTTTAATAACAAGTCTTGAGACATCTAGCAGTGTGGTCCAATGATGGAAATGTTCTAGATCCACAGTATCCAATACAGGAGTCACTAACCACATGCGGCTGAGGAACTAAAGTATTATTTTACTTAATTGTGATGCCTTTAAACTTAAATAGCTTCATGTGGCTTGTTCCAACCCAAAAATATCAAGCTTCATGAAAAACTAGATGGTGCTCTGTCCTCAACAATGAAATATCTAAAAACCAGACAAAGCCTGCGTCAATTTAGTTAGCATATATCAATGCCCAGTAAATTTTTAAGAAGCAAGCAAGCCGTGAGACAGTTTTGCACATCCCCTGGCATTCTCCCTAAGCAGCAGCTCCTCTGCCAAAGACAACTCCAGTAAAACGTGCAATCCATTTACTTTGCATTCGTAATTAATTTGGTGTACACACAGGGAAAGGATGAAACATTTAACAACATTAAGTGTGGTTTAGTTTAAAATATTATTAAACCTTTGATTTTTCTTTCACAACATGAAAGCCTCCAAAACAAAAGTTGATCAGTTGGGCCCCATTCTTTCTTCACACCCCATCAGTCAAGCCCAAATGCACATCTCCTGAGATTTCAAACGGGGCACTACTGAGGTCACTGCTGGCTGTGTAGAGGGAGAAAAGACCTGAGCTCCACATAAAAAGAAAAAGATTTCAGGAGAGCGGCAAAAGTGCAGAGCCAAAACACCCGGAGAACATGGGACGCTAGAAAGAAGATGACCTTCACACTTGGGAGGGGAGCAGCTTGGAACTCGAGAACATGGACACAGTCCAAAGAAACTATTATGGGATAGATGATCTCCAGGCTCCTCCCCCCACACAGCACCTCTAGCATCATCTTCCCCTCTGGTACCACCAATTATAAACAGTGATGCTCAAAACACACATTTGAGCAGCTGACAGTGTGCCCTGGAGGCTAAAGGCAAACTTTCCCCAGGTGGCACAATCAATAAGGAAAAGAAAAGGATGCAAAATAAAGATAAGCATTACAAAGATGCTCTGCAGAAAAAAGAGAATATATTCATCAGAAAATAATCCACTGTGACTACAGGCTTTGCTTAACCCTTTCTGGAGCACTGCCCCACACTCCCCATGAGACTATTGAGAGTTTCTAAGCAGAAAAACAGAAGAAAAAAGGGATTTCTAATTCCTGGTGCAAGCACAAGTCAGTCAAGCTGTTCTAGCCTAGGTAATAAGCTTATGCTTCAAAACTTTATGAAGTCCCTAAATAAAATCTAGGTTGATCTAGATTCCAGAAGCTTTTTCCCTCTGAATTAACTAAAGAAAAGGAAAAGTCAGTAGGCTGAGAAAAAGGAAGACGAGATTTTTGGCTTTGTATGTTTGTTTGTTTGTTTAAATGACTGGGAATCGAACTAAGCACCTCGCACATGCTCAGGGTTCATGCACTCCACCCACTGAGCTATACCCCCACTCCTTGGCTTTGTATGCTTAATAATGACAAATCAAGAAATAACAATTCTGGGGCCCCTGGACCCTCATACAAATGCATTTTTATCTTTAGCACTAATTCCTAACTTTGCCAAGCGGAATTTTTTTCTGCGTTCAACGTAAATAACATGGTAATGAAAAATGGTAATGTTGGCAACCCTGGGTTTCCTCAGATCTCTTTCCATCATATCAACATGTAGACTTACTGATGGTCCCTCACATGAAAAAACTTACAAATAAATTCATACACAGTCTCTTTGATGAAGGTTCAAATGTCTTGGGTTTCACAGCCAAATATTCAGTCTGTTGAGTGAACTCTTTTGGACCTGAGATTCAGGGGCCTGTTTCAAATCTGGACGTGCCTGAAACTCTAACCTGTTTACTTTCTGACTTTGTCTTCTGTGTCTCCCTTTCTTGCCTCTACTTCTAGCAAGATTGTCCTATCCAAAAAAAAAAAGCATTTGAGTTTTTCAAACAGAAAGGAAATGGTTTCTGGTATGTTCTAAGCTTTTTCAGTGTATTTGGCTGAATGGGCACAAACCGCCAAAGACTAAAAGCCAGCTAATTTATGGAGTCAATCACTAAGGAAAATATGTAGATTCAGCAGTTGCAACTCTCTAAATGGACAATTTTACAATCATGCACAAACTAATGTTCCATTTGAGTTCTGTATATTTCTCCTCTTTAGAATTCACCTATGTGGTTAAGAATTACGGAGTGTACCTTCTACGTCCAAACTTGCTGGTACCAAGGGAGCGTGCTAGGTTCTGGAACACCATACAGCTTTTCCAGGCCCGTGTGCTAAAAGTAAATTATGTACCTAGAATGAAACTAGCGGGTCAAAGCCACTGGGCATCTCCCTCTATTTCCCTTATCTCCAATAATCAACTCCTGTATGAGGGAGTTATTCAAGCACCTCCCCATGAGTAGTAAGAAACACTGTATATGATTACGTTGCCTTTAAAGGAGTTAATTTTTTGAAGTCATAATTTTTAATTTTAACTTATTCATGAATGATGGTGATCACCTCTCAAGTTTTCATCAACAAGGCACCAGGAAAGGCAAAGTAGGAACCCACTGTTTGGGCAATTTGATCTCACCCTGGCGATCTAGCTGAATATCAAGCACCCATTACTTCACCTCATCTGGGAAGGCTCAGCCAAACCATACCTGGGCATCAGCATCAAATAAGCCCATCAGGGTCTAGGATGGGATGGGAGTCTCAAACCACTTGGACTTTGGCCAGTAACTCTAGATTAGCTCGGAATCAGCACTGACCTAACCATCTCTCATGGAAGTGCAGTTTTGTATACATAAGTTTTCTAATTTATCAGGTACTTTCCTGACAGTTTACAGAGATGCATGACAAATTCTGACCCTATTATTTGACGGAACACTTCATAGGGACTTAAACCACAATACACGTATGTCTTTCTAAGTGTAATGGGGGTCAGACAAAACAGTCTGTTTCATTATCTTTCTATTTACCATGACATATTTTCATTGCTTTGTGTGACATTCAGCATGAAATCGTATTGTAATGAAAGCTAAGCTGTGAGTTTCAGTATCCAGAAACTTTCAACTATCATTCTATCTTAACTTCTATGTTGTTACTATGATCACAATGAACTTTTACAAATAATAAAATAGATCCATACAGTTAGAGTCACTCAATTTAAAAAGCAAGTTGATAATAACAAGATTTTAGTGCACTTTTTGTATTTAAAAAAATAACTAAAATGCCTTGCAAACTTTGAATAAATATCTCAAGGCTACACGCATACTTGCAAGGAAGGTAAGCGTTCAAAAAAATCCTTTTGGAGTAAGGAAAACCTTTTCAAAACTTTTGTGTCTCCCCTAAAGCCAGTAATACTGAGATGTGAAGAAGTCTGTTGATACTCTCACCAGGGGCTGTCCTAATTGAAAGCAAAAGATTCTAAAGACACAGCTGCCTTCATAGCCCTAATACAAATGTTTCAACATAATTAGTTACAGCAATGATTGATGCCAAGCATGTGGTTTCTAGAATGGGACAAATAAAAGCATATACACACGTAAGTGGGCACATGTATCATGAAATGGATCATTATTTCAAAAAGGATCCACCTCCCCTCTGCTACCTTTCCATCCTCCCTGCCTGCTTGGGTTCTACCACCTGCCGTATCCTGCAGACCTGGGAGGGGAGAGTTGGATGCAAATTATAAGGCAAGGAGAGCTGAGTGGCTTAAAGGTTAATCAGTGGCCAAATTAAGAAAATAATTCAGGAGTCCTGCTTCCGAGTCTCCTATCCTACTTCCAAAAATCAGTTTCTGCTTCTATATTCTAAACTAGTCTTAGCTATTTGGGGTTTAATCAAATTTTCATAGGACGTGGACAGATAAAACACAATCCTTTCTCACTGCATTAATTTGATTTTTGTCTTTTGCGTTCCCAGCTGTCAAGACTGTCGAATAAACCAGTTTTGATTCATAAATAATAGTTCCATTATATCTCCTGTGCCACTCGTCAGAGTACCTGAAATTTTAATTCACTTGTTCAGCTAAATTTCATCCTCAGTTCACGGCCATAAAATTCTTTATTGACAAACTTTCAAACCAACTTTGACTCTGAGGTATCTAGTCAACATTTTTCTTCTGTGTGGATATTAGTTTATTGAATAAGTGGCATCTGTTTTCCTCCACATCACTAGCAGAGGAGGTATTTCCTTTTGACAGCTTTGCAGGATTTATGGGTTTGCATGCTCTGAAGAAAAATAGTACTAAGCAAAAAATTCCAATTCATTACCTCTTAGTACTTAATTAAGTTCATACCCATGGCACACTGGAGGTGAACCCTGAAACAACTGTGACAGCAGCCGAGCAGCCAGCTAGATTATCTCTGGGAGACAGAGGGGATTCTAATTATCCTGACCTCATTTTTTCCGTCTATGATATTCATAAATGTGCCTTCTATTTTTTTTTCCAGAGTACATCTCTTTTTTTTTTTTGAAGTATAGTCAGTTTACAATGTTGTGTTAGTTTCTGGTGCACAGCACAGTGATTCCGTTTTTTTTATATATCTATATATATGTATTCCTTTTCATATTCTTTTTCATTATAGGCTATTACAAGGTATTGAATATAGTTCTCTATGCTCTACAGTAGGACCTTGCTGTTTACCTATTTTACATGTAGGAGTTAGTGTCTGCAAATCCCAAATGTGCCTTCTATTTTGCTTCCCTTTAGACCTGGGCAAAGCTGCTTAGAAAGGGAGGGCAGATTTCTCTCGGCAGCTACTATTCGCGCAGCCCTTCCAGACAATAAAGTCAAAGAGGGGCCTAAAATTACTCTCTGACCTTCCAGAACGCAGACCTCTGATTCAGAGGGCTTTCCCTGAGGTATGGCTGGAAGGCAAGCAGTGAGTCTCACTAAGCAAACACCTGGTGAGAAGTGAGAGGTGGGCTTACCTATCGGGGTTCTGCGTGCACACATGCATCTGTAAGAGGATCCGCTGCGTGAAAGTCTTAAAGCACTGTCCACATTTCCAAAGATGCCAGTCACTAAACTCCGAGTGGAGCTGGCTGGTGGAAGTCGGGCTCGCCAGGACTCGCTGGTTTTTCACGTTGATTTGGTTAAATCCTGATTCGATGGGCCCGGACTTATCCAGGAGGGAGAAGTTCCTGCTGCATGGAGTCTGTGGGAAGACGACAGAGCGCTGCTGGGTGGCAGGGGAGAGTTTGCTGTTCTTGCTGAAGGGCTGCAGGGCGTCCTGTCTGCACATGGCTTCCATGACTGTCGAGGGTACATTTACTGGGAGAACAGCAAGAGTTTGAGAAGATCAATTTTAGTAGCCCTGAAAATAAGCATAATAACACACACTTCTAAAAAAATCCCTCTAAGTCAACATTTTAAAAATTGGTGTTTCTGGACTCACAAGGAACATAAGAACAGCCAATTTGATTTGAGGGGGAAATCACTGTTATTGCCAGTTAACTCAGTCAGTGCCTATTTATTAAGCAACTACTGTCTGCTCCAGGTTTTTCCTAACTGGTCATTGCCCTCACTTACGACTTGAGATAAAAAGACTCCCTAATTGGGGGGAGTTGAGCTCGGAGGCACAGCAAGAGACAGGGAGAGAAAGTGGGGCTCCCTAGAGAGGGTGGCCTTCAGCATGGCAGAGAAGGTAAATTCAGGCCTTTAGGATTTCAGGCCTTTCATCAGACCCTGCCAGCACAGGACAGATTTTCAAGGAAAAGTGACTAAAGAGGTGAAGGCAACCATATGAAAGACACCTGGAGACAGAAGTCTGGTACGCTGGTGGGATGGTGAGGCAATCAGGCTGACTGAACACAGTGTGGGTTTGCCAGCACTGTGGGAATAAAGGGTTGGGGTGGGGGTAGACCTCAGAGGGCCTTTAATGTCCAAATAAATAAATACACAAAAGACTTCAGGCCTAAGAAATAGACACTGACTATTTCCGAGCAAACGAATAGCAAGAAAAAAGAATCCATGTTCAGGGAAGGCTTGACAGAGGCAAAATTTACACGCAGGGTGCAGGGCATAAGGTAAGAGTAGCAGGCATCAGAGTATGTGATCACAGAAGATGGTGCTTGCAACTTGGGCTTTGGAATCAGAAAGACCTGTGTTCAAATCCTAACTCTGCCTTTTACTAGCTTGGTCATCTTAGGCAAGTTACGCAGTCTCTCTGTGCTTGAGTCTCCATCTGTAAAATGAGGACAATGAAACTAATAATTTTAAAAGTAATGGCATGGCTTAGTGGGTGAGACGGTCTAGATTTTAACTCAACTACCTACAGCTGTCCCTTGGTATCCACGGCGGGGTTGGATCCAGAACCCCTGCAGATACCAAAATCTGCAGATGCTCAAGTCTCTTATATAAAATGGCATAGTATTTGCATATAATCTACTCACATCCTGCTGGATACTTTAAATCATCTCTAGACTAGTTATAATACATAATACCATGCAAATGCTAAGTAAATAGTTGCCAACATATGGCAAATTCAAGTTTTGCTTTTTGGAACTTTCTTAAAATTTTTTTCCCCAGAATATTTTCCGTCTGTGGTTGGTTGACTCTGCTGGAGCGGAAGCTGTGGATCCAGAGGGCTAACTGTGGGCAGGTATGGAATACCTAAATCCACAGTTTAGTCCTCGGTAAAATGTAAAGTGGTCACGGGAAGGAGTGAGAGATAATGCACAGGCAGCAGCTAGTAAATGCCAAGGTTGTCACTCAACAGATACTGAGTTCTATGCGCCCTGTCTTCCTCATCTTTAAACACCAGTTTGAGGTTTAAATGAGATAATGATAGTACTCATCACAGGGCCTACCATCAATATCAGTCACCATTCTTATTACTACAGAAGGAAAAGAGCCTCGAATGAAGGAGATGGACCCAAGCGGGATGGTGGTAGTGGGAGTGGGGAAAGAATGAGAAGAAACATTTTTGAGAAGGGAAACCTAATATATTTGAATTTTGTTTTTCTTTTTTCTTTGTCATTGTATTCATAATATACATCATGCATTCACTTGTCAATCCACAGGTTCAGAGGTGATGAGAATCTTTACATTATGCTTAAAAACTATTATTCTTACTTTAATTATCTACTCTGGCAATAAAATTTGTTTCGTGGTATTTCAGGGATCATAGAGATTCAAGGTTACAGCATGAGAAGGAATTTAGAGACCAAAAAGTTTGAAAAGGATGATTGGCAAAAACGGTGGTGGTGGGAAATAAATGATGGCTGTTGACCATCGGGTTCAAGGTCATGTGAAAAGGAACACGTGAACTGGGTGCTCTCATTCTTCCCTGCAACAGACCATCTCTGAGATTCCAGTGGAGCATGAAAACTCAGGTGTCCTCAACTACAAAAAGAGAACAAGAGGACCACTACCGCCAGGAGGCTCCATGCTTGAGTGGATACGTAGACACCACGTGTGGCGGGGTTAAGGATGCCACTAAGGACTCTTCCACCCTGAGTGTTCTACACTTTCACATGTATTAGATGAATCCAACAAATGGAACAGCTCATCCTCCAGGGCTCTGTTGGCATGGCCCATTCTGTCTTATGAAGAAGAAATAAAGCAAGAGACTCACAGACCAGGAGAGAATGTGGAGTTTGTCTACTTGGTAGTTCTTTATCCTGACTGTATATTATACTCATAGAGGAGATTTTTAAAAATACCAGAATCTCTTGGTAGTGCCTGGAAATCTGCACTTTAAGTTCCCCAAGTGCTTCTAATATAAAATCAGAGATGAGAACCACTGATCTAGTCCTACCCTCTCTTATTACAAAAAAAAAAAAAGCTGAAGCTCAAGCAGGTCTAATAACGCGTCACACATTCAGTTAATGTCACAGCTAAGCTGGAAGCTTTAGCTTTCTTTCTGATGTGCAGGGCATTTTTTTTTTTTTTGACCATACTCCTATTCTATGTCTGCTCAATTGCTGTGGTGCAAAAATAAAAAGGACATTTTACAGCTAGTACAGACATTTGTGTGTGTGTGTATGTGTGTGTATACACATATATAAACATACGTTATACAGGCATCTATGTGTGCACACATATACATATTTATGTACATGTCTATATTTTATATATAAATATTTATGAATAATTTCAACTTCTGTGGCAAAAGTAAATCAATATGAAATGTGTGCACACATTTTAGACTTTCAAAAAACCTTTGACTGTACACAGACTGTTAGTTTTAAAATATATATTGAAAAATAAGGAGAAATGTTTTATGTTTTGGCTCTTTCTTAATAGAAGACAAAAACAGCAGCATTGTCACAGACGAGGGTAGAACCCACCTTACTTAGCCTGTTTATACTAATCTGGAAGAGACAAAGCACAGGGAAACCCACGAGTTTTCAGGCAATACTAAGCTCTTGCAGGCTAGGAAGGCCAGACTAGCAGGAAGGAAGACAGGGTGGGGAGACCGTGGAATGAAGATGTCATCAACATGCAGGAGGGCAGGAAAACCCCCAGAAAGGAAAGCTTTCTGCTAGAAAGAGGAACATGATGCCTCCGGGGAAGTCACACAAATAACACTCTAAGTAGAGATTGTAAGTGCTGACTTCTTACTTAAGCCCCTGGAAAGTAACTGAATAAATTAATTCTCAAAGATTATTAAGGTCACAGAACCTTTCTATTAAACAAAAGAATATGCGGGCCAATGGAATTTTTCTAAGTTTAATAATCAATGTCAAAATAGTAATAAAGAAAAATGTCTACCAGTTTGTATAACAATCTGGGATAACGGGATCTGAGTTAATGATAATAGCATTTAAGCCGTAAGTATGGGGATAGCTGGAATAAAATGATTCTCTGTCTTATTATTTTCTCCTATGGGACACCTCTAAACAAATATAACACATTTTGGGGACAGTAGCAATGCTTGCTCTTTCTACTTTTGGCATGATCCTTTATTGTACTTGGGAATTAATTTAATTCTACTGAATGAAATGAGCTAGGAACAGCCTTAATAATTTAACATAATTTTCACAAAAGCAACCATATTTGACCCCAAAGCTGCCCTGCAGAGCCCTCGCACACTTCCACAGGACCGGAGAGGTCAAGCTACAAAGCATACTTTTTTCAGCAGGACTTAAAGGACACAGAGGATCACTCTTCCTAAAAACCAGTCTGATTGGCCCAACAATCCAAAGTATTAACAAAATACAGGGAATTCACAGAAAGAGAATAGAAAATGAATCAGAAAACACTATCATATCCCAACCCAAGATAGGACAAACTGCAAGAGGCCAGAAGTGACTAATGAAAAGACCGAAAGGATGAAGAGGTTTCTATCTGAAGACGTACTGAGCAAGTAAAATTGTTTCAGTCTATAAGACAGAGATTAAGGGGAAGAGGGCAAACTCTCAAAGCCCTAAAGGATTTATAGTCAAGGAGGATAATCAACTCATCAAATTTTACAAAACTATAACACTGAGAGTGAAATGCAGGATCCATAAAACAAAGTCCTACTTTACTCCCTCATCCATTCACTCAGTCCACAAGCGCTTACTGAGTATCTATGACGTGCCTGACACCGCTGGGGCTGTGGACACAGGGGAGCGAGAGTTACAGCTCCTACTCTCAGGTCACTTAATCTTTAGTGAGAGAGACAGATACCACACAAATGCTCTTACAGGTAAATACTGACTCAGTTTCATCAGATCTAAAATTCCATTCATTTCAAGTCACACCATCAATTGTAAGTCTCCCTGCATTGTGAGACATTTGCCAGGTCCAGAAAGATTAAAATGTGAAAAATATGTGAATTTGAGAACTGACAATATTCAGTTGCTCCAAGTGTAATAAGTGCTCTGATAGAAAAGAAACGGGGCCAAGAAAATGTCTGTCAGAGATGGCTAAACCTGGGTGGGAGAGATGGCTTCCCTGTGGTACTGACCCTGAGTGTGAGTCCTGAAGATGCGCTGCCATCAGATGGGGGCAAAGGAGGGAAAAGGCGATATGAGAGGAGATGGACTGTTGGCAGCTGTGCCACCGAGTCTGTATGGCGCACGAGGTGAGAAGCAGCTCAGGACACGTAATGGAAATAGGTGAAGGGAGGCAGGTTAATACAACAGAGGATGGTGGGGTCTGTAGCAGACTAAATAGAGCCAGGCTAGTCTGAAGATGTTTGAATTCTCATTTTGCAAAACAGTATGTGAGCCATACAAATATTTCTGGAGACTACGTAGCCCACTGGCTATCATATTAAAGAGGTGGGGACTGAGATGTAAAAGAGTATGAAAAAGTGTGTGTGTGTGGTGTGTGTGTGTGTGTGTGTGTGTGTGTGTGTATAAATGAATTATTATGCTGTACACCAGAAACTAACACAACATTATAAATCAACTATACTTCAATTAAAAAAAAAGAGTAATGCCAAACCAAAAAAGGGTTTTAAGCTAGGGTATGAGGTCATCAGATTGATACTTTAAATGCACCATCACTCTATATCATTAAATGAAAAAGTGAGGTGCAGAACAAAGTATATAGTATTACTATCTACATAAAAGGGGAAGGGCAGAGTGAGAGCCCAAGAAAGAGTGGGAGAATATGCTCGAATTCAAGAATGGGCAAAAAATACGCCCAGAAAGACACCAAAGAATCTGTCAATGGATTGCCTCTTGGAAGGACAATTACATGTCCACAGTACTTTCTGGATTTTGATCTATGGGACCAAACTCTCTCTTAACAAAACATGTGAGTAAACTGAGACAATAAAATCAGCAAATCAGTGAAACTCCACTTCTGCTGCTGTGATACCAAAAGAGGGAAAATGTGACCTGCAGGAGGCTACCGCAGGGGTCCAGGCCGAAGCTGATGGGGAGGCTGATCAGGAGGTGGCAGCAGCAATGAAAAGAAATGTATTTAAGAATACACAAGCAACAGGGCTTTCTAAATGCCTGGACAGAAGGGTGAGGAAGAGCGAGGTGTCAAGGTTTCTAGAAAGAGCAACTGGATGAATGAGAGTGAGAGGTACTGCACTGGGGGAGAGGCAGCTTGGGCGACAGAGTAGAATGGTTTTGGTTTTGAGATGCCTGTGAGACATGCAAGTGCAGATGGAAATCAGACAGGTGGATGGGAGTCTGGGGCTTCAGTGAGAGAGGTCTGGATTGCCAGTATAAATCTGGGAGCACCTGTCTTAAGTCAGGTCCTTGGGAAACAGAATCTGAAATGGAGATTTGCAGTTTTGTGTGCAGGAAGTTTACTGGGGAGTGAAATGAGTGAGGACTTTGGCAAGGGCGATCAATAGCTCTGGAGGGCCTTCAGAGCTGTTCTGCTTTGGGGTAAGGGAAGCAGTCCTTCCTACCCACCCACACTGACCAGTCATTGGACACAGGCTACGTGGGGAGGGAACATGACTGGGGGTAAAGCAGCTCTCGGAGGCTGAAGGCAATTCAGCTGTCAGCTGTCCCCAGAAGTAGGGGAACAGGGGCCTCAATCCTAAAGCAAGGTTGGGATCTAGGCAGTACACCACACCATCCCACAGCACCCAAGAGGTCAAATCTCTCATGACGGTGGGTTCCTATGTCCTCTGCCACTTCCTTCTGGGAAGGTATTTTCAGTGGCTGCTGCCTTCTGTTAGGAGTCCTGTGCAGACACGAAGGCATCTCCCTGGGGTGACTTCTCTGTTTCTTCTAGGATCTTACAGGTTTCTCCAGTTCTGGGGCAATTTTTATACTAGCTTCTTGACCCAGGGTTTCCACAACTGGCAGGTAATGCAAAATCCAACCCCACACCTTCCCACAGTTGGGGCTGGTTTTTGGAGTGTGACATGGTGTTTTTACCAATAGCCCCAGATGGACAATTCCTTGGCCTATGGGCTTGAGGGTAGCACTTTTCTATGTCCCATTTAGGGACAAAACAGTAACTTCTGGTTCCTGAGTTTATGTGAGGAGTCCAACGCCAGCTGCCCACTGAGCATGAGGGGCCAGGAACCTGACTTCTCTTGACTGCATTACTACTCAGCCAAACACCTGCCCAGCTCAGGCTCCCTGCAGTAGCCATCTCACGGCCCTGCATTAGGTTCTGTACTGTAGTTGCTTGCTTATGTGCCTCCTCCCACACTGAGGTGCTGGAGGACGGGGTCTGAGTGTCTGTACCCCATCACAGCGCTCCCACAGGGCCCTGCAGAGATGTCCTCATTGTCCTCAACGTTCACTGACAGAAGGCTTGAGTGAGGCCTGGTTTCCCACTGTTGGTGGGACGGTGGGGGGTGGGGTGGGGAGGGCACTCTGTAGAAGTGCTCCTTTTTATTTCCTGCTCTTTAAAATCAAAAGAAAAAGGAGGGCCTCTTAGAGGGAGAGTTGACTCTGGTGCAGCAACTCCTGCATTGCTGTCCAGTTTCACATTCTGCTACCTCAGCTTCCCATGCCAAGACCGAAAAAGCAGCAGGAAGACTTGTTTAACATTTATTCCCAGGTTTTTTTTTTAATTTCCTCTGAAATGAGTATGAACACACTAGGGTCTTTACACTCTGCAGGAGCTGATCCCCTACTAGAAGCTTTGGGGAACCTCATTCCTCCTTGCGGATACAATCTGTCGACACAGGCGTTCCTTCAAGCCCTTCTGAAAGGCCCACAGTGGTTGGAGTGGCTCTCTCTTTGGAGCTCTATTACACTTAGAACTATGGGTTTTTTTTTTTTAACAGAAAATAACATAGGAATTGCTTCCAGAATCCAGATGCCTATGGGAAACGCTGCCTTCTCTTTCAGTGGCTTGTCCAGGCAGTGAGTGTGCCCCACTGCTCTCCGGCCCCTGAAGCCTGAACCCACCCCACACACTCCATAGGAAATGTGTACTTTCAATGTTGAAAGAACCATGGGCAGAAAATGATATTTTTATAAATGAAAGTGCTTAATAAGTATCATTCACTGAGTTAAATCACCACTGTCTTGGGCCATGTATCAATTCCATTAACAACAAAAAAACAGAAATCTGGCCAAAATATTTCTCCTTTCTAACAATGGCAATATAATTCTCAGTATTTGTCCAGCGAGCATGTATTCATTGTTTGCTCTGTGCATAACCCTGGTAAGGAGGCTCTGTGGAGGCATTTTGTCAAGCAAGTCTTTGATCTTAAGAAGCTTCTTTCTAAGATACTTAATTTATTTTTGTGGCTAGCTCAGTAGGATAAAAATTGTCTTAGAATTCCTAATCCCGTTGAGATGATTTAAACTACTAAGGGCTGGGGAAGGCTATCTGTTAAATTATCTGTCCATGCCCTTTCACACATTTGTGCTTTTAAATCACACAGAGAATTTTCTCAGTACAGAATAAGGAACCCTCATTATAAAGCATTCCCAGGTCTCTCCGTCTCTCCCATATGAATCATACAGGAGAATCTATCTTAGAGACAAAGTCATATATCACCCCCATGCTATCTGATGAAGCTTTCTGCTGGTTTCTTGGGTGGCCAATCACATGACAGATATATGACTTTGAGACAGGAACTGAAATAAAATTCCTGTAATACCCTTAGGGGGAAGGGGGATTGTCACTGTTGAGCACTTTAGTTAAAGAATTAATTCTCTTTAAACTTCCCTCCACCCTTACTTAGAGCTCTGAACTCAACCCAGAAGAGCTGCTCAGTTTACCTACTGAAGCCACAATACTTCAACCTGCTATGGCTTTGTGAATTTTCTCCCAAGGTTTTCAGGTGCTAAATGATATAACACATGCCCTGGTAGGGTTGATTCAATACTCTACTCAGCAGTCTCAGGAATGCTTCACACAGGTTGGCCTACAAGGGAAAGGAGGCTTGAAAAGTAAAGCATGTGATGTGGCCAGAAAGTACACTTTTTGATGACACTATCACACTGAACCTGAAGCTAGATGGTACACTGTTAGATACCACTGGCAGGTGGCTGTGAATGGCACAGAGAACCCCAAATCTTCCAGCCCAGTTCCTAAATCCCTTTCGTCAATGTAACCACATCACAAGGTGGAAGCAATATTGTAGATGTGTGACTTCCACCCTAGAGATCCAGGTCAAGGGTAAGAAACGTGTTTCCTGAGGAGTCATTCCAGTTTCCATTTCTGACTCATCACTCAGTAAATGGTCATTCCATTCATCCAGTTCCTCAGACCAAAGCCTCGGAGTTCTCCTTGCCTCCTTTCTCTCTCACTCAGTACCCCAAGTGTCAGCAAATGATGTTGACTTTCCTTTCAAAATATATCCAGAATCCAACCACTTCTCACCACCTCCACCACTTCTGCACTGGTCCAAACCACCATCACCTCTCCCCTGAATTCCAGGAAGAGCCTCTAACTGGATTCCCTGCTCCATCCTCAACCTATCTAGTCTCCACTCAGTAGCCAGAGTAATCCTGTTACAACTTTAGTCACATCACTGCTCAAAACTCTGCAATAGCCCCGTTTATCCAGCCCACACAGAACAAAAGCCAGGGTCCGGACAAGATCCCTGCCCCCTCCCATATCTAAGTCTTCTCCCCACCTCACTCACTCTGACACACCTATGTCAATAGCTTTGGGATGCTCTCCCAGTAGGCCAGTCATATTTCCATCCTGGAAATAAAAGGAACTGAGTCTAGCTGCCTGCAACACTCTGCTCCCAAACAATACATGTCTTGTTCCTTTGCCTCCATAAGTCTTTATCCAAGGGCTACCTTCCTTGTAGAGCTCACCCTGATCACAGCAACTCCCAACTCCTGGCACTCCTTACCCCTTCTCTGCTTTATCTCTGTGACACTTATCATCACCTGACACACTATCTATTTAATCATTTATTTGTTGATAATCTGCCTCCCTCTACTAGAAGATATACCCCATGAGGGTAGGAATTCCTGTCTGCTTTGTTCACTGCTGTCTCTGTGGCACCCAGCAATGACACTGGCCCATAGTAAATGTGCAACAAATATCTGAGCATTTAATGAATGAATGAATGGAAGAAATTTCAGGCTGTGTGCTATATACGCTAGAACTCTAGATTCTGATATGTTTATTCCCAGACATTCTGCAGCACACACACCCCACAGTATGCTCAGAGTCTGTAATACGCTGTATTAAAGGAAGAAACAGAGAGCCTTTCTGGAATCTTTTGGGATCAGATTCCATCCTTAAGAAGGTGAAGTTATGCCAAGGTTCTAACGTACAGACAGGCCCCTGTCAACAGATCGGGAAGCTGATACTGGTGCTCTCCACACGTGGACCTAGATCTAGCTTCAGGGGAGCCGGGGCATGGAGCCATTCTGGGAAGACAGAGCATCCTGGCCTCCATGTCCATTTCTGCCTCTAACACCAACCACACACTCTTGTCCAACACTGAGATTTTCTCCTATGAAAACAGACACTCTCTCAAATAGGAGTATCACTGTGGAAAAGAAACTTTCCAATGGAAACTTGGGAAGTAAGAGGAATGTACTTATATGTCCAAAGATTCATTTTTTGATTTGAGATTGGTTTGGGGTTAGGGTAAAGTAGAAAAGGAAAGTTGAGAGTAATATGCTTTTTGAGGATTCTATTTTTTTTTTTTGAGGATTCTATTTTTAACAAAGAAAATAAAGACAACATGGAAAAGAAATATCTGATCATCAGCATTTTGATTAATAGCATTATGAACATTCTTTTTTTTTTTCGGAGTTTGTGTGAGTGAGAGAAAGTAAGTGAAGGAGGAAAAATTAAAATAACACTGTTTTTCAAAATGAAGTTTCTTAAATAGATCTGTTCCCTCTGCTTCGTTTTCTACTGCATAATCCCAATTACCTGTTCATAGATTAGTCAATTTGGTGACAAGAAAAAAATAGCATCATTGAAACCAGCATTTCTCACTGAAGCATGGCAGAACTACCTAATTCTGTGCCAAACACTGGAAATCACCTGATAACATTTTCCCAAGAATTGATAAAAACAAATATATAAAGTTTAGGTGAAAACTGCTGTAGAAGTTGGCACTTGCCCAGACATTAGATTATTTTTTAAAACATAATGATGGCCATGGTAATGATCTAAAATGAACCATGTGACTTTCTTTTAAGAAATTTAGAGAGAGATAAATTCCTCAGTCAGATGTCTACGGTTTTTACTACCCTTCTCATTCCCATGCCCACTTAGGAGGAAGCACAGCCAATCAGCCAGAGGGCTGTTATTCCTGATTAAACAGCACTGTTTTCTCATTATTTCATTTTTGCAAACAGTGTGACTACAGCAAGACTGTGCACCCCTTCAGAGCAGAACTCGTGCCTTATGCTGCTCTTGTAACCAGACACATAGTAGGTGCTCGGTAAGTAACAGTTGCCTTAACATTGCTGCCAGCGATGATTTAAAACTAAGACTGAGGTTTTGAAATTATCAACAGGCGAAGAAAAACTGGTCTGTACAAGTTAAGATTCCCTGTGAAAATGCAAAAGACATACAAGGAAGATGATGGAACAGACTTGTGCACGTTTCTGTTACATAGAATGGATCACATTTTCGGAGTTTCAAACAACACTCTTAAAAAGTTAGCTTTGAGATCGGTACTGTGAAATGTGAATTCAGAGCTAAAATAAATTCTTACAGTTTTCATCCTGGGCAATGCATTGTAAAGGGATCCCAAAGAAAGACGTATAGCTGTCATTGTACCACACCAGAAGCTCGGTACCCCTGGGAATATCTATACAGGCTCGGTAGAATATATTCGACCTATTCAAAACAAAAGAAAACCCAGCTTAGTAATCGGTAGGACTCATGTGCCCCATCCACATTTTTATTGCCCCCAAAAAGTTCTGCCCAGCTCCACCTAAACAATTTCTGTTTGTAATAAAATCTGCACCCACCTTATCGTTCTTGGCAACCAATTAGAGCCTGTAACCCAGTAAAATAAATAGCTTACAGTTTATTACCACAATGTCTCTCCACAGAACATCTTGGCTGAAGAGACAGATATGTGACCCAAGAGACAGCAGAAAGGAAGAGTTCGTTTAAAAAAAAAATCTCACACTAATGAGAAAATTCTCTCTTGGCAAATTGCAGACTCTGGTTCCTCAACGTCACATATAAATTAATATGATTGATTTTCTTATTTGAAAGAAAAGCAGTAGGTGTATTCTTACAACTTGGCATTGGGAGTTCTCAACTCTGTAATAAAATTAAGCAGCTTTGTGATGTAAGGATTGAAAGAAATAAAAAATTTCCCCCTTGCCTTTCTCCTGAAGTTTGATACAGAGAAGAGAGAAACACTCTCATGCGAAATGGATGGAAATTCAATAAATACAAGGGGAGCACTCTACTCTGGCTGAAAAATTACACTCTGAAATGATAGAGTGAAGGGACCAAAAAATAAACATTTTTTTTTTACAGTGGCTGTGGTATAGTAAAGAAAAATCTATTTCTAAAAAAAGATTAAAAAAGTAAGAGGAGTCTGCGACCAGTTTTCTCAATGAAGAATTGCTACAAATACTAACCTCCAGTTCAAGATAAAAGTGTTTAGGGTTGGTGGACCTTAAATTTAGTCTATCTGTAAGGAATTGGCTGGAGCAGGGCAATTTGTTCCTTGTATAACACTGCAGACATAAGGCGAATCCTTCACCACATTTTTCATGGCAGTGAGATATGCACTTGTCAACATATTTTGTCACCACAAAGTGGCTCTTGGCAATAGGATCATAAAGATCAATAAAAAAGTGCAGATTCTCAATATTTTACTTGCAGCTGCAAAAATTTCATTTATCTTGTTATTTTCCTTACTTGCTGCCATTCCGTCTCACGAGGGCACTGCTAGCTAAGCAGAATGTTTTTTCCCAACATTCTATGAATATCTGACAAAAACTCCAGCCAGTGGTCCAGACCTCACTACCCTTCCTCCCGCCGCATCTCCAAGAGCTGTGCATTTTATTAATTCTTTCCACTGCTACATAAAAAAATCAAAATGGGAGTCGAGCTATAAATCACTGGCCATCTCCTAACTTGAGAAAAATTGAGTCTACTTTGTACTTCACCCCTTGTAACATTTCATCTCTCGGTTTGGCTTCCCTTAATATAAACACAGCGCCCGGCAAATGAATGTGTTAAAACCAAATGACATACTTTGCCGCTGAAAGGGCAGAACTGTTTTCGAGCAATGGGTGGTCTTCTGAGGCTCGGAGGAGGCCAAAAGGGGGGAAAAAAAACGTGTAAGTGTACACCGTTCCTTACAAGCGGACAGAGCTTCCAAAACTCGCAGAAATCTCTGCATGTTAAAGCACATCAAAGGGATTTTTCCCTTTTCAGATAATATTTCCTTTGCTGACATGTATTTAGTATTGCGGTTGGATGACTCATAAAGATAGCTTCATGGCGTCCCAACGCAGTTGAAGTGGAACACATGCCAACAAACATTATTGTCAGCCTCAAAATAAAAACAAAACGTTCAGCGAAGGGTCAATCAATCAAGGGCGCTTTGAAGAAAATTCCATTTAGATATTACAAATCATAACAGAATGAATCTAAACCAGCTGACTTTTTGTGAAGAGGACGTTCATGTACAATAAAAAATTAGGCTGCCTCTTCGGGGTCCAACTTTTCTATTTTCTTACTCTTGGACGTGGTCACTGGTGACGGATGCCAGTTTTTAAATTGTGTTTTTGTAGCTCATTTTATAAAGATCTGAAGTAATCAAAAACAGACTGGCAGGGAGAACTCGATGTGTGAGCGCCATTATGAAAGGAAACCATAAACCCTGCTCGATTTTGACAGATAGGTAATGACTAACTCGTGCCCACCTTCCTGTAGGGGTTTCTCCTTTTCCCAGATTCCGAACTTGTCTCAAGAGTTCCCTGGGTGCTCCTTACAGAACCAGCCCAGCTACCTCTCGCTGAATGGACAACCTTTACTCCTTTTCTAGCTCCAAGTTTCATAAAAACTTCATGGCAGAGATGCAGCTGCACTGAAGGTGGGTGAAGCCAATATACAGACTGTAACCAGATACCCTGGTGTGCAAGGTCATTTAAACCCTTATGTAATGAAAGATAACAGCCTAGGAAACCACGGCAGTGAGTCACACGCTGCCTAAATATGTTCCTTTTGAATTGAAGGCCTTTGGAGAGCGAGCCAGATTTGTGCAGCCTTTGCACACATAGAAGGGGAATCAAGTTTTCCTTTTTTTAAGGCTTCATTTTTTAAAATTAAGGGAAAAAAGAAAGCGAAAATAAATAGTCATAGGCAGGACTCCAAGTCGCCGAGCAAGGGCGCTTCTGCTTTGATGTGTCTGTGGTGCCTGATAAAGCTAAACAGTTGCTTCTGACTCAAAAGGGAACACGGCTGTTTATAACTGAGCTCATATATTTACATGGCACATGTTTTCTGGGGATTTTGAGAAAAGAAGGCTTAGTGGTAGGGCTTTTTTCCTAGGAGATGGGTTTCTGCCCTCTTGTCTCCACTCCAGCCTTTAGCACAAAGTAGAAAGAAATGTTGACCAACAGGTGTGCTGGGCTTAGCATCTGGGAGTCCACCTTGCTTCTCTGTCCCTACCCCATCCGGGCCTCCCTCTCAGACTCCAGGCAGTGAGAGTGGCTCCACTTCATCTTTGTTACTCTTTGGGCTTTGCCCAAAGATCTCAGGAGACCAGGGGCTTCTCTATGCTCTGGAACCCCCTCAACCCCTGAAACAGGCTCTGAATCATCACAGGGCCAAAGCCAAATGCTTTGGCTCCTTTTGAGGGATCAAGAGAGGTTACTCTGTCTCAACCAAGGCTGTCGAACAGAATGGTTTTGGAAAAGCAGCCTTGGAAAGGTTGAGAGTTCTTGGTTTTTCATGCCTTTGTGCAAATGAAACTTTTTCCTCTGGGAAACAGCCTGACCAAAGGTGATTAAAGCAAAGGATCTGGGGCTGCACCTCTGAACTCCTATTTATGTGTGCACACATCTGCCGGGGGACTCACCCCAAGTCAGCGAGTTCGCTGGGCTCACTCTGGTCACTGCCAAAGGTCAGGTGATGATGTGGAAGTAACTGTATCCTGGGGACCAAGTACCTAGCATCTTTATCCCTGAATTCTCAAGCCATTATTGTTACAAGTACTAAGGAGAGATCACAAACCTAGCAGAAAAGTGTCTGCCAGTCCTCGCAGAGTTCTTCAGAACCCTGCAGGATTTTTTTTTTTTTTTTTTTACAAAACCAGCAGCAAGCCTAAATTTACATATGCAAGGCAAAGAGCTTCAGCTCCATAAGTGGTAAATCAAGGCATACTTTACCTGTACTGAACTACTGTTAGATTCTGTTCTCCGCAGTGCCTGGCACATCGGATATACCTCATCCAGCTCGACTTACTAGGTTCCCCACCATCAATAAAGTGCTGTAGTGTCCCATCTTGGTCATATATCTAGAGAAGAGGTCAGAAGGTCAAGTAGTTAGAACGAGTCACCAGCAATCATCTTCCCTGCTTCCCTTGGTGTCTTTATGTGTCGGCTGCAGGAATTTACTGCCCGTAGGTTTGCTAGTGCTTATTGATGCTTGTGGAAACTCCACTGGAATAACAGGAGAGAAATATTTTTAGGTGATGCAAGTCAATCACGTTTTTCTTATCAAGCCAATCTTCCCTGGATTAAACATATTTGTGGCATCTCAAGGATGTGAGGGACCATGTTTCCCAAAGAATATTTAACTGCTTTTGACAGGCGACTCTTAAGTAATGAGCTGCTGGATAAACAAAGCAAGCTGAGAGGAGAGGCCACATTGACATAGCTGGAACATCCACATAAGGGCTCCCATCTCAAACACGTAACTGTTTGAAGGCATTTGGGAGGCAGTAACCATCATCTGTTCAACAAGCTGGTGACACCTAACAGAAGCAGGAGCCTTACTGGAGCTACACAGCACTAATAAAACAGACTCTGATTCAGATGAAATAAATGGACTCTCACCTTGCAGAAGATGTAGGACTTCAGCTGTCAGGACCTGAAACTATTAGGAGAGGGTCATCAAAAAAGTGAGACCCTCGGAAAGAGAAAGGAAAAAAAAAATGCTACCATTTCCTGTGCATTTTAGATGTCTTAACTGAGATTGGTCTAATAATTATTGCCTTGGGTTATCTCAAGCAGATTTTCTTTCAAGGTTGCATCCAAGAAAATGAAATCTGCTTCAAACCAGCCAATGGACAAGGGACAAAAAGTCTGATGCAAAACAATTAGCCAGTCCAGCACACATGGAGTCTTTGCCAACAGCAGAGACAATGGGCTCCCACCTTCAGAAACCAGATCAGCCCTGGGCACCATGGAGGGTGTGGTATCTAGAGGAACAGGAGATCAGGGGTTATATATGTACAGCCATTCTAGAAGGTCATCCTCAGTCCTAGGGGCATCCAGGAAGCAAGGAGTACAGTTCTCAGAAGGGCCATGACAAAGCTGGACCTTTTCAAATAAAATCAGCACTGAGATTCCAGTAGCTACTGAGGTGTTCCCCAGAGCATCCTGAGAACTCGTATCTCTTACTCTTGCTCATCAGCCTTTCCACTTTTTCTTTCCAAATAGACATAAAGATTAAGTTTCACAGAGAGCCTCACTGGTTACATTTAGGCCCTAAAATTAGTAGGATCATTCATATTAATTTAGCTCAGTATTTCTATTCTGGGGGCCAAATGGCTTAGTGATGACAGTTTTTTTTTTTTTTTTTGGTTGTATTTTTTTTATCATCACCAGTCATTTTTAAACGGTTGATTTTTTTTTTTTCGGCTTTTCTTGAACTCATCTGTCTTCACCTCCGACCTTTCCACTAACCCCCTGAGATAAAAGAGAGGCATCAATCTAATAAACACAATTGTTGGAGAAGTTATGACTGGTTAGAAGGCCAGCATGGTCACAGCTGATTATCAATGTAGCCTGAGAAGAAAGAAGAGATTCTTGGATTCCTGGATTATACTGTATTTAAGATTAATAACGTCTTTAAATTCCTATTTGGGGATGATGGCAGAGAATAGAAATATTTCATGTGGTGGATACATCTGCTCCCTGAGCAATCAAATGACAGATTTCGTATTTAGGTTAGATTGCACTGTGGTTATTTTGGTGTTCTTGTTCTTGTTCTTGTTTTGTTTTAGGAAACTGGTTCAAAGAGTCTCAACCCTGAGTCTGCTGTTGACAGCCCGTGTGACAATCAACAAAGCCATCAGTTCCTTGAACACCACTGCTTATCTATAATGGAGCCCAAATGATGATGACCCAGACCTCTGTCCCTTCCTTCCCCCATGAAAAATCTTTCATGACAGTTGCTGGTGAAAATAATTATGAAGGATTTCGAGACATGCAATTCTCCCTTGTGATTCTAGCTAATGTCCTCAAAGCCAAGTAAAACCCTTGAACATTTATATGTCACGGGTGCTGCCTTGAGTGTGAGCTCATCTGAACACCACACAGTAGCCAATCAGTCTTGACAATGCTTCCTCCCACACTCTTTCAGCGATCACCTCCTTAAAATAAGTAGATTGTGATTACAGGAATCCTACAATGTTTGCCTGCCTGGTGAAACTGCTACCTGCCTTGAGGAAAAGTAGTGAGCTCTTTGTTAGGCTTTTTCCAAATATCACACAACGAGCCCATGGAATAAGGTTGAGCCTCCCTGGTTTTAGCCTGATACCAACATTATACCATTTCATGTGAAATTCTGATGAAAATCTCCTGCACCTACTTAGAGCCCAGAATTGGGCACCCAATCAGAGATGAGGAGACTCATTCAACCTTGACACTGTTCTCTCGCCGTCAGCTCCCAGAGCCCAGCCCCCACTAGATCCAGTTGGATTTGCCTCCTACTGTCCATATGCACCATCCTAGCCCAAATCAGCTTTCTCTCTCCTCTGAAGGGTCTCAACAGCCCCTTAACTCATCTCCTGGCAGCCTCTTCAGAACCTCCAACCTTGTCTCTAAACTACAGCCAGAGTGATTTTCCAAACACAAGTCTGATGATATGCCTTTCCTCCGACTCCCCCCGCCAAAATAAAATCTTCGTAAATGTCATAAAATGTCAAGTCATCACAACATATATTCACAGCACGTGAGATTTCCTCAAGGGGGCTCATCACTCTAATACAGGCAGCACCTCCCACGAAAGTTATTTAGGGATGTTGGCCAAAAACATGTGTCTTTGAATTTGGTGCAAGACCATCCTGGGCCCTTTCTGGCCTGTGCTGTTCAGAGCTAACATTTCAACTGTGTTTCTTAACAGCGGAACAATGGGCCAGAAGGCAATGATGACGATTTCTGTTCATTTTTCTAACAGAAGTAGAATAAAACCAGGAAAACTAAGGATGACTTCTCAGAAAAGGTCTGCATCCTAACTTGGGCCCTATTATTATTCGCCATCATTAGCTCAACTTTGTTCCCATTTAAGAGCTCAGTTAAATAAATTTTTAAAGGGGCTGGGGGGTAAAATTCTGCATGTACCTGAACCATACAAGGACATTGTGCCTGTATCCAGACAGGCTGATGTTATTCCTCCTAGAAAAGAAGGAATCACAAGTGAATAAATGGTTCAGCAGATTTCAGTCTAGAGCAAGGCTGGAAAGTTGTTCTTGGAGGCTGCATTAATATCTGCAGTTATGTGACACTAAAATGTAATTTTAAGTTAGATACCTAACAGGTCTAAAAAAATTAAGGAATTTAAAGAGATGAATTAATGCCAAGACCAAGAGTTACTTTATTTTCATTACTTTTCAGAAGATTTAAATAAGGAAAAAAAATTGAAAATCATGCACAGTGTTTAGACAATCTTTTCAGGACCCATGAAAATGTGGAAAAAGTCAGAAATGTTATTCATTCAAAAGGTAAGAATGAAGGTAAGGGAGTTAGATGAGGGGAAAACTCTTTATTCTGCACTTTATTCTGAATGAATTTGAACCCTTAAAGTTTTGGTTTTTGGTTTGCTGTCCTTTCTAAGGAAGCTGAACAAATGAACCTCTAGAGGGAGGGGAAACACAAGTAAGGAAATACAGGACACTTGGTTGGAAAGGGTTAAATTTTGTAATGTAAAACCCTCAAAACTGTAGAAAGTAGTTTTGGCATATTTGTTTTAGAAAGCTAGGTCCAGCACTGCTGAAAGGGAATAGAAGACGGCATTCATTCTGGAGAACATTTTGGCAACAATGAAACAAAGCTGACAATGCACATATCCTGTGACTCAGTAATTTCACTTCTAGGAAATTATTCCAGTGAAACTCTGATATATGTGCCTAGGGAGACAAGTTCAAGGACATACAGCCTGGCACAGTTTATAACAGTAAATAATTAGATATCATGGAAAGATCCATTATCAGGAGAATAAATTAATTGCAATTTATTTCTCCAACAAAATAGTATAAAATACTTTAAATGAATGAACGAGATCTGCTTGTATTAAGATCTAGCTGATATAAACATCAAAAATGTAATGTTGATTGAGAAAATCAGGTTGCAGGTTAATGTATATGATATCATTTGTTAATTCCCAAATACACAAAATAACACCCTTAATAGTATATTAAATATTTCTATATTTATGTATAATGTAATATACATACAGCAATATCTCTATCTGTATGTATCTATAGATACAGTACAATTCCAAAAAGACACACTGGAAGGATTCATGACAACTTCATCTTTTTCTTAAAAAAAGATTCTGAAGCAAATATGGTAAAGTGTTTACACTCATTTTTTTGGCTACCTGTATATCCGCATTTATACATTATAATTTGTAATTTTCTGATTGTTTTTTAAATCAAAGAGAGAAAAATAAATGAAAAGAAAGCCTAGCCATTTATTGCTTTGTAGTTCAATTTTTGCATGGGTTGTTAAAATACAGAAGCCAACTATCTCACCCAAAGTTAAAAACAGTATGTGTTATCCTCCTGAGAAATTCTTGGTAATAAAGTATCACTACATGATCAGCCACTGATTTCTTTCCTGATTGTTCTGTTGCTATTTTAAAATCCTTGGTTTTGGTCTGTACTTTTATCGTGTATCAACAGGAGTAGAAAGATCAGTAAGGGGGACAGCTAATTCTTACCTTTTTAGGGTTTTTTGTTTTTTTTTTTATAGTTTTCAATCCAATAACATTTACTGAAATGCCACACATGTGGCTGAGATAATGATCACACAAATTGTTGCTCATTACCAACCATGCATGGCATTAACTGAAAACCACTATGTGAAAGGCAATTCATTGCAATCCTGAAGATGAGGAAGCTGTACTCTCTCCCATAATCTTATTTTCCTAGAACAAAAATCTTCTTTAGATGAGAACATCAGTAAAAATGGCACCCGTGCTGTGTGTTAAAAA
Organism: Camelus ferus; assembly: GCF_009834535.1. Taxonomy (NCBI): domain Eukaryota; kingdom Metazoa; phylum Chordata; class Mammalia; order Artiodactyla; family Camelidae; genus Camelus; species Camelus ferus. The sequence continues at coordinate 85,096,739 of NC_045698.1, read as the reverse complement.
CTGTTGTGAGTGGTCTGCCCACAGCTTTGTCATTCATGAATGCTGTCAACTTACATTAACAATCATGCCCATCATAGAAACAACATAACCCACTGACTGACCTGGGCGTATTTTAACATAAAGCAAGAAAACCATCTTCTGAATGATAGGAATTTGTGTATATTGGTGTTTTGAGCAATCTGTTTCTCTAAAGCAAGATTTGCGAACTGGTGTCTCGCAGGCTGAATTCAGGCAATTGATGAACCTGGTTTTTCTTCCACAGTGTTTTTAAAAATTTGGAAATATTATCTAATTTCTAACTTTTCTTGAGGAAAAATAAATCAAAAGATAGGTCCCCAATCTCTGGCACTAATCCACGGACGCGGAGAGAAAGAAACTGGCCCCTTTAGGTCAGCCATGAACTTTTTTTTTCTCCATAGTCCCTACCACATAGTCTTATGTGCTCCTTACTTTTCTACCTTACTTAACTGCTTGGCCTCAGTAAACATTCAAGTTGGTAATCCTAGCTGTAAAGAAATTACTGCTACCCTTGAAAATCAGTCTGCTATAGCTGGGGCACTTGCAAGCAAAATCGTTTGAACTGATAGTCTAGAAACAATGCAAACATTCATCACTGCTGTGCTGCCCAGAATCCATCATCTGACCGACCATTCTGTGCTGTAGTTTTCCAGGGAGTAGGGGAGCAGAGAAGACAGTTCATTTCTTTCATTTTTACCAGGAGAGGATCTCAGTGATCTTTTAAGCAAAGGATCCCCTTTAATTCAAAGAAGTCTTAAATGTAATTACACTGTAGAAACAGATAAAAAGAAAGTTGTCCTGGTCTACTATAAAAACAGATAAAAAGAAAGTCCACCAGGAAGCACCCCACCAGCTCAACCAACCTCATCTATGCTCTCTGAGGCAGTGCCTGGGACATCACCAACGGTCCACAGTGAAGTAGGGAATCCTGTTTGAAAAATCACAAGCAGAGCACTTCCTCCAGGAGATAGGCTTCAGTCACCAATTCTTCTGCTAGAACACTGAGTGCCTTGGTATAAATTTAGACTCCAGGGAAATCAGATTTGGACGAGAACTTGGAGACCATCTGTTCCAACCTGATCAGTTTACAGTCGACCCTTAGTATTCACGTGAGTTCCACATCTGCGGATTCAATCACGGAGGATTCACGGATACAGAGGGCTGACTGTACTCCACCAGTTTATATAGAGGACTGGAGCATCCACGGATTAGGGTATCTGCAGTGGGTCCTGGGACCCAGCCCCCGCAGATACAGCAGGATGACTGCACACATAAGGAAATGGGGTCTCCAAAAGTTAGTAACTTAGTTGTGGAATGAGGTCTCCTCTCCTGGCCTCCTCACACCCGTCCCAATAGGAATGTGCTGAGGCCTCCCTCACGTCCATTTAACTCTGCAAATACCCTGAAGGGAACCAAGGACCTTAAACAAAAGGAACCTGATTTATAACTTGAACATGAATCTGCTCCTCCCAGAACCTGGGTCTCTAAATTTTGGCATGGAAAAAAAAAATTCCAAAGGTTTTATTTGAAAAGATTGGCCAATTTTCAGGGAGTAGGGAGACATTTCAGTCTCCCTCTCTTAGGATTCTACACCATGACATGTCCCTGTGCCAAGGCCCCAGACAGCAGCAGCATTTGGTTGTGTGCTGAAATGCCAGCCTCCTTCAGTTCTACCCCCACTCACCTCACAAACAGCTGAGGTGAGGCCACATGTTTTATGCCCAAAGATCTAACACAGGGCCTAGCCCACTGCAGGACCTCAAAACATGCTGAAGTGAACCTAATTGAATTCTCACAATAATTCTATAGCTTCCTAAATATATTACATTTTATTCAAAGCTTGGGAGGAAATCATCACAAAATGCAATTAAAACTTCACTCTGAGCACTAACAGCTACAGCTTTTCAAAGAAAACATTATACCCTTTTTGTACCTAACTTCTTTCCATTCCATGAAATGCAAAGGTGATTTTCATATGGTGATTAAAAAGCAATCAATGATTACCACAGAAAAGGGCGGAGAAGAGGTCTTTGGGAGTTTTCCCAGTTCAGACCTGAGAACCCAGCATTGTTTTAGGTCCTTTCACAGCACAAGGAGGATCCAGAGAAGAAGAAAGACGGTTTCTTGGATCTTCTCTACCTATTCTCCACACGGTGCTTGATAACAGCCCCAACTTTCTGTAAAACTCAGAAAACTGAGGTTTCAATAATCAGGTGTATTAGTAATTCAAGAACCTCAACTGAAAAACATCCTGTTTGCCAAGATGTATAAAAATGGTTTACCATGAGATTCCTCTGTGTCAGGAGATGGAGGAGCAATATTTTGTTAACACAAATCTTTACACAAAAGAATAGTTCTTGACTGTTTGGACTGTGAAAAGTTAAGGAACAGAATCCTTCTGTTGCTAAATACAAGATCTTACTTTTAATAGTATGGTTGTTGGAGGAAACTTTCTTAAGTATTACCGATGAGAACAGGTAAGTGAAGTCACTTCAGTCAGCAGTGATCAGGCCAGGCAGAGTACAGAGGTTAAGAGCACAAGTATGGGTGTCAGCTCCAATGTGCAAGTTACAATTGTGGCTTCACCTTGGGTGGCCCAGTAACTTTGGGCAGTTACTTAACTTCTTGGGAAGCTGAGACCTTCTACGCAAAAATTATGCTAATGACAGCCCCATCAAAGGGCTGATATGAAAATTAAATGAGCTAGTGTATGTAAAGGATATTAAATCAGCGCTGGGCACACAGTAAGAGCCCAAGAAGCATTACCTATTCTTAGGCTGTCACTATAATTAGATGGGAAACGTCAGTCCAGGGTTACTCTATGAACCTGCTTGTGGACACTGACCACAAGATAGTATGTATTGCATCTGCAAACTCATTATTACTAAGATTACATGACCAGAAGATTACAAGCTCACTGAGGCAGGAAGACATTTTAAATATTTTAAGAATTTACCCATCGGGACCTTACACAAAGCTTTGTACATATCAGGAAATCACCCTTGTTCAAGTGAAGAGACAGAAAGAGAGAGAGAGAAGAACAAAATTGGGAATGACATAAGGAGGGTGTAGGAATAAGGCAGTCATTCTAGTTTATGCTTCTGTCCCCTAAATCAGTCTATCAAAAAATAAGGCAAAATATTAAAAATGCTGGATGAATGTGACTGCTATCTAGAGAACAGTAAGGAAGCATCTCTTCAGTCCTACATTTTCCATTTCTTAAAGTTAAGGCAATGTTACAAAAGTGTCATCCGAAAGACACAGGCACCCATCACATCTTTAAGAGCATTCCTGGAGCATCTCTGCTACTAAGAGGTAGTGATTACCAGTGTTTTAATTAATCGTGGCTTCTGCCCTATTACTGATCATCCCCTACCACATGGGATTGCTTGACTACTGAAGACACTGACATGTCTAGCCAAATGAGGCCCCAACTCACAGGGCCTCATGTCTACACGAACACTGAACTTGGTCAAGGCAGGTGAGCTGTCTGTGTGGTCAAATGTACCTGGAGGAGGAGCAGGGGACATTTGCAGGTGGTGGCCTGGAGCATCAGGGCAACAGAAAGCACTGTCAGCCATGACTTCCAGGCACTGCTTCCCAGATAGGAAGACAGTAAGAACTACACCCATGCGGTCTCCTAATCTTTCTACCTGTAAACTTTCAACTCTCTGTGAAAAGAGAGACCATAAAGCAAGGCTTTAAATATGAGTGAAGCATCTGCCTCCACCTTAACACAAAGAAGGCACAGCAGCCAGTGACCAGGGCATACACATTTATAAAATACTTTCCCAAGCTTAATGTGTCCTTATCACTGACCTAGAAGGTAGGCTGGAACATTTATTTCATTTTACAGATAGGAAATTTTGGTGATAGTTTGGAGAAAGGTGAAGTGACTTGCCCACAGTCATACAGTGGGTATATGAGCGTGACAAGGATGAAACTCTCCCAAATCACAGGCCCCCATGTTAACTGTTTTTTTCAATCACACCCCATTTGTCCTATTGGGGAGAAATAGTAGAGCTTTTTCCTTAAAAGCACCTTAAGCTCTTCAAATGAAGGAATGAGGGCCATAAAAATGTTCATAATGATTAGAAATGTCATTTATCAAACATATACCTATTTTCAGAGCAAATGTCAATTTAGTCAGAATTACTTAACCTGTTAGTGAAATTCACATAAAGCAACCATGTGATGTATAGAGACATGACTTTCCAACTCTATGTGAACACTCTCTCCACTGGCCAAGTGCCATAAAGACCAGAACCATCAAAAAACAGGCAAGGCATCTAAGACTGTGGGTAAAGATGCATATTTTAAAATGTAAGCTTTTTCATTAAAGCAAATACCAGTTAGTATGGCCATATTTATTTGCACTCAGTTCTTCAACTTTTGTCTCAGATATATAGTACTATACATGTCTTCTTCATTTCAATAATTTCTCCCTCCATTAGAATGAATTTATTTTGTGGTGATTTCTCATAAGAAATCTCTTTCTTCTCATTTTGGTTTGGAGTATCTTGACATGTTTGGAATGCCACAATTCTGAGACGAGGCTTCAAAGGTCACAAAATAAATGCCCCATAAAATAAATGAGTAATGGTTATATACACCGTTGCCGTACTTCCAGTAATGCTGATATAAAGCTATATACTGTACTCTGTCGATTCACATTCATCAAGTTCCAGAAATATGAGAAAATCATTAGAGGTTTATGTTGAGTTTGCAGATAATACCAACATATAAGTCAAGCCTGAAATATGGTAATCAGAAAAACAGTTGAGAAGTGTCAATAAACCGTAAAACACTGGTGGTGATGGTGGCTGTGAAGACTGCGTCAGAGAGCCAGTCATATGAGGAGATTTTGGTCACACTGCAGGGCGGCTCCTGCTAAGCAGCAGGCTAGCAGAGGAGGGTGGGGGGATGGCAGATGCCAGCACCAAGATCAGGGGGTCCTGAGAGCTGCTGAGCATTTGGTGAATCCCTTTATCTCTGAGGACTGTGGTGGCCATCCGTCCGAAGCCTGTCATCCATCAATCCAGGGTCTTTGTCAGACATCCTCTGTCTGTTGATCAGAGGATGACTTCAGGGAAGTGGATGTCCATAATCAGCACTTTGTGTGCAATCTGAACGAGCCACTGAACACTTAACTTTTCATTTGGCAAAAGCCTAGATGCTGGAAAAGTCCTGACAGTTCATTCATTTTGCTCCATCCTGGAGCCAGCTGATGTCTGACTGGGGAGACCCGCCCTCTTTGATGTTGTACTCTGGTGAGAGTGCCCTGCTGTGAAAAAAAATTTTATCCATCCAAATTAAAGAGCAATATTTCTGTATCCAGCTGTTAACTGTGACACGTTTGCCATTTTTCAGGGCACTGGCTTGGTGCCATCCTCAGGCTCGGCTGCAAACCTATCTTTTCCCCTTTCCTCCACTGAAGCAATAATATCCACAGTGCACAACTGTCTCCAGTGTCCATACAACATCAACACTCAAAAGGAAAATTCTGCTAATCCCACATTGCTAAGAACAGCATGGGAAATATTTTCACACAGCAATTTATTTTTCATTTCTTTTCTTCTTCTTCATGTATTTTTTTTTTTTTTGGTATTACCACTGATGTCTTTTAAAACTCACTTCAACTCAGTTTTTTTAATCTAGTTTTAATTCGAGTAACCAATAAATCCTGGCCTCTAGTAAATACATTTGCAAATGAAACGAATTTGGATCCTGTGAAAACTTGTTTCATATGTACTGAGCCCACATTTAAAAATGGACATTTGTTCAGTGGAGAGAGCTCTGCGTAAATGAAGAAAAACTCATTAAGCTTGAATAAACATTTAGATCTAAGTAATCAAGAAAGCCTGTATCTTCTCATGTTTGTTAAGTGCCATTGGGGGCTTATAAAGATTGCTGTCATGAACTGTGTGTATTATAAACCAAGGGCAGCTCACAGTATTACTGCGTTTTTCTCCATATACTGAGATGTTTGAGCAGAACATGGCAGTTTCCAGCTACCCTCCCATCCTGGCCCATCTCAATCTCCTTTCTCATTTTCACTTTTGCTCAGATGGAGAGGGATCAGTGGAACCAGAGTTCAGCACTAAGCATCAGAGAATCCTGCCTTGCTACTGATCTCAGACTCTGACGAGCAAACGTGCACAGCTCTTTATCATCCTCTCTTGAACCAGTGAGCAGTGGGGTTTTGAAAAACAACAACAACAAAAACATACTCTATGTGAGAAAGTATCAATTTTGGAAAACTAAGCCACAGGGAAATGTGAATTAATATATTCCTACACTTGGAAAAACAAAGCCTTAGTTTTCCACCAAACAGGAAAGGGGACTGTTCTTTCGTTAAAATAATCCTAGGACTATTACTAGGGTGAATGGATGGGATCTGCACACTATCTATGACAGTGTACCAAAGAGTTCTACATTTGAGAACTATAAAAGAACACAGTAAAGTTATTGCACACTGTGGCAACCACTCCAATCCTCTGCATGATTCATGTAGTAGATCTCATGGAGTACTATTTAACTCTTAGTGCAGGGGAAATTTCTGGTTTATAAATTCTATGGCGTAGGATCCTATATAGACCTTTAGAGCTTGATGAAAATGCTTAGTGATTTTATACTTCAGCATGGTAAGTACCAAAAAATACGATGTCCAAGAAGCAGGCTGGACAAAATCCTAGGTGCAAACTGCTATGCTAGACAGCAGTCATATTAAAACTTACAAAGTACCAAGTGGGGAATGTCTGTGAAGAGAATATACCCCCAAAATCAAAGAGAGGCCACTTCCACGTATGCGCAGACACACACACACTCACACACTATGCCGTACAGCTCACCCACTTTTTTGGGGAAGAATTTTCTGAAGACACAGAAAGTTTATTCCAATGAAATAATGGTTTCCTATGATTTCACTTTTTTTCAGAGTAGCGTAACAGCCTTATTTCTTTGCTGAAATGTGTCACTCTTTAAATTACTATGTTTTTCCAAGTTTAGGACATTATTTTCCTGACCACACCAATAAAGTGTGATTGTCAGACCTACTTTATTAAGGGGAAAGTGACCATCTGTCCAGGGTAGAAAACGTATTTTCAAATCTTAAATAATCTAGGAGACACTCCTTATGTCAAGTTGAGACAGTACCAAGCACACACTCAGTTACCAATTTATACCATCATGTCCTGGATCTCAAGACAATGGCAGAAATAAAATCAACCCTCAGGTTCAGGGGGCTCAAGAAACTGAAAGGGTGAGAACAACAGACTCATGGACACAGAAAACATTTACCCAAGGGAAAAGGGCAGGGGAGGGATAAATTAGGAGTTGAGGATTAACAGACACACATTACTATATATAAAATTGATAAACAACAAGGACGTACTGCAGCACAGGGAACTATATTCAATTTCTTGTCATAACACATAATGGAAAAGAATCTGAAATACATATACGTATGTATACGTATAACTGAATCGCTTTGCTGTATATCTGAAACTAACATTGTAAAACAACTACACTTCGATAAAAAATAAACATAAAAAAATGTGAAAGGGTGAGGGTCACAGCTGGCCTAGACCAGGTGGTCCTGAGGGAGAGCCCCCTGAGCTTGCTGTCCTCCCAAGATGACTGTTTACAGGAAAAACCTAGTGAAATTCCTTCTGAGTTTGTCCTGGAGGAAGAAACATTGGAGGGGAATGGATTTCGGCTTCTCAGAACCATTCTCCTTGAAGGAAGGTTTGCATGGTTGTACAGAGGCCCGAGTGAACTCACTGGTTTGCCATAGCTCTCCTCCCCATCAAGATCCAGGAGGTGAGGCACCGAGGGCAGGAGGTGATGGCAGTAATGGTGAGTCTCAAATGGAAACTTACAGCTTCGCAGACAGCATTCTTTCAACAAGCGTTTAGAAAGCAGCCACTATGTGCCAACCATGGTGCTTAGTGCAGGGCTTTAAAAACCTAAGACCCAGTCACTGCCCTCAACCAATTTACAGTTCAGTAGGACAGATACACACACAAACAAATCAGATGACATTTATTCTGGCACGACCATCTGTAGTCCCATCCAGTCTTTGAACATTTGATGTCCTGAATGGGGATCCTAGGTGTAGGAAAGGTAATCCATTACCATTTTGTAAAACAGACACCAAAACTTAAAGAGTTGAAGTGAATCATTCAAACAAATTGTAGACTGTGAAGGCAGCATTAAACAAATGTTTGATTAAAATCTGCCAGGCTATAACCTCAATGAGGGCAAAGATAAAATCTGTCTTGTTTGCTATCGTATCCCTAGTGGTTAACAGAGCTCAGCACGCTGTAGTGCTTGGTGTTCAGTAAATGCCGGCTGGTTAGTTGGTTTGCTGGATGGATGGATAAACAGTTAGAAGGATATAGATGAGAGGACAGGATGCCTTCTAGGTACCCAAGCACTAAGGGCTGGACCACATCTCTCTGCTCTCTGGGCAAGCCAACACTCTAAGGCAAAGTGGAATATCCAATTGGGAAAATTTTAAAGAACGCAACAATGCCTGAAAAATTGTGCTTTGCCTCACTGGTTAAAATTAACACTCTTTTTTTTTTTTTTAACCCTGTTTCTTTTTTTCTTAAGTTCAGCTTTACTGAGTGTAACTGACAAATAAAATTGTGAGATATTTAAAGTGTACAGAGTGGTAATTTGATATACTTTGTTAAAAGATTCCCTCATCTAGTTAATTAGCACATCCATCACTACATACACTTATCTTTTCTTTTCTTTTTTTTTTTTTGGTGAAGTGGGTGGGTAAGAACATTTCGGTTCCTTTAAAAATGCCCAGTAGAAAAAAAATGCCTAGTAGTCTTTGCAGAGCTGAGATCACTGCAAAGCAGTTAGAGACTTCAGTCAACAGCAAAGCCAGAGGTACTCTGAGCCTGGCACACACCTGCCTTTCCACAGCTGGTCCCACCTCCCATCCCAACATCCCAACATCTCCCCTGCTGAGGGTTACTGTTACTATCCCTGGTGACTCTTTGTCTACCCTCCATCAAGTTTCTGGTCCTCTCTCCTGGTCCTAGTGCTTGCTATCATCAGGGTCCCAGTAGCTGAGATTTACACCTAGTTGTAAAGGTCAGTCAAGGTGCTACTCCTGGAAAGAACATCTGTATCTTGAGCTTTATCTTCAAGTGAGGATTAAAAGGGGGTGGTATGCCCTTTTAAAGGAATTCGAAGTACCATGGTAAAGGCTGAAGTCATTCTGGGGAGGACAAATGAGCATTCCTGGAACCCTTCTGTTGCACAGATGGTCCATTTTGGTCCTCAGTAGAAATCTGTGGTGCAGAACCAGAGCACAGGTGTCTTAGGAAGGGTAGGAGTTGGGAAACAAAGGTACGTGATTCTGGGCAAGCCCAGCTCCTCTTGCAGGAGAGTTTTCTGCAAATCCTTACCAGGGGGTGCCGGCAGCGCCTTTCAGCCTCACTTACATCAAGAGCCTCAAATTTAGACCTTTGAAGTCATTTCCAAATGAGGTTATATATACAATCACAGATAGGCTGACAGGATTAAAAGAAGGCAGCCTTTGCACACTCTAAACTTGAGTCTTTGACCAGACCACACTGCCTGAAGTGAGCCATAAATTAACATTTTTATAAATCCTGTAATTAGCTTATGAATAGCACAATTATATGTTTCTGGTATTAAAAGCATTAAGTTGTTAAGATAAACATTTAAAGTATACCACTGTTTTTGTAACCCTGTTTTGGCATTTCCCCCCCCCCCCCATATATTTAAGGACCTCAAAAAATGGAAGTGGCGCAGGTCTCTAAACAGCCCTGGTTAGGGCTTGTTAAGAAAGCTCCTTTTACACACTTAGGCCAAAGGGCTGGCAAGTGGGTAGCTGGCACTGGGACATGGTGCTTTTGCCCCAGAAAGACAGTCCTGGGGTCCCAGATAGGTAATCAAGTAGACAAGGCATGATTCCCCAGAAATCCAACCAAGAGATGTAGTAAACCTGAACGTCTAGGGCATGAGGTTTGCAAATCCTTTGGCTATGGAGGTGTGTCTAATGTCAACACCTAAAGAAAAGCAACCAACTAATTATCACGTTATTAGAACCTGCATGCTTCCTAACTTTTATACGAGACTTCTTTCCAAAGGAAGCATCTGTTGTCTGAAAAGAAAGAATGGAAAGGTATCTCTTACATCAGGGTCCATAGGAAAGTTTCAGGCAAGGCTACAAGCACCTTGAATCTCAAGAAAATGATGTACGTGCATAGCAGTACACTTCCAGGAAGGACTGTAGATCTTAGTAGATTCCCAAAGAGAGTGTGTTTACATACACACATACACACAAAACTACTGCCAAATTCTACACATTCAGACAGGAAAGTACTGAATCAAGAAATGGAGGTGAGACTCTCTGTGGATGAGCTAGAATCCTTGAGGTCTTTTATACACTTTTGAGGAGGTTCTTGTGGTCTCTGAATTATCTGATCTCACCCTCATTTCTTGCTCTCTGAAGCCAGGGACCCTGGGCTTCCCGTGATCCATTTATTGGACGTTCATCTTGTATTTGATTGTAACTGTGTTTCGTTATATTGGTTTTGCCTAAATCTCTGACCACATTTTCATGATCAACAGAAAAGTAAACCTCAGTAGTAAACCTATGGTTGATTTATTTCATAAGACAGATATTTTTAGCTGAGAGATCATGTAAGTGGGCCAGATTACACCAGGCAGCTCAGTGTTACAGAATGGTGGACACTAAGCATTCTGGATTTAGTGAGTCAATGGTTATTAATATCCAAAGCATTTCCTTTCAGCTCTGATCAAACCCTTTGATGCCACCATTTTTTCCTACTAAAAAGAAAGTATAAGGGGGTGGGAGGGTATAGCTCAGTGGCAGAGCATATGCTTGGCATGCACAAGGTCTGGGTTCAATTCCCAGTGTCTCCCTTCAGGGAAAAAATAAAATAAAATAAAAATTAAGGGGAAAAAAAAAGAAACAAAGCATATAATCACACTAAATCAGTCCGCCCAACAGAACCACTTGCTTTGTAAACTGTTTTTATAAATTAAGGCATGGTTTACCTTCCCTGGGTAGATGAGCTACAAAATAGGAACCCTGGGTTCTAATTCTGATTTAGCCTGTACTAACTTTGATGTAGATAAGTTCCTTAACCTAACTTTTCAAGTCCTACAATGTGAAGGATGGATGTTCAATTAAATACTTTTCAGAATCCTCTAGCTCAACTTTTGTGATCCTGTGCATTGAAGACTATGTAAATATGTCCTAAATATAAGTATTTGACTGCTGGAATCCAGAAGCCTAAAAACCATAACAAACATTCTGAGTCTAAATAAAAATATTTCAGTGTCCAATAAGGAGGGATAAAATAACCTAACTGTAAGACATATTCTTTTGCATTAGACCTGTGCAAATTTCATGATCATTTATAGCTTCCAAGCTGGAGTGTTAGTATCTAAGTCAAGTTATATATTTTTCAATTCCGTGTAACTAAAAGTGAATTCAATTATGTGAACATGCAATGGATACATTCAGATTTCAGTGAAAAAGAGACACTTGTAACAGAATAGAATCAGACAGCCTGGGTCTCAGTCTGGGATTTCGCAATTAGGAGCTGTGTCATCCTGGGCAAAACATGTATCTCGTTTGTAAGATGAGGAAGATGGGAATGCAACTTCAAAAGGTTTCTGTGAGGATGAAATGAGATAATCCATATACATGCCTGACACGTAGTAAGTGCTCAAGAAATATCATTATCATTGCTTTTTTACTTGTGGGTTTGGATTTTCCTTTCCAAAAGAAATTTCCTTCTACTTCAGTATTTCTGAAAAACTAAGGACAGAAGAAAATGACCAAGAATTTTCGACCCTTGGGTATCATGTGGTAAGTGGAACTGGGCAGAGCAGGAATGTAATTTCAGCTGTGTGACTTAGAGCAAGTTGTTTAATATCTCCAAGTTCACTTCCTCATGTGTAAAAAGAGAACAACAGGCCGTGCAAGGACTGAGAGAAATGAAGCACATAACAAGGGCTGAGAATAGTGGTGGATGCGCAGCTACAGAAAAGAATTACTAGAAAAATAAAACTTTTTTTCTGTAGTTCAGTAACCCAATTTTCTTAAATACCAAAAGCACCAAAGAATAACACATTTTGAAAAACCTCTTAACAATTGTTTTGAATTAAAAACATAAATGCCAAGGTACTCAATGATGTTTAAAATATTACCTGGGGCATATTCAGGCTTCAAAATAAATTTCCAAATCATCTCAGTTTTATCTCATTTTATTGAACCATATTGTATTGCTTTTGGGGTTAAAATAATAGTTTATAGGGGAAAAATACTACTACTTCTAAATCCTCAAAAGAATCAGAATTTGACATATTTATTTTGCAGAACAATTCTGAGCTTGGAATATAATTACTCAAAACTAGGTTATAAAACCAAAGAAGCTTCACAGAATTTATGTTTTTCTCTATCTCAATAGAAATATCTAGTTCCTATAATCACCTTTGTAACAACTACCAGAATTAACCCTAAAAAAAATTGACTTAATTCAAAAAAATTTTTTTACCTTAGCATCTGAGGTTCAATTTAAATGGTAGGACATGTCTGATGAAAAAATAGGCCAATAAAAAATGTCAGAAATAATAATACCTGTAACTATAATTTGTTTAAGAATTAACAGTTTGCCTTCTCTTGATCAGTAAACTATTTATAAACCAAAGTCCCAGCAAGAGTAAATATGCATAACAATTCCATGCACCAGAGGGAAGACTGGATACAAAGATTCTGTCTCATTCATAACACCCATTTCTTAAACCTCTACTTTCATTAGAAAGTAGAATTATAGTCTTACCAAGATACGTGTGACTAATTAAGGGTATTTTTCCTATAAATCATCTTTACATTTTTTTTGCAATAAATTAAATACATATCAAATTCTACATGGCATAATTAAAACCCAACAAATAAATTTTTTTCTTTAAACTGAATAATTTTGTCCTGCTAAGCTTCACAAATCCTGACTAGTTTGTACATTTTTGCTTTCAAGGATGTAATGTGACCATTGGAGATGTTACATCATGTAAATAAATTTCAAAGATGGTATTAATATAAAAACTATATCACATAACCCTAAAAATTTAATATAGTTGCCACGGCAATAACCAGATCATTTTTCCAAACAAATATATATTCCATCATGTCATTTTGAACTTTTTCTGACCTTTTTTTCTAAAGAAAGAAAACTACAATTGAGAACAAATGTTTTGTGAAAGAAAACACGGCAAGCCAATTTGGCCCAGCACAGGTAATTTCAGATTAAAGATGTTCTTATATCTTAGAACTTACACCATTTTTTCAGAAGCATAGTAATTATGAGACAATTATTATCTGGAATTATGATGTCACTAAGGAAATCTATAAGCTTGCAGTTGTGCTCAAAGTATTTTTTGAATCATTTTGAATCATTTAAATCAGTCAAACTGTGACTACCAATTACACAGCTCCTTCTAAAACAATTCAAATGCAGGGCTTACTGCAGTTTGAAATTAAGGCTCCAATTATGCCAGCATCTTGCCACAAACAAATTACAAAAAAAATTTATATCAAATAAAGGGCATTCCTGCAGCATCCTTTTTGCCACCCATCTTTCCACCTTCCAGGTCATCCTCCTCCATCACTCAGCTAATCCTCATGCTCCTCTCTCTCCTACTGAGTTCATCTCATGCTGATTCCAGAATCTCTGCCTTCCTTCAGTTCAACTCTGCACCTGTAATAAACCCAAAGTCCCCAAATTCCCACATTTCAAGCAGTGGTTGGATCAGTCAATGGAATAAAAACAGTAGGTGCAGTGAACTTACAGAAAAAAGTCACCAGGGTCCAACACAGCCTGCATACACTAAGGGAGACTTGTGTCCCCAAGGATGGGTTCAGCACATACCAGTAAGGAAGTGACTCTCCAAAGACCCTTTCAAGAAAGGCAAAGACACTATGGCCCTCACTGTCCGTATCCTCCTCTCTCTCAAGCTCACTGTAGCAAACTAGATACACACACACACACACACACACACACACACACACACACACTCTTACCAAAAAAAATGGATGCTTATTTATTAATATACTAGTGAGACCTAACTTTCACTAAATATTATCTGTAAACTCCCAGCTGTGCTCCTTCTGAATCACCCACATGAAGAGATGAGTTCACAGACCACCTACAAAAGAACTGGCTTTCAGAATCTACCAAGGGATTCCAAATTACACTTTAAAGCTGATTTGAGTCAGGCGAGACCTCTAGTTTGAAGGATGATTGACAACATCTCTTTTTTTCTTATTTGTCAAAGAACTACAAATTTAATACTAGAATTTCATTCATTTAAAAAATGATCTAGTGCACTTTAAAGGAGGGGAAGACGGAGACATGGTGCTTAACAAGGGTTGGTAAGAGACACAAACTACTATATATAAAATAGGTAAACAACGAAGACCTACAGTACAGCACAGGGAACTAACTATATTCAGTATCTTACAGTAACCTATAATGGAAAAGAATCTGAAAAAGAATATATGTGTGTGTATCTATATATATCTATCTGAATCACTTTCCTGTACACCTGAAACTAACACAACTTTGTAAATCAACTAGATTTCAATTTTTAAGAAAGGGTTGTTAAGAGCCCTTTCACTCCTCTCCATGAGACCAGCTGACATTTCCAATGGCTTTCCTCCATGCCTTCAAAAACAAACAGCAAACAGCACAAATAACAGAAACAAAACCAAACATGTGCTATCTAATATGCCCAAATCTTGAACGTTCTGATTATGTCTGCTTTGCTTTAAAAAATGTGATCTATCAAAATCCACATTAACAAGCAATAAAGGGGTGATTTTGTTTGACAAAAAGCTTTGCTAGTTTTCCTTAGAATATCCGACTTCGGCAGAGCCCTAAAAGATAACTCAAATAAACCAAATTTAACGTATTTTATAACATTTCAAAAATACAGCTACTGGGTGAAAGAGGGTTTACCTGCGTGTGCACAGATAAAGAGAAGAGATGATACAGTCGCTTCCCAATCTTTGCTGAAAGTGAATGAGTAAATGTCTATCTACTTGTGATAAGATAGCCTGCTATCAGAGCCACTCCTGACATTTTGGTTTTCATATCTGCCTTTTCCTTCTAAAGTGCGTTTCACACTTCCCTCAGCCTGTGCAACTGCCAGGAATACTGCTTCCCTTTGCACTTAGAATTCCAGAACAGGACGTCATATGGTTAATCAGTAGCCATTTACTCATTTTTTGGTTCCTAGAATAGGAAAAACTCCTTAGGCTGAAGAAGTCTCTTATCTTTGGGCATATAATCATGAATTTTTAAAAAGATCTTTTTTACAAGAAATTGACTACATTTAATTTCTCGTAATGAGCCATAATGGAAAAGAAACTGAAAAAATATATGAATTTATGTATATGTATAACAAAATTGCTTTGCTGTACACCTGAAACTAACACTGTAAATTAACTACACTTCAATAAAAAATAATAATAAACAGATTCTTTTTAAAGATCTTTTTTTTGTTTGTTTGAGGAGGGTAATTAGATTTTTTTTTTTAACAGAGGTCCTGGGAATAGAACACCCAGGACTTCATGTAAGCTAAGCACGCACTCTACCAGTGAGCAACGCCTTCCTCCCCTCAAAAAAGATCTTGAATCATAGAAAACCATGTGGGCTTCACATAGTTCTGGCCTCTGTCAGTATCTGAAAGGGACCAGGGTGAACCTAGAACATCAGGATTTCCCCATACCTCAGTGTCAGCATTAATGATTTTTGCTTTATCTTTACACTACCTGTACCATTACCTACTTGATATTCTTTTTAAAATGACTTTAATTCAACTTGTTTATGTTACTTAGCCTCAGCATAAGCAATAAGATTTACAAAATTGTGAGTTTGTTGTATACTACCAATGTTACTACTTTAAAACTACGAATCTACTAATAAGTTTAATACTACTAATCTAGTTTTATTAAAAACACTTTTCTGTATGCCGCCTAAAATTATTTTAAATACAACAGCTCTGCCCTGGTTATGTGCACCAGTGAGGTGTGCAATTTCAAGCTCTGTGGATTCCTGGTTTGTTCATCCTTAAGTAAAATGTCAGGGTAACCTCATCTCTTCTAAATTCTAAAATGTGATTCCAGGATTCCTAGACTGATTTGCACAGTCATCCAACAAAGGAAGTCAGAGCAGAACCAGCTTCAGATCTTGGGTTTCTCAATTCCCATTTCAGTGCTCCTTCATTCTCATTTCACCATGCACACAAGTGTGCAAGTGGTTTGCAAATGAACATACTGGGAAGTGACAGCAAACATCTACCTTGTGCTTATCTTGTGCCAGGGATTGTTCTGCCACTGAACCATATGTGATCTCACTTAATCCTCACAATCATCCTTTAACCTATTTCACAGATAGGAAACTGAGGCATGAAGAGAAGTCATGTGTACAAGATTTTAGGGTTTGGTAGGAAGTGATGTAGCTGGGAACTGGAGCCCCAGGAGACTGGCATGGGCTTTGACCACCACATCACACTATGAATTGGGGGTGCTCCTCAGCTGCTGAGTTTCCCACGCACACTTTGCTGATGGAATCCTGAAGATGTGAGGAGAGCAGCAGGAGAGGCAGAGAGAGCACCAAAATGTAACATGGAAAGTGAACAACAGATGAAAAATGATAAGGAAACCGAAAAGAAATCCACTGCATAAACTTGCCTAAATTTACCATAAATGGTAATACTAAACCTTTTAATAACACTATGATCAACTGAAAAAAAAAACACACAACAATTCAAATAACATTACATCCCTGTCTCCCCCCACCCCCCCAAAATGATTAATACCGAAAAGAAAAATTGGGGCTAAAATGTTCCAAAGTGGAGTCAAATGTACTAAATGTATTTATAGTCTCTTAGATTTACTGACTACTTAAAATAGTTTGCAACTAGGTTATTTTTTTCTATCTATATTTTCATTCTTTCTACAAAAGAACAGCAAATAGTAACAGAAACCCTTTGACTGGTCTCTTGGGTATCTACTTTGTGAAACAGTCTACTGTATTGGGTGAATAATGTCGTATATCTCACTGCCATTCTTGGCCAACATGAACCATATGAACACATTAAAACAATTAGGGCAGAAATAAAATAGAAGTGGTATGTTTCACTTTGGGCCTATGTAGGTCACATTACAGCATGCAACATGTCAAGGAATACACTGAAAGTTGTAGTCATATGATCATAGTCTAAAAACTGAAATGGAATGATTTCCAGAAGGAGATAAAGGACTGACTTCATAGTGTGATGAGACTGAAAACATAGCCTTATAATTTAAATCTTCCCTGAAAGTCTCACAAGAAACCTCAGTCACTCTCACATCACAGAGACCTCTGAAAACTCATGAATATCAGCACAACAGTGAGACTTGACCTAACAAGAAAGTTTCACTTTTATTTTAAGATCGTAGACCATCTGCAAATATAATTTTAATACTTCAATTTCCTTCACTTAGTGAGAATGAGAAAGTAATAAAAAATTGAAAAAATATCCCAGGGCAATGTGACAGTTAACAAAACAAACTAATGAAACTCTAAAATAATTATGTTGAACTCTGCTGTCCAAATGGACTGGTCTGGTTATTTTAATATTTGTATAACATGAATAAATGTGTGTTGGGGGGGGGTGCATGAATAGATTCTAAGGAATTTAGAAATTCATCCAAAATCCAGCAATTTGAGATGACTTAATAAGTTTGATAATAGAATACAGAAACTTTAATTCTTAAATCATTTGTTTTATTTCAAAGCAGTCAGGGGTAATTAATCAGCTTTAGTAATAGTTTAGTGGCTTAAATTTGGTTCCTGGAGCTCTGGGTTAGGGAGGTGAGCGTGATTAGGGGTAGTTTTGCATTACCAACTTCCTATCTATAGCAACCATTCAAGGACACACCCTAAACTTTTATTAAATCCACAGGTCTTTAACATGAAGCTGAAATGCAGCCCTTGGACATGAACACAGAGTAGGGCCACTTTAGTGGAGAAACTCCTGCATTCACTCTTGCAGCCAGCGGTGTCTTTCTGATTTTCTTTTGTTTTGGGGAACAGTCTTAGCTTTTTCAGCACAGTGAATTTCACAATCCTATATTATCTTAAAAATGTTCCATAAATACTTTTAACTACACTGCTGATTTCTAACCCTTCCTCTGTTAGGATGAGTAAAATGTTTTCAGTCCACATAAGCAGTATCCAAGTTCATATGCCATCACTCTGCACTTGTGTAGAACTTTACTGTTTTCAGATACTTTCATATATGTTACCTCACTATAGTTTACAGCCTCTGGAAACCATCTAACAATTGCTAATTCTAGGAGGACCATGATCTTTCAAATCAAGACAACCACAGAGATTTGTTTTCAGCAGAAGTTTTTAATTACTTAATAGGGGTCAGTCAGTTTTTCTTAAAGGATATTTTGCCTCTTTTCATGCATTTATTTGGTACGATCTAGGTGTACTCATCTCCTGCACAGGCTAAATATGTCAATCACTGTAGGTTAAATGTCCCTGCATTGCAATGTGATTACCTTCTCAAAACTGATGTCTTCTATAATGTTCTATTACACATCTCTATGTGTGGAACAATAACTGGTGAAGAACCAATTTATGGAAATGTACTCAAAGAATTAATTCCTGGGAGCTAAACCACATAGACTGTTTAGGAGAAATCCTAACTGTAAATGATTGGTGGAGATGTGAGGTTAATAATTTTTATGTCTGTTTACAGTTATTTTGGCTCAATTCATTTAATGAATCCATTTTATGACAAACACATGAACAAGTTCAGGTCCTTTCAAAAATAAATTCAAACATGTTCATAAATTAGCTTTCTGTGTGTGCTACTACAATTTAAAATACATAAAGTTTAAAATGCTTTTAAGTAGATGAGGGGCATCTAAATCTATCTTCTTAAACCAATTCATATATCGTTAACAGACTGTACCAACCCTCTTCATTAAAGTAAGCTTAATCTATCACCTTGAAATTAACACAGACAATTTTCACTTGTTTCTTCTAGATGCTAGTTTGAAGTACTAAAATAAATATCTCTTAAAAAACTTAACTGATTTTGAATGCCTCCACATTCTTTTTGGTGTTGTTTTAGAGCTCAATTCTCCAATAATTAAGGCCATTACAACTGTTAAGAAAAAGAGAACAAGGAAACCAAATGCAGTGGTAAAATCATGCTAGGAAAAATATTATGTAAATCTCACATTTATTTTTCAGATACGTTCCGAGTTTTTACAAGGCGGAAAGAACTACAGCTTGGCTGACAATGAGATAAAGATCTCTGGTAAAAGGACAAAGTGACTTTGAGTTGCTTGAACTATTTATAAAGAAGTAACCCAAAAGTTGGTAAAGTGATCCTTAACTGGTTTGATTAAAAGAGGGTAATTAATAAATGACAAGACAAAATAAAAAGTTCATTGTGGCATTTGATAAACCACCCAAGAAGTTAAATCAATGTTTTTCTGTTTAATTTCACTATTTGTTTTTCCATTTGAGTTGCCAACTTTTTTAACATGCTACAGAAGGAAAAGAAACTTTCCCTTTTAGTGTTTTGATTGATAAACATCACAGATTTTTGTTTCAACTCAACTCAACTTTTTCAAGATGATCCTTGCATTTTGCTGTCACACTTCTGGTGAAGCCATTATTCCATCAAAACTCTTTAAATAGCCCCCCCCCCCTTTTTTAGCTACTTTGACAAGAACACCATAACAGTTCACATCACCCTTGACCTTCAGGGTGTATATCATCTTGTCAACATATAAACAAACACACTATTGGTTGTGTTTTAATAGATTTTGTAAATATCAAGATCCAATTTATCAAAAGGTTCACCCTAAGTGACAGCTCTGAAGTTCTGGATTGTATTTGCCATGCTAATTACGGCTTTTGGTGAAAAAAGATATTTTGGTTGTGTTTTGTTCTTTCGTCTCTTTTTTTTTTTAAAGTATAATAAGCTACCAGAACTATTTTTTTTTTTTGTCCTTTTCTATGATGAAAGCTCTGCCTCTGATTCCATTTCAAAAGGAGAAAACTACCAGTACTATCAAAGGTGGTTATTTCTCTCTGTTATAGGAGAAGCATACATGTTTGTACAGGAAGAGTTTATATGAGATTCCTACTCTCTCCTTAGTTTGGCAAAATGTATAACCTACAATAATAAGAGTATTTTGTTTTAAATTGAAAAGGAGATGATGACAAAGATGATTAACACTATTTCTGCAATTAAGTCATTATTTTCTTTTTACTTGCGTATTTATAGCCACCTCACACTAGGTGTCACTGACCTTGTTTCTTCTCTCTAAAACATAAGATGTGTTATCAATATCCTGTGTCCTCTCTCCTTGCAAGGCCCTTTACTAGGGAGATAATTATAGCAATAGTCTACATTTCCAGGGTTTGGAGAATTGGATGGACAGTATGTTCTATTCGTCAGAAAAGAGTCTTCTAGATAATATTTGTCAAAGATAACATGGAAGAGTTTAACAAAGTTCAACAACTGTAAAGCTGTAATATGTATGTGCTGGCAAAACAGGAAAAAATTAACAAAAGCTAATATATCTGAGAGACAAAATGTTAAATAAATAATTAAAGCCTCTACAATACTGATGTTAAGGAAAGGCAGGGGTCTGTAAGAGATAACCTGTGTATACACACATGTGAGTACAACCACAATTCTACCATTGTAGAAATCATCCTTGGAAACTATCTTGTGTAGGCACATGTCTTTGAGTCTAGGCCAACCACTTAGCCCCAAACACTGATGCATTTAGAAACATTCAAAGCTTCCTGAAATGTCAACACACTTTGAGAGTGCTCCACCAGAGATATGGGGGTGATATACCTGCTCTTGTGAAAAACTAAACAAGGAAACCCATTAGAAACCACTTACAGAACATCCAGGATTTGGAAACTGCTCTTTGATAAGTTAGGAAGAGGAAGCCAACAAAAACCCCCAAGTAACTTCTTGTTACTTGGACAGAGGAATTTGTTTACCCTGCTTATGTGAAGGCTGAGACTGCCACAATTCAAATTTTGAAAGGCCTGAGATGTTTCTACACCTCCATGCACCCTGTGTGTTAATGGATGAGATTCTTAGTGATGAAAATACGATTTAGGAATTTAGCTCGAGTAATAGACAAAGGAAATTTGGGTCTCTCCACATGAGTATTTCTAAGTATAACATCAAGAAAGCTAATGTACAAGCATGATGACTCTACTTAATAATACTGTACTGATAACGTGTACAAAGTGCACAGAACAATGCCTGGCACATGGTAAATGCTGTTAATATTAATAATGATCATTTTTAACATAATGAACAGAATATAGCAGTGTGGAATACTATGTGCTGTTAAAAATAAATACAAGTGGAACTGCAGCTGGGTCAACTTCTCAGACCATCTCTTGAGAGAATTAGTAACTGCTTATTGACTATCATTTGGCTCGAAGGCAATTTTTAATCTCAATACTATAAATACTCTAATGGAACACATGGAACTTTTATCATTTTTAAAAATCCCTAAATAAACGAGAGAACTTATATACAGTCATTACAAAAAGAGATTCTCTGTGTCTGATTCTAATCCAAAAACATACATGCACTGCTGCATATATTAAGAAATTAGTTATTCCCCATGCTTGAAGATTTCCTGATTCTTCAAGATATGTTTTCAGGGCTAAATGCCGTTGAGAAAGAGACGAGAAAAGAGAGAAAAGGGAGGAAGGAAGGATGGAAGGAAAGAAGGAAGAAAGGAAGCCAGTTCAGATGCTAGTTTTATAAACAGGAATTGCTTAGGTTTGAAATACTAGATTTTTCTGATTCTCTCTGGCTTCAATCCTAAGTACAGCAGAACTTCAACCTCTAGATTTTTTTGAAAATGCAATAAAGGGAAGGAAACATTTACTGAGACACTACCATGTGACAAGCAACAAGCTTCATTTACATAACTGAGTTGTACTGAATTCTTATCCAAGTTAGAGAAGACTGGCATTCCTCATTGACAAATGAGAAAACTGAAGCTAAGAAAAGTTAACAGTGACTTGCCCAAAGTCACACAAAGTGGAGTCAGGATCTGAACAACCTGCATGTGATTAGAATTTGGAAATGTTGTTTGTTAATAATAACTTAGATACCAAGTCCTGGATTTGATGTCATCCTAAATGGCTTCATAATACTAACATATTATCTGAGAGATCCCTTAGAATATCATTTCTCTAAAACTTCTGTTTTAGGATCAAAATCCTTTGCTTTCTTTTCAACCACAGATCTTTCCAGGAGTGTATTTAAGTTAACAAACCTGGAAAAGGGTTAAGTCCCACTACTAACAATGTTTTCATTTTTTCAACCCCAAATATGTAGCTACTTCTCCACTGAATTCTCTCAATGGTGCAGCACACAGAGACCAGATCTTTCACCCTGAAACATACATTTCTAACTATTAGAAATGAGAAATTTTCTCCAACTTCTTGATTATTTTTCCTTCCACCTCAACTGTCAGGTTTTCCCAGTGCTTCTGATGATTAGGAGTAAAAGAAAGTAAGTGTTGGGTATGGGGTGGGGTCTTTGCCTAAGTTTTGGGAGTC
Source organism: Camelus ferus (assembly GCF_009834535.1). NCBI lineage: Eukaryota > Metazoa > Chordata > Mammalia > Artiodactyla > Camelidae > Camelus > Camelus ferus. The sequence continues at coordinate 85,074,015 of NC_045698.1, read as the reverse complement.
CGGCTTTTCAGTTAAATTTACTGCTAAGTCATTTGTACCAAAACAACACAAGCACTGAACATTTATCAACTTTCCTTACACCAACAGAAGAAACTACTTTGTGTCATATTATAAAACACAAAAATCTCATTAATATTACGATTATGATAATAACTCTTGGGAGGCGAGGATCAGGTGAGTATCTGGAAGATTTCTTTCAGGTAAAACCTTTGGAAATTCCTGTTATTGGCCAGGAATATTCTCCTTAAGATTAATCTTATTTCTTACATTGTAAGAAAACGTAGGAATATATATCACCTGGTGTCTAGGAAATACATTTTGCTTAAACAAAGCTTGGTTAAAACAGAATCCAAGAAACTGTTAATGTATTAAAAAGAACTGGACTGGTTCTGAGAATCTGTCAGAACCCAGATATGGTGGTGGCTGGCATGAGATCATTTGTATATCTAATGAGCTAAGCCCAGAAAAAATGCTCTTCCCAAATAGTACTGGTCCACTGGTCACTGCCAGGGGTCTCAGATCTCTGTTACTATAGAGATGCTATATTCAAAACGTCACTAGAAAAATCATGATCAATCATGGTCAACAACCCCTGCTTTCAGACTTGTAAGCAATCACCCACTTCCTTTGACATTTCATTCTAAGCAAGAGATACAGTGATTGTCACAAATGTGACATAACCCATGGAACCCTTGTCCCTTCTCTCTGCCTTTATTGATACAACCCTACATGCTCTCAGATGAATGAGGAAGATTGGGCCCAGTTATGCATGAACAAGAGTGAGAAGCTAAAATGAATTTGTGAGAATTCCTTGCAGGTTGGTTCCTCATTCCCAGAACTTGTTTGCTGCACCAATTTAGTCCCTACTTCCCAACTGCTAAAATGTAAGTAATTAAGACCTTAAATAATATCTGTCCAGCCATAAATGAACTAACTATCTCCTATCCCTTCCACTATACACATAAGCACAAAGAATAAACATACCAAGATAGGGACAAGGACCTGAAAATGAGCACAAGGGTGCTGTTCTCTGTGATCTCTGAGAAAGAACACTGTACAGTTTCTCTTCAGAACTTGCACGTTAGGGCTCAGTGACCTTCAGCACATGAAATTCCCCTTCACTTCAGTGAGAACACTTGGGGAAACTGCCTCTTTTTCAGATGCCTGAAACCAAAAAAAAATTGGGGGGGGGGCTAACTTTCAAGCCTCTCCCACTAGAAGCCACCAAAAAACACGAAAGAAATGGAGGGGGAAGAGTTCTATTTTGAATTTCGGGTAGCTTCTTTTCTCACCCTAATTACAGCGTCCCACACCCAAGAGAATTCATCTAGCTTACATTTGCTCTGAGCTGATCAAGCACACAGGAGAAGTGAGAGTGGAGGAGGAACCACGTCAAGTGGACTTGGAATTTCTGGCAAATGGCTCCCCACATATTTCATTTCAAAGGCCCAATTATGTCTGCATAAATAAACTGTGCTACGCAGCATGATGCATGGCCATTTGTCATATTAAAACAATGGTATCCCAAGCAAATCCCCATTAACATTGTTTAATTTTCGTGCTTTGGGGTGTTTGCTACTCAAATGATTTTAAAAAATGGAGTGATTTATGATACCACCATTTAAATGAGGCAACACAACAAACAAACTGTGAGTCACCAAGACTTAAAATGTACTACAAGCCTCACTGGGTTAGCAGCACAAAAGGCACCCACAGCTGAAAAGTCCCTGGGTGTTTGTGTGTGTGTGTGGTTATATGTATTGAGCAGGGTCCTGGGAACGTTTTCAGGAAAACACAAACACAAAAGAATGTTTTATATGTTGTCCGTGCTCAGTTTCCAGGGAAACATTTGTAACGATGAGGTTCTAGCATCAAGTCTTTGGGGTACACAATCTGTGAATAGAGAAAAAGCAATTTTTTTCACAGATCTGGATACAAAAGCATGGATTGCTTTTCCTTTTACTTTTTTTAGAACACTGTAAGTACAAAAGTTTTACTTCATATGAAGAGAAACAATACAGAGCTTGAAGACATGTCCTTTCAGGGGTCACAGATTAGTCTCCTAAAGTAAAACACACTGCAAAGGCTAATAAATTAATAAATGACAGAGTTGTCTAACTGTCCAGACTTCTCTGGTTTTAATCATAAATATTCTGGATGCAGCAAAAGTCTTAGTTTTCACTGCTGTCAAACTTGTCTACTTTGCTCCTGGGTAGAGTCATTTTATTCCCTGATCTCTGTCCCATCCTAAATCAAGGCAGTGTGACAGCCAAAAACATCAAAGTTTCTGAATTACACTGTATCTGTAAAAGACCTGAATCATTCCACTTAATGCCACCTCTATGTTGGGCTACTGTCTTAAAAAGTAGATTGGGACCAATGAAGTAATAATATTTTTTGCCTTAGGCCTTGAGAACCAAACTTCCTGTAAATACATCCATAAAAATACTTCGAGGTCTTTTAAAACAAAGCACCATATGAAGTGTGTCTAAACAGCACGAAAGTAAACTAAAATTTGGCAACATTCATTCTACCCATGTGAGTGGCTAAGCTGGACAATTTAAGATAAAATCATTTCCATTGGAGTCAGAGTTATCCTGCTGGCCATCTAGACTAAAATAATTATTTAGAAAATCACCAGATTGGCTCTTCCTGTTGGGCTGCATAAATAGTCACAAACGCAAAGATTTTGGTGTGGTTGCTCAGGACAATTGCCACACAAAATGGAGATGCACAACCCAACTTGCCCTCAACACAGAAGGAGCAGCAGCCCAGCCTGGCAGGTCAATCTCCAAGGCTGGACTGCCCTGAGCCAGGCTGAAATTTGCAAAGGATCCTGTCTCCCCTAACTTTGCTCATTCCACTCTGATGAGCTTCATTTAAAGCTCATAGTCTACTCCAAACCATGGATTTCTCCAGTTTTTCAAAATGTTCAAATACCCCGGGTCTCCCTTTCCCCATCCAAACCTCAGCTGTCACTCTGGGTTATTCCTTTTCAGTCACCCAATAATGATGGCCCAAGGAGCTTCCGTCTGAAACAAGAGAATAGATTGAAGGCAGCCAGAAAAGCTAGATAAGAAATCAAGAGGCACATTAAGGGTCTATATCACCCAGGGCTAAAGCTTCAAACTTTATCAGAGTGGTACCAGAGTTTGTACGGGAGGAGAGAGAGATTATATGTCTATTACAATATCAATATAAACGTGGAAAGAGAATGAAAGGCAATAAAAATGAAAATCATACAGCCAAGTGTAAAATATTTTGTCTGTAAACTTGGACTCTATGGATCCTAAAGATAATTAACAAAGTTCATTTCTTTTGGATTCATTTTGCTTAGCCATGAAATGCAGTTACCTCTAGAACCAAGACATTTCATTATCTCTGCCACATACATATTTAACGTGATCAAACTAGATGAAAAAATTCAGTAGCCAGCTACATGGTTCTAATCATCATTTATCCCTGTAATGAGAGTTGAGGGCTTTGAACTGACTGCAGGTGGCACCGCTGACCTCTGAAGTGTGCTTTCCTAACACTCTAGCCAAAAGGACCAAATACTGGATCACCAGGTATGATGTGCTTCTGAAAGCATAACTGAGTGTAACTGCATTCCTCCATCAAAAACTACTAACATTAAAGAGGGAAGGACACATACTGGAACACACTGTAGATAAGGGGTCAGGGAAACAAATACTCTCTCAACCTCTTAGAAGAATGTAAAGTCATACAATCCTTCAAAAGGCAAATTAGGCAAAATTAAAAGCCTTTAAAAGTGTAAAAACATTTTAGCTTAGAAATACAAAAACTTCAACCAGGAAAAGTCATATATATGTCAAAAAATCTGTAATGATTCTAATATAGTATTATCCACACCAGGAAGAAATTAACAAGACAATATCTAATATTAGACCACATCCACACACTGGAATACTAGGCAGCCACTAAATTTATAGTAAAGAATGTTCAGTCATTGAAACAAACATTTATAATATATCATGTTAGAAAGTTGCAAAAATGCTCATAAATAGGATTTAAGACTGTTTCTTTAAAAGTTTACTGCCACAGGAAAAGACTACAGTGAAATACAGTGGAACTACTAACTGATTACCTCTAAACAGAGACAGCATAGGTAGTTTTTATTTTCTTCTTACTTCCCTACATATTCTCATTTTAAAAACCTTCTGCAAAGCTAGACCACTACAGATACGCACACAGATTGAGAACTTTTAGTACTGATTTCTTATAAGGAAACAGTAAAAACACTGGTAAGGAGAAATAATCATTGAGGGAAAAAGAAGGTATTGTGAGAAGAAACCATAAACTTCCTCAATCATCATCCGTAAAAAGAAGTCAGTCTCATTTCAAGAAAACCCAGTAAATAAAGGGTTCACATTTATAAAATAAATAAACCAAGGAATTATGTGGTGATTATTAATATTTCACCAATTCACTCCTCCACTAAAAAATTCACTCCGAAGATGTCTTAAGGATGCTCCTTTGTACGGAGACTCTCGAAGCTCTTTGTCCATAGAATCACTGCTAGAACTTCTATAAAATGCAGACCATCAGACTACCTCCGATGATTCTGATTCAGTAAGTTACAGGGGAAAACTGAACAATTATCATAAAAAAAAAGCTCCACAACTATTGAACTGTTACAGATTAAAAGAAACCTAAGAAATATTTCAACAAAATGCAATGTGAAGATCTTGTTTTGATTGTTACTCAAACCAACTGTAAGAAAGATATCTGGGAGGAAATAAGAGAATATGGAAATGAGATAATACTAAGAAATCATTGCTAATATTGCTGAATGTGATGATGGTATTATGGTTATGTCTTTTTTTTTAACTTTTTTTTATTGAGTTATAGTCAGTTTACAATCTTGTGTCAATTTCCAGTGTAGAGCACAATTTTTCAGTTATACATGATGGTTATGTCAGGTTTTAAAATCTATCTTTTAGAGAAAGTATCTGTAGGTAAGATGCTATGGTCTCTGGGATTTACTTTAAAAGATTTGAACAATAACAAAAAATACAAAATATTAAAACAAAGCAAAAAAAAAGCAGGATAGAAGAGAGGGAAAAGAATGAAAAGAAAAATTATTCAAAATGGATGCCAAGTATAAGAGGAATTACGCTAGTTCTCCTTTCATGTGAGTGGGTTTTAAAGTTCTATAAAAAGTTAGGAAAAAAGTATCCCAGTGACTTGCGAATCACTGCCTTAGTGATATTAAAATTTTCAGTTTGCAAAACTGAACCTAAAGCAACTTTTCAGAACTCTCTCTCTTGTATAAAGCCAGGAACTTTATGTTTTTGTAATTATCATTTTCAAAACATCAGTAAGTTGATGTTTATAAACACCAACTCACAGATCTGAAGACAGCCCAATTCAGCCCAAAGATAAAGAAAATGGGGCCCATATTTACTAAGAATCTACTACTTATTACATATTACCTTATTCATTATTACTAATACCCCTATAAGTGAGAAATCATTCCCAATATGTAGAAGTCAAAACCTGGGTAAGTTACATGTCTAAGTGTGTTCATAAAAATAACAAAAAACTGTAAACAATACAGATGCTAAACTTCTAACAATTTGGAAATAGTTAAGCTAATTCTGGCTCACCCATTTTCTGAACAATATATTAAATAAAGTGATTATAAAGCATATGAACTATGCTCAGACATGTTTAGGCAATAATGTTAAGTAAAAGTTTTTTCAACACAATGCACACACACGTTTAACATTTTCTTTAAAAATACATTTAAAATTAAGAGTTTATCTCCAGGTGGTGGGCTATGAGAATTTTATTTTCTTTTTCTGTTTTTTTTTAAATTTTGATAATAAACACCAATTACTTGTGTCAAGAAAAAAAAAAAACCAATCCAATAAAGAAACACAGCATCATACAGCTACAGGCAGCTACACCCCACAGACTAAGATTTCAGCCTGCTCAACCCTGCACATTTCACTCTGTCACTGTATGACATCATCCATCCAGATGACAGAGCAAAACATCACATTATGGTAACATCATATTCATTCTACAAACAAATAAACAACAGAACACCTGGAGGAGGAGTAAATCAAGGAACCGTAGCAAGACAACACTATGTGGATATAACACATTTTAGCATTAAAATAGTATCTAGAATATTTTAAAATTATGCCTGTTTCTATTTTCCATTCTCATCTTCCCAAAACATTTATCCATCTCTAAATGGAGACTCTCTAAGAGCCATTTTACATCTTTCTGGATCAAGGTAAGATGAGAATAAACAAACACCTTTAATAAAATGAAAGATATTAAAAACTAAGCAGTAACTCTCTACAAGAGAGCTAGTGTGTAGCGAGAACTGCAAAAGACATGATGAGGGAAAAACCTCTAAAAATAATTTTTAACTCAACTTAAAATTTTCAAATTAAAAAAATGTTGAAACGGAAATTAAAATATAATTTTTCAACCTTGTTTAAAGCTCTGGAACAAAACTAACCTGACTGAAGTTGGTAGTAAAATCACAGCTATAAAGAATTTAAATATCTTTACTTAGATGGCCCCCTTAAATTCCTTTCTGTTGCTGTATTTCCAAACAAGAGCTATTACTGCTAGTCTTAAATGGACGAATCATCCGAGAAGGGTCTCTGACATCGCTGACCACGTAGTTCTAAAAACAGAAAATTATAGATTATCAGAGAAGGACATTTAGAAGTATCAGTTTAGGATCTGAAGCTTGTCTTGCGAGGCCACCCAAAAAGACAGCTTTCCCTGTAGTCCCCCACCCGAAACGCTAATCTCCAGCCCACAAACAGATGCATTCCTCTAATTCCAAGAGGGGGAGGGCTAGGCATCACTGGCAGAAGCTTCTGGTCACTGTAGCAGGACCAGAGATGTTTGCAGCCCAAAAAGCATCAGGGTGGCCCTTAAGAGCTCAGGGCTGTCAGCCCCACCTGGGACACGCACCTGAGTTCCAGCTGCTCTCAGCCATGCTCCCTCCTCCACACATACCCCATGAGTTCTTTATTTCTCACAGACTGACATCCTCTTGCCCAGGTCCTCCTCGACTCCACCTTTATCACCAATCTGTAGGTTCTCATTCCTTCACTGTATTAAAATCTCTTATCTTGTTCTTCCCTATTCTAATCTTGACCCACTTAAAATTTTCCATTTCTTAGTGTTCTTATGAATGTAGAGGTTGGTTTAAGTTAATTTCTCTCTCTTTCTCCTTCCTTGGTATGTAGGAAGCAGTAACTGTTAATGCTACTCACTACACATGAGGCACTCAGGACATCACCCAAATTTTTCTGGAAGTGTCCTGTGAACACCCCCTGCCCCATCTTTCAACCAGTAAGCCGTGCTCCTAAACGGCTGAGTTTCAAGTTTGGGGTTTGTTTTTTCCCCTCAATGGGCACAGCTCAGTGCTGTTTGTTGAGGAACTACATAAGGGCAGAGACAATTAGATCCTGAATCTAACAAGATGCCTTCATTTGTGACAAAGCATAAGATTCTCTTCTTTGTTTAAACAGAAGGTCATAAACCTGTGTGTGACCTTGCCCCACCACCATCAAAAAGGAAAAAAGCTTCCAATACAGAGAAGGGCTCTCCATCTTAGAGAAGCTCCTATTCCCCTTCCAAGCACCCTTCTACTTGTCCTTACTCTCCTCTACTCCTTTGTCCAGCTAATTAGATGTTTCTTGGGAGTCAGATACGAAATCTAAGACATTACAACATTCAACTGCCCTGAGTACTGTGCCCCTTGGTTGACAGCTCACATTTAAGATGAACTGTCCTTTAGTCACTGAAATTCTCTGGGGTTCAGGGGTGTCCCTAGCTTTGTTATACTCTTTATCAGTCTAACTGAAGGGATGATCCAAACACTGGTGAAACTTCCACTACCTATAGTCACACCAGTTGAAATAGTATCTGTTGAGTCCAACTCACACCTTCTTTATCTGCCACTAACACACCTCAAATTACCGTCCTAAAGATACTGTTGGAGTTTCCTATTTGCTCCTCAGTCTCAACTCTCGAGCTAATTTGTATGCAGCTCACTGATGAATCTTCCTGTTTCTTCAGCCTCATTTCTTACTAGCACCAAACTGAGAGAGACCCAAGGACCACATCAAACAAAAAAAATTGCTTATTCCTCCTAGGGGCTTTGCATTTGCTCTGCTTCCCACCCAAACTGCCATCTCTCCGCTTGGTCACTATTCCACGTACCCGCATCCCTGCAAACCTTGACTGCAAACCCATCTCCAGGGGCTTTAGATGACTCTCCACCCCAGCTGACCCTTCAATCACCTCTTGAGCTCTCTCTGGATTTTCACAATCAGGCGCTCTGTTATACTCACTGGGTCTTCTTTGTTTCACTTAAATATCTTTCTAGGTTATTTGATGTCTTCTTCATGGATTATCAGCTCCTCCCAGGCACAGGCTATGTTTTTCTAACACAACAGTATCCTCCAACAGCCCTGAATAGTGCTTGGCACACAGGAGATGACTACCAAATATATGTAGACTGACCAGATGAATGGCTCTCCTCAGTCACGCCACGAACTCCTCCAGATTCAAGACTACCTCTGTTAACACTTTACATATCTCCACAATTTCTGCTCCAGTTCTCAGTCATCATGCCTGCAAAGCCACTGCTGCCTGGACTTCACTTTCTTCCCTATGTGGCATGCTCCAAAGCTGCTTTGAGTGAAGCTCTTTACTCTGGTAAAGAGTAAAGATTTAAACAGAACTTCCGTCATGAGAGCTGTTACACCAGCAGGGTGAATCTGAGCAAACTCCATCAGTGACCCAAGCCCAGCAGGAAAGGTGAGAAAACAACAAAATGCAACCCACCTTATTTCCTACTGGGTATCTAGTCCTTGAGAATGTGTCCGTGAAATACCCAGTTTAAACTTTTCAGACACAATTTGCTGTGATCCAAAGTTAAGAGCATGAAAATTTCCATCCCACTGGGCTACTTAACAGAGTTTTCAGAAGCAGAAGTCGCTGCTGCTCCCCTCCCTTGACCAGGAAAGAAAAATGCCAAAACCCCAAGGTACCTCAAATGACCCGCTGTCTTCTAGGGCAGTCCAACTTGGGCTGTCACTACTTAGCCATAAGCCCCTTAACAGAAACTGCTGGGTGTGTTTACTGCCCTCTCCCAGTACCCATACCTCTTATTAGGAGCCCTAAGACTGTTAAAAGTTGCATAGCTCTAGAATTACTCTGAACCTGGGTCCAAAATTAAATGAACTATTCGGATACTGGGCACCCTTGAAGGTTCCATGGGGAAAGTCACTGAAAAGCCCAAAGCCTTTTCCAGGACTCCAGAGCTCCCTGGTGGAGTGGCGGGAATCCCTTTGTGCATAAAAGCAGGAGGGATCACAACAGTCTCACAACAGAACTTGGTAGCTGGAAAGGTAGTTTATTTGAGGTATGCAACAAAGGAATTTGCCAGCTACAGAAAAGTGAAGTAAATTAGGGAGAACAAGGAAATTGCTGGCTAGGAGGCAGAGTTATTATGAAAAGCTGATTTCACTGCCCAAAAATATTAGCCTGCATTTATTTTAAAAACGATCCAAATATTTTAGCAATTATCTATTTAGATGGTTGTTTTTCTGAATCTATCCTTACTGTTCTTCTCCAGTCTTTCATATAGCGTGAAAGTGATTTGCTTCTGAAACCATTCCCTCACTTCCATCACAACCTGCAAGGCTTAATCTATCTGCCCCCTCTAGATCCCAGAAGGTCCAGACTTGGAAAAGGGTTTCAATTGGCCTGAAATGAAGTGTCCTGAAATAGAAAAAAATTTTTTATCTTTGCTACAGAGTCAAGTTTGAGCTGCATATTTATCCCCTCCAAGAGCCACTGTGAACAGTGATCCAAATGTGCTTTTAAAAGATACCTCTGTTTTCTTGTAGAACTCCAGGCCTAGAAGACAAGATGTGTAAAGATATGCAACAATTTCTCAGCTGGAAACCAGCTCCATACTACCTTGGCTACACACCGTTTGCAAACCAACTTCTCTCTGTTTTTCACATTTCAGAAAACAGAGCTTGTCATAATGTGCGCATGAGTCATTTGCATGGAGGTGACTTCGAATTCAAATTGAATTAACAGTAAATGTAAGCAATTTGAAAAAAATGAAGGCCTTATGTTCAGTGTTGTCACTACATTTGTTAGGGATTTCATCACCGTGTGGAGGCGTTTAGTTCCAGGCTAAAATTTGGACAGATGGAAAGCTCCCTTGGAGCATTTGGGTCAAAAGAGCCAGCTCTGCCCGCCTGGCCTTCTGAGGACTCAGCCTCCACATCTCACTTGCACCAGGCGGGACAGAGTGCTCCCTGCATCTGAGGCGGCGCAGCAATGAAATCAACAAGCTGGCTGGGAAATCTCTTACAAACCTGAAAGTGCTGGACAAATGTTTGCTATCGCTCTCCATACTCTTTTTGTTAGTATAAAGGGAGTTTTTCTGTGTGTGGTTTTTCCTGCAGGTATGTTGGCAAGCATGATCCAATACACTCAGGATATCAAATGATGAGTCACATTTTCAAAGGAAGGAGAGAAGGTAGGAAGTGAAAAAGGAAGGAAAGGAAGGAGGAAGAGAAGGAGGGAGGGAGGGAAGGAGGAAGGACCAACACAAATGTTCAACAATTGGATTCAACCATATTCAGAATCTCTGGCCCATAAACATCACTGGCTGTATACACAAAGAATTTTCAGTCTGGGGAAAATGCTTACTGATTTTATGATAAAATGCAAATGGCATGTTTTTGTCTATATAGTAAAAGAAAAAACTAACTGCGACAAGAAAGAATGACACCAAATTACTTAAGTTCATTTTTCTTTTCTTTTAAAAGTATTTTTCTAAATTCCCTTTCATAAATATGTTTAGCCCTCATAATTATTTAAAAAAATAAAGACTTCACAAGAGGCATGGTGAAAAACGCAAGAGAAATGGGAACACTTCACTGAGTAGAGGACATATATGAGATTTTCCATAGAACATTTAAGTGAGTCATCATATTAAGCATCCGTCTCCTGAGGAAGAAGTCTGGTATATATCGCATCTAGGACATATAAGGGCCTTATGGTTCACAGATTCCAACACATTCAGGAGCAGTAGTATCATTCTGAAGTCACTGCCTCACTGCCACTCAACCACAGAGGCAAAAGTAAGGACCATTCCCATAACTGGCAGAGAAGGGAAATGAAGTGGGGCACCCACAACAATGCTTGACTAAATAGTCCCTCATCCCCATTCAACCTGCAGATGCAATGGAACTAAAGACATCTTAACTCTTCTCTCTACCAAGCTCTGCCTGACCCCACTCCCTGGATGACCTCAAGTGGTCCTATGGATTTAAGTAACAGATATATGCTCACAACTCCTACTTTATTTCTCCAGTCACATCCTGTCCTCTGAGTTCCTCCTACCAGCACTCAGCCTTGCCCCACCACAGACCATTCTCCCCACAGCACCCAGAGTGATCCTTTTAAAACTTAAGTCAGCCTGTGCTACTCCTGGATCCAGATCTACTTCACTCTGGATAAAATGCAAAATCTTTCCCATGGTTTAACCAACCTGATCCCAGCTCCCTCTGACCTTACCTTCCAGCACGCTCCTCTGAACTCACTGGGACACACTGGCCTCTCTGACAGTTCATTCCTTTTCCCATCAGGTCTCTTCTCCACTGTCACCTTAATAGGATTGCACATTTAGCAAATAAAGATACAGGATACCCAGTCAAAGCTGAATGACAGACAAACAACAAACAATTTTTTAGTCTCAGTATATCCCAAATACGAGCTTACTGAACCAGGGCTGTAAGCAGTATCAGGTAACTAAACAAAACTTCAACCACTGTCAAGGAGATGGCTGAGGGAAAGAGAATGTGGAAAGGGTGATGGTGACTGGGGTTTAATCCAAAATGAATTATTGGAAGATAGGACTCTAAAAGTAAAAGATCTAGGTTGACCAGAATAAGAAGGGAGAGTGTTCTGGGTGAAGTAACAGCTTGGGCAAAATCACAGCAGTGGAAATTAGCAAGATATCGGGAATGAACAAGCAGCAGTTTGCTTAGTTGGAAATAAGGAACAGAGAGAAAGAGGGTAACCAGGCTGGGAAGGACTATGAGGGGCCGGCTGATCTCCACCTCAGAGCATCTTTCCCCCCAATCCGTGACTCTCTCTGAGTATTAACCACTGATGTCTAAAGGTCAAACTCCTCCTCCTTCCCTGATCTTCCCAGCAGGAACTGCTCCCCTCTGCACACCTAAAAAAGCACTTTTTGGACACTGCTTTGACTGGAATTACTCATGATCCTACTATTCTACAGTCCTTGAGGGCAGAACTGGCCTTGCCCATCTCTGGCATGTACACAGAAGTTTCTCAATAAATGTGCTTCTCTGAATGCTGGGGAGTTAACATTTTCTGGGATAATAAGTGTGGAGCCTATGGTCCTGGAACACAAGGTAGACTAATCATGTCAAGGGCCTGGTGATTAGGCAAGCTATGGGGTCTCAGTGAAGCTGATTGGGCTGTGTCTGAGAAACCAAAGCAGTGTCCACCAGGGAGGGAGTGGTCCCAGCCAGCTCCAGAGCCAGGATCAGTGGCACGAAGAGGTCTGTGGCAGACTGGAGCCCTGTAATATGATGGGAGTTCAGGTCTGACAGCAGGAGAGGCAGGCAGCATAGCAACAGATTGGCTGAGAACAACACTTCTGCGGCTCACACATCTAGGTGGGAATCCTACCTTTACTACCTACAACCTTGGGCAAGTTATTTAACCTGTCTGGACCTTCATCTGAAAAGTTGCTTCATCTGAAAAATACTGCAGTAGTCTTTACCTCATTGGGTTATTCTGAGAATGAATTAAGATAATTTCTGTAAAGCACTGAGCAGCATGCCTGGTACAAAGTCTCAATTTAATTGTCTTAGTTCTCATTCTTGCCGTTAGATCAACAGTGTTTATTAAGTGTCTTTTGTGTGCTAGATACTCTGCTAGTTGCCGGGAATACAAATATTTTAAAAATCCATTACAGTAAGTCTAAAATGTTGGGCTCATAGGCCAAAAAGGACGTTAGAGGAGTTGTAAGGCAGGGGTGGTTAGTGAACTCAATTTGAAGCAATGTCAAGGTATCTAAATGGAGACATCATACAAAGGGAGGATGGAGGATTTAAGAAAGATCAGTGCTACAGATGGAGTCTGAGAGCCATCCCTTGCAGAGAGCAACTGAAACAATAAGAACAGATAAGGTCTCTGAATGTAAGGTTAAGACTGGAAAACAGGCTGCATGCTCCCTTGACAGGCAGAAATGGGAAGCTGAGGAGGAAGAAAGAAAAACACGAGCACTTTTGCAGATAAACTTGGCAGATGGAACAGTTACAGACTGTAAATTGCAAATATCATTCAAGGAGCATTTGGCCTCTCTCTAAGATACAGGGCTGCACGGGAGAGGCTAGGGGGAGAAACAGAAAGGACCCTGCTTTCGGATGTAGTTCTGGGAAGAATTAAGGTGCAGAACTCAGACCCAGTGAGAGCTGGAACTCAGGCCTTGTGAAAATCACCAAATACCTTCCAGCAGGCCACCTCCTCCTGAAGCACACCTTGATTATTAAGGGGCTTAAGTACATACTGCAGTTGACACATAGTATAAAGCTTTCTGCCTTTTTGGCTGCTTTGGTACACCTGGCCAGGTGGGCTTCAGAAATACAGAAAATGTGAAAGTCATGAGAGTCCATTCTGCTGCCTGTTAGCAGCTCTTTCATGTTTATATCTATTTTTATCTATCTATCTATCTATCTATCTATCTATCTATCTCTATCTATCTATCTACCTATCTATCTATCTATCTGCCTGCCTACTTACCTACCTATCTTGTGGGGAGGATGACAAGGGAGGGGACTGGAAATGCCCAGAGAGGAATGAAAATAAGGTTGAGACTAGAATTAACACAGGAACAGATGAAACCAGGTGTAGAATGGAAACCACAAAGATGCCAAGTTTTCTCCAGAGCAGCCAAGAAAAGGGAGGAAGCAGGAAGGAGAGGCGACAACCACGGGAATAAAGGAGACAAAGGTGGAGCCTAGCATCTAGTTCCTTAAAGTGTAGTTCCACCACCATGTGGGACATTTGTTCAGGACACAGATTCCTGAGTCCTGACGCAGGACCACTGAATCAGAAGCTTTTAGGGGTAGACTGAATTTTGCTGGACTCCCTGCACCTAGAGTTTCTCTTGTATGTCAGAATTAGAGTTTAAGAATCAGTGAGCTAGAAGAGAAAAAAAAAATCACTGAAAATATAGTCATTATTCTTTTTTTTACTGTAAAATACACATAACATAGAAAGTTACCATATTAACCATTTTAAGTGTACACTTGAGTAGTATTAAGAATATTCACAATGTTGTATAACCAATCTCCAGAACTTTTTCATCTTACAAAACTGAAACTTTATACTCATTAGAGATTATCTGTTTAATGGCTTTGCTAAAGCTCTGTTAGCTGTCCTAATTTTGGAGCTGATATCCAGCCCATGGAGCACAGACACAACTGCAGGTATCCAGGCTTATGGGGCAGGTCTAAACTTGAGTGATTATCAAGTATTTTGAATATCACCTTTGTTTAGATTATAATCAGAGTAAAATCTCTAAATATCATAATAGAAATGATTAATATATTCAATAAATATATATTAGAAAAATACTAATTAGAGTTTACTTTTTGTCCTCTATGACAAGTTTTGGTGTTTATCTTTTCATGTAAAATTTTGCCACTTGGAATTCTTGCTTTATACACAGTCAACAGTGACTGATATTCAGAAGCTGTATATGTATTCATGTGTCAGCATTCACTGGTCGACACACAGCTGCACACGCATTTTTATGGACAGTGGGAAATGTGCCACTACATTGATTTGGTGTCATTTAATATTTATTGACAAGCCACCATAAGCTGGGCATTGAGGTATTTTTCTGTTCAGAATTCAATATCCAGTGTCAAAATTACCTAATGAACTGCTCCTGATTTGAGGTCCACGGTCAAAAGACCTTCGGCTTTAGGGCTGCTTTGTGATTTTACTAAGTCATTCCGCTTGCATTTTCATACTGCAAGTCAGTTCTCTGCTGTGAGATTAGCAGTGATCATTGCACTTATGGAAATCACACACCTCCCGGAAATGTTCATTATGTGTCTAATACATGTTGTTAGCCTGCTGCTCTCCACTAGAAATGTTGTTTTAAAAATTAATGCCAGCCAATGATTTTTTTTTACATCCACTTGTATGGTATCCCTTTAATACATAGCCCTTTCTTTCTTGTAACCAGTGCTAAATAAATTTGCATTTAAATATTATTTAAGCCTGATTTTATAGTAAGTAACTTAATCCAAACTGTGTCATGATCTACCGTGTACAATCTTTTGTTTTAACAAATAATGAGATTCTTTATAACTATGTTCAGAGCCACTACAGACTTAAAAATTACTATAAAAATACCAACTGAAGAAGAGAAAATCTCTTTTTGTATGAAAATATCATAAATACTGTCGCTCTAACTTGCATCATAGTTCAGTATGGCTCTCTTTCACACATGGAGAAATAAGAAGTACAGAGAAATTCAGTACTTTCCCTAAAGTCTCACATGTAGCTACATAAATCAATGAGTCTTCTTACTTAGAAAAGCATTTCAAAGAGATTGACCCTTTTTTGTTAACACCTCGATGTATTAAAAGAAACACAAAAATTTTTTCCTTTCTCCCTGATGACCATTAAAATCTCCCACAAAGACTCAGTCTTATTTAAAATGTACTATAAAACATACAGAAATACCAGTAGAAGTGTTTCTATAATATCAGTAGGGTCTGCAAACTGGTAATGAAATTTCCCACAAGGAAAGATACAGAGAGCAAAGAATGGGGCTAGACACAAAACCAAAATCTATTCTTGGGTGAGCTAAATTTAAACATTTGCAGGAGAGCCTATGAAAACAGTGCCACTGGTTGCTGCTTTAAAATGTATTTTAGGGGAGAAGGGTACACAACAATAATCATGTAAAAACCTGCTTAAAAAATAAGAATAAAATGTATTTTACAGTATCAAGGAGACTGTGCAAAAAACTTTTACCAAAACAGTGTTCCAATGAAACAGATGTATATTACACTACATAGCCATCTCTCAAAAGGCCACTATAAAAATCATCAAGAATGGTTACCACTGGATTATACTTTTATATAGCTTGAATTCCTTATGATAAGAATTATGTTTAACAGAAAAGTTCATTTCTACCATTTTAAATGTGAATAGACTTCCCACTTTGTAGATTATCCAGGACAAATTTTAAATGGCAATTAATTTCAATACTGAAATTAGGTCCTTTCCTCAGTAACCCAATATTTTTCAAGACTCTCTCCCACAGGAAATATTTGGGCATTCTTCATAGCAAAAATAAATTTTAATATTAATTTGGGGTAAACATAACAGGTTCTAAAGGCATCATACTCTAATCTAGAGTTTATCTGTGGGTTATCTACCATTTTGGAGTTTGCATGGAGATCTGAGAATTCAGTACTGTTGCTTTTGCGATAAACATTAACATTCCCAAGGGCGCTAACAACACTTAAGGTCTTGGCGCTTTACAAGATACTGAAAACATGACTTGATTACATTTAATTTGATTCCAATTAAAAAGCACTTAAGAACTTTCTAGTGAATTAGATTACATTGAATGTTTCTATAGACGACACTTCATTATCTGAGGCAGCTTTACTTTAAAATGATCACAGAGAGTGAAAAACACTGTTTATTTTAATAAAATAGGCTTAATCCCATATTATTATTTCACAATTACATGCTGTAAGTTTTGGTTTATTAAGTAAATGTACAAGGGGACTGGCAAAAACATCTATAAAACTGAGTGCCTCATTCAAGGTTCCCCAAGACAGATCTAGTCACATGGCTTTTAAGTCTTAACAGAAACCAGAATACTGTGGAAAAAATATTTAAAGTGAAGAGATGGTGTCAAGACACTGAACTGAAACTACTGCCTTTTTCACTGCATTTTTAAGTGGTGAATTTTACAACTAATTAAAAAGGAAAATGAACTTCTAATTTATTCGGCACAATAGTCAAATAAATGCAAAGTGCCCTGAAGCCACAGGACTTCCCCAAACATAACATCTCCCCATTTAAAAAAAAAAAAAGAAACAACCTTGAAATCAAATTTTTCTACCTTCAAATCAGGCAAAAATTTTTTGCCTTCCCAACAGTGTTAAATAATTTTCTAAAGTGTTATTATTTTACACGCCCCAGTTTGTCAGAGCTCCAAAGAGGGGAAATTATGATTAAAAGCAAAATGATGATTAAAAACAAATGTCTAAAGTTAGTTACTTTGTACTAAGCATAAACCACATGGCTAGCTTTCATTGGACAGAGCTCTGCAGACACAGTTGGCACGCCCATCTCTGATATTTCAGGAATAAAGACAACTTTGTGGTTTGTGGTTAGTGATTAAGAACCAAGTGAACTTGTGTGTGTTACTATATAGGAAAATCTGCAGCATTTTGAGCGTTTCACACTTGTGACAATGTCTTTATTATGCCTTCCAGAATTAACTGACCTAAAATCCAGTGACTCTACGATATATCTATTGGATAATTAGAACTCTGAGGACCAACAAATAAAACACATTATTGACTTTAAGATCTTCAATCAAAGAAATATTTACAGCTGCAATCTGCAAAAATTATTTCCTTTTGAGTTGGCAACATCTCAAAATCTGTGCTACTGATCTGAAGCATATCAGAATCACCCAGACGCCCCGTTGGGATGAAAATATAAAAACGCTAGAACCTTTAGAACAACCCGCATCTACCCTTCCCATCCTGGAAGGGTAGAATCTTCTCTGAAGACAAATGAAACTTCATAATCATAAGCTTCTGTAAAATCAGTCTGCCTGACCTTGAGACCAAGAACAGCAGGGGGGTGAGGACAGGCGACCTAGTTTAGTGACCAGTAGCTATAGATACCAGAGAATGTGCTTGTTGTCAATGATCGTTGCTGAAATCTGTCTATACCACACTGGAACAATCAATTTTGTAAATGATTGCAATAATCAAGGAAATTGCCTAATTTATAAATCCTTGCATACAGCATTTTAATGGATTCCTCCATTTTAATGCTGATGCCTTCAGAGCTAAATGAATTGTTGTCCAGGCTGTCATTACACAAAATGATAAAAACATTCCGTCTGGTGGGGAAACCACATCTCATGGATATTCAGACCCTCAACCCATAATCACTCATTAGTGACTTCCATGAAAGTTTCGCCCTGCTGAGCCCCAGGAACAGCGAAAGAGCAGGCATGTTTGTGCCTGAGCCTGTCTGGAAATCTCTGTTACAGTTTTGGAATTTGAACCAATTACCTTTCACTGCACGGTAACGCACTGGATGCATCCCCCAGTTCTGACAGCCCCATATTTTAATAGTTTTTCTATCTCTCCTTTCTAATGCTGGTGCCATTTTTTACCACCCAACCAGTGTCAGCAGGCTCTGCCACTCTGAACTCCCAGATCAGGAGGCGTAACAACACAATGATGCTGGAGGCACTGAAGCAAATGGGTAACATCCCAACCCTTATGCTCCCACTAACAGGTAAGTCCACGGACTCCACCTGGAAACCCTGGCTGCACACTTAGCTCTTTCCCCAAGCCCACCACACGTAGATTGCTCTTCTCACTTAAACCTTGGCCAATTGATTCCAGCCAATAGTGTGCTGTCAGTACTTTACTTACTGCTCAATCTCACTAACCTGACATTTATGGTGCACTGATTGGCCTCTGTCAGTGGTGCTGGTTGTAAATTCACTTTGAAAAGCTTTGTGTTAACAGCCTTCAACCAGGCTCCAAGAAGAGTACGAACAGGCAGCCTGACAATTGCTCGACCTCCTGCCCTTATTACAGTGAGTAAATCAGGGTTTGAGCCATTAGGCTGGAGCCTGGGGCCTCCACAAAAAGGATTGACATGACGAAAGGTCAACCTCTGTCACACATGTGTAACAATTTGGATAATGGAATTCTGTAACTTATCTGAGCGAGGTGGCAAATGCTTACAAGGAAAGTATACTCTGCTCTGACTGCTCTGGCTTTTATGCTAAGTAGTTATCCCAGAGTCTGTATTTCTTGTGTAAATACACAAGGAATGTCTGAACTCGTGAAATCTTGGAGTATATACGATGCTAAAAAGAAAGAAAGAAAAAGAGAGTGAAGCAGTCTCATAGTGGTTCCGTGCACCGCATTCTTTAAAAAGGCAAAACCCTGTTTCTCACACCACCAAAGTATCACATCCACCCTCTGAGAAGAGAGAATTGCAAAACTGTGGACATGATTCCCCAGCTTAGTAATAAACAGTTTTTCATATTCAACCAAATATTTTTAAAACTCATATTATACCACAACTCTAAGCGGTTTCCGGGTCACACAATAGATTTACTCAAATAATTAAAACTGCCTTAATTGACACAGTGAAATAAAAAGTTTCCCCTGCAGGTTTCTCCAACCCAGTGGTACTATAATTACATTTTCATCGGATTGCTTGCTGCCAGGCAGTGATGGGGAGGGCAGATTTCATCTGTCCAGTAACCTCTAAGATTCTGATTTCAATTTTCGTACCTTACTTTTAAGGCAGTGTGGAAAGAGGGGGAAAAATTATACAATGTAAGAAAATATGCAGTTATGGACTAAGAAATACTTGTGAATTGTTTTCTTCACATGGACAAAATGCTATCAAAAGAAGCAATCTGTAAACAGTAGATAAACTGAACTGACTAATGAGAAAAATAGTCCTGCAGATACAGAACACATCACTCTTCATAAAGTATTTGCAACGAAAATACTGTAGTGTCACATGCACATTGGGATTAAACCTCACTAACGTGAGAATTTCCAAATGGCTGTTATAATAATTTTGTTAAAAAGCAGAGTCATTTTTGGACTTAGAAAACCAAGAGTGGCACTGAGCAGGGTCATACATAAACCAAAAGGACCAGGACTTTATACAGACCTTTTCAAAGTCAACTTTAAGTACTAAGTTTTGATTTTTAGCACAATGTTGGAAACCAGTCCAAGAAGTGGCAGATGGTTTTACAGTTTATGTAAAACTACAAAATGCTCACACTCGATCAAATGGGCACCACTATAAAAGACATCTTCAAATCAAATGAGGCAAAGCCAAAGAGATACACCAGCTGTTACTCTGCATAGTTAAAAACACAAAAAGTAACATTACTATGTTAGATTTAAGGAGAAATTATTTGGATTTCATGAAGTTGACACATTCAAAACTAAATGGACAAGCAGTCTGGAATATTAAATGATAAATTCCTAAAAAATATAATTTTTATTTCAATATAGCTACATAATTCTGTCTCCTGGTGTCCTGGTGAATCAAACCAAAACGAGCACAAACATTTTTCTCCATAAAACAAAATATAGAGTATACAGTTACAGTAATATCATTGGAACAATTTTTAAGTGATTTTAATTTAATTTAAAAGTGATTTTCACTGAATTTCAAATGATTATTTCAAATGATTTTTTCAACATCTAAATATATACAAATGGGAATGGTACTACATATGGAATTAGATCACTTATGGAAATATACATATTTAAAAATACGAAATCAATTCATTTCCTCCTAGTACCAATTACCTGTAATGGTTTTGAAATATAAACATTTAGCAATGTATAATATATTTTTAATATTGGTTTTCATTAATGTCTTTTGACCTAAGCTAAACAGTAATGATGAAAAATAGACCATTTGCTTCAAAGCAAATCTCTTTATTAAATCTAAAATATTATGGCACAAAATCAAACCACAAAAAGAACCACATTATGTTATCCCCCTTGATTTTCTGAAGAAAAATAATGAAGGTTTCCACTTAGCGTAAATGAAAATGAGATACTCAAATTTACTCAGGCAAAGAGAAGACAGGTTCTGTAAAATTAACTCTTAGCTACTAGAAAGTACTTGGAGAATTTTCTAGTAACTTGACTGTAACCCTAACAAGTTACTCTATTATTTCAATTAACAGAATAACCTACCTACAGTGAAAATAAATGCAATTCATTTCATCACTGTTGCTAAAATTTCTCGTCAAATCAGACTTTGAGTTGAAAGGCCTATTTCTAGCCTACCTTAAATTGTAACTTTATTTTAAACTTCCGTATTTTCTTCCAGTACAATTTTAAGTATACACTGTGTACATTCCTCAGGTCTGGTCATATTAAATTCTGATGTTAAGCAGAAAGGGGAAACCATGCACAACCAGATTAATTTATCTCAAGGGAAAAGGGGCACATTAATAATTGAGATAATGTTTTCATAAATGTTGGAATCAAATGTGCCTTTTCACTTCTTTATTAGAAAACACATTAGGACAAAATTATCTCACTCTCATCAATAAGACCTAATTGCTGAGAAAGGCTATGTTTTCTTTGCAAAACATTCAGATTTTTCCCTTTATGTCCAAATACCTAGAAATATTTCATTCATCCAAGTCTTGTTTGAATAAATGTATATAAACAAGATGAGGGATTGTTTAATCCATCCTGTAATGTTTTTGTTTTAAACTATCTGAATCTATTATTTTTTGTAAAACACATTAAAATTTTGATTCTAAAAGAAATTGGCCCCAAAAATGACTGATATTTTGGCTTTTAGCTCCTTAATCTTCTTAAACGACAAAAGAAATTTTTACCTTGGCTTATTGCTAAAAAAAAGAAAAAAAAGAAAAGAAAAACTCTTAGAATTTCCCATGATGCCAAAAGAGTCAAAACATATTGAAGGTAATGGAATGATATTCAACTTTCTTTAAATTGTTGTAATTTTACGAACCAGGATTATACACAAAGAAAATATTAACTAAAAGAGGATAGCACACTTACAACCAATCAAACAAGCTCTCTGTGGCTGATGTATGTTAAATATTAAAAAGTCATTTTTCTCAAAAAAAAAAAAAGCTTTTAATGATTAAACGAGAGGAGTAACTAAGGTGAATCTGATTGTTTCTGTAATAAGCCTTCATGTGTATAATAAAGCACAACCATACTAAAAACAATGAACTGTAAACTGAAACAAAAATCCATCATCTACTTCGAAACAGTGACGGGAAAAGATTAGCAATCCATTTATTGTACTGAAATAAAGATAAGTAACCCTGGTAAGATCCATCAGGACCTAAGTATTGAACTCTAAATATAAAGACATTTCTTCATCAGCAAGTGACTTGAAAAAACGTGAGGAAGAGAAACGATTCCAGCTGACTTTTAAAATGAAATAGTCATGATTCAATTACCTTTAATTTTTTAAAGATCTGCTTTATGTCGATCTGATATTCTGGAAGATATCTTAAAAAGTATGTTCTCAAAATGGATAATTACTACATGAGTCATTAAACAATTATTGCCAAAAGTTTCCTATAGTCTTATAACGTATTCCAATTACTGAATCTTTCTAATATAAATAATATAATGATTAAAATTTTTTCATAACAGAATTTAGATTTGAAAGAAAAGACTAAAATCTAAGAAACAATACAAGGTTTAGAATTTTCTATTATATAGGGAACTTAATTCAAATAGTCACATTTCATTAAAAAGTAAATCATAATGCTTAAAAATTAAAAATAAACTTACACTTCATCTTTTTAAAAAATTATACTAGTAAAAATCTGAAACCTATTAAAGTAAGTATTTTATCTTACAAATGGACGTGGGCACTAAGTTACCCGACCCCAGTCAGTCACATTTTATATGATCTCCCAAGAGTCTGATACATTTTGCATGGCTGCAGTTTTAATATCCTTTCAATCCCCTAAATGCATGTTATTCTAACTGTTCTTACAGATGATAAAAATAAATAGATTATGTCCCAAATTTAGAAGTAGATCGTTCAAACATAAACCTAGCAAGTCTTTTTTTTATAACACAGAACCAAGCCTATGCACCAACCCCCAACACACCCAAGGCACATACCACAAACAAAAGATAAAACTCACTTTGTATCCACTGAAATATCAACAACAACAACAACTAATTAAATTCCCCAGTCTCTTTACTAAAACAGAATTTTAACTTCATCACATACAAATAAAGGTACAGAAGAAAGGCAAGAGTTTTCAGTATTGATACATATCATGATATTCTATCTGTATGGTGGTCTCCTGCCAACATCCCAATCATCCAAAACCTTTTGGCAGGGGGAGAGGGGGAACAACCAACAACAACAATAAACTATGGAATTTTTCTCATGTTTATGGCTTTGTCTCCTGGCATTCTAAAAGCAGGTAAGCACTAAACTCAAGGCATCAGAGGGCAATATAATAATGCTCAGTTTTAACGTTTTCAGATAGAACAAATCTGTACCACTGAACAACTGCTGTATGATTTCCTCAGAAAAGTACTGGCAGACCTTATAACTGTATGGTATACAGTTCCTAATAATACCATTGGAACATAAAATGTGTCTGGAATTGTTTAATGAACTCTAAACCATATTGGAGGTTACAACTAATTAGTCAGAAACAAAAACCAACTACAAAATATTTCAAAACCAGACACTTTATTTCCCACTTGTCAGTTTTTCCTATCCAAAAGCTCTAAAAAGGCACTATTTGGTAACATAAATATGCCTAACTTTTTTTTTTTTTTGCTTCATTCAAGAACCCTATCTCCAAAGACTAAAAATGTGTAGTTGTTTTCAATAATGGAAATGTAACCTGGAAGCCTGGGCACAGTGCACCAGCATGTATCTGTAGGGCATGTAGCCATGGCTCATCTTGGGCTGCTGGGCTATGAGCTCACAGACTTAGCTCCTCCCCCACCAAAGGCAGCTGTGCAGACACAGGTCTTAGCATCCCACTGCCAATAATCACGTAAGTGTTCCAGAGACCAAGTCTGTTTTTCACAACACTATAATCTCCAGGGCCTAACATAGTGCTGGCTAGAGTGGGTGTTTAGCAAAAATCTGAGTGGATTATCGAATTCCACAAGTTAAATTAGTGAGTATGAGGTGGTGTGTGGTAAAAATGACCATCTTGCAGGTGACTGAGCCAAATGTGGGGGTCAAGGTGCTGCAGAAATGACCCATTAAGGGAACTCTAAGGTCCCTGCCAACTTGGCCCCTGGCATTTTAAAAAGTTTGTTTTCTGGCTAATCCCACTCCATTACATGGCCTCACTCAGATTTACACACTATTACATTTACACACTACTTAAGGGTAAGACTTCTGGCACCTTATTTTCATCAACAACTCTCCATAGGTGGGAGGTATCTAAAACTGGTAGGGAGATGACCTACATTAAGGGTCTGTCTCTTCAGAAGTGGGCCTCAGTAATCCAACATAAAGCTCTGAAAAAAGCCTCAGGTTAATATTTTTCAAATACATGGTTGATTTTTAAGTCATAGTGTCAGGTAAGATTGTACCATTGAAGTATTATCAGTTGAGTTACACCGAAGTGCTCAGAGTTTCCCTATGTTATGATTTCCTATCTTGTTGGAAACTGCATAAATGTACTTTGTCAAAGAAGCAGAATTTGTGATTTCTGATTCATAATACAATTTGCTTTACTTTGGGCACTTGGAAAGTTGTGAAACATATTACAGTTTCTCACACTCAGCGTTTAGCAAACTATTTTTATCTAAGAAAATGAGCTTGACTCTCCTTTCTCCCGTTTATGCTTATGTTCCTTCTTGCCCAGTGTGCAAAAACAAACAACACACTGGAAGAGTTTAAAATAAGCTACAAAGTTCACATAGCTCACACCTTAACGCCCCACCTCCTCTGCTCTATCTCCTCCAGGTTATTTCCTCTTTTTCTCAAGAGCAACAGCCAAGTCCATCACAGCTGGTAAAGAAGCTTATGGTGATTCTATTTTCAGAACCCTGCAGGCCCTGTCTTCTTGGCTGGATTGCCTAGTGCCAGGTCTGGCCCTGCACCTCCTTCCTGCAACTGCTGCTAACACCAGGCATTTGCATGACCAGAGAAATCTAGTCTCCACTACTGTTTGGGGAACGAGGGAGACTCTTCCCAAAGCTGCCACCCGCCAAGGGCCAGGCTCTTTGCCGGCCAAAGCTTCGGCTGGACGGCAAGGTGCCGAGTGGCGAGCGACTTACCTCCCAGAGATGCTGCGTGTTCCTCACGGCGCCGGCTTGCACCTTCTCCGGGGACAGGAGTACGCCCTGGAAGGGGCCAATCCAGGTGCCCTGCTGGATCCTCTGCGCTGCGCAGATGCCGTAGGCCAGGCCAGGCACGGTGCTGGTGCACAGACACACCTCCCGCGGCAGGTCCCGCAGCCACTCGGGCAGCTCTGGCGGGGGTGCGGCGGCCGCGGCGCTGCTGGTGCCCACGAGCCGGCGCAGCGAGTGCAGCGGCCCGTGCATGGGGCACTCGCCGTTGCGGTTGTCCGCACACATGTCGCAACCTGCCAAGACACGCGAGAGGGAGGGGGGAAGGGAGAGGGTTAACCCGGCCGCTTCTGGAGGCCATCCTCTGGTAAACCCTGAGACAACAGCATGCCCGCCCGCGTAAGCCACCTGACAAGGAGGTGACGCCGCGAGGGCGCCGAGGCCACTGGGAACACAGGAACAGATGACCCGGCGCGCTTCCTTGGAATCCGCTGCGCCTAAATACTCCTGGTACGGGATCAAGGTCCCCGGCATCCCTAAAGGCCTTCCAAGCTGGGTGGGGCTGGCGTCGTTTCCAAGGAACCGACGGCTCGCGGTTTCTGTAGGTCTCTGGGCCTTTCTCTCCCTATCCCCTTCTGTCTCTAGCTGCCTCCTACCCTCTTCCCTGTTCGCGCGGGTTCTCTCTCAATGAGGTTTCAAAGTGTGTTTATCATGGTACTAAGAATAAGAGTTGTGGTGGTCCGTCATTTGACCAGTCTGATACCTTGGAGAGATTCTACCTTGGTCGCCTGGGTGTGTTTGGTTTTCCTTTCTTTTCAATTACAGAAGACTCTTAGAATCACCACAGCAGGTGGGCAACCCGTCCAGCCCCGGACGCCATCTTCATTCCTAAAATCACGCGAGAGGGTGGAGCCGGCTTTGGCCCCACGCGTGTGGGCGGAGCCGGCTTTGGCCCCAGGCGAGTGGGCGGAGCCGGCTTTAGCCCCACAGCGCCCCAGTCCTAGATCCCGGCCGCCCAGGGCACACTGGGGCTGGGATCCCTCGAGCGCCCGCTCCAGCCAGGTGGGACGGGTGGGGAAAGGGGAGCTGTTCTGGCCGGTTTGGGGTGCCCTGTGCTTGCGTGCAGACTTTTCCCAGAAGCCCCCCCCAAAAAACGAATAGCAAATTTAATGATCAGGATAATGGGTCTTTAAGGATCAAGATAAAGGTTCAATGGAAAGGGCCCCAACTCCGGCCCAGGAGGTTGATTCTCGAAGTAAATGCATCTGTTTTGCATTATAAACTAAGTGAGAGTTGTAGTGAAGCCTGCTGTCTCCTAAGTTCCTCAGAGCAGCCGGCGCGCGAGGGGACCCCCCACCCTCTGCGGAGGACGGCCGTGGACTCCCAGTGTCCGTCGACTCAAGCTGTGCAGGAACAGGCCAGGCAGACGCGGAAACCAGGCCTGCGGCGACCACGCTGTCGGATCGCAGCGCCCTCCGGGTTATTAATGGGCCTGGCGGAGCCGCCGTGTCTGCGCCCTGGCCCTGCGGACCTGCCTCTGAGAGGCGGCCTCGGCGCCCGCCGGAGAGACAGGCCTCCTTGGCCCAGAGTCCCTGGGGAGCCGCGGCGCCCCTGCGCAACAGAGCCCTGTGGGGGGCTGATATCGCGAGAGTCCCGACCGGCGGAGACGGCAAGAGCTGGAAACCAGCAGATGAGCCAACGCTGGGCAGTAGGTTGCCCTTGGGGCCTTTGGGCAGCTGCGCCCAACTTTGGTCACAGCCAGTCCTGATGGATCGTCCTAGGTGTGCCCTATCCGTGCTGGAAAAACTGAAATGCCCAAAGAACCTGTGACAGAGTGAGTCATTGAGGAACCTTCGAAGAACACCTAATCGCAACCCAGGATGGTGAGCGAGTCCCCGTTTTGTCATTTGCTTCACAAGTTGAAGGTTGATGCTGTGAGCATCCTATCTCAGTGGAGAAGGGCTCCAGTCTACTGTGCGGTCAGTTATTCCTGCACTTCTCCCAAAAGAGCCCCAGGAATGAGGGGATCTTTGACTACACCTTTTGAAGGTGTCTCAAGTGAAAAGCAACAGCCTGCTTCTGCAGGTGGTGAAGTCCACGCCTCTGGACCTCCTTCACACAAAGGCCGCCTCTTTCAGCAATAACAAACGAATGTCCAAACTGTGCCAAGTTTTTGACCCTAAGGCCTAGATGGAGGGAAGTATTCTCACCTTTATCCATATGTCAATCCCTCCAGAACACATACACTTCACACACCCTCTCGAGCTTCTGACTGTAGAAACAAAAACTTGAAGACAAAGGGGAGATGGAAAGGAAGACAATAAAAAGTCACAATTACCAAGAGCCTACTCTGTGCCAGTCACCTATCTTGAACCAAACAACCACTGTGTTATCTAAATATCATGTTTCCCATTTTGCAGATGAGGCAATCAAGGCTTCATGAGCAATGTAATTTGATCAAGGACCAGAAATAAAAAAGTGGCCAAGAAAGACAATCAGGTCTGCCTGACTCCAAAGCCTCCAAAGCTAGAGATCTAGGAAGATTAATGAAAGCTGGGAGAATTTTATAGCCAAACTCATAACTCCATCAGTAGAATTGAAATATTTCACTGAAGTCACCATTTTGGGGCCGCAAAAATTGCTGTAGCATGATTGAATTACAGAGATTTCTCCATCTCTTTCCCACACTCTTGGGTTTTGGGAGGTTAAAGTAAAAGGATGATTTGGAAAGTAAATAGATAATGTCCATAATTTTGAATTTTAGTGCCTGACTTCAGAAATGGCCTTTCAGCACCTCAGCAAAAATAGCTTAAAACAAATGACAATAAGCAAAGGCAATATGCCCATAAAAATAAAAATAAATCACCCCAGGGAGTTGATTAACGGACTTTCCCTTTCTGGTTGGCTCAAGGAAACAAAGGGTGAGAAGAGCATTTGGTATTCACTCCCTAACAGTCCATACCAGAGATTCTGTCAACTTAACAAGATCTCCACAACTTGTAACATCATACCAACTACATCAGCAATAAAATAAGGAGCAAAGGTGCCAACTCCAGCCACCACCCACAAAGACAATAAGCACACTCCTGATATTTGTTATGCATGACAGAGTATGGCTAGTCCGTTTTCTAAGTCCTTTGAAGCACTTCTACAACTTATTAAATTTCATTTGTCTCCATGTTGAAACACTTAATAGTGGCATTCTGCAGACTGAAAAGCTGAGGCTCTCCCAATATAGTAAAAGAATACCTGCAGGGTAGGCAAGGCCAGTCCACTTGCATTAGTCCATCCAACACAAGTCTTCTTAACTTATAAACAACTTCATGCTATTTCAAAATATTCTACCTGAAAAGCTGACCAATGACATCAAAATACATATTATATCCTAATGTTATTGTTAGTGTTAATACACAAAACTTCTGCCACTGAAAATACTTGGCTTCTGACTTATGTCTCAGAGTCCCAAAGTAGCTTGAGGATGGTTCAAAACAAGTAACTGATTGCTGGGGGTTGACCAATGTGGCACAAGGGGACAAACATTCAAGCCGAGTGTTTTCTAGACAGCGAGCCACAAACACCTGCATGAAAAAGCCTGAGGGAGAAGTGGGCTAAATGCCCAAACTACAAATTAAGTGTTCCTACTTTCTCTTAAAATCAGGGTAAATTTTTACACAAGTTCATAATTACTATTCATAGAGTCGTCTATACTTGTGAGAGAGATCATCTTCTCTAAGCAAGATATTTTGAAATACCATTTTAGCATTAAGGAATATGAGAGATTATAGTCTCTTTTCTATCTTGAATAGATCTGTTAACGCTCCTGTTTATGGGTCCCGGAATGAGGGGAGGGAGGTATCATTAAGTTATAGATTTGTTCACCTACTGACTTTCGGAAGGTCAGGCCAAGTGGAGTGAAGAGCTGACTTTCACTCTTCACTTCTTACCCGTCTGTATTGTTTGAATGTTTTTATAAGGGCACGTGCTACTTGTGTAATTGAAAACGGATCTACTTTAAGGTAAAAGGGGCAAGGCAGGCCAGAGGTCTCTGGTATCTCATTTCTTGTTATAGGAAAGGTGAAATATAAAACGATGAAGGGTTCTTTTGGTGCCTGGAGACGCGGACAGGCTGGCGTGGGCGCAGGAAGAGTCCGGACCCGCGGGAAGCGCCTGTCATGCTGGGCCTTCGCTCCCCAAAGTCTTGTGGCCACCTTCGCCTGCCCTTACGCGTCCCTCAGAAAGAGAACCGAGGAACAGCTGAAAAGCCTGCCTCCCCGCCTGGGCGGCGGTGACCGCTGGGCTATAAATCCTCTGTGACTGCCACCGAGGTCGCGGCCCTCTGTCCCGCAGGCCGAACCCGGCGGGGCCGGCGCCCATCGATCCCTGCCCGGTGACGGCGACGCGGCCCCTGGATTGCCGCCTGCTGGCAGCGCCGCGTGCGCGGGGGCGCGGGCACCGGGCTTCGGGGTCGCCGAGGGGGCTGGCCGACGCGCCGAGGGCAGGCGGAGAGCGGTGGCCAGCGGTGGCCGGGACCTCCCGCACCAGGGCCCTCCCCCACTCCAGCCCGCGCTCTTCCCTTGGCCCTCCACGCGCCTTAGCCATTGGCTGGAAGCGGTGGCCGTGGACCGTGCGGGGGGTGGGCGCAGCACTTAATCTGAACGTTGAAGGGCCTCGCTCCCTTCCTGCCAGCGAAGACCTCTCTTAGGAGACCAGACATGATCGCTGCCACCTGCACTCTGGAGCCCCCACCAGCCTCCCGGCCCTCTTCTTCCACCAGAAAGGGGTCTTCCAGGCTCCCGGGAGCGGATCTAGAGGCAGATCAAGAGGCGTGGCAGGTTAGCCAAGCTGCCAAGAAGGGGAGCCGACTGTGGTCTCGCCCTCCGCGAGGCGGCCCAGCTCCCGCAGAACCTTCTGAAGGACTCTCTCCAGGAAAGTTTAGAGCTCCCCACGAATATCAGACGCTCTGGGCTTTCTCGTCTCGTCTCGGCCGCTGGCTTGGCCCTGGGACCAAGAGGGAGAGAGAAAAGAAGGAGGGAAAGAAAGAGGGAGGAAATGTGGATTTTATTTGTCTCCCTATGACTGTGTTAATAAATTAAATGGGAGCGCCAGTGTGTGAGGGTGAGAGAGTATTGCGCAGAGATAAACCTCGCCGGCCCCTGCCCCTGCGAGGCCGCCATATACAATACGGAGATGATGAATAGGACGCGCGAAAGGAGATCGAAGAGGGTCTGGGCTGGCTCCACTCGCTCCTACAAAACTATAGGGCAATTAATTGTGGCTTGTCCCCTCATCCTTCATCTCCTGGTGGCACATATCGATGGAGATTACTGCTGATGGACCATTTTATCACCTTAAATAAACAGTCGCCACCTCTTCTAACCTCAATCTAATATATATGGCTCTATGTTCGGTTTCAGGGCGCTAGATAACGAATGATGTAAAATAGCTAAATCATGTGTGTTCCGGGCTGGGGCCGGGCCTGCACACAAAAAGAGAGAAAAGAGAAAAAGAAAAATAGAACAACACAAAAACCCACACACTGACGCCAAGCCTCCCTCCCACAGGGGACGAAGTCTGAAATCTAACTTGCTGGCTGGCCACTTACAGCGGGGACGCTGGGCGGGCGTAGCGTATCGAGTGTGCCTCGGTGACAGGAAGATCCCACTGGTGGGTTAGTGGGCTCGGGAGCTTCCCAAACAGGACCTGCGTTTTCAAACTGGGTGGGACGGGATTAGGGAAGGTCAGATAATACTCACCCTCCTTTTATCTCTCTCCCTGACCCCTCAACCAATCAAACCCCAGAATTCCTTTTCTCCCCAGTACCTCTCCCCAAACCTTTGGAAAGGGGGGCAGTATCAACAGGGGAACTTCGGGCCCAGCTCCTACACCTATGCACACGCCAGCGCTGTTCCCAGTGCAGTTCCCTGCGCGGCAGGGCTCCCAGAAATCTGGAGGAGATAGAGACCTCTCGCTGGGGAAGCTCCCGAGTGGCCTGACTGGATTCTCGGCAGAGAGACCCCGGAGGGCTTAGTCCCTTCCTCTCTCCCAGGTACGAGGGAAGAACAGTTTTAAAAGAAGACATGAAAAGGTAATTTGGCTCGGCCGTCTGCATACAAACACAAGCACCCGGCGCACCCTTTTGTCGCTGCTCACTACCTTCCAAGAGTAGTGACAGGGTCTCAAACAACGCATCGGGTCCCGGACCGCGAGAAAAGGCCACTGCAACGGAGCCTGACAGAATCGATGGCTTCAGGCAATCCAGCAGCAATTGAAAGCAGTAATACCAGAAGAGGAAGAAAGGTCCCCATCCCCCATTTATATTACACAAGCCCCACCGGACTTTAAAAGAGATGAAAAGAGAGCCAACTACGCATTCAGAGCTTCAAGTGGAAAGTGTACTTCAATCACAGAATAAATTCATATATGGAGTTTGGTACATACTGGAAGAGCTCACCCGGGCTAGCCTGTATAGTTTCTGCTGTTTTAAAAAATCTTTTTGTGTGAAAGAAAGCTACAAGACCCTACACTATGCCTTCACTATAGCATTTGCCATAGATGCCAATAAAGTTTCAAGGTGAAATTAGTGGTACTGATTCACAAGTGTTACTAGGTTGCTGATCCCAGTCAAAAATAAAAAAAGTTACTTTTCTGAAGGGAAAAGAGAAGTACAAAGTCCTCTTTCCTTGCCTTATAAGAAAAAGAGCAAATGACTCAATACCCTTTCAAATACAAAGTCATAAAAATAAAGCAACACTGGTCACATCACAGAATTCTTTTAGAGGGAGAAGGCAACAGACTAAAAGGAAAACTAGGAAGATCTGCACATGATAAACTAATAGGTGCTTTCCTTCTGCCTGCCTCTCACCGCATCCCCACCCACATACAACCTGGGAATGGGGAGAAGCTGTTTTTCACCATCTTTCAAGTGACATATCAACTTCCCCTGCCAAGGGAAAAAAAGTTTCCCACCCTTTGCACTTCTGGTTTGTTTTGATCCCCAAGTTGGATTCAACTCAACCACTTCTCACTTCATCTTTGTAAAACATATCTCATGGTTCAAATGAGTGCCTACTCTTGTCCGGAGAAGCTCATGGAAGAATGGCAGACCTGGGCTCCCAGCATCACACACAGAGCCAGCTCAGCTTTCTCTTTTCTTTCTCAATTGCCCTTTGATTAGAGAGCAACGTGAAGTGTAACTCTAATAGGGCAATCTGACTTCCTTTCCCTCTGTCTTTGCCCCTGCACTTTGCACACTGAAGCAGCCCAGTCGACTCTAAAAGATACCAGAAGATTAACACAATAGGAATAATTTAAATAAATCATAATTCATTTCCTCCAGCCAGGAAAAAGAGGTACCTAGGCAAAAAACTGGTTCAATAGCCACATATTAATTAGGAATCTGGCCCAATTCTTTCTCTGATTAGGCTGAGTTTTCTCTGATGAAAACATATTCAATCTCAAGACTGCACTGTAAACAGTATAGGGAGCTCAGCGCACAGCCAGGGCTTTGGGGTGCACTGCCCATATGTTTCCCAGCACTGATTTAATTCAGAAGAGAAACTGCAAGCTTGATGAAGCACTCTCAGCCCACAGGACTATATTTTGCTTTTCGGTAAGAAATACCGTTTACAAAGCATTTCTTATCTTTTTATTTCACATTTTAAAGAACTGTTTTGATAACATAATTAAGAAATTCAGTAGGAGATAAGTATTTTTTGACATCCACTAAGACAATAAAGTTTTATAAAATTTTCTGTAACTCTAAAATACAACAATCTTAACTGCCAAAACCCTCATTTTAAACCAATACTTTATCCAGAGACTCTAGAAAGGAAAAAAGTAAATACAACTGCTCTTTTTATTAGTAATAACTATCTCCATCAGAACAATGATCTCCAACCATTATGAAAAGATTAATACACCTCAATCACTAGGCTTGTGCCCATTGTTTTCAATCAAAATGATAACTTTGGGAGTCCTTTAAATAACTATAACCTGCAGTTATTTTGCTTTCACAACGAATTAAGAAGTTCACGGATTGGTAGGCATTCTGCAAGAAGGGACTTGTTCAAAATCGAATGATCATACACATTTATGATCAGCTTTCCTCATACAGAAGCTAGATGAAGGACTAAGATGAAGAGAAGAGCAGAGTGAGTGCTGATTTTTCAAATCCTGTATTGCTTTCAGTCTGAGTCTCAACTCGCTTTAACGTTCTCTCCAGGAGTCTCTGGAAGTGTATTTAGCACTTACCCCAACACACTAAGTGTAAACATAGCATAACGTCTGAAATTACCATAAAGAATTGGATATAAAAAATAACACATTCTTGATCTTCATTTAGAGTTTTGTTTCAAAACCTCAAAATGGAACTACACTTGTGATGAGAGATTGAAATTGTGAAAATAGAAACGGAAGCTAGAAGAGAACTGATGTTTAATTAGGCATTTGCCATTTACGTGGGGACAAGGAAGGTGAGCTCCTCATACTAAATTACTGTAACCCTCACTTTAAAAAATACGTAAGCCAACAAGCGTGGCTACGGACTGCAAGCGCTTGCAGGGTCAAGGGTGCACGGAGAATGCGGGATCCGCAAGGAACGACCCTGCCCTTAATTCGGAAATGTTTTCTCACTAAGCAACTGGGGTTTTTCTTTTTCTTTTCTAAATAAATAGTAAACCTAAGAATAATGCCTGTCTGCAGGGAGAGACTGACCCAGTGTCATCCAAAACTCCGACTTCAACTAAGCCTGGCTAGCCAGCAGCTCTCGGCCAGTCCCCCGACAACCCAGCGGCCCGAAAATGAGCTGACGCAGTTAACCCCAAAGGTAAGACAGCGAGAAGGAGAAACCAGCCCTGGAATCCACGCTCTCCAGAACCGCTGAGAGTGCTTGCTTTGTCCCCGCCTAAGCCGGGCCGGTCCCCGGCACTCCCATCGCGCGCTGCTAGTACCCGCCCGGCCGGGGCGCGATATCCAGCGGGAGAGAATGATCTGTACGCCCCGGTCGGAGAGCAACTAGAGTCTTAAAGAGACTTGAGCCTGGGAAGCAGGGGATGAAAGGAAGGGCAAGAGGTAACGCAGAGGTGCCACCCGGCCATCCTAACCGTTCTCTTTCCTTTCCTAACCGAGAAAACTTTGGCTACAGTCGTCTGGGAGGTGCAGGCCTGCGGCCAGGACAGCCCACCACCCGCTGTCTCCCTCAGCCATCCCGCCTCCCCGACGGGCTCCCGCGCTCGACGGAGCCAGCGCCCCGGGAGAGAGCGCGCGGGCTGCTACTACGTACGGTTGTTGGGGTCGCTGGTGTGCTGGTTGAGCGGGATGATCTCCATGCGCTGCTGGCCGTACAGGTAATAGTCCAGCTCCTCCGCGCTGCAGCGGAAGCGCGGGGCGCCCCGACCATCCCCACCGCCGCCGCCGCCACCGGCGCATTTGGAAGGCCCAGGGCCCGAGGCGGCGCCGAGGCACAAGTCCTTAGAGGGCAGCGGCTCCGCGGCGACGGCCAGAGGCGCGAACACCGGCAATTGCGCCACGGGCAGGGCCGAGAGACCCGCCAGCGCGGCGGCGGCGGCGGCAGCGGCGCAGGAGGCAGAGGCGGCCGAGGTGGAGGAGGAAGCCGGAGTGGAGGAGGCAGAGGAGAGCGAGGCGGGCCGCGGGCGCAGGCTGTCCGGCGGGGGCTCAGCGCGTTCCGGGGGCGGGGGCGGCGGCTGGAGGGGCTGCGGCGCGCCCAAGGGGCCCGCGGCGCCGCCGCCCTTGAGCGGACCGCCGCCGCCGTGCGGGAAGAGTTGCTGCCAGTGCTGCAGATAAGCCGGGTCCACTTTGAGGAAGGCCGAGCCGCCGGGGTCTCCGGGCTTCAGCATGTCCGACGCCTCAAGCTGGGGGCAGAGGGCGGAGAGGAGGGCGCGCGTGAGCCGGTGAGGGCCTGGTACGAGAGGGGCGGGGAGGACGGTCGCCAAGACCCTGGAACAAGAGTTTGAGTCCCTGGCTCCGCCGGCGGCAGCCCGGTTCGGCGACTCCCTCCCAACTCTGCTGGGGCGTAAAGTTTACTCTGAATCCGCGGCGCCGCACGAGGGGAGCTGTGTGCACAATGCCTTGCTCCCAGAGCAAGGCTTCCAGCGCCCACTCGGCACTGTGGAAGCCCGGCCAGAGGGCGCTTCCTCGCTGAGCTCGGGGGCAGGACGCAGCCCCCGCCCTCTGCCCGCGCCCGGAGCCGACCCGAGCCAGAGTGGCGCAGCGCCTGAGCCGCGCGGGCCTCCGGCGCCAGGAGGCGGGACAGTCTCGCCCCCCGCCCCCAGCCGGGGACCTCCAGCCTCCTATCCCCGGGCCCAAGACCCACAGCCCTAGACGAGTCACGCTTACCTGAAAACTCAAGAGCCGCCGGCGGGTGCGTGCGT
Organism: Camelus ferus; assembly: GCF_009834535.1. Classification (NCBI taxonomy): domain Eukaryota; kingdom Metazoa; phylum Chordata; class Mammalia; order Artiodactyla; family Camelidae; genus Camelus; species Camelus ferus. The sequence continues at coordinate 85,038,446 of NC_045698.1, read as the reverse complement.
GAGTGCGTGTGTCTCGGTAAGCGTGCGGGAAAGTGTGCGCCCCCGGTGCGCTACATTCCTCTGGGCAGCGCGGCGCTAAGCGCTAGAGATCCGGCCGCCCGGTACCTTCCCGGGCCGCAGACTAGGGATGGGGAGGCCTACGGAGGGCAGTAACACCGAGCGCCAGAGCGCGGGCGGACCCGGGCGCAGGAGGATGCCGCCGTGGGCTGCTGCGCTCGGCCGCTACCGCGTCCCGGCTCCTCCGCTCCACGCTCTGGCAGCCTCCCGGCTGGACACGTGGGTTTTACGACAGCACAAAATACAGGAGTGTGTGTGTGGGGGGGGGGGGTGTCTGTGTCTGTGTGTGAGTGAGAGAGAGGGGGAGAGAGAGAGAGAGAGACACGGGGTTGGGGGTAGGCGGGAGGCAGGCCAGAAGAACCGAGGGGAGGGGAGAGGGAAGAAGGAAGTTCTAACTCGGCTGTATTCACACACTGCCTGTGCGCCTCTCCTGCGCTAATACCTCCTCCGCCCTCCCAACCCCAACTTTTTTTTTTTTTTTTTTTTTTTTTTTGGCGTGACGTCTCTCGTTCGCCTGTTGTCTCTTTCTGCCCATGATATGTCTTTTCTAGGTGCCGGCTCACTGCTCTGGTCCTGAAAGCAATGGAAACGCGGAAACCAGAATGCTGCTCGGCACGCGCTCGGATGTCGGTATCGCAGCGGGCGCTCAGGGTCCGGCGAGTGGACAAAGTCCCGGCATCTGGTTTGCGCTTTTGCCGGACTCAGTTTTCCAGGAGTACCTCTGGATGCTGGAGTCGACTAGCCCCGCGGCGCAACCTCTAACATAAATCCTAGGTGGTGGGGGAGTGAAGGGGTAGTCTGGGGCGGGGTCGCTGTTGAGCTGGAAGGAAAACCTCAGTCCGCGGAGAAGGAGGCAGTTTTTGCCGAGATGGGAGGCGTAAGACCGAGGGTCTCTAAAGGACGCTGTTCCTGGAGGGACTCAAGCCGGGTCGCGGGGCTGGGAGGTGGCTGCAATGGAGTCACACCGCCCAGCGCTCAGCCTACCCACTCTCGAGTTTTCTACCTGGGGGGCTCGCTCATTTTCGCTTTTGGCACACAAGGCAAGTATCTAGAGCTACGTCTGATGGTACAGTTGTTCCCGGACACAGGCGAAGCTTGTTTGTCTTTGGCTGCCCCGACTGCCCCGGAGGGTCACGTATAGGTCTCTCGCCCCCAAACCTGGCGTCGGAGGTGCACGTGGGAGCGCAGCCCCAGCCCCACCCCTACCCCCGCCTTGCGTACTCCCCGCGCCTTGGACCGAGGCAGCCCTTCCAGCTGTGGTTTCACAGCCACGAATTAAGCGTCCACCCCAAGCTTTCCAGGAGTTCGCAGTAGTCAGTGGGCTAAGGGCTCCGACCCGCCGAGTGAAATTGACCGGCTCAGGAGCTTTCTCATCGCCGGAGTTCTGTCCATACCTCAGAGAGAAGAAGTAACATTTGTCTTTCCTCAATCAAACCAATTTATTTAGCACCCGCCACTCTGAACAACTAATAGCCATTCTTTTTGTCTTCCCACCACTCATTTCATCTGAGCCTGAGAAATGCGATGTTTAGACTTTGCTCGGGTCTCACGCAGGATGCCTTGGTGCTGGTTGGAACAGAGTTGGACCGAGAATGTTTTGACTGGCGTCGCTGTGACAAGGTCATCAGTCATCCTTGGATAGATTGATAGTACCCAAGTTTAAGGCAAATACCTCGAGGGAAAACCCACGGTGCCGCGGACCCCGAGGCTAACCAGGCAGTCTGCGTGCTTTGAACAACTCCATCGGGAGGAGAGGATGAAGTTCTAGGCCTTTTTCAGTTAATCTGCTCGCAGAACTGCTGAAGAGTAGCTGTTGCACGAAGGGAGAAGAGGCACACTCTCTCACAGTCTCCCGGTTCATTGCTGAGAAACGAGACTTCTCTGTTCTCTGGGAGAGACAGAGCACCGTGGCTGGGAGCCCGGATACTGCGGCAGCGGCCCCGCCGCCTTGTTGTTTTTGTGCAGACCGTCTACTTACAAGTACTCGGTCCCCAAGACTGACTGTCCCAAAGAACTCCTCCCCGAACTGCCCCTTAAACACACTTGAAAATCTCGGAATTTTGAGACGCTAGCTGCAGCATCTGCTCCCGAGGCCTCTTGCCGCCCACACTCTGGGAAGCCCGGGAGTTCTCTTCCTAATAAAGACTAACTAACCATTTGTGAGAGCTTTCCACAAGTCAGGCGTGGGTAGGAGCTTCGAGTAAGCAACCATGCGGAGAAAGCATTATCATTAACCCCCATATTACAGATGGGGACACTGAGGCTCAGAAAGGTTAGGTAGGTGCCTGAGGTAAATGTCGTTAATTGGTGATGGAGACAGATACAAACCCCGACCAATGAGGCACCAAGTGCATTTTCCTGCCCACCCTAGTCCGGAAGGACTGGCGCCTGAGGGCTGTGGGAGCACCTGTGGGGGAGATTTGGCTCCCCTCGCTGAGGGGACCCCGGGGAGAAGCAGAGACTCCAGCGGAACCCACCTCCCCCTCTATGCCTGTGTGTGGCGTCCCTGGCCCTACAGATTCAAGGACCTCCCTCGGTCCAAGGCGTACGAAGGTCTCGAGGAGATGGGACCCTACAGCCCAAAGGCCTTAGGGAACTCGTGTAAAGGAAGTGGGCGAACGTTAGAAAGGGCGCTCAGAGGGCCCGGGAGTCCAGAAGGGCACGAAAAGGTCTGGGGATGGGAGTGGGGGGAGCTTTGGGGGATCTGAGCATCCCGAGAGTCTCCCCAGCAGGCTCACGCACGATGCGGGGCGGGGGCCCCTGCTCGGAATCTGAGTTCCAGGAGGCGGGCAGGGCCTGGCTGGGGCATAGGTCAGCGAGCCCCATCCCAGGGCGCACTCGGGCTGCCTAGGCTGGCCAGCCGGCGCCCGGGGCCGCTTTCCGCTCACCCAGCTGATCCCGGACTGCTTCGTAATTGCCATTCCCTCACGTCCCGGAAGTTTTTAGAAAGTGAGCCCAGCAATCACAAGGACATGCACCCCTCAAATCCGCGCCCCTCTTCATTATTTAGAAGACCAATGAAACAAATCATTTCGACCACTTAGGAAGCGATCAAACCTTTATAAAAATCCATCGCTCCCAAATCGATGGGTGAATATTTGCTGGGAATTTGTTCCAGAGGAATAAATAAGGAGCGTGAGTGTATTAAATGCAAACGGGGGGCACGGTGGTGTTTTTCTTCATTGATTAATGACCTCTAAAATAAAACAAGTGGGAAGAGGAGCTGGGATCGATAAATTAACTACCCAAATTCATCATTTTCTCGAGCAATTTTTTTTCCTGAAAATTATCCTTAGAAAGCCATTGTACCCTTAGCTTGGAGGGGAAGTGGTGGGTGGGGGTGAGGGTAGGGACAGAGCAGGGAGGGAAAGGCCAGAAGGGGCAGGAAAGCAAAAAGAGGATTCTGTCTGGGAGACTATCTGATTTCGTTTGACATACATTTTTAAAGTTTGCCTTTCCTATTAATTATTTTTTCCTGTGGAGGAGGGGAACAAAAGGTCGGTTGCCTTTGACAGGACTCCAATAAAGGATTCAGCAGCTCTCCTGTCTGCCCTGGGCTCTCCCTCTTCTAGGTTTAAGGTCATGGGTGGCTGAGTTAATAATTCATTAATATAGACATTTATTCAGAAGGGTTCTCTGAGATCCACTTTCCTGGCCTCCTCCCAGAGATTTATTTGCCTGGGAAATGGATGGCGGTGGGTGGGGGGCACTGCAGGTGAAAGAAGGGGAGGAGAAAAAGGGAAATGAAAAGGGAGGCCAGACACAGCTAGGAGGAATCTTTGTTTAGCCAGATTAGTAGACAGGTCCCTCTAGCCTGCTGTTAAAAACTTGGTTGAAAATGTGACATCCAAATGGCACAGGGACTCTGCCTCCAGTGGTCCTTTTTCCTACTTCTACATCTGTTCATTCACACTTATTCTAGAAGCTCCATTTCTCCATTCTTTAGGATGGGGAAGGGCCAACTGACTGAGGACTTTGGAACGCAGGCAAAGGGGGAAATCTCTGGAAAGAGACCACCCTAGCCTCCATCCCTATTAAGTTCCCAAGGGAAGAGCTTTGCAACTTGCCCAGACCTGGAATCTCAAGGAGGCTCCCCTCCTCAGGGCACAGGCAGCTTCTGGTGGATGCTCTATCTCCTCAGAAAGGGGCTGTGGGGACTTTAAAACAAAACAAAACCAAACAACATCCAGATTCCCATGAAGTTTACACTGTGGGGGGTAGAGACAGAGTAAACAATGAACAAGTAATTGTCAGATAGCAGTAAGTGGAAAGCACTAAAGAAAGGATCAGAGGAGGGGTGAGGGCAGTAGGTGCAGTAGGTGGAGTGTGTTACTATTTTAAATACAATGGTCAGAGAAGGCTTCTCCTGTAAGGTGAAATTTGGAGAGAGACATAAAGCAAGAGGAGGCGGATTTTGTGCCCAGAGTGGGGCATTCCCTGCCCTAACCTGTGACTCAGGAGTGAACAGAGTAAAAGGGGCTTCCCCTGAAGAAGCCCCAAGGCATTGGGTAAGGCTCCTGCCTCCTCAGCCTCCGGCCGTACTTGGCTCCCTTTGCTCCCACCTGTTCCCACAAGAGGCTGGTGGGAACAGCCTCCTTTCAAATACATCTGTTCACTGTTTACATCAGCTTAAGTCACCTCTGCTGCTGGGGACTTAGGACTCTACACAGCAACCTATTCCAAACTGTCTGGGCCTCATTTTCTCAATGGTCAGGCAGAAGGATGGGAGTCATGTGACTTTCTACTCAAAGCTCTTTATCAAGCAGCTCCCAAATTCTGCCCTTTCTCTCTACCACGCTTTATAACCCCACCTTCTGTATGCCATGAGCCGAAGGGGTGTGGTGTGTCAAATGCATTGAGAACCTGAAAACAAGAAAACCCACACCATTTATTTGAATCACTGCCATTTTCCCACTGATTGCATCTTCACTCGTTTGTCCCAATGTCAGCTACCTTCTGAAGCAAGAGTGTGAAGAGTAAGATGCAGGAGGCAGAAGGAGCTTTTAGAGTTTAGTCTGGAGAAGTCAGCTCTCCCCGGTGATGCATCGTGAGCCTGGCCGTTCTTCCAAGGCCTTGGCAGTTTTATACATGTCTCCTCTGCTTTCCTCCTGTCCCAACAGTACTGGGGAGGCAAGCTCCTCACTTTGCCAGGTCAAAGATGGCCTCTGGCGCTGAGACACCAAGCTTGGCCCATTTCTGACCACTCTCATACTCTGCCAAGATCACCGCAGACAGCACCTGATCACTTGAAGTGCAGCTCAATCCTCCAGCTCCTTTCACCCTGGTCACCTGACAGCTGTCACTCAAACAATGCCTCTCAGCCACCACAGGCCTGATTTGGATTTGACCTATTGACCTCGAGGTGAAAGGCTGGACAGTCCATTACAAATCCCTGGGGCCAGTTAATTCTCCCAGGAAAGCCTCTAAATATATCCTTTCCATTTGTAGGGAAATCAGCTATTATTATTTGTAAAGATCTCATGAGTTTAAAACATACCACAGCAGTTCAATCCCATAAAGATTTAATGAATAGCCACTAAGTGAAAAACAGCTGCTCTTTTTTCTTTAAGTCTTGACAAGTAAGGGGAAGGGTAATAACTGGACAAAGGGAACTGTCCCTTCAGTAACTCAACGGTCCCTTCATTATCTCCTTCCCACCCACCCTTCCCCCAAAAGTTTGCTCTTCCATTATTCCAAGCAGCTGTAAGAGCAGACAAGCCCAACTGGAAGTTACCTACCTACAAATGCCCAGCTATGTATAATATCTGATGAGCACCTACCGTGTGCAAGAGAATTAGTAGGGATCTTTGGGATAATCTCCTTTGAAACTCTTCTAGCAAGTGCTACCTGGTTCTAACACAGTCTTCCTTTGGTTACCAGTTTGTTGCCTAAATTAGTTGAAGCCTGTAGGCCTTGAGTTATAACCAGGATAAAGCAAGCATATTGCAGTGCATCTGTTTGAATTTTGGAACATAGGCTCTTGCTGGATTACATTCTGAGGTTGGTGGATTCTAATGGATGGTGGTTTCCCTGAGTGCCCAGCGATAGTCTGTAAGAGCCAGGATGGTTTCCAGGTACCCCCATAAATGAGAGGGCCCTGAGGCCTTTCCCTCAAGCCAGCATGAGGAAAAAGGACTCCCACAGAGGCTTTTACCTGGGGAACCCCAGAAGCTTGACAGCCCCCTTATCCTCCACTCTCCTGGCTGGATTGGTGCCTGCTCTTACCCTCCTCCGAGACAGGGGATCAAAGGATGACACTGAGGCTTGTTTTTATTGTATTATTTTTGGTGAGTCTATGTTGTCTTTTAAAAGAGACTCTCAGTTAAAAAAAAAAAAAAAACCTATTCTCAGTTTCCTTTATGGAACTGGAAAGATTTTTTTTTTTAAATTGAAGTATAGTTGATTTACAATGTTGTATTAGTTTCTGGTGTATAGCATAGTGATTCAGTTATATATATATACATATTCTTTTGCATATTCATTAGCTCATAATAACCTATAGTGAAAAGAATATGGAAAACCTGTCTTTTAACCAAAATAAAGACACTGTGGAGGATGCTGTGGGGAAAACCAAAAGAATGGAAATTCAGTGCCCCTGTCTTCAATGATCTGATCCTGAGGAAATCTTTCAGAGACTCAGCCTTCCCTCTCCAGTTCCCAGGACCTGGAACCAGTGAGTGGCAGAGGATTTCAGAAGAGGAAGCCATCCTTTAGGCTAAGAGATAATCAAGCAAAGCTTCACAAACGAGAGAGATCGTAAAAATCCTTTGCATTCAGGAGGGTAGAGAGGAACTGAGGAAAAGCATTTGAGGACAAGGGAACTGCCTGAGAAAATAAACTGTCTATTACCTGGGAGGCCAGGTGATTTTTCTTCCTCCATTCATGAAAATAATGATTGGCTAGCTGGCTGCCCCCTCTCCAAGGGCCAGAACACCATCTCCTGGGGTCCCTGCATGGACCCCATAGTTACAATCCATAGATCCAGAAAAATGTTTTCATGAGAATATCCTGACCCAATATGCTGAAATTTAGATCTGAAAATCAACTCACAATTAAGATAACCGAAAACCAGTTGAGGGCTGCAAGATGAAGCCATCAGCAGAGCAGAAATGACACTGGCCCATGATTTGGTAAGATGGCAACTCCATTTCCTGACTCTGGATGATGTAAGCTATGACCCTCTGAACTGCTCTTTTTAAACTGTAAAGAATTATGCAAAAAATATATAATATACATTTATTTTTATACATATATAAAAGAGTAGTGATCTAGATCTTTCTGAAGTAAAAGCCATATAGGAAAATGTTTTAGAATAGGCAGATATGTTTTCCAAGGATCCTTACAGACTGTGGTTAATCCCCCTTTAAAAGAAAAAAAAAAAGAATTACAGAACAATGACAAGAATCTTGAATCTTAAAGAAAAAAATCATTTTTTCACTGACAAGACTGCTAGATTCTTACGTAGAACTAAAAAAAAGACTATATATAATTATATAATACATTCTTACTGCATTTTTATAATGCAGTAATTGACAAGTGACACTGAAACATTGATTGGAAAAGTAACATTTAAAAATTCAGTAATTAGCAATTTGGCGTTTTAAGATATTGTTAAGTTTGGCCATATTTCGGGCATTTCCTCCTTGTCTACATTGGCAAACATCTTCAATTGAAACATATGCTTGAGTGGACAAGTATTTTATTTGGCAGCAATCTAATAGTTTAAGTATAGATTTCAAAATCAAATGTTTGCTCCATAAGCAAATGTTTTCCAACAGCAGCATTTTTCACAATTGTTTCCTCAAAATAAATGTTTGTCTTGGAGCCAGCAGAGGTGGCCAAGCAGTCCAGAAAACATCTTCCATAAATCCATCACTACTATTCTGTCACCTTCAAGATTCTTTATTGGTCACATTGTCTTATGGATTGCCCTGGGTTGCTCCACAAGGCTGATCCCTCAAAATGCTCTATAAAGCAAGGGCAAGTATATTCAAAATGATTTTTTTCTGTGGTAAAAATGGATCAGAAACACCTGAACATTTAGCAATGTTTTATTTCACTTGTGCAGATGCCATTTTACTTGTGATATGATTATTGGCACTGTTTTCTCATTTCCAGATATGGAGTTGTGAAAGTGAGTGGCATGGGGCCCTTCACTCCCTTCTCCCAATAAAAAGGATCGAGGATCAAGTTGGTGAGTCTCTGAGTGACTGTGTATGTGTGTATGAAGATAGAGGACCACGGTGATTTGTCCCCCAAGGGTGTTAAGAAGAATCTGGGATGATGCAGTCTGGCTGTATTACTGAGGATTCTTTCGATTGCAGGTGACAGAACTTAAATTAAACTGATAATTCCTTTTTTAAAAAAAAAAAAAAGGATTCAATGACTCACATATGAAAAACCGGGTTGCGGGGTTTCAGGTATAGATGCATTCAGAGGTTCAAACAACCTCAGGAAGTCTTAATCTCTCTCATTTCTAGCTTCTGCCTTCCTCTGTTCTAACTTGAATCTCAGGCAAAGTCTACCATATGGTTGCCCCCAGCAGCTCCAAGCTTGCCTTATTCTTCTAGACAGAAGTCCCAAGGAAAAGGTCATTTAACCTCTGTTTCAGCAAAAGTTCTAGAGTTGAGTCTTAACAGGCTAATTTGAGTCCCTCAATTATCCCTGAACTAAACATTGCAACCAAAGAAATAGCATATATTGACTGCCCAGGTCTGGACATTACCCCTGACCAAACCACATAGACTGAAGTTGAGAAGGAATAGCTTTCCAAAGGAAAACCAGGGTGCTGTTACTAGAAGAGTAGGGGTGAATACTGACAAGCAAATAGGAGATGTCCTCTCCACTAAGAAGGTTTCGCCTGCTAATACTTTCGGTCCCTTTTTGTAAGGAATATTACCATTGACAAGTCCTAGGCTGCTCACAGTGAATCTCTCTTCACTTACTAGACAATATGCAGCAGTACTATGCCTCCCTTCCCAAAGCCACCATGACTATCTCCTACAAGCAGAGCCTTAACTAATAACTATGGCTCCAAGAGCAAGTCGTTTTGTGACACACAACAGCTGGCTGACCCAACACCCATTAGCAACCCTTTTGTCCCTACTCACTCTCTAGGACTGATTAAGAAGTAGCCAATGAAATATAATTTCTTGGGTAAAACTTTCAAGAAAGATTTTAAAAAGAGTTATCTTCAGCTGCCATGCCCTTTAGATTTTTGACTTTTGTCCTTTGTCTTTTCCTATTTCTTCTATCCTGGAACACAAACACAATGAAGGGAGGCAAAAATCATCTTGCAATGCTCAAGAAGAAAGCTACAGGCTAAATGTGGAAGAGCCAGGATGTAGAAGGAGCCCAGGTCCCATGTGGAATCATTAAATTACATTCCTAGCCTTGGACTATCTACCTGTAGACTTCTTCAGCAAGACAAAAAACACTATACTTGCAGCCAAATGCAGTCTAATCAATACACAAACCTCCCAGTCATTCACAGAATTTGTGATGTGGTTTACCATAAGGTTTTGTTAATTAGGACACCACCTGGTGGTTCCCTATTTTTAACTAACTACTGTAGCTAACTAGGTGCTAAACTCATAATTTCTATGCTTTTGGAAGTTGAATACTGTCAACATAGGCATTTTAGTTAGACAGACATTATAGTTAGTGAACATAACTCAATCAGAACATTTGGATTCAAACCTAGCTCCAAAACTTAAATTAGTAGCTGTGTGGCCTCAGATAAGTTACTTAACATTTATGTATACCACAGACCTCACCTATAAATCCCTAGTGTTGCTATGAGCAGTCAATGTGTTTGTCCTGGGAAAATATTTAGAACATAGAAGGCACTCTATGTTGTATCTTATTATGTACATTGCCTTTTTTTTTTTTTGGATTCTTTAAGATTTATGTCTCCTACCTTTTGGTATCATGGAAGTAATGCCAGTTAACACATATAGCTCAGCAATGGACACACAGCATGTAGACAGAAATGGTTAATTGTTCAGTTCCTTGTCTTCTTGTTTGCCCTCCCACTTCCATAAGGTGGAGACAGTTGGCTTCAAGGACAGTTGGCACTTCCAAAGTTAGGCTGTCAGTTTCCTTATTCAACTCTTGTGGGAAACCAAGGTTACTTATATTTTTACCTCTAAATGTTTGAGCCAGAACCCCATCCATATGTAGACAGTGTTGTCAGGACAGTCAGTATGCCATATTTACCATATACCTCATCCCCTCTCTTGCAATTTGATTCCAGTCACTTTCAAGATATTTATTCTGATGTTTGGACTGATCTCCTAAATGCACATTTACTTGCTTTGGCTAAATATATTCTCTCTTTAACTGTAAGAAAAAGCTGGATATGGAATCAATAATTATGATGGAGAACATATGTATTTCACACAAAAAGAAATGCCTCAAAAAAAAAAATACATGCTGTTTAGAATCCATAACAGGTAGGCTAAGCAGCAGGTCACTCCTAATGTCTTGATCATTAGGATACCCATCTTGGGTTTAACTGGTTAACTTAATATCCCCAGACCCACAACCCAAGTACATGCTGTTTGCCAGGAAAAGGACTGGGTTTCAGGATAAAGATAAATACTTTCAGCTAAAATTTATTGAGCATAGACTTTGTGCCAAGTCATGGATTAAGTGTTTTTCATGTATTATTTTATGTAATAGCCCCTTTGATATGAGTTACTTTGTAAGGGAAACATTTACATTTTTCCTTTACAGTTATATTACCTTAGAATGCATCTCTAAACAATATACTTCATGCTTCTGCACAGCAAAGGAAACCAGAAGTAAAACAAGAAGAAAACCTACGGAATGGGAGAAAATTTTTGCAAGTGAAACCGACAAAGGCTTGATCTCCAGAATATATAAGCAGCTCATACGACTCAATAAGAAAAAAAATAAACAACCCAATCCAAAAATGGGCAGAAGACCTAAACAAGCAATTCTCCAAGGAAGACATACAAATGATCAAAAAGCACATGAAAAAATGCTCAATATCACTAATTATCAGAGAAATGCAAATCAAAATGACAATGAGGTATCACCTCACACCAGTCAGAATGGCCGTCATTCAAAAATCCACAAATGACAAATGCTGGAGAGGCTGTGGAGAAAGGGGAACCCTCCTACACTGCTGGTGGGAATGCAGTTTGGTGCAGCCACTATGGAAAACAGTGTGGAGATTCCTCAAAAGACTAGGAATAGACTTACCATATGACCCAGGAATCCCACTCCTGGGCTTGTATCCAGAAGGAAATCTACTTCAGGATGACACCTGCACCCCAATGTTCATAGCAGCACTATTTACAATAGCCAAAACATGGAAACAGCCTAAATGTCCATCAACAGGTGACTGGATAAAGAAGAGGTGGTATATTTATACAATGGAATACTACTCAGCCATAAAAAACGACAACATAATGCCATTTGCAGCAACATGGATGCTCCTGGAGAATGTCATTCTAAGTGAAGTAAGCCAGAAAGAGAAAGAAAAATACCATATGAGATCGCTCATATGTGGAATCTAAAAAACAAAAACAAAAACAAACAAACAAAAACAAAGCATAAATACAGGACAGAAATAGACTCACAGACAGAGAATACAGACTTGTGGTTACCAGGGGGGTGGAGGGTGGGAAGGGATAGACTGGGATTTCAGAATTGTAGAATAGACTACACTGTATAGCACAGGGAAATATACACAAAATGTTATGATAACTCACAGAGAAAAAAATGTGACAATGAGTGTGTATATGTCCATGAATGACTGAAAAATTGTGCTGAACACTGGAATTTGACACAACATTGTAAAATGATTATAAATCAATAAAAAATGTTAAAAAAAAAAAAAAAAGAAACAGCCTAAATGTCCATCAACAGGTGACTGGATAAAGAAGATGTAGTATATTTATACAATGGAATACTACTCAGCCATAAAACCCGACAACATAATGCCATTTGCAGCAACATGGATGCTCCTGGAGAATGTCATTCTAAGTGAAGTAAGCCAGAAAGAGAAAGAAAAATACCATATGAGATCGCTCATATGTGGAATCTAAAAAACAAAAACAAAAAGAAACAAACAAAAACAAAGCGTAAATACAGGACAGAAATAGACTCACAGACAGAGAATACAGACTTGTAGTTACCAGGGGGGTGGAGGGTGGGAAGGGATAGCCTGGGATTTCAAAATTGTAGAATAGATAAACAAGATTACACTGTATAGCACAGGGAAATATACACAAAATGTTATGATAACTCACAGAGAAAAAAATGTGACAATGAGTGTGTATATGTCCATGAATGACTGAAAAATTGTGCTGAACACTGGAATTTGACACATTGTAAAATGATTATAAATCAATAAAAAATGTTAAAAAAAAACCAATATACTTCATGTCACTGTTTTTGAACTTGATGAACAGAGTCATACTGAATGCTTTCTTTAGAATCTTACTCCTTTTGCTCAAAATTACCTTTGTAAGTTTTATCCCCATTGCTGTGTGTGACTAAGTTCACTCATTTTTAATGCTGTGTTTTATAAGAATGCACCATAATTTATCCATTTTACTGCTGATGGACATTTGGATTATTTTCATTATTTGGTTATTATGAAAAATGCCACTATGAACATTCTTAAACCTGTATGCATAAATGTGTGAGGTTCTGTATGGTGTAGACCCAGGAGTGAATTTGCTGGATCATAGGGGTTTTATGACTTAAACTTTAGTAGAAAGTGCCAACTGTTTTCAAAAATAGTTACATTAATTTGTACTCCCACAAGGAATGGGAGAGAGTTTTTGCTATATCACACTTTGTTAACACTTGGCAGTTGTTAATTTTTTAAACGTTTGTCGATCTGGTGGCAATTTTTGATATTTTGATATTAATTGGCATTTCCCTGATTACTAATGAGTTGAACACCATTTTATTTGGTCACTGGCTATTTAGAGTTTCTCTTTTTTTGTGATGCTTATACTTTTGCATGATTTTATCTTGGGTTATGTTTTTTTAGATCTTAATCTGCAGAGTTTTTTTCTTTCTCATGTAGTCTATTTATGAGTTGTTTGTCAATAATATACATTGCAAATATCTTCTCCCCATCTGTGACTTAAATTTTCACTCTCTTTATGGGGTCTTAACTTTAATATAAAATGTTGATTTTGTATGAGTAATGTTCGATGCTTTTTAAAGAAATCTTTCCCTATCCTGAGATCATGAATATATTCTCCTATTTTTTTCCTAAAAAATTTATTGAGCTTCCATTTCCAGCCAAGATGGAATAACAGGGACTGGATTTACCTTCCTGTCCAAAAGAATGGAGAAACTGAACAAAATGTATAAAACAATCTGTCAAAATATTGAACATTGGGCAGTGAAGGACGGTGATTCCTGAGAGGTCAAAAGCAAATGAGATGAGCTCTACAATTGCCCCAGCTGTTATTCATATAGTCGTCAAAACAACCTTATCAGATAAGTTATTATCAACCCAATTTTTGAAATTAAAAAATGGATGCCCACCAGGTTTTATACATTTATATGACTAACATATATGTAGTGCTTACAATAGTGTCTGGCATCTAGTAAGTACTCTATAAGTCTTTATTATTGCATTATTCTATTTGTATATAATAAGTTTGTTCTTCTTGTTTAAAATTGCGGGAATTTAGATACATAACTGGTGCTAAATGTTCGAGAGAAAAATAATTTGTTAAATATGTGAATTACTTGAACATTAATCAAAAACAAATAGAAGTAATTGTTTCAATTTTATGTAAAATTACTAGAGTTATAAATAAAACCCTCCCTCTTGCCTGGAGCTACATCCTGAGCCCTTCCTACAGTCTAGTTATGTGAGCCAATGCATCCTGCTTTCTAAATGAGCCACTGACCACAAGGCTTTCTCTCACTGGCGAACTCTGTCTGACTCAAGTTTACCCATGTAAACTTACGTCATAAAGTTCTTAACTTTTCACACAGGGTTAGGAAAATTAGACATTAACCCTCTTTGATCTTTTTTCCTGTTCCCCTCCCACTGCCTACTAAGGAGGTTCTCTGTATGACGGTTCACCTCCACCCCGTACTTCCAGGCACACCAACTAATTATTGGTGAATGGTGAAATCCTGGTCTTAGGTTTATTGCAATAGCATCACATTTATATTCAGGAATGCCAGGGGTTCTCAGATCTGGACTGAATAAAGTCAAAATGCACTGTTTCTTTCATTCAGATTCTTCCATCAGTTTGGCCCTGAACTAATTTGATATCCACTGCCTACAACTCCAAATACGGCCCCTTTCCTCTTGCAGGAATGGTCTCTCCACTCTCCCCAATGAACACCATTATCATTTCTGACTTTCTGCCTTTGCTGATGCTGTGTTTTCTGCTTTGAGTTTCCTTTTCCCTATTCCAGACCTGCCAAACGCCCTCATATTTTAGGGTCCTGCTCAAGTAGCCTCCACTGCTCATGTTCACCTAGCTCTTACTGTCTGGGTTACTTTTTTGGCACTGACATTCTGAACTGCAATGTACTGTACTAAACTCTAAGATATGTGCTAGATTTGTCTCTCAAATAAAACAATACACTTCTGGAGAATAGGAATTATGACTTCCCTTTATCTTTACATATCACTCAACACCTGACAAGACACAGGCACATGGAGACTCTCATCACATACTGCTGAATCACCATCAAATGAGTAACTTTGTGAGTGAAGGAATTAATGAATGAACAAAGGTATACATAAAGACATGGACAAGTGAATGAATGAATGATCCCCAAGCCCCCACCACATGGAGGCTTCTCAGAGACAAAACCAGAAGGATCAAAGCCAGCAGGTAAGTCATGATGTTCAGACCCCATGGTGGGGGTAGAAGGCAGGGCTGGCAGACCTGGGGAGTCTGAGTCTCCTCTCAGTGTCAGGAGAGTGTTTTCTTGTGCCCTACGTAGACAGAGCTCACTCTCTTTAATACTGCCAGGCATAAGTGACTACAAACTGAATTATTTCCTCATTAGTCTGTTTATACTCTTATATCCTGAAGAAGAGTCTTTGTCTGAGGCCTCCACATGGCCCTCACACAGCCCTTTGGATGTGATCAACTGCACCTTCGTAAACAATTATTCCCAAGAAGGAAGGAAAATGAAGGGATTCCTTCCTTCAAATAGAATGACCGATAGAATGATCACATTACCATTATCTCTTACAAATCCTCCCTCTGGTCTAATAATTCCCATTAAGGCCTCATAAGCACAGCAAGAAGTGTGTGGTCCATTTTCTTTTTAATAGGAAATGCCAGCGCACATCTTTAGACTGGCAGAATGCACTCATCTCTCACACCAGAGTGACGCCACAACATTCTAAATGACGTCCATTGAGTGTAATAATGGTGTGGAGAAATCTCAGTATCAGACATGATGTGCTCTAATCGACACAGAGGAGAAGCAGGAACTTGGCCGGTCCTAGCGAAGCCCCAAATAGTCTGAAAGAGCAATTAAATTAACTTTGAGCTATGTGGCTTTCATGAATTCCACCTGAAATAGAGAGTTTGGAAATAACATAAGCAGCATCAGCTCCTGGAACAATGGGGAAAATTCTCACTTGTTAAATCCAAATTCGCAGAGTTCTGAGTCAAAAACGAACAAACAGACACATTCCAATGAGAAACCCTGCACAGCTGGATGTTATGGTAATGGAGCGGATGGGGAATAGGGCAGGCCAGGGTAGATGGAGGTCTAATGAGGAAAGAAAGAAGTGGGGACAAAGAACAGAGAATTCCTCTCATTTCCTTGAAGGAACAGAATGCCAGAAATTAAGTGAGGGGCCTTCTGGGAAACTCTGTCATGCCTGTCATTTCCATCGCTTCCCCGGTGAGAGGCAGATGTAACATGTAGGTGTATCGTGTGAAACCACTGCAATGGCCACAGCTAATTTGGCCAGGAATGGAATGCTGACCCCCTCACTGCTATTTATACATGACTAGGTAGACTTGTCCAGTCTCTGCCCAGAGGCACATTCTGTGTTAGAGGGGGACTGATGGACCAATCAGATCTTTTCTTTTGGATAGTGTGAATCTGGGATAGAGTATTTGGGTCCCTAAGAGTAGATTCTTGGGAAGAAGAGAGCAAAACAATGAGTCTCCCTGTTGTCGCATAGTAGAGAAGTGAGGAACAGAAAGATGCCAGGTGTTGAAGGAACAATGAGACCCATTCTCTAAAGTTGGGTCATTTCTTAAAGAACATCACAGCCTTAACTGGGGCTGGGCTCCTTAAAGCATCTCAAGTTTCCTTCTTTTCCACTGGAAGTACTAACACACATATTCAGAATTATTTCTTGCCTGCGGTCTCTGGGGGTACATAGAGGCTGTTTAAGTATTTCTTGTGCTTAGTTTGCCCTCAGATGAAAAAATGCACCCCCACCACCTAAATAGTGTGTCCTATATTTGTGGTGAGCATCTAAGTTCCTTGGGCACAAAAGGAAGAAAGTCTTATCCCAGGTAGCAGTGCCTGGCACATGGTAGACTTGAAAAGATATTCATTCAATGAACAAATGTTTGATAAATCAACTCCACTATAATCCCTCTCTATTAGGGTCAGAAAATGACTCAGCCCTGGGGGGTGACTAAAAGCTGGCTGACGGCTGTGAAAGGTGAGTCCACAGGCAGGGCAGACAGAAGATGTGTCTCAGAGAACTGCTGAGTTCCACCCTGGACAGGTCAGTTCCCTGTGGGTTTCTACGTGTCCTAGAGAGAGGATAGAGATCTGGGATCGGGGTGTGGAAGGGTGAGGGTGGGGGAAAGCCAGGCAGGGCTGGACAAGCTTGTTCCTTTTCCTCCCTCCCCTCTCTCACTTGCCCCCTCTCCTTCTTCTTCCAACATTCTTGCTCTGGAGCACAGAAAGGAAACCTGATGGCATCAAAGTCCCATCTACTCTTCGTTCCATCAACTGCTTTACAATTCATCTTCTTAAATTCTGGAAACAAAATTTTCCTTGGGAAATCCTAAATGCATTACTGCTGAAGTCTTTGAAAGACCTTACCTCCTTCTCTCCTCCTTGTCAATTGGCCTCTGGCCACATTGGCCTCTGCACCGATCTTCTAACAGGCAGGCTGCCCACTCAGGGCCTTTGCATTGGCTCTTTTCTCTACCTGGAATGCTTTCCCCACATAGCCTCGTGGGTCAACCCTTCTTCCCTTTCAGGCCTTTATGAAAATATCACCTTCTCAGCAAGGCCTGCCCTGGTTTCTTCCTTCCTTGCTTATTCACCTCCCTTGCCCTGTTTTTCTCCATGGGGTGTATCATCATTTTGAAGTAGCATGTGTTTAACTTGTTTAGTGTCTGTCTCCCACAACTGAATGGAAGCTCCTTGGGGGCCAGAATCTTTGTGTGTTTTGTTTCCTCTTCTTTCCTGGTATCTAGACTAGCACCTGACCTCAAGTAACACTTATTGAATTTCCAGTGAGTGTGCAACGTTGTGAGATGCATAAGTACCAGAACTTCATCTCCCACTTGTTCCGCCGCATTCCCGTGAGTGACCTGGAACTCAGGCACCACTCAGTCCACCACCAGGTGGGATCAGGAGGGCGCCACTGAGTCATCACAGGATGGCCGCACAGTATCGAGGGCCACATGCAGGACCTCGAGTGGCCCCATACAAGTGATTGCATTTGTATTGCTGGAATGAGATCAAAACTGCGTAGAATTATGCGGTACATCAGAAACTGACACAACATTGTAAACTGATCATATTTCAATTAAAAAAAATTTTAAACTAAAAAACAATAACATTGGAACTTAGGTACATCACTGGCATGACATTCAAGAGTAGTGCTATTAAATTTCTTAGGCAGTTCATGTTGTATAATATTTCCATATCTATGATTTTATATACAATAAAATACAAAGATACCTTGTAAAGCCAAAAAAAGAAAAAAAAAACTGAGTGGAGAGTTTGTCCCACTAGGTTAAGCGATCGGCTAAGTTCCAAAGGCTTAGCAATACAATTCAATGCAAATTTTGAAAAATGTGGTGGTAAGTGGTAGCAATGACAGAAGACATCATCATTTGGTGTTTGAATATTAACAAAGTGTGGCAGGATCAAGGAGAGAATCTAGACAGATGAAAGGCCAATGACTCATTTGATTTTCCATGGGCTGAAATACTTCATCTTTACCTCTTTGTCTGGACTGAAAGGCAATGTACCTTATATAATGTTCAGGATATCCCTTCTTCATCAAAGTGAAATTAATGGTGGGCAAAATAAGAAACATTTGAGAAAGGAGAGTATTTGTTAGTGCTTCTCTAGACTAGACAGGTAGCTAAATTAGGAGAGAGTTTTCTATGAACAATTCTTTCCTAAAACTAGAATTCGAAGTGGCTGAAGTGTGCCAGCTTCAACATTATGACATTCCAGGATTTGTGATTCCAAAGTTCTAAGTATTGAAAGATAAGAATGAGGCAAACTGGTTTTAATGCTCCAAATCTTGTCCTAGAATTGGTTCATAAATTACCCATAATTTTTCTTCATGGAGCATGAACTTCATTAGACTATTTTCTTACTATAAAAGCCAGGGCAATTTTACAAGACAGCAGGGCAGGGTGCCTGTCCCGCATGGAATCTGAGCAGCAACCTCATCTGGTATGTGTCAAGGCAGCTCCTCTACACATTTATGAGGTGCTTTACATCTGAATATGTACCTGGGATCCGGAAGATTCAGATCATGATTAGCTTGCAGCTCACACGCTCTTTGTTATAAGGTCTGCAGAGCAGCAATAGCTACTAGATGGAGGGGTGAATCACCTGCTAACATATTAGCAGAGGTACCAGCAGAGGCTACAAGGCAGTAATAGGAACAAATCTGTAATTCCAAGCAGCAGTCTAGAGAGACGAGGGGAACATTCTAAAGTAAAGAAACACATCCAATTAGCAGAGGAGGTAAAATTCGTCTCTTTTTCAAATACAGAATTCCCTCATTCATGTGAGGGAGTCTCATCTCTATATGCCAGGCATGCTGTAAAATCCAGGGGATGCCAAGAGGAAAAGGGGCCGTATCTGCTTGCAAGATGCACACAGTCTAGTGACATTGTGTCCACTGCACAAAGGCATTTGGCATATTCCTTCAGAGGTGATGAGGCAAGTCAAGAAAACTAAGTGATGTACAAGGTATTTGGACCATGGCAGGGGATGGCTAGATGTGATAAGAATTCACATTTAAATGGGGGGAGGGTGTAGCTCAGTGGTAGAGTGCGTGCTTAGCATACATGAGGTCCTGGGTTCAATCCACAGGACCTCCATTAAAACAAATAAATAAACATAACTATCCCCACCCCCAAAAAACAACCAAAAGAATACCACCACATTTAAGAAAATGCAAATTTTTTAAAAAGTGAAGGGAAAGGTTTAAGACAAGACTCCACAGTTCCAGATCCAACTCAAAACAAGTTGAGAGCAAAATAATAGAGAAAGAGTAATTTTTCAAATTCATTAACTCTAAAAATCAAATTGCTCAAGTAGTATTTTCAGCTTAAGCTATTTGTTTAAAGACTGATTTAAAAAAATAAGGTGGAGAAGAATTTCTTCTTTCTAACGCTCTCTTCTGATGGTGGTGATGGCAAGAAGTGGCTCTGGATAGTTTTAAGGCTCCCAAATTTCCACTAGAAACTCTCTCCCTTTAACCCCTATTCATTGAAAAGGAAAAGGACTTTTCTCCAATCTCATGAAGAGAGCTCTGCAAACATGGCTTCAAGACAAGATCTCTAGCCCTGGCAGCACCCTGTCTTTTACCACCAGACCATGCAACCCAAGACTCTTCCCATATGGATATTCCAGTGATGTTTACCTCTTTGTCATGTCTTGGCAAGAGCAAAGAAGTGGTGATTTTGTGAGAAGTAAACGGCAGGGGAGGTGCTGCACTAGGCTGAACAGTGACCTCGCCAAATTCATGTCCACTTGAAAGCTCAGAATGTGATCTTATTTGGAAATAAGGTCTTTGCAGATATAAGTTAAGGTAAGGTCATATTGGATTAGAGTGAGTACTAAATCCAATGACTGCTGTCTCTGTATAAAGACCAAGTAGAAACAAAGACAGACAGGAAGACAGCCACAGGAAGATGGAGGCAGAGGCTAGAACGATGCTGCCAGAGGTGAAGGAACATCAGGAACCACCCGAAGCTGGAAGAGGCAAGGGAACAATCTCCCCTAGAGCCTCTGAAGGGAGCATGACCCTACTGACACCTGTATTTCAGATTTCTGGCCCCTGAACCATGACAGAAGAAATTTCTGTTGTTTTAAGCCACCCTGTTTGTGGTGCTTTGTTATAGGAACTGGAAGAGACTAATACAGGAGTTGTGACAAGAATCACAGTTACAAGCAAAAAGCAATAAATATCGGTTGAAAGAATGAATGAGAGGGTGTGGAGAAAAGGGAACCCTCCTACACTGTTGGTGGGAAGGTAAATTGGTGCAGCCACCATGGAAAACAGTATGGAGAGTCCTTAAAAAACTAAAAATAGATTTACCATATGATCCAGCAATCCCACTCCTGGGCATATATCCAGAGGGTACTCAAATTCAAAAAGATACATGCATCCCAGTGTTCACAGCAGCACTATTTACAATCACCAAGACATGGAAGCAACCTAAATGTTCATCGACATATAACTGGATAAAGAAGATGTGGTCTATACAAATGCAGTGGAATATTACTCAGCCATGAAATGCCATTTGCAGCAACATGGATGGACCTAGAGATTATCATACTAAGTGAAGTAAGTCAGAGAAAGAAAAATATCATATGATATCACTTATATGTGGAATCTAAAAAAAAATGATACAAATGAACTTATTTACAAAACAGAAATAGACTTACAGACATAGAAAACAAACTTATGGGTTACCAAAGGAGAAAGGGAGGGGAGGGATAAATTTGGAATTTAGGATTAACAGAAACACACTACTATATATAAAATAGGTAAACAAGGATACTATAGCACAGGAAACTATATTCAATATCTTAATAAGCTATAACAGAAAAGAATTTGAAAAAAATGTATGTATAAATGAAACACTTTGCTGTATACCGAAAAAAATACTGTAAATCAACTATACTTCAATAAATTTTTTTAAATGAACGAATGGCAGTGGAATGACTGTGTCCCACCTCCCTTCTGCAGGGAAGCCTGTAAAGTAGACTAAATCATTCAATATGTAGGACCATTCAAACTGGCCCCAGCCCTGGAGGTTGTGAGTCAGAAGACTGGAAAAAAGAGTTGCCTTAGGGCCCTCCATGCTTGTTGTGGGGGTGGAACAAGTCCTCTGGAGTCTCAGCAAAGAGATCCAAGTCTAAAGTCTTTGAAATCGCTCACAAAAACCACAGTGTGAAGCCTACAGACCTGGGTTTGAATTTCTATGCTACTGGTGAAATTATTGTGCAACCCTGGGCAAGTAATAGAATCTACGGCAGGAGTCCTAGATCTCTTGCTGGAAAAACAGGAACAAGAAAATACCGGACTCTTACTAGCCAAATATTTATGGTAAAACTTGCAAAATTCACTCTCCAAGTTGTAAAACTGCTCTAAGTAGAATGACCGTATAGCCCATGCTGCCTCAGAGAGTTCCAATTTCAGCTATTATCTCAACAGAGTTATTAACATTTCCTCTTCAACTCACAGAACCTACCCCAATGAGACCATGAACCATCTGGTCACCTAAGTTCTGAGGCATCCTCATGGACACAGCAGAGAAAAAGTTAAGTTGCATACCTGAGCCACAGTCGGATCTCAGCCATTCACCCTAGAGGGTCACATTTTGTGATATTTGCATTCATTGTGTATCTTGATATATATATGTACAGTGTTAATTTTCATTACTGTTCATTTCAGTGTAGCATGAAAATATAGTTTGTATGTAATACTGTATAGTATTGTGTATCAAATGCAAAATACCCAGAGATGGGTTTAATAATTAGATGATGGGTATTCTTCATGCTTTATATGATGCAGAAATACTTGATGGAGTGTTTGTTATCTATATGTTTAAGATGTTCGGTGATATTTGGAGAAAACTGATTGCATTTTTAGATAAGCCTGGAATTCATTTTTAAAAATATTTTAAAGGTCGGTGGTGAGAGGACAGGAAGGGTGGGTGGGAGGGATTACCAAGAAAACTTTCTGGGGTGATGAAATTCTCATTATCTTGATTGTAGTGATGGTTTCATGGGTATTAACATTTGTCAAAACTTATTACATGGTACACTTTAAATATTAGTAGTGTCTGTGTATTAATTATACGTCAATAAGAATTATATTAATTAACCAAAGTCCCCCCCAGAATATTTTAAATAATGAAATATAGTCTCCCTCATGCCAAAAATCTTTCACCTGGCACATTTTCAGGAGCAAATGACATTAACAGTGAGGAGTCCTTACCTCACTGCGTTCTGAAAACTAACTAGAACATACATACATGAAGTGTGGCCTACAGTAGATATCCCATCCCCTAGGCTTGAAATGAAAACATTATGTATAAAGGAAGAATTTCAGCCCTCAAGCTCAGTGTGCAAGAATCATCGCTTCCTTTATTTATAGTTTAAGTGCTCATTTAGGCCAGGTGACAGAAGTTGAATGTCACTTGGAGGGAGCTCCCAGCCTTCCTGAGGACTGTGACGGGAAATTGTGGGGCACTCCTGCCATGCTAGGGCACTGAGTGTGGGAGCCCACTGGGTCCTTGGTCCCCCGTCCACACAGTCAGACCTGGGGCTTCCCTGCGTGTGGTTCCTTAAGCTCTCCTGCCGGCTTCCTGCTGCTGCTGCTGCGCCCCACCTGAGGTGCAGGAGATTCGCGACACGGCCTCCAGCCACCCCTGCCTCCAGCCCACTGTCTCAGTTCCCAAGTGTTGCTGTAACAAGTGACCACAAACTCAGTGGCTTAAAACAAGAAAGGCTCACACAGGCACCCCTCGTCTGTGTGGCCCGCTGTTGCCTATAGCTGCGTATCTATTAAACTTTGTCTCTTAAATTAAAAACAAAACTAAACAAGAAAGTATTTATCTTACAGTTTTGGAGGTCAGAAATCCAAATGGGTCTCAGGAGCTACCATCCAGACGTCAGCGGGGCTGCATCTTCCTCCAAGCTCTACGGGAGAATCCATTTTCTTGCTTCTGCCACGGCATCCCTCGACTTGCGGCCTTTTCCTCCTTCTTACGCCTTTTTACGACTTTTTGGGTCGGCAGCGTCAGATCATCACAACACCTTCCCTGATTGTGGTCACCTGCCTCTTGTAGGGAGCTTGTGAGGACACTGTACCCACCTGGGTGCTATAGTCTAACTTTCCCCATCTCGAGATCCTTAATCTTATCTGCGAAGTCCTTTTTGCCACGTAAGGTAACATACTCACAGGTTCTGGGATTAAAATGTGGACATTTTAGGCGGGGGAGAGGGAGCAGCATACCCACCCAATCGTCTCCTCCCTGGGGCCTCGCCTCCTCCTCCTGGAAAGCAGGGCACAGGCCCCTCGACTCCATGACCCACACTCCTCTCTGCATTCATGCCCAGACCCACCCCAGCCCAAGAGAACCTTTCTTCGAGTTTGGGGGTAAAAGGAAGGCCCCCTCCCTCACCCAACTATTTTGTTCAAATCCAGAATCTTCTCTGCCCCTCTAATGACATGGGCTCTCCGAGGACACACAAAAAGTAATTTATAGTGTGCTTCTGCCTTTTGCCTAGTCCCCTCCTTTTCCTGAGATGATGGACCAGAGGCAACCATTTGATTGGTTGGAGGAGGTAAAAGGGAGAAATATGAGAAAAGCCTATAAATTAATATCTCAAAGAATTATCCAGTCACATTTGCAGAAAAATGTAGACCCTAGTGAGGGATAAACACTGAAGGGAGTCGGGGAGGAAAGCAACCGGAAGCTGGCTCCCCTGCCTCTCCCTCCCTCTGGTGGTTCTCACCCTTATTTCCACCACAGCCACCACCTCACTGGGCTCTTAGAGCTGCCTGCCCTTCAAAATACTGGCCCAAATCTGCACGGAACCTTTGCCTATGTTCCCCTTAGAGACAGGCTGGCAATTTCACAAAGAGCTGCACTCAGTACCGAGACAGACAGAAGGCAATAGTCACACAAAATACAAGCAGCATAAGAACGATCATGACTCCCTTGGGCATCTGTCTGACCGTGAACACACTCTTGGCCCAGGAGGCTGCTACAGCCACGTATGCGGAGTCTCTGGCTTTCTCCCTTCACCCCCACAACCTCTGCCACCCCATCCTGACCTCCACTCCAGAGCAGGTGCCACGTTATTCCCTGACACAGGGCAGCAAACCAGGCAACTCCTCCTCTTCCTGGTCCAACTTAAATAGAAGCCAATGTTCCCAAATCTGCTGTCCACCCTACCACTGAGCCCTGGCTCCTCATCTGAGGGGTACTCGGCGTGAGAACAGCACCACGGTGACTGACAAATGGATGATCTCAACCTTCACCTTAGGTCATCAACTCCACCACCTATGGAGAATTTTATGTCTTACTCATAGGTAAGCATACACATACACATGAAAATATGTCAAGAAGGCATAACTATATTTTCCCTACATAATGACACATTTATGGAGCAGGAAGGTAAGCCTTTTCCAAAGGAACAAATATGGAATTTTAGGGGGAAAAGTATAATTTATTATTATTTTTGAACACAGAAGCAACCCAAATTAAAAATGAGCAAAGGACTTAAACATTTCTCCAGAGAAGATATGTAAAGGACCAACAAGCATATGAAGAGATGCTCAACATTATTAGTCATTAGGGAAATACAAGTCAAAGCTACAACGAAATACCACTTTACACTCACTAGGATGGCTGTAATTAAAAAAAAAAAAAACAGAAAATAACCAGTATCAGTGAGGATATGAATAAATTAGAGCCTCCATAGATTTCTAGTGGGAATATAAAATGATACAGTCACCATGGAATATAGTTTGACAAAAAGTTCCTCAAAAAGTTATGGATAGAATTATCATATGACCTAGTGTTTCCACTCCTAGGTATATATACAAGAGAATTCAAAATATACGCTTATACAAAAATCTATATAAGTGTTCATAGCAGCATTATTCATAATAGCCAAAAATGGAAACAATCCAAATATCCATTAACAATAATTAGATTTAAAGAAATATCCAAATGTTCTCAGCACCACTTAACAAAAACCAAAAAGTGGAAACAATTCAAACATCCACCAGTGAGTAAAGAAACTGTAGTATATGCAAAAAATGCTATTTTGCTCATCCATAAAAAGGAATGTAAGTACAATGTGGATGAACCGTGAAAACATACTAAGTGAAAGAAGCCAGACATAAAAGGTCACATATTATATGGTCGCATTTATATGAAATAACCAGTGTAGGTAAACCCATTGAGACAGAAATCATATTGGAGGTTGCCAGGGGCTGAGAGTGACTGCTTAATGGGTACAGAGTTTCCTTTTGGGGTGATGAAAATGTTTTGAAACTACTTAGAGGCAATGATTGTACAATACTATGAATGGACTAAATGTTACTGAATCTTATGCACTAAAATTGTTAATTTCGTGTTATGTGAATTTCATCTCAATTTTTTAAAAATGGGAAAAGAAACACAGAACTAGAGACTGAGTCCTGGTTTTAGTACTTAATAGCCATTTCACTATGGGCAAGTAATTTCCAACTCCCTCTGAGCCTCAGTTTCCTGAGGTGTATTTATCAGCAAAATAAGGCTGATAGTATTTGTACCACCTACTTCATGGGATTATTCTAGAAACCAAATGAGACATTGTTTATTACATATTTATATCATGGAACAGTGATAAAGTGCTAGTTATTATGGAGGTAATAGACATTAAAATGTATATTCACTAAGAAAATTGAAAGCTTCCTTTCAATTTTCAAGCTTTTGTTAAGATCTAAGTTGCAATAAACATACTCACAAAGTTCTATTTTTAATTAATTCATATATTGCAAGTAAAGAATTAAACTAGATAATTATTTTCCAAATAAGTAGGCAACACCTTAAAAACTTACTCCTGGGTATCAAGTCTCATTATAGAATTGACCCAAGGGGAGGAAGATAAAACACATCTCAGAAATTCTTTATGGACAGGGGACAGAAATGTGAGTATTTTAAATGCCCAACAGGCACAAATGTCACATGGTGACTTGTGGTATATCAGTCTTCCATGGAGCAGATTTTCACAATATTTTCAATAGGGTAATGATAAAAATATGGGAGGGAGGAGTAAAAAGATCTTTGGTTTATGAAAATGTAAACAGGACTTATGGTTGCAATGGCTTAATGTTTAATTGCCCTGTTAGTAAAAAATGTCCTTCCCCTAAATTTCAATCTGGCTTCCATCAACTTCAAATCCACATAACGGGAAATTTGATTTAACAACACAAAATGACATTAAAAATATCCACATATTCAAGGAGTTAGGAAATACCACCCAAAGATCCAAAGAGCTCTCTTTCTTTTTCTTTCTTTCTTTCATACCATAAGCAGTCCCATAGGAATTTGGTAATAAACAAGCGACATCTGATGCAATCATTAGGATTTTTATAACATATTTATAAGGCTAGTAAATAGTCTCTCTTCTCTGATTTTATATCTCTACACTATCTCCCCAAATTATACTAACTGATAATTTCTTGAAGCATTTTAAAGGGTAAAATACAAGAGAGTTGAGGGTTTATAGGATTTCACAAATAATCTAGGCTATGTAAATATAAATATTTTTCTTTAGAATGCCATAGTCATTTTATGCCACTGTGAGATTCCGGACATCTAGTAATAAAAGCTTGTGGTAAAAGGCTTATCCATTATCCACTATTTAGTAATTTGCAATAAAATCCTCTAACACAAACTAGACATATGCGCTTGTTATGTTTCAAGAAAAATTATAAAATAGCTCAGTCTAGTCAGAGTACATGTTCTTTTTGTTGTGAAACTGGTTTAGTTTTACTACTAAACACACTTGAAGTGCCCAGAAGCAAACATTTCAGTCCCCCAAATTCTGTAAGCCCATCATAAATTCTTGAGTTGAGGTCCAGACGCAAACATGCTTCTGAATAACCAAGGATCCACTGTAGTTGCAAGTAACCAAGGATACCTCATAATCTCCATATTTTGAGCTTTTTATACTAAGTTACATATATGAATAGTTCATTTTTTCATTTCTAATTACTCTGAGACATGTGTGTCCCAAGAGAGACTGCTGACTAGCATGAAACAGCAAGTTGATACCCCAAAAGCTTAACATTGTCATTATCATTATAATAAGTAAATGTAACAATCCTATTAGCCTTTTTGAGCTACTTAAAATAGTTTGCAGCCCCTTAAGTCCCTTATCACTACTTATAAGGAATTCTACATATCAGTAACTTGGTCTGTGCACAGAAAAGATCTAACATTTTTGAGTGCTTAGGATGTACTAGATTTTACATACATATATATATAAGCATATATAATTTCATTTAACTCTCACTAAAACCTTGTGAAGAAGGTGTTATTATCACCTCCTTTGTAGAGACACTGAAGCTGAGAGAGTTTAAGTAAATTGTCTGAATTCCCACAGTTAATAGGTAAAATTGGGGCTCGGATCCAGGTTCTTTTAACTCCAAAGGTAAGGCTTACAAATCCAAGTTAACGTGTTGACTCAGGAACCTAGCATCCTGATGTCAAATAAGGCTCCTGGGTGTTGAAAATAGAAAACCAGAACCAAGCCTGCTCCTCTAACAAGTATTTCCAAGCACCTGCCATGTGCCTTGTGCTGCAGAGTGAAGGAGACAAACAGGGTGCCTACCTTTACAGAGCTTACACTCCAGAGGTGAGTTGAGACACTGAGCCAGTGTGACTCAAGTGACTCAAAACCACTATGGAAGTGGCAATGATAACAATGCCACAGGAGCATGGCCTTCTGGCTTCCAAGCAGACTCTCAGGATGAAGCGGAGGAGGTGAAAAGAAATCTTACAACTGTGTCAATCATAGTAAGTCTAACACGAGACCTTCAGCTGATTTAACAACCACTGATAGAACACCGACTAAGTACAAGGCAGCACGCTGAGCCCTCCTTTCACAGAGTGTTCCAGTATTTCCTGCTTCTCCTGTTTCAGACACACAGGCATCTCCTAAGAGAAAGCTGTACTTCCGTTGAAAGATCACAGGTATTTATTAAAGATCTCATTGATAATTCTAAAAATGGCACGGAGATAAGACCCTCTTCCATGCAGGGAGCACGGCTGGACCTGAGGACACAAGGGTGGGGCGTACCAGACCAGATTACACGCGGGCAATGACCACAGAATTGAAGCATTCAGGCCGTGTCTCCCTCCAATGCATCTAACTGTGGAAACTCAATCAGGTCCAGAAATGAATCAATTTCCTTTGCCTGTGTCCTTAAATTTGATGAATAGAGCCTTTGCTGAGAGCTACTGAAGCTGCTATTCATCTCAGTTAGTTGCTAAATAAAACGTTGTTCTTGGATGTAATTCTGGCGAATATGACTTTGGAGATTTTTCGTTTAACTGTGTAAGTCCAAATTATTCCCCAAGTGATTCTACATTTGAGCTATTTTTGCTCCAGATGTTCTATATTTTTTTCCATGTCAGGGACTAGGAATCTAGGAAGACCGGGTTTCTTGTTGACGGTGACGAGGATGAACTTGAGTCTAAGTGCAAATTTTTGTGACAAACAGCTAAACCCTTTTTGTAATGCTTACTGAGAAGTCCTTTTCTATTCAATGAAATTTGATAATTAGGAGTTTTAGACCTTTAGATGTAATGAAGAAAGACACAGTTTAAATAAACAAATAAGCTTGTGTCTGATGAGAGGGTAGGCAGTTTTGACTTGAAGTAGAGGGTCTAGTTGAACTTTCTTTCTATAATAGTTTGTAAGTCCGTGGTTTTCTACAGAGAAGAACTTGCTCATGGTCATGAAACTAATAGTGGTAGAATGTAAATTGGACCATGAGTCCTTTTATCTTTCTTTAAATTTCTAAACAAATTTTAATTTTTATCTAAGTGAGGCAGGCTCATAGTTTTGAAAGTCAAAAAAGTAACAACTAAAAGGCTTCTCACAAAAAACACCAGTCCTTGACCCATCCCTCACCACAACCCTAGTCTCTGTCCTCAGGGAGCTATTGCTTCAACATTTATACGTCATCATTTTCCTATATTATGCACTTTTATCCATTATTTTTATTATGAAAAAAGTCAAAAAGCATATATATACATATAACCATACACACACTTTTGATACATTATTTAAAAGTAAGCTGCAAACATCATGACCTTCACTCCTAATACTATATAGCAATACTAAATATAAAATTATGTTATCTTTGCCTCCCCTGTGTTAGTCATTATCATGTGACTTTCCATTATGGTTGTTGAGGATTTAGTTTTCTTAAACCACCATCCATCTGTTTCACATCCTTCATCCACTCAGTATCATTACAATATAATTTTTAGTTAAATATATTCAATGTTGTATAATCATTACTTTCCCTGAAATTAATAATTGCCTTGATTTTTCGTTTGCTTATTTTCTTTGCTTAGTTTCTTGTTAATTCTTTTTACACCTTCTAAAAGCCTGTTAAAACATTTTATTCACAGATCTATCTGTCTATCTGTCTAGCAATTTGGTTTTTGTTTTTGTCTTCAGACAGCCCTCCTCGAGCTCCTCAGTGTCCTTTGGCTGCCCTCCTTGAACTGCCTTTGCCTATGTCCAAGTCTAGATTCCAGGTCTCCTGGGTCTCATGCTTGGTGTACTCCTTGTCTTGGTGGGACACAGCCTCTAACAGGTTCATGAGGAGCAAAGGGCAGCATAAAGGACCATGTCTATCTCTTGAGTCACGCTGCTCCAGTCAGGACTGGTCCCCCTCCCCACCTGGTGTGCAGCTGTGCCCCTATTTCTGTTCATCCTGAGGACTCTGGTCACTAGCTCCTGCCATCCAGCTCCGAGCACTGTATACCACGTCTTCCTCTTTCTTGGCTCATTTACTCCCTTGCTTTGGTGGAGCATAGTCCCCAGGAGCTTCCTGAGAAATGGTACATGAGAGGTAAAATTCTTTAGAACTTTCTTGTCTGAAAACATCTTTGTTCTACGCTTGGTTGGTATGTTGGCTGACAATGAATTCCAGGCTGGAAATAACTTTCCTGCAGAGTTTGAAGTCATTCCTTCATTGTCTTTTAGCTTCCTTCTAGTGATGCAGGTGAGAAGTCTGAAGTAATTTTGATTCCTGATCTTTTCTATGCCACCTCTTTTTGCTTTTTTGAAGTTTATAGAATCTTCCCATTTTGAAACATTAGCTTGATGTCTTTTGTGATGAATCACTGTGATTGTGATGCTGGATATCTAGTGGGCCCATTCAGTCAAGATTCATATTCTTTCATTCTGGGAAATTATTTAGAAATTTTTTTTGACGCTTTCTTCCCTTCCTTTTTCTATTTCTTTGTCTTTTTTTCTCTATTTTCCAGAAAAATTATTCAACTTTCTTCTTCAACATTTCTAATTCCAGCTCTAATACCATTTCTGCATTTAGGACTCCAAATTCTAAAAATTGTTTTTTCAAACAACCCAATTTTAAAATGGGCAGAAGAACTGAATAAATATTTTTCTAAAGAGTAAATGCAGATGGCCAACACGCACACAGAAAGATCAACATCAACATCACTAATCATCAGGGAAATGCAAATCAAAACCACAGTGAGGTATAACCTCACACCTGTCAGAGTGGCTAACATCAAAAAGAACACAAATAACAAATGCTGGCAAGGATGTGGGGAGAAGGGAACCCTTGTACACTGGTGGTGGGAATGTAAATTGGTGCAGCTCCTGTAGAAAACAGTACAGAGGTTTCTCAAAAAAACTGAAAATAGAACTACCATATGAACCAGCAATCACACTCTTGGGTATATAATTGGAAAAAAAAGAACATTAATTTGAAAAGATTATGAAACCCAATGTTCATAGCAGCATTATTTACAATTGTCAAGATATGGATGTAACCTAAGTGTCCACCAACAGATGAATGGATGAAAAAGATGTGGTGTATATATATATATATAGGAATCCTACCCAGATATAAACAAGAATGAAATTTTGCCATTTGCAGCAGCATGGGTGAATTTGGAGGGCACTCTGTTAAGTGAAATAAGTCAGATAGAAAAAGACAAAGACAAATGCTGTATGATATCACTTACCTGTGGAATCTAAGAAATACAACTAGTGAATATAACAAAATTCACAGATGTAGAAAACAAACTACTGGTTATTAGTGGGATAGAGAGGGGGCAATATAGGGGTTGGGGAGTGGGAGGTACAAACTACTGGGTGTAAGTAAGTAGGCTACTAGGATGTATTGTGCAACATGGGGAATAGGGATAATATTTTGTAATAACTGTAAATGGAGTATAACCTTTAGATATTGTATAAAAATATATAAGGTTGAAAGCAAAAAAAGAATTTTTGTTCTTTGAAAGTTCTTGGGTTTTTGGTTTGTTTGAAGTTTGGGGTTTTCTGTTTTGTTTTGTTTTGTTTTGTTTTTTGACTAATAGCATTTGTTCCCCAAATGTAATAACTCTCCAAGGATATTGATAACTTTTTGGTGTTTTGTTGTCTTCTTTTCTCTGCATTGCTTCTGATTTCTCCAAGTTGCTTTTCTCCCTGTTGGTTCATTTTAGCTTCTGCCTTCAAGGTTCATGGCATCCCATCAATATCTGGCCATCTTTGGCTGTCTACTTATGTTTAATATGGGGAACCAGAAAGTTGATTGAAAGTTTTGTGATGTTTAGTTTCGGCCTATTCATGTTGCACTTCACTGTAGAATGATCTGGCTGGGTTGTCTGTTGGGGAACTTTGGATATCAGTAGGTTTAGGTCTTTCCTCTAGGGCTGGTAAGCTTCCACCTGGAATACTTTTTTCTCTCTTCTGCCTAGAAGGACAAAATTTGGCCTTCTATATTCTGAGAGTTAAATAGGAAATAAGCTGAAAGGAATCATCATTTGGAGCACAAACATTTGCTTAATTTCCCTGTTTTGATATGGTAGCCACCCCCCTGAGCCCTGCCTGGCATCTCCCAGTCCACAGGTCCTCAGTATCCCCTCTGCAGGGCACAAATCTCCAGTGCCTTCAAACAACAACTTCTCTCTCACACTTGGCTGGGCAGTTCCTCTGCTGGTCTTGTTTTGCTCACCCACACAGCAGCATGCAGCCAGCTGGCTGGGCGACTGGGCGGGCAGTCTAAGATGGCCTCCCTCACGCATCTGGCAGTTGCTGCCGGTGGTGGTTGCCTGATTCTGCTCCGTGGGCCTCTCAGTCTGCTGTAGGCTACACTCACTGCCTCAGGTGGCTGCCTCTTCCCGCGCCCCAGAAAGTACAGGTAGCACTCATGGCCACTGGAGGCGAAGGCTTAGGAATTCAGTCCACCTCACTTCCACCACATTTTATTGGTCAAAGTGAACAAGGCCAGTCTGAATTCAACGGGGCAGAGAAATGGACACCACCTTGGATGAGCTGAGCAGCAGTCACATGACAGAAGGGTGTGCATTCTGGGGTGGGGGTGGGATTTTTTGTTATTCAGTGAGGATACAGTAATTCCACATTCAATACTTACCTTCTTAACAAGGCAAACACACCCATCACTGTGATTAATAATTTCCCACTTTTTTTTTTAATTCAGGTAAATTGAAAAACTATTTTTGCAGTCATTGTAATTGAAGGCAAGACTTTTCGGTAACCTCCTGAAAAGGAATTAATAACCTCCCTGGTTTTTGTTTTTTTGAACTGAAGCTTACAAGTCATTCACTCATAACAGAAAGATCACTTCTGAAAAGACCCTTCAAGTCAGGAGAGTCTAGAATTCCAGGATTTACATTCAGCCTTGAGGACTTTACTGGCTCCTGTTACTAAAAATGTTACAGTTTTCAAGTGTCTTTGGCATGTTCCCTCATTGAGCGGAAATCTTAGAGGCTTTTCAGATCGTTCAAATCAGTTTAGGATGTGCCCTTGGTAGAAAGAGAGGTAAAAACCCTCACTTCTTAAACCTATTTCAAAACTTTCATCCAGCTTATGCTTGAGAACAGGTCGAAGTGGTGGTGCTGCTGGAAGTCCTCTGCCGGCAG